>NC_135820.1:48252158-48852158 GCF_964213995.1 Mustelus asterias
CGGTTTAAGACAGAGTTGAGGAGGAACTTCTTCTCCCAGAGGGTGGTGAATCTCTGGAATTCTCTGCCCACTGAGGTGGTGGAGGCTACCTCGCTGAATATGTTTAAAGCGCGGATGGATGGATTCCTGAGCGGTAAGGGAATTAAGGGTTATGGGGATCAGGCGGGTAAGTGGTACTGATCCACGTCAGATCAGCCATGATCTTATTGAATGGCGGGGCAGGCTCGAGGGGCTAGATGGCCTACTCCTGCTCCTATTTCTTATGTTCTTATGTTCTTACGATCTGCAGTCCGTCGACAGCCTCCTGCACGTTCCTGGCCTTGCTCTGCTTTTCCCTGGGGGGGGGGGATGGAGAAGGGAACTGACGTGTCTGCCCCTGGGGTGATGGGGGGGGGTGGAGAAGGGGAGTGACGTGTCTGCCCCTGGGGGGGGGGGAGATGGAGAAGGGGAGTGATGTGTCTGCCCCTGGGGGATGGGGGGGGGGGGAGATGGAGAAGGGGAGTGATGTGTCTGCCCCTGGGGGATGGGGGGGGTGGAGAAGCGGAGTGACGTGTCTGCCCCTGGGGGGGGGGGGGGGGGGGCGGGAGATGGAGAAGGGGAGTGACGTGTCTGCCCCTCGGGGGTGGGGGGGGAGATGGAGAAGGGGAGTGATGTGTCTGCCCCTGGGGGATGGGGGGGTGGGGAAGGGGAGTGACGTGTCTGCCCCTGGGGGGGGAGCGGGGGGGGGGCGCTGCCAGTCTGCGGCTGATCCCTCCTCTCCACCGGAGGAGGGATCGGAGGAGGGATCCCCCTCCCCCCAGGGGCAGACACGTCACTCCCCTTCTCCATCCCCCCGCCCCCCCTCCCCCGGGGGAGACACGTCACTCCTCTTCTCCATCCCCCCCCCCCCCCCCGGGGGAGACACGTCACTCCCCTTCTCCACCCCCCTCCTCCTCCCCCCCCCCCGCCCCCCCCCCCCCAGGGAAAGGCAAAGCAGCACAGACAGCAGAGAGGATGAAAGGAATTCCCTTTGGAGGATAATGTCCACGTTATAATCACAGGAACTAAAAACCTGACAGTCCAAAATCTGGGATAATATTACAGGACAGGGATGGGGGGATATACATTTTGAAATATTATCCCAGATTTTGGACTGTCAGGTTTTTAGTTCCTGTGATTATAACGTGGACATTATCCTCCAAAGGGAATTCCTTTCATCCTCTCTGCTGTCTGTGCTGCTTTGCCTTTCGCGCCCGGGCGCGCTGCCTGCGGTCTGTTCCGAACTGCACATGCTCAGTTGGAGCTCCGGCCGCTCCAACAGCGCTAAGCCCCGCCCAATAGACCAGCACCGAAAAAAGGCATATGGGCGCGCTGGAGCGCGGCTTCCCGGCGCAGATCCGTTTGACAACCGGACCCGGCACTTAGTCCCGATTTGGTAAAATCGGCCCCATAGAATATCCCCCCTTTAGTGTGATTACCTTTTCTAACTGAAAGTCCACCTTAAATGGCTTCCTCACTGATCATTCTGCAACCCATGCTGTGAAGGAGTTGAAAAGATATTCAGGACATGATCTTGCTACATCATCCCCATGTATCTTCAGTTGAAAAATTAAATCAAGTGCCCTCATCCTCTCCCAACTCAAATCCTTCCACCCTCTTCCGATAAAACTCACTTTCAGAAGGTGTGTGTAGCAGGTCAAAAGCCACACTGCGAAGTTGAATTTAATTTTAACTAATTCATTTTAATTTAATTTTAACCGTCCGCTGAGGGTTTCTGTATTCCTCCTGACCCTTGAAGTATGGGTCCTTCTTGAAGTACTGACCCCTTCCTGAGCGTCACAAGCCTCCCTCTATTCCCTTCTTGCTCTCACCCTTCTCTTCCTCCTCTTAACCCTTCTCTCCCCCCCACTACAGGTTCATAGAATCAGAGAATCATAGAAGCCCTACAGTGCAGAAGGAGGCCATTCAGCCGATTGAGTCTGCACTGACCACAATCCCACCCAGGCCCTATTCCCGTAACCTCACACATTTTCCCTGCTAATCCCTCTGACACTAGGGTTAATTTAGCATGGCCAATCAACCTAACCCGCACATCTTTGGACTGGTCGAATCTCCAATTGAGACAACAATCCTCATGTGCCTCAGACACTTTTCAGCCTTCACTCCTGAATAATGCACAGGAAAATAATCTATGAAAACAGACTTTTGAATCGGCAGAGTGTTCTCCCCGTGAAAAATATCCGGAAGGTTCCTCTGTCCATTCAAATGAGCAGTCCCTGCACTCAGTAGAGTTTGAACTACAAAGCTGATGATCCTCTGGTCTTAGCTGCAGTTTTAAAAATTGCCCAAACAAAGCGGCGCTAAAAAAAACCGGATTCCCCACCTGTGGTAAGTCTCACTCTGAAGGCATATTATTGCTTCCTGACTGCATTATTGCTATGAAATGGATAGTTAATTAGCTAAATTGCCTTTTACATTAATATTTAAATAATGTTAGCAGTTTCCCATGTGCCATATCATTGGATTGATGGTGTCGTAAACGGCGCCTAACATCATCACAGCCCATTATACGGTCGACAAAGCGGGAAGCACACCCAGTCATTGAGCATTAAATTTAGCCCCAAATTAATTATGGCCTCCTCTGTCAGGCTAAATACAATTTCCTTGTGTACAATCACTGAGCCTTGAGTTACTACATCCCTACAATTTAAGGATTGCTAATTGCACAATTTTCCATATATCACCCTCCCCCCACCCCCCCACCCCACCAATAACAACACCAACTTGTATTTGTTAGTGCCTTTACTATAATAGAATATTCCAAGGCGCTTTGCAAAAGCATCATAAAAGAAAATTTGACACCAAGTCATGTAAGGCAACCCGAGGGCAGATAGTCAAAAGCTTAGTCAAATAGGGCGATTTTAAGGATTTGGGTGTTATCAGTGTACATGGTAGGTGTCCAGTGTCAGCCCAGTATCAATGGGGAACTTCCCATGAATATCTAATTCAGGCTGATCATGAGGTATCTGCCCTCTTGAATCAGCTTTGTTCAATTGGTGACACTCTGCCTCCTGTATCAGAAGGAAAGGGATTCAACTCACACTGAGCTTTGACTCTACAGTGCAGTACTGATTTAAATGTTGCATTGCTGGACACACTGTCCAGCAGTTGAGACATTAAATTGAGACCATGATGTGTGTCTGATCATTCAGACATTATTTGAAGTAGAGTAGGGTGCTATCTTGATGTTATAGAATCATAGAATCCTACAGTGCAAAAGGAGGCCATTTGGCCCATCGAGTCTCCACCGACCACAATCCCACCCAGGCCCTATCCCCAATAACCCCATGCATTTACCCTAGCTAGTCCCCCTGACACTCAAGGGGCAATTAGCATGGCCAATTCACCTAACCCACGCATCTTTGGACTGTGGGAGGAAACCGGAGCACTCGGAGAAAACCCATGCAGACACGGGGAGAATGTGCAAACTCCACACAGACAGTCACCCAAGCCGGGAATCGAACCCGGGTCCCTGGCCCTGTGAGGCAGTAGTACTAACCATTGTGCCATCGTGCCGCCAACATTGCTCTTTTTAAAAAATGTTTTATTCAATTCTTAAAGTTACAAAGCCAATGCTCAGAGTGGACCGGATGGACCCGAACCCATTCCTTGCTTGCTCCAAAATCCAAATTTAGATTCCAATTGAACACAATTCACAGCCCCCATAAGAGAGGCAAACAAGATCTGAGCTAACGAGAAAAGGCACCACACCCCATCTTGAATTTGATCTGACGCTTGATTTTAACCAAAAGGCCAAGAAGCAAGTCACATTGTTCCTGCCAGCATTGCTCTATCAACCAACATCAGCAGAAGAATAAATAAGCAAGTCACAGCTCATATTACAGTCCGTTAATCATGCTGGCATGAAATGGTTTTCACGATTGTCTAAGTAGCAATTAATGTACTTCAAATGTAATCAATTTTCAGTGAAGAGCCCTGATTCAGTTTTGACAGACATAAGGAGGCATTATCTAAGTTAAAACCATTTTTAATACATTACAGTGAGATCATTTCTTCTTCAATCTAAATACCTCATTTGCATTACAAAGAAGTGCAGGTAATTTTCAGTTTACAAATATCACTGTACTGCAGTACAAAATCATCCAGTCGTTTTCTTTTAGAACTACAATTTGCTCAACTGTTGCAATGCTTCTCTTTCACATTACTTATTTATTTCTGTGTCAATCAAAGCCTTGGATCTCTGGGCCGACTGTGGCATCAGTTCACTGCCGTACTTTGTAATCAATGATCTTTATCTGGCCGCAAAATATGTCCAGCCAATAATAATCATCTCCATTTACTACCACAATTGAGAGAAATTCATTCAGCAAAGAATGAACTGTGGTTCACAAAGTCTGTAAACATCAGGCAGAGAGGCATCTTCTGTCAATGGCAAATTACATTGATGTCTCATTGCATTAATGTCATACTTTACAGAGCATAGGCTAATAGCATTCAAGGAACATTGCATCAGATAAATAGATTTAAGGCTACATTTTCTAGGATGTTTTGTTCAAGGTATCGGAATCTTGGAAGCTTGAATTCTCACACAGCTCCCAGAATGTCTTTTCCGTTATTAACATTCGCAAGACAGTGTAACAGAAGCAGCGTTTTACATCTGGATTTAAAAGTCATAACATGAGGGTGAGATGTCAGTTGAAGCTCAGAAACATGGATAAGACAATACAAACACTAACCGTGAAATCAGAAATGTCTTTTAGCTGCAATGGTGCACTAATTACTCATAATCTCTTATGTCAATGTTAGTCATATATCGCTTTCCATTCCTGCTGAGTAATTAGAAGCAACACTGCCTGTGATGTATGTAATATTCCTTCGTGACTTTCAGAGATATTAAAGGTACCACCTGATAGAGTAGCATTACTGTGTCACATTCACAATAACAAGCAACTGCTATTGAAAAGCTTCTGCTACATCCACCACCAGCTTTTATCTGTAGATTGTTGTGCAGCTTTGCATGGGTGGCATGGTGGCACAGTGGTTAGCACTGCTGCCTCATAGTGGCAGAGCCCTGGGTTCGATTCCTGGCTTGGGTCATTGTCTGTGTGGAGTTTGTGCATTCTCCCCACGTCTGCATGGGTTTCCTCTGGGTGCTCCGGATACCTCCCACAGTCCAAGATGTGTAGGTTAGGTGGATTGGCCATGCTAAATCTTCCCTTAGTGTCAGAGGGGCTAGCTAGGGTAAATGCATGGGGTTAGGAGGATAGGTCCTGGGTGTCATTGTGGTCGGTGCAGACTTGATGGGCCGAATGACCTCCTTCTGCACTGTAGGATTTCTATGATCCTATGAGGGATGCACTTACTTTCCACACAAGCCATGATTGTTATTCATTTCGTATGTCAGTATTTCATAAAGGCAGAAAAACAATTTGAAAATGGGAAAGCCAATGCACTGCAGTTGCATTGGTGGTACTGTGACATGAATAGACTAGAAACACGGGGCGCCATCATATCTGCCAATCACACAACGCTCCCACTGCGACGGGATGGGAAAATCCCACCGGCATGAACATGGGTAAGATTCCAGCCCCAGTATATTAATTCAAACTATTTTGGAGCATTGTTTTCCTTGCTTAATGGCTGTTTTAAAATTAATTTTATAAAAAGCAAATTACTGTGGATGCTGGAATCTGAAACCGAAAGAGAAAATGCTGGAAAATCTCAGCAGGTCTGGCAGCATCTGTAAGGAGAGAAAATAGCTTACGTTTCGAGTCCAGATGACCCTTTGTCAAAACTTTGTTAATTTTCTATCTGATTAATGGGACACATGCCCATTTTAGCACCCCTCTATACCCATCTTACCCATGTAACTGTCTAAATGCTTTTTAAAAGACAAAATTGTTCCGGCCTCTGCTACTACCTCTGGCAGCTTGTTCCAGACGCTCACCACCCTCTGTGTGAAAAAAATTGCCCCTCTGGACCCTTTTGTATCTCTCCCCTCTCACCTTAAACCTATGCCCTCTAGTTTTAGACTCCCCTATCTTTGGGAAAAGATATTGACTATCTAGCTGATCTATGCCCCTCATTATTTTATAGACCTCTATAAGGTCACCCCTCAGCCTCCTACGCTCCAGAGAAAAAAGTCCCAGTCTATCCAGCCTCTCCTTATAACTGAAACCATCAAGTCCTGATAGCATCCCAGCAAGTCTTTTCTGCACTCTTTCTAGTTCCTTTATGACTGAACTAAATGTTACTCAAATCAGCAGATCCTGTCGTCGGTATACTTAAAAGTACCATATCAGAAGTGCTTATGAGATTTCCAATGTTAATCACATCCATATCTGACAATGCCTGTCCTGTCAATTTTGTAAGAGGGTTTTTCCATTAATATGATAGCTTGCGGCACAACAGTTCCATGCTCTCGCCACTAGATGGCTCTACTGGCAGGCTTTGCAAAACAATTTTTAAAAGCTCCACTGTCAACCACCTTAGTAACGTTGAATATAAGCGATTCTTAGCTTCTTCTAACACCAACCAATTCCTTACTTATTTTTTTCAGGCTCTTTCCAGATTGCTCTTTCAGACCCGAAAATTTCATCTTCCAGATAAGACATTCAGATGAGGTGTAAATGATGCCATGGAACTAATTAAAGAAGAGTAGGAGAGTTCTCCATGAGGTCCTGGCCAATATTTATCCCTCGAACAACACCACTAAAACAGATTACCTGGTCATTATCGCGACAAGTTTATGGGACTGCACTGTGTGTAAATTTGTTACCACATTAGAATATATAGAATCATAGAATCCCTACAGTGCAGAAGGAGGTCATTCGGCCCATAGGTCTGCACCGACCACAATCCCACCCAAGCCCTATTCCCGTAACGCCACACATTTACCCTGCTAATCCCCCTGACAGTAGGGTCAATTTAGAATGGCCAATCAACCTAACCTGCACATCTTTGGACTGTGAGAGGAAAATGGAGCAGCCAAAGGAATCCCACGCAAACATGGGGAGAAAGTGCAAACTCCACGCAGACATTGACCCGAGGCCAGGAATCAAACCTGGGTCCCTAGTGTAGTGAGGCAGCAGTGCTAACCACTGTGCCACCGTGCCACCCATGTGACGACAGTGACTATAATTGAAAAGTAATTAATTGGTTGCAAAGTAGTTGGGAAACACAGTGGATGTGAAAGGCAGGGTGTACATAAGAGCTTTTTTCCTTTCATCTGTAAAAATGATTGGAGTTTGCCCTGCCTCCACCACTGGCACATCTGTTGTATTTTCCTACAGAATGGGAATAGAGGGATACAAACGGATGGTCTAGTTAGGAACACATGATCGGTGCAGGCATTGAGGGCCGAAGGGCCTGTTCCTGTGCTGTATTGTTCTTTGTTCAGCTGCAGCCCAATGTAGCCTTCTTCATTGGCCCGTGCCTGTATTTCACTGGCCCGTGCCTGTGGCCACCGTGAAGAGGTGTGGGACATTCTAAGGTTGTGAAATGTGTGAGATAAATTCAAGCTCTTTCTTTTTTTAGCCTTGGCCATGCTCCATTCCAACTGTTCAATACTCCTGTTGTGTCATAGTCATATTATATGCCTCATGTCCAGTGTTTTCCAGAGGCTTCAATGGAAATAAAAATCACCAGAGTTCTAGGCTGAATCTTCCATTTTGAAGTCTAAGTTTGATGGCAGGAGCAGAAGTCGGAGTGTTTCCTGCTGTGGTGGGTGGGCAGGACTGCTGGCTACTGGTCAGCTCATTACTTATGCACCTCTGCAGAGCATGGTGAATCTCACAATGGGGGTGGGCAGGAAGTTGGCCCATCCTACCATTACCTCATGAGTGTCAACAGTCCAGGCATCTTATTTAAATGGCATCCAGATGAGCTTACTTCCCTACCCCACTTAGCCCACCTCCCAGGATCAGCCATTGCTCCACTCTTCCACTCCTCTTCACCCCTTCCAGCCTTCGAGCAGCTTATTCAAGCACGTGGAGTGAATGTTCAACGAGATGGATTGGATGTCAGTTAAGGAGGCTGCCTTTTCTTGGATGACATTGAGCTTCAAATGGTTGCAGATACACTTATCCACGCAAGTGGAGAGTATTCCATCACACTTCTGACTTGTGCTCACATGCCATGAAAGAATATTTACAAAATCATAAGTGCAGAAGGTGCAAGACCCTGAACATACGACAAAACATTCACTGATCCAGTAATTTATTGGTTCACCTGTTCATCTCACATTAAGAGCCCTTGAAAAAAAAAACATCTTGTTGAACAAATTGTAATTGAGTTTTTAACAGCCCATACATTTCATAATTAATGTTAAATACTCTCACTGGCTCTGAAAGGATAACCTTATATATGTAGAATTTTTAATTTCTGCAAAGATAATGTTAAACGGTGCACATTACGATTTTTTAAAAAAATCATGTTTACAATATTTTAGCTTCAATCTTCATACAATCAAAATCATTCACTTCACTGCCTGAAACTTCAAATTAAAAGTAATGGTTTTGGCACTTTTAACTTCCTGGTTTGCTGTCTGTGAGAATACTTCACTCTGATTTGTCTGTTTGCTCTGCTTCCTGACATCACTGCTGCTGAATATCTGGAAAACAGCTTAATGTAACCACAGATATAAACGGCCATTAAGAAAGGAAAAAAATCATGCCCCAGAGGTTGATAGTTTTTTGAGGGCAGTTTTCTTCAAGGTCAGGGTTGAGTGCAATTGCTCCACCATAAAAATTTAACTCATTCTTGCAATATGTATTATGTCGTATTAATCTCAGTGATAGAACAGTGTGTTTTAATTACCATGTTGTTAGAATGAGTTCTAATCTTCATGCATTGTATTAGTGGCTTTTGTCCACCCTCTTGGGATCTGCTGTCATCACATTCTTTGAGAATATCAAAGTAAAGCTTTTGATTACTCTACAGATCTTTACTCCCAGTGCACAGTAGGCAATCAGCAAATAAAATAATAAATATTTTATGGTATGTTTATAGCCATTCGTGATAATGCTTTTCTCTTTTAAAATGTTTGAATGAAGGCTGTTTTTTGTTGCCATCTCCCACAGACCTCTTTAATCTCAGCAGTGGTGGGAGGATTACCTTAGTCATCAAAAGATCTGTTTTGTATACAAGAGATCGTCATTGAGAACCACCTCCTTATTCTCAAAGCGCTCTTTATGTTGCCTGTTCATCTTTGTAGATCTTTCACTGGATCCAAAACATTTTTCTCTCGCACTGGCAATATGGTTCATTTTATAACTGCAACTTTATCAGTTCTGTCTGATTTCTCTGACTCTTACTTCTGATTAGCTTGTATAGACTGGAACATGCCAAACACTTAAAGAACATTGTAGCTCTGCAACAGCCCTGTTTAATTTGAAAAACAATTACTGCAATGGAGAGAGAGAATGGAAGGACAGGTTTATATCTTGTAAAACTGAGTCATCACAATGTATTAGTGTTTTTTGTGAATGCTAAGCGTGGTCAAAGCGAGGTCAAAGGTAAGAGAAATCCTATTTTGGGGGGTACAGGTTTTATAATCAGTATATAAAAGCAATCGAACAGTAAATTAGTGGCTCGGAAAAAATAGGTTTCATGCTTCACTTTCTTTTAATGGCTGTGTAAGAATGTTTTATGGGATCTTTGTCAAATGGTTTCACTGCAATATTTTCACCATTTCCATGTAAAGTAGCATCGCCCACAGTACCCAATGAAGTACTTAGTCACGTATGTCCTATCCTTCATCTGTGCTGAGTTCTTTGACTTCAGTTGGACTGCAGCAGAATCACTTAAAAAGGTTTCAGTGCTCTTGGAAGAGAGAAAAATAAAAATAAACAAACCAGGTTTCACGTTTGAAGCGCTATCAATTAGGCAAAAGACTACTTGTGTGCCAATACAACTGTAGGCTTTTATTCATTACAGAACTAGGAGCATATCCTAACAGATAACCGACCTGAACTGAACAAGGGGGAGGAAACAGCCACCTTTATACTAGGTGACAAGGGGAGGAGCCGGCAGGGGATGTGTCCAGGCATGACAAACACAACAACGGTGGTCCAGACAGGACAAAGGCGCAACTGTAGTCCACCACATTCACCTCTCCTTTAAAAAAAAACGGGGTGAAGCGGAAACAATGTCACAAGTTCAGACGATCTGGTGGCTTGATCGTCGCGATCGTCGTAGTGCAGGTTGCAGAGTCGTCCGAGCAGGGAGCGGTGTCAGGCCGATTTTAAATCAATCGTGGAGAAAACCCTATAGTGCGCGATGCGATTGGCCATATCAGAGATGTGGGGAAGAGGGTACGCATCTAGTTGCGTATACCTGTTTATGGTCTGGCTATAGTCGATCACCATGCGGTGTTTCTCCCCCGATTTAACTACGACCACCTGCGCCCTCCAGGGGCTGGTGCTGGCCTGAATAATCCCTTCCTTGAGCAAACGTTGTACTTCGAACCGAATGAAGGCCCGGTCTTCCGCACTGTAGCGCCTACTTTTGGTGGCTATAGGCCTGCAATCCGGGGTGAGATTATCGAATAAAGGGGGGGGGCAATCTTGAGGCTCGCGAGACTGCAGGTGGTGCGCGGGGGGCGCTTAAGTAACGGCGCATTGCAGACAGAGAGCGGGAAATAAGGGCCATCATACTGCAAAGTGACACTCCTATGATGGGTGAGGAAATCTAACCCCAGCAGTACAGCTGCGCAGAGTTGCGGCAGCACGAGGAGCCGAAAACGCTCGTAGACTGTGCCCTGTACCGTCAGAGTCACCACGCAGCACCCAAGGACCTCCACTGAGTGAGAATCCGAAGCCATGAAGATTGTCCGTTTCCAGGGCCGCACGGGAAGGGCATATCGACGCACTGTGCGAGGGTGTATAAAACTCTCTGTGCTCCCACAGTCGAACAAACAGTTTTCTACATGGTCGTTTACCTTAATCTCCATCATTGATTTGGAGAGTTGGTGAGGCTGAGGTTGGTCCAGACGAATCGATGCAACCGTCGAACCTGGTGAGTATTCATATTCGTCCACGTCTGATGACGTCGCGGATGAAGTTTCCCGCTCGGCGCGCCTTGATGACGGCACCCAAGATGGCAAATATCCGCGCAGCCACTGACTGCATCAAAGATGGCGGCGCCCGCGGAACACAGAGACTTTGAGATCGACTTCACCCGGCAGTCTTTGACGAAATGGCCTTGCTTACCGCATCCAGAGCAGATCGCACCCTTGGCCGGGCAGCGACGCCGAGGGTGCTTGGCTAGGCCGCAGAAGTAGCATTTGGGCCCCGCTGGAACAGCCGCAGCGGTGGAACCGTCGATGGAACGGGGTGCATTGTAGGCCCCAAGATTGCGGGAGGCCGCTTCTAGGGATTCAGCCATCGTGGCCGTTTTCTGGAGATCCAGGCCACCCTGTTCAAGCAGGCGCTGCCGAATGTAAGTAGACTCAATACCCGCGACGTAGGCGTCCCGGATCAGGTCCTCCGTGTTCTGAGTGGCTGAAACAGCCTTACAGTCGCAGGGCGCGCAGAAACTGGGCGCACGATTCTCCTGGCTGCTGCCTGCGAGTAGCCAAGAGATGTCTGGCGTAGACCACGTTAGGGCTCTTTCGAAACTGCCCTTTTAAGAGTTCTATAGCGTCCACGTATGTAGTAGCATCCTGGGATATACAGTAGACTGCATTGCTTACCCGGGCGCGGAGCACGCGGAGCTTATCGCCGTCGGAGTCGATGATCACAGAGGCACTGATGAAAGTTTCAAAACAGTCCAGCCAATGGTCAAAACTATCAGAAGTGCCGACCCCTTGAGGGTCGAGAGTTAACCTGTCAGGCTTCAAAAGCAGCTCCATATCGGTCAAAGGTAATGAACAAAATTGAAGCGCTATCAATTAGGCAAAAGACTACTTGTGTGCCAATACAACTGTAGGCTTTTATTCATTACAGAACTAGGAGCATATCCTAACAGATAACCGACCCGAACTGAACAAGGGGGAGGAAACAGCCACCTTTATACTAGGTGACAAGGGGAGGAGCCGGCAGGGGATGTGTCCAGGCATGACAAACACAACAGCGGTGGTCCAGACAGGACAAAGGCGCAACTGTAGTCCACCACAACATTGCTTATCATTGTTTCATGTTACCCCCGTGCTCGAAAACATACTTGAGGACATTGGGTGAGGTTCTGTTCTGAAGCCCATCTGGTGAAATTCACTTGATCTTAGATTCACATGGGGGAGGAACCAAAGGGTAACTGGTTCACATGGAACTGTATTCCAGCAAAAGATACTCCCTCTGGAAAGGACAGGAGAAAGTAAAGGAAAAGGAAACCAAACTCTTATCTACCTGATCATTGTCTGTAAATTCCAGGTGACATGTTAATAAGCTAGGTGAAATTCATAGCACCACACTTTATAAAATTGGGAAAGATATGATAATTAGAATGTCAGTTTAATTTTAGATTTTACAATTGATCAAATATTGAACAGGTTTTATAGAATAATTTATTTATGTCATTGCATATATCAACAAAAAAATAAAAGTGTATCCAGAAGCATTAATATCAATCTCTACCTGGTAGGATAAAAATGTCAGAAGTAATTCTCAGAAATCGTTATTGAGAGAACACAATATGAAGCTTGGAACTGCAGGCCTGGAATAACTTTGCCTTTTTCAATAATCACAAATGGAATCTTGACATTTGAAAATACATATTTAGATAGAAGACTTTGAAACCAACTGCACAACAAATTGAAGTACGCCACACTGAATTCTGATGTGTAATATGAGAATTTAATGCATTCTTATGTGCAGTTTGCAAATTCATTGGCTGTCCTTGCATGGAATAGTAATTTTGTGTGAAGGAAGCAAATGTACGTGTCAAGAATCTCCTCAGGGATTCTCCTATCTTGAGTCTGTAACTTTGGTGCCAACTTAACAGAAACTTCTACCTAAAGTTTCGACCAAAACTATGAGGCAGAACGAGAGAAAGGCCTCGCAGAAATTCCTGTTGATAATTTACATTTTTCATTCAGGATAAAATTGTGGCATTTTCCACCATGATTTTTTTTTGTTTGTGTAATGGGAAATGGGCGGCACGGTGGCGCAGTGGTTAGCACTGCTGCCTCACAGCACCAGGGACCCAGGTTCGATTCCCGGCTTGGGTCACTGTCTGTGCGGTGTCTGCACGTTCTCCCCGTGTCTGTGTGGGTTTCCTCCGGGTGCTCCGCTTTCCTCCCATGGTTCGAAAGACGGGCTGGTTAGGCGCATTGGCTGTGCTAAATTCTCCCTCAGCGTACCCGAACAGGCACCGGGATGTGGCGACGAGGGAATTTTCACAGTAACTTCATTGCACTGTTAATGTAAGCCTACTTGTGACGAAGAAATGAACTTTAAATTTTGGTTTACCTTGCATATCACACATACATGTACTAAAACTCTGCTTAATACAATGAACCACACGATTCACAAGTGTTCCAGGATTTGTTTTTTATCATTGGTCCTTCATCTTGGTTTCTCATGCCTGCAACATTCAGACTGTGGAGGTGATTTTCAAGCCTGCATTAGCTGTCAGCGAGAATGGCAAGGTGGGCACAAAATCTAGCGAGAAATGTGAGTCACGTCAGAGAGATCGCGTTTCTCGATTTTCCAAACCCCTCGCCGGTGACGTAATGTTGAATCCCGCCATGGGAATATCATTTAAAGATAGACAAGGTAGATAGTCAATATCTTTTTCCAAAGGTAGGGGAGTCTAAAACTAGAGGGCATAGGTTTAAGGTAAGAGGGGAGAGTTACAAAAGTGTCCAGAGGGGCAATTTTTCCACACAGAGGGTGGTGTCTGGAACAAGCTGCCAGAGGTAGTCGTAGAGGCAGGTACAATTTTGTCTTTTAAAAAACATTTAGATAGTTACATGGGTACGATGGGTATAGAGGGATATGGGCCAAAAGTGGGAAATTGGGATTAGCTTAGGGGTTTTAAAAAAAAGGGCGGCATGGACAAGTTGGGCCAAAGGGCCTGTTTCCATGCTGCAAACCTCTATGACTCTATGACTCTATATCAACATATCATTAGCAAGCCCTCCTGCTGGGACTTGCCCCCTTACTGAATATTCATTGGGCACTGGTGTAACATCATGCCAACACCATTTACAACATTTGTATAAAAACGAGAACCTGGCAACCTCACCTCCAAAAGGGATATCAGAGGGGAGCGCAAAGGTCACCATCACCTTTCTGAGTGGCAGTTGCAAAGGGGGCACCGGAGAGGACACAGGGAACCCAGATAAGTGCAAATCAGAGTGGTAGGTGGAGTGTTCACTCACAGCATCTCAGGGGTTGGAGTCGCTCAAGCCTCATCGACCCTCCATGGCTGTGAGCCTTTAGGTTCAAAGGGGGTCTGGTGGCTGGTTGGCAGCCAGTGCTTCCTATGTCCTCCTTATTGGACTTGTAATGATATAACCACTGAGGGATTTCCCTTCCAGAGTGGCAGCTGGAAAGTGGGTGGGAGCAGGTGAATCCATTGGGTCAGCACAGGGGATGACTGTGTGGTCCCAGGGTAGAGTCCCATAAGATGCCAGCTTACATGGGCAGAGTGGAAGACGCTGACAATGGGGTTGTTCCCAGTTTCATGAGGGCAGAAAACCCTCACATGTGGGGTTTGGATTGGGCGGGGATGGTGGTCGAGTGAATGGCCACAGGACCGCATGGTGAGGATGACAGATGTGACGCCTCTATGCTATGCTGGTCTCCAAGATGTCGCCCTCAGAGCTGCTCGTGTCTGTGGTCTTCAGAGCGCACGAGGATGGTTGGGGTTGGTCGACTGACCTGCAAGGGAAGTGAGATGGCATTAGTCCATCACAGGGGCAGACTGGGAGAAATTTAAATCCCATAAGTCTGCATGTTTTGAGGGTTCTCACATTTGTCTTTTGCCCCCACCTCGCACAGGTGCGGTCCTGCTCCTCACTGGCCAACTTAAGGGCTCTCTCCTCAAAGGATGTTAGGGTTTCCATCTCAGGCATGGCTCTGGCAGGCTGTGCCCGCTTACACGGTGGTTGCTCGAGTTTGTCCTGCAACAAGACAGATGGGGAGATTGTAGGCACGAGTCCTGCCGGGTGATGAATTCTGGCATGTGTGGGAGGTGAGTGGGAGTGGGGTTGTGAGGAGCAGAATAGCTACTGGAGGATTATGGGAAGTAGCGGGGGGAGGGCGAGGCACCATGACAAATGTTGTGAATCTGTGTGGTGGCTGGGAGAGAGGTCACTATGGAGATATGAGGGTTGCGTGAAGGGGTGCAGCGGGAGACATGAGGAGCCAGATTTACCCTGGCTGCACAAAGAAAGTCATTGCTTCCTGAATATTCTTGGCAGATAAAATCTCCTGAGAGCCATTTTCCCTCATTTCTTTCCTCTACCAGCACTTTCTACTACTCTGTGTAACCTCTTTTCATCCTCTTTGTCTTGGTAAAAGCCAAGAGAAAAGCTTTTTTTTATATTCATTTGTGGGACATGGGCGCCTCTGGCTGGCCTGCGTTGATTGTCCATCCCTTGTCACCCTTGGAGGGCTGTTGAGAGTCAGCCACATTGCTGTGGCTCTGGAGTCACATGTAGGCCAGACCAGGTAAGGACGGCAGATTTCCTTCCTTAAAGGACATTAGTGAACCAGTTGGGTTTTTCCGACAATCGACAATGGTTTCATGGTCATCAGTAGATTCTTAATACCGGACTTTTTTTATTGAATTCGAATTCCACCACCTGCTGTGGCGGGATTCCAACCCGGGTCCCCAGAACATTAGCTGAGTTTCTGGATTAATAATCTAGCGATAAGACCACTCGGCCATTGCCTTCCCCTTAGTAGTTCAACTATGTCTAGAACCACATAATCAGTGCAGAAGCCTTCAAGTCACCAGTAAAGTACCACATCACCACTCCCTGTAGACTATTGAATCTTTAATCAGCAATAGGAAGCACCCAAAACCCCTCGAGTTGCAGCAACAGCCAGAAATCAGCAACTTACCTGTAAGTAACTAATAATTCTGAAATAGCTTTGCCTGAGATTGGGCAGCTTGGGGAGAATCCTTCTTTGTGTCAAGTTCAGTTATATGAGGTTAAGTGAGGGTATAGGTTGACAGCGATCATGTGATGTCACAGTCTACCTATTCTGGACACTGCAGGCAATCATGTACATTCACCTTTTACCAAAATGGAGGGCGATTCTCCCAGCCTGCTGCGCTGCATTTGTAGCGCAGCAGGCCGGGAGACTCAAGCAGAGGCAATTTCGTGGGCTCCCCGCTGGGTGGCACAGCCTCTGCGAGTCTCTGGCAGATTTCCAGCGTCGTTAGCTCCATGCCAGAAATCAGAGCAGAGCTACATAAATTATTTAAGCGCCAATTTGAATGTACCTCAAATATGATTAGTGGGCCCAGGACTGACATCTCCAGGCCTACTAGAATGTATCCCCCGAAACCCGCCAGGAGTGTTTCATTCCAGCAGGGTTTACAATAGCTCCCCACTTGCAGGGAGCAGATGGTCCAACACTGCTGGAGTGAAGGGGAGCAATCGAGGCCCCCCAAGAGGATCGGGGGTAAGGGGGGATGCCCCCTGGGCATTGCCACCTTGGCAGTGCCAGCTTGGCCCCCTGGCATTGCCCAAGGGGCAAAGTGGCAATGCCCAGGGAGATCTTGGCACTGCCCACTGGATATCGGTCAGTGCAAAGGGGCACAAATTATTGGGGGCCGAGTCTCTAGGAGAAGATCGGTGGGAGGGGTGTCTCGCTGCCACTGTGCACTTGGGATTGCGAGCAGAGGGAGGGAGGCCAGCAATCGGGGCTGGGTATTGGGGTTGGGGGGGTTTCGGCCTGATGGGGTTGTCGCGCCTGTGGTAGGGTGGGGTGGACAGGGAGATCACGGTGGGCCAAGGGCAGGGGGTGGGGAATCAAGGCTGGCCCGGACATATTCGGGGGGCCAGTGATCAAGCAGTGGGGGAGTCAGAGGGCCAACGAAGAACAGTCGCATGGCTGCCCAGTGATTAGGAGGGCAGCAGTGCGGGGCTACTGCACATGCACTGATCTTGGTGCTGACAGATCACCACATGCACAGAAGCCCACTCAGCACTATGCTGCCAGCCTCTCCAGCGGGAATAGGCCCCGCACCCAGATTTTTTGTGAGATTTACACTCGGGCAATTTGCAGTGCACAGTGTGTGGGAGATACATTTTGAAAATCCCACTGAAAAAACCAACAGGATTTACTCCAGTTTTTATTCAAATTCGACACTTAGAATTTTTTTCGGAAAGTCGACCCCATGGTGTTCGATGGACTTCCAGTTGGAAGTGTGCAAGTATGCACACATTGCAGATGCCAGTTTGGAACCATAAGAGATATCAACAAACCTTAAAAACAAGCTCTGACCTATTTTATTTCACTCCCAGTCTGAGTAGGAGACTGAGATAACTTCCCTCCTCTTTATGGGTATCCGTCCTCTGTTGGGTGAAGGATTATAAACAGTGTTATGGACTGAAAGGGGGTTAACACAAATTTCCCCTCAACATCCTTCAGGAAAGAGAAAAGCGTTTTGTTTCTCTCTTTATTAGCAGTGGTATATTTCCCAACCCCTCATTTTTGGTTTGATCCCACAACAAACTCAAGGTTAGATTAACTCAAAGGGTTAGTTGATTTGCACACACTCAACACATTAAAACACATTCAGATAGTGAAGAGAGAGATAAAGAAGAGAAAAAAATACACTACAGAGACAAAGATAAAGAAATATCCAGTCCTTAATCAAAATCCAGTGAGGTATGCCTTCATGGAGGTCAGTGGGTTGAAAACCAATGCTAGATAATTTACTTTTCCATGGTGTTGTCTTCACATGATGAGATACGCATGCAGAGGTGAATCAGTCTTGTAGATGATGATTCAATATTTCCAACAGAATGTACATGAGAGAGACACATATTTCTGCTGAGCAGTGCTCCTTTTTCTGTGAGGCTACTGGTTAGATGGTTAACAGCAGACTGGGTTTTTTCAGTTTAGCAAAGCAAATTCCACAGTCTCACCATTCTCTGGGTGAAGAAATGTCTCCTCATCTTTGTCCTAAATGATCTATCTCACATCTTTAGACTGTGATCCCTGGTTCTGGACTCCTCCACCATTTGGAACATCCTTCCTGCATCTACCCAGTGTAGTCCTGTTAGAATGCTATAGGTTTCTATGAGATTCCCCCTCATTCTTCTAAACTCCAGCAAATATAATCCTAACCAACTCAGTTTCTCTTCATACATCAATTCCACCACCAAGGATCAGTCTGGTAAACCTTCACTGCACTCGTTCCATAGCAAGAAAATCCTTTCCCAGATGTGGAGACCAAAACTGCACACAGTATTCCAGGTTTGGTCTCACCAAGGCCCTGTATAACTGCAGCAAAACATCCCTGCTCCTGCACTTCAATCCTCTCGCTGTGAAGGCCAATTATACGATGTGCCTTCTTCACCACCTGCTGCATCTGCATGCCTACTTTCAGCAACTGGTGTACGAGGACAGCCAGGTTTTGTTGCATGTTCCCCTCTCCCAATCTATAGCCAGTCAGGTAACAATCTGCCTTCCTGTTTTTGTTACCAAAGTAGATAACCTCACATTTTACTGCATCCACCATGCATTTGCATGGCATTTGCCCACTCACTCAACTTGTCCAAGTCACACTGAAACATCGCTGCATCTTCCTTACAGATCACCCTCCCACCCAGCTTTGTGTCACCTTCAATTCTGAAAATATTACATTTAGTTCCCATATATATATGTTATAAAATCTTTGATAATGGACTCTAGAATTTTCCCCACTACCGATGTCAGGCTGACTGCTCTTTAATTCCCTGTTTTCTCTCTATCTCCCTTTTTCAATAGTGGGGTTACATTACCTACCCTCCAATCTGTAGGAATTGTTCCAGAGTCCAGAGGCTCTTGGAAGATGACCACCAATGGAACCATTATTTCTAGGGCCACTTCCTTAAGTAGCCTGGGATGTAGACTATCAGGGCCCAGGCATTTATTGGTCTTCAATACCATCAATTAAGTTATTCAATGAAGAAAAATAATTGAATTAATTGTTAGAACTTAAATTAGAAATTAGGATCACTCAACTAAAGCAAGATTATTTGGAAGTAGTAAATAATTAGCATTTTTTTCTCTGATGCTGTTTCTGAGAAATTTGGGATTCTAGTACTTAAGCTGTAATTTTTTTCTAAGGGCTTGATTTTACATGGCACCACATTCCTTGCACTGCCTGACTAAAAAGTCATAGGGCAGAATTTTATTGGCATGTCCACCCAAGGTTCATACAATCCCACCCGAGGCCAGCGGAGAGTGCCATTCTCCGAACCTCGTCAGCCCCCGGAATCGAGTGCCGGTAAAATTCCGGCCATAGCGTGCTCACCCTCCAATGAACCAGCTGCCCTGCAACCTCTTTACACTTCCATCTAGCTGCTTAACCTCACTCATTAGCCCCAACAGCTCCAGGTTCGAGTGGCGACCACTGTTGACACTACAGGCAATCCTTGAAGAAGGAGAGGCTATGGAGTTGGACTTTAAGGAAAGTCCGGGGCCTGGTTGGCAGATGCCGGTGTGTGACGTGGGGGAGGTGGCACACCCAGTTTGAGAGGCAGGGGGGGAGAATTAAAGGGTAGAAATGCAATTGTTTGGTACCTCCAATGGGCACAGGGGGACCCCAAAGGAAGTCTCCCCCCCACAACTTTTCCAATAGCTGCCCATGCAATAAAAGCTGCCTGGCTACCCACCTGGCGTAGGCCTTCCCTTGCTGTCGGTAAAGTAGCGGCAGAGATGGAATGAGGAATTTAAGTATCCATTAATTGGGCCTCAATATGCCCAATGGAAAAGAGATTGAGAGTGGATGTGAAGGCTGTGGGAAGGCAATAGAATGCATTTTATGAGCTTCCACTGCCTTCAAACATGCCAACATGTGGGGACTGGGAGTGTAAAACCCAGCCATAAGTAAGATAATGAAAGGGGTGTGGGATTATAGAAATTGTTGTTCCTGATATAGGACATGATTTTATTGTACTAATATAGGATATGCTTTCATTGAAGAGATAACAATTTTTAATATGCCAACAGCAAACAAAAATAAAATAATTACTGTAATATGTAGATTACTCCAGGTGTTTATCATTCAAATACAGATACTTAATTGTGTTGCGCAGTACATTAACATCAGAAGTGCAATTAGATCATGAATTGTGTAATTAAGCCCTTCACTGTTTGTCTTTTTCTAACAGAGTGCCAACTATAGGAATTAATTATTACAAAACTCTAATCATTATGAGCACTGTAATTAATTCAAATTGTGTTCCTGTCAGATTTGCAATGATGCAGACTTATTACACAAGTTTAAGATTACAGTTAATTGTCATTTTACACAGAAAACCACAATGTGTATAAAGTAACATTTTGTCAAACTTAATTTAAAAAGTTAGAAAACAAATTAATAGTTTTGTATTTCTATGGGTGGAATTCTCCCATCTCGTCCATGGCGGGTTTGATTGAGGGCAGGAGTGGAGGAGAATCTAGCAGAATCCAAAAAGTCAGAAATCCACCAGTGTAAAAATATGTTACAATTCTCCCAATAGCAGGTTAATGGCGGGTCGGTTTGCCCACTGCCTGGGTGTCTCAATGCAATTTGCACTCATTTGCATCTCATGAATGCTCATTAAAACAGCTGCCTACTGGAATCCCATCAGGCTTTCCAATGTTTCATCATGCCAGAGTGAAATTATGTCAGTCTAGAACGCGATTGATAAAGAGTGACGTACACAAGGTGGCCCTCAGTTCACCAGAGACTTTGTGATAAGTGCAACAAAGTCTACCTGTCATTGTGCTGCATTGCTCTCCTGATGCACTGTTCACCACTCTAACGGGTAGAATAGATTCTGCCCCCCATCTCCATGCTGAGCTGGTCTTCATGGACAGCCTTGTGCAGCTGGCCCCATGGACCCTCCTGTGTCATCAAGATGGATCAGCACAATGCCTGGGGTTGGACAGTACATGGGTCTCCATCACCCCAGTTCTACACACCAATATTTGTCTGGACAGCACTGTGCTGTGGGACTCGTGCAGCCACCAGAACAAACAGTTCAACCGGGATTGGGGTGCAAGGTGAGGCCAGGGTGGGTAGGTTGGAGTGGGCTGACAAACACAAGGTTTGGGGCCATGTGAAAGGTGGGAGTGAGGGAAGGGCAAACATAAGGAGGGGGCAATGTGGAAGGAGAGCTATGCAAGGAGGGGTGGGAAGGGCGAGGGTTCACAATGTCCAGCAGAGGGGCAGGGAGGTGGATGAAGAAGATGAACAATGGAAGGTAGCAGAAAACAGAGGGAAGGGAAGCTGGACCCCAATTAGGTTGCATGAAACGCGGACAAACAAGGGGGTCTAAGTGATAGTACGTGTCAAGGAGATGTACGCAGACTGTAGGTTTGGGGTGGGGGTTTGTTAGTGTGGCACTTACTGATGGTTCACACAAACACTAAGCAAGTGGGGGCTGCAATGCTTTGTGAAGATCTCTATTGTCCATAGTTCTCTTTGGAAACGGGAACTATGTCAAGATTCCCGTTTAAGTTCAGGGGCTTGCAGACAGAAGTCAGAGAGTGCAGTCTAGAACGCGATTGATAAAGAGTGACGTACACAAGATGGCCCTCAGTTCACCAGAGACTTTGTGATGAGTGCAACAAAGTCTACCTGTCATTGTGCTGCATTGCTCTCCTGATGCACTGTTCACCACTCTAACGGGTAGAATAGATTCTGCCCCCCATCTCCATAGTCTGGTGCCTATGTGGACCTCACAGTCTAAAGTTAGGGAAAGGAGACAGTGTAGAAGAGCAGCGGTCATGCAGCAGGAGCAATCATTGGGGGCATGGTGTACCCCAGCTGCAGAGAGGGGCAAGGGCTGAGTGTTCCACAAGGAAGATACAGAGCTTGGTGTGCAGAGCTGTCCTACAGTCGATGTCCCTGAGCATGGCAGGTTCTGTACTGGGCTGCAGAGGTTATGGTGATGGTCACAGGGGGCATCTGCATTCTTTAGATAAGGAATAGCAGGGGTATGTGAAGCTGGCATGGGTGGTGGGGCCCTGTAAGTCACAGTGCATACGCAAAGCACTAATGCCTGACTTCCTTTCTTTTTTTACCTAATTTCATGCTTTTACACTCTGACTGGAGCTCAGAGGATGAACAGTTGCAGTGAACTGTTCCATTGATGACACATCACGTGGCCATGCTGGGTGATAGATACATAGAAATATAGAAAGTAGAAGCAGTAGTCGGCCATTCGTCCCTTTGAACCTGCTCCGCCATTCATTATGATCATGGTTGATCATCAAATTCAATATCCTGACCCCTCCTTCCCCCTATATCCCTTCATCCCTTTAGCACCAAGAGCTATATCTAATTTCTTCTTGAAATCACACAACATTTTGCCCTCAACTACTTTCTGGGGTAGTGAATTCCACACATTCACCCACTCTCTGGGCGAAGAAATTTCTCCTCACCTCGGTGCTAAAACGTTTACCCCTTTTCCTCAAACTATGACCCCTAGTTCTGGACTGCCCCACCACCAGGAACATTCTAAGAGTTCTGGATCTCAGAAAGCTTGGCTGTCGACTGTTGTACCTCAATGGCAGATGATGTAGTCTGACCCAGTTGTTTGCTTGACGCCAATAAGGGCACTGAGTGAAGGAACTGTCACTGGAATGCTCAGGAGGCTAAACCTGAGCACTGCCTGAGAACAAAGTGCAGGAACGGTGGGTCTCTTAAAGCTCATTTTTATTGGGTCCCTTATGATTTGAAAGGTGGAGGAAATAGCAGCATACAAATGAGCTCAAATCAAAGCTGTCAGAGCTGCCATCTGAGACTTCAGGACCTAGAAATTAATTTGTCCACATGTTTGCCAGGCTTTGGCTTGAACTGTTAAGAGCCCAAGATGGTATATGGAAAACCTGTGCACACTTCAACACAAAGACACACTAACGATGTTTCAATGTTGGGAGGGTTGAGTGCAGATGCAGCGGAGTTAGCTTAATGATTAATTCACATTAATGCGCTGAGTGTCATTCATGGTGTCTTTTCAATTTTCATGACCCCTAGTACTTCATTTGCCACATGAGCACCCTCATTTGCTCCACAAGTTCTCCATGGCAACACCCAAAACTCTTGGTGCCCTTATCTGTGTCATCACGAACCTTCAGCTTCATTAATATAGAAGAAAATATGAAGAAAATGGTGTTCTTGCTTTAAGAGGCTGCATGTGGCTTCAAAAGAATCAGCCTCTTGTCACATTGGCTTCAGATGTACCTGAAATTTATCCATTAATATTGTGAATACTCATGGAAACATCAAACTGGTTCAGTGCAACACTTATCAAGCTGATTCAGTACGCAAAGTTAAAATCTACCCACATATTTTATGCATACCAATGGGAAAGGGATGTTACAGTTTAATGTGTGTTGCTTATTAGACTGTGAAACAGGGTCCATTACTGCATACATAGCTGAAATCTTTGGAACTATCACTATGGAAACAATTACCCCAATAGAAAAAGCACACAGAGACAGATGGAACTCTAAACATTCTGTGCAGGTTAATGACTTTATCATTCTTAAATGTTGCTATTATTTATAATGTAAGTTAATTATAGGTAGGCATAATTTATACATTAGCAATTATATTTGCTAATAAGCATTTCTATTGTGCCTGATAAATGTCTCTATTTTATTCTGATCTGAACAATTTAACATGAATGACATTACAAACAAGCAGATTTCTAAGGATCTCATAATTAGAGTTCAGAAGTGGCTGTTAATGTAATTAAAACTGATCTACTAATGATACACTTCTCATTTGTCTTTTGCATATTGCTTCAAGTAAGGAATATATGATTAGAAGAATGCCACTGACATAATTTAACATGTCTTCATATTATCATTCTCTCATTTATATGAATTGCAATCTAATTTGAAACATTAAATTCTTTTGCCATCTGAGATGGTCCCTATTTTGTAAACAGTGCTCCAGACATTTTCTTGATACATCTGTGTTTAAAGTTTATTTAGTAGTGTCGCATGTAGACTTACATTAACACTACAGTGAAGTTACTGTGAAAATCCGCTAGTCGCCACACTCCGACGCCTGTTCGGGTACAGTGAGGGAGAATTTAGCATGGACAATGCACCTAACCAGCACTTTCAGACTGTGAGAGGAAACCGGAGTGCCCGGAGGAAAACCATGCAGACACGGGGAGAATGTGCAGACTCCGCACAGATAGTGACCCAAGCCGGCAATCGAACCCGGGTCTCTGGCACTGTGAGGCAGCAGTGCTAACCACTGTGCAACCGTGCCACCCTGCAAACTGCATGTTAAGTGATATTACAAAAGTTGCTTTTGGTACCTTAAAATTATCCAGACACTTAAATGTTCAGTCTGGCAGTGACCTTGACAACCACTGTCATTGACATTCCTATGGTGGAAGGTTGGCTGAAAATCATATCTAAGGACAGAGTGCATGCAAATCTGTCATTTTCAAGAGAATAATTCCAACCAGTAAAAGTTGGTCATGATAATGCTTGCAGAGAAAATTTGGACAAATAAACTGGCAAAAATTGCTATTAAAAATAGCATCAAGCTAAAGATAAAATATGATACTTTTTCAAACGATTTTCAAAATATAGGAGGTTGTCCTTTGGATGTTGGCTTTCTGTCAGGTAGCCTAGCTATCTATCACCTGGCAGACTCAGCATTTTCGCACCTGCTTGACTAGAATCACAGGAAATGCGTCTGCACTAACATACAGTATTGACAGTAAGAGCTCCTTATTGCCCAACCAGAAGCTCACATGCGTAGAATGAGGTGATCCACTGAGATATCCTTCTCAGTCTAATCTACTCAGGGTAGCACAGCGGTTAGCACTGTTGCCTCACAGCGCCAGGGATCTAGGTTCAATTCCCGGCTCGGGTCACTGTCCTTGTGGAGTTCGCACATTCTCCCCGTGTCTGCGTGCGTTTCCTCCGGGTGCTCGGGTTTCCTCCCACAATCCAAAAGATGTGCTGGTTAGGTGAATTGTCCATGCTAAATTCTTTCTTCGTGTACCTGAACAGGTGCCAGAGTGTGGCGATTTTCACTGTAACTTCATTGCAGCGTAAATGTAAGCCTACTTGTGACTTGAAACTTTAACTTTCAGCGCAAAACAACTACCACTGAAGATAATGCCATCCTCTCTTCTCTTCTGGGTATGTGTGTTGGCTCTATATTAGCTGTTTTAATTTCCTTAAAGCATTGCAGCAGTGGTCAAACTGACAAGTCTTCTATCACCCCCATGTCCTTTTCTAAGTAACTTTACGCTAAATTAATTCCATTTATTTTACCATCATAACTCAGATTTTCCATTTTTCAGTGTCAAATTGAATTCTTCACAAATCCTCAGCTACATAACTTTTTTTTCTCTACCCTGCCAGCATATTTGATATGTTTGTATTTAGTTTCAGTCATTTAATATTGATTAGAAACAAGAGAAGCCTAAATATGACCCCCTTTGGATATTAGTCATTTCTCCCCCTGAACACCAGTTTGACATAACAACTCCCAGAAGTGCCCTCAGCCTCTTATTTTTTTTTTACTCAAACCTTTCATCCGACCTCATGTTCCATTTAAATTTCAATGGCCTTCGCTTAAAAAATTATTTGATATGCAACCTTATTTAAAGCTGTCCAAAAGTTCCAAACATTATACCATAAGAAGTCTCATAAGTTCCCCAGTGAACTTTATTTATAAAAAATGCCGAATCAATAAAGATGGTTTGTGAAGGGCTTGTCCTTAAATCAATACTGGCCATTTCTTACTGCATTTTCCTTCACAGTCACTCATTCAGCCTTGGACTAGTTTCCATTAGCTTATCTGCTATTGATCTAAACAGATGGAACCATAATAGTCTCAGCCAGATTTGTTAGCTATTTAGACCATAAGACATAGGAACAGAATTAGGCCACTCGGCCCATCGAGTCTGTTCCGCCATTCAATCATGGCTGATACTTTTCTCATCCCCATTCTCCTGTCTTTTCCCCATAACCCTTGACCCCCTTATTAATCAAGAACCTATCTATCTCTGTCTTAAAGACACTCAATGACCTGGCCTCCACAGCCTTCTGTGGCAAAGAGTTCCACAGATTCACCACTCTCTGGCTGAAGAAATTCCTCCTCATCTCTGTTTTAAAGGATTGTCCCTTTAGCCTGAGGTTGTGCCCTTTGGTTCTAGTTTTTTCAACCAGTGGAAACATCCTCTCCATGTCCACTCTATCCAGGCCTCGCAGTATCCTGTAAGTTTCAATAAGGTCTCCCCTCATCCTTCTAAATTCCAATGAGTATAGACCCAGAGTCCTCAACCGTTCCTCATACGACAAGCTCTTCATTCCAGAGATCATTCTTGTGAATCTCCTCTGGACCCTTTCCAAGGCCAGCACATCCTTCCTTAGATATGGGGCCCAAAACTGCTCACAATACTCCAAATGGGGTCTGACCAGAGCCTTACACAACCTCAGAAGTACATCCCTGCTCTTGTATTCTAGCCCTCTCAACATGAATGCTAACATTGCATTTACCTTCCTAACTGCCGACTGAGCTTGCAAGTTAACCTTAAGGGAATCTTGAACAATGACTCCCAAGTTCCTTTGTGTTTCTGATTTCCTAAGCATTTTCCCATTTAGAAAATAGCCTACACCTCCACTCCTCCTTCCAAAGTGCATAACCTCACACTTTTCCACATTATATTCCATCTGCCACTTCTTTGCCCACTCTCCTAACCTGTCCAAGTCCCTCTGCAGCCCCCCGCTTCCTCAATACTACCTGTCCCTCTACATATCTTTGTATCATCTGCAAACTTAGCAACAGTGCCTTCAGTTCCTTCCTCCAAATCGTTAATGTATATTGTGAAAAGTTGTGGTTCCAGCACTGACCCCTGAGGCACACCACTAGTTATTGGCTGCCATCCTGAAAAATACCACTTTATCCCTACTCTCTGCCTTCTGCCAGTCAGCCAATCCTCTATCCATGCCAGGATCATACCCTTAACACCATGGATGCTCAACTTATTTAACAGTCTCCTATGTGGCACTTTGTCAAAGGCCTTCTGGAAATCTAAAGAAATCACGTCCACTGGTTCTCCTCCAACTAACTTTCTTGTTACCTCCTCAAAGAACTCTAACAGATTTGTCAGACATGACCTCCCCTTGACAAAGTCGTGCTGACTCAGTCCTACTTTATCATGCACTTCCAAGTACTCTGCGATCTCATCTTTAATAATGGACTCTAAAATCTTGCCAATGGCCAAAGTCAGGCTAACCGGCCTATAATTTCCCGTTTGCTGCCTCCCTCCCTTCCTAAATAGCAGTGTTACATTAGCTACTTTCCAGTCCTCTGGGACCCTCCCTGCCTCCAATGATTCCTGAAAGATCACCACCAATGCCTCCACCAATTCCTCAGCTATCTCTTTTAGAACCCTGGGGTGTAGTCCATCCGGTCCAGGTGATTTATCCACCTTCAGACCTTCAGTTTCCCCAGAACCTTCTCCACAGTGATGGCCACTAGACTCACCTGTGCTCCCTGACTCTCCTGGAGCTCTGGCATCCCACTGGTGTCTTCCACCGTGAAGACTGATGCAAAGTAACTATTCAGTTCCTCTGCTTTGTTTCCTATTATTACTTCTCCAACCTCATTTTCCAGTGGTCCTATGGCTATTTTTGCCTCTCTCTTACTGAACAAAGACAGATGGTTCTGTACCCGTGCACAGTGATTATTTTCCCATTTGTTTGAATATTTGAGCCCCAGTCCTCCTCCTTTCTAAACTCTCCAGGCTACCACATAATTTATAAGTGGAATATAAATTCCTGACGTGCAACAAAGATAGGGACTGAATGAATTCTCTTCAATGTGAGATGAATCATCAGCACACCATAGAACATAGAACATAGAACATAGAACATTACAGCGCAGAACAGGCCCTTCGGCCCACGATGTTGCACCGACCAGTTAAAAAAAAAAACTGTGACCCTCCAACCTAAACCAATTTCTTTTCGTCCATGAACCTATCTACGGATCTCTTAAACGCCCCCAAACTAGGCGCATTTACTACTGATGCTGGCAGGGCATTCCAATCCCTCACCACCCTCTGGGTAAAGAACCTACCCCTGACATCGGTTCTATAACTACCCCCCCTCAATTTAAAGCCATGCCCCCTCGTGCTGGATTTCTCCATCAGAGGAAAAAGGCTATCAGTATCCACCCTATCTAAACCTCTAATCATCTTATATGTTTCAATAAGATCCCCTCTTAGCCGCCGCCTTTCCAGCGAAAACAATCCCAAATCCCTCAGCCTCTCCTCATAGGATCTCCCCTCCATACCAGGCAACATCCTGGTAAACCTCCTCTGCACCCTCTCCAAAGCCTCCACATCCTTCCTGTAATGTGGGGACCAGAACTGCACACAGTACTCCAAGTGCGGCCGCACCAGAGTTGTGTACAGTTGCAACATAACGCTACGACTCCTAAATTCAATCCCCCTACCAATAAACGCCAAGACACCATATGCCTTCTTAACAACCTTATCTACTTGATTCCCAACTTTCAGGGATCTATGCACACATACACCTAGATCCCTCTGCTCCTCCACACTATTCAAAGTCCTCCCGTTAGCCCTATACTCAACACATCTGTTATTCCTACCAAAGTGAATTACCTCACACTTCTCCGCATTAAACTCCATCCGCCACCTCTCGGCCCAACTTTGCAACCTGTCTAAGTCTTCCTGCAAACTACGACACCCTTCCTCACTGTCTACCACACCACCGACTTTGGTGTCATCAGCAAATTTGCTAATCCACCCAACTATACCCTCATCCAGATCATTAATAAATATTACAAACAGCAGTGGCCCCAAAACAGATCCCTGAGGTACACCACTTGTAACCGCACTCCATGATGAATATTTACTATCAACCACCACCCTCTGTTTCCTATCCGCTAGCCAATTCCTGATCCAATTTCCTAGATCACCCCCAATCCCATACATCTGCATTTTCTGCAGAAGCCTACCATGGTGAACCTTATCAAACCTTACCAGTCAACCTTTCCCTTCAGTTCTTATTGTTAAAAAATTCTTCCTATCTTCTTTTATGTTACTAGTTAGCTTACACTCATATTTCATCTTCTTCCCCCCTTATTGATTTTTTAGTTATTCGACTGCTTCTTTCCAATTCCATGGAACTTCATCAGTATCCAATAATTTCTTCATAACTGTACCAAGTGCCACAGAAATGCCCTCGCTCCTGGAGGAATAATGCAACTTTTGCTATTTGACCCTTTCACTTGGCAAGTTTCTCTGCCAAACTGACTTAAAAATATTTTTAAGAAGTAGCTGTGCTATATAAAAAAGGATCATATTGATCATCCAGAACACAATACTTAATTTGACTATTTCTCTTTTAAATTTCACTTCCTACAAACTTTCAGAATCCTAACCTCTTTAACTACCCTTGTGCTGGGCGGGATTTTATGGCCTCATTCGTCCTGAAACTGTAAAATCCTGCCTGATGTCTATGGACCTTTCGCCCGCTCCAATCCCCATGGCAGGCGGGACGGTAAAACTACTGGTTTGCTACTGGCAGAATGTTTTACTGTTGTGCTTTCAACTCCACCCACTCCTTCAGGTACAGATGGGAGTTACTCCTAGTAAGACGTCTATTGCTTTCAGACAGAAGTCCATGTTCAGCAGAATCAAGAAAAATGCCACCATGAATCAAATTAACTTGCCACTGTGAATAAACCTACATGTTTGCAAAACTAAACTGTTAAATGGTTGCTTCACAATAACTGCAATTTCTGACAAACTTTGAAAGATTATGACCAAGTGCTAAAAAGACACCAACATGTTTTCTCAAGTTAATATCGAATTAGAACTCGTTACTTCAAATAACAAAATGTCAAATATGTTCACCTGTGCCTATTTTTCCTTTGTGTGACAGATGGTTCTGCACCCGTGCACAGTGATTATTTTCCCATTTGTTTGAATACTTGACCTCCAGTCCTCCTCCTTTCCAAACTCTGCAGGCTACCACATAATTTATAAGGGGGATATAAATTCCTGACGTGCAACAAAGATAGGGACTGAATGAATTCTCTGCAATGCAAGATGAATCATCAGCACACCGGTCATCCTTTCCCTTCAGTTCTTATTGTTATGTTGCTTGCACAATCGTATACTTTATCTGAAAGTGTAGCAGACCTCTCTTAGATTTCAATCGCTTGGGGTTCTCATCTCTGCACTTTAATGTTAATGGCATATCATAATCTTGAGAGCACAAGTTATTCCACTCAGCAGATTATTCATAATTTAAAAATGTAAAAACAAATCAAGTTGAGAGTTTTAAAATTCCCTCCATTGGAAAATAAGACCTGCATTTATATCCAGCACCTTTTATGATTGCCAAATGTTCCAAAGTGCTTCACAGCTAATGAAGTACTGTTGAAGAGTAGTCACCATTGTAACATTGGAAATACAGCAGCTAAATTGTGTGCAGCAAATTCTCACAAACAGCAAAATGATAATGACCAGATAATCTGTTTTTAATGATGTTGATTGAAAGTAAATATTGGCCAGGACACAAGGATAACTCCCCAATCCTTTGTTGGAATATTGGTGTGGGACTTTTACATCCTTTTGAGAGGACAGACACAGCCTTGGTTTAATGTGTCACTCGAAAGGTGGCATCTCCGATAGTGCAGCACTCCCTTGCTACCTCACTGCTGCATTAGCTTCAATTTTGTACACAAGCCCTGGAGTGGGACTTGAACTCACAATCTCCTGGTTCTGTAGCAAGAGTGCTACCATTTGAGCCATGGCTAACATGCAGGGGAAGCAATGCAGACTATAGTTAAGGAGGAGAGACGAAATATTAAAGGATTTAGCATCTTTGAAAAAAGATAAGTTGCCAGGTCAGACGAAATCAGGCTGATGAGGGAGGAAAAGGAGGAATTAGCAGAGACTCTGGCCGTTATCCTTTCTGATGACAGGCGGGAGGACTAAAACGTCTGTTAATGTTGTACATACTTAAAAAGAGAGAAAGTGATGACCAGTTCATTACAAGCCAATAAGCCAAACATCAGTGGCGCACAAGCTATTGACAAAAAATTCTGAGGGACAGTATGAATCAATTTTTTCAGCATGGATTATGGCACAAGTCCCAGAAGGAGGACTTTGCAGAGTCGATTGGGTAGGGTGTTTGTTGTTTTCAGTGCCGAGCTGAATAATCCATCTGGTTATATTATTATTTGACTTTACTGTAGTGATTTCTGACAGGAAGTGCTGCACTGTTGAAGGTGTTATCTTTTGAATGAGATGTTAAACAAAGGTCACGATCTGTCCAATCAATTGGTTTTAAAAGATCCCATGGCATCATTATGAGGTAGCATAAGGGAGTTATCCCTGCCGCCCTGGCCTATATTCACCAATCCATCACTATCACTAAGACAGATCATCCAGTTATTATCATGTAGCTGTTTGTGGGAGCTTGCTGGGTGCAAACTAGCTGTGATGTTTCCTACATTAGGGCAGTAACTACACTATGGTTGTAAAGTGAGGTTGTGAAAGGTGCCATACCGATGCAAGACCCTCTCTTTTTTATTGAAGTGGCCACATCCCTTCCCTTCCCAACCTTTTATGTGTCTGTAGATTATACTCCATATACACAACCCAGATCATTTGTTTATATCGAGAACAACAGTAGCCCCAATATTAAACCTGGGATATGATCAATGTTAATCCTTCCAGTCTGAAGATCAGTCATTAACCATTATTCTGTTCTCTATCCTTTATCTAACTTCTTATCCACATTGTTCCACTTCCTTCAGTATCATGATGATTCATTTAATAACAAGCCTCATGTCTGGCATTTATTAAGCATCTTTTGACAATCAATCTACATAATATCCACTGCATTTGCTTTCTCACTACGTCGTAATATTTCCTCAAATAATCCTTGCTATCTACCCTGAATTAATCCATTTCATAAAAAATGTGACATTTGGGCACAGACTCTCCCACATCCAGTTTTTCTTCATCCAGTTGATCTGAAGCTCTCCTCAGTCACCGACGGTGGATTTTTGGTGAGACTGATGGCTTTCAGTGACCTTAAGAAAATAATGATCAATCCCAGCAAAGAAAAAAAGTGAAGAAAAAGATTGTGTTAAATGAGGAACAGAGAAGATCTAGGAGGGTGTTACCAGGACTGGAGAATCTTAGCCATGAGGAAAGATTAGATGGGCTGGGGCTTCTTCCTTGGAACAGAGGAGACTAAGGGGGGATTTTTTTTTCATTTGTGGGACATGGGCATTGCTGGCTGGCCAGCATTTATTGCCTATCCCTGGTTGCCCTTGGAGGGCAGTTGAGAGTCAACCACATAGCTGTGGCTCCGGAGTCATATGTAGGCCAGACCAGTTAAGGATGGCACATTTCCTTCCCTAAAGAACACTAGTGAACCAGATGGGTTTTTCCGACAATCGGCAATGGTCATCAGTAGATTCTTAATTCCAGACTTTTTTAAAAATTCAAATTCCACCATCTGCCGTGGCGGGATTTGAGCCTGGGTCCCCAGAACATTCGCTGAGTTTCTGGATTAATAGTCCAGTGATAAAACCAATAGGCCATGAGTGAGGTGGATAAAATTATGAGGGACCAAAATAAAGTGGATAAGAAGCATCTCCTTCCACTGGTAGTAAGATCAATACCCAGGAGGATAGTTTTAAAGAAATTGGTAGAAGGGTTAAAGGGTAGTTGAGGAGAAATGTTTTCAGCCTAGAGGGTGTTGGGGGTCTGGAACTCACTGCCTGAAAGGGTGGCAGAGATATAAATGTCCATCGCAAAGTACTTGCATTGGCACATTAGATACTGTAACCTGCAGGGCTAAGGACCAAGAAATGGAAAGTGGGATTAGACTGGATAATTCGCTTTTGGATGCACAAGCATGATGGGCTGAATGGGCTGTGTGGGGTTACGGGGACAGGGCTGGGGGGGTGCGGCTGGGTAAGATGGTCTTTCAGAGAGCCAGTGCAGACCCAATGGGCCAAATAGCCAGCTTCTGCACTGTAGCGATTCTATGGCTGCGATGTTATAGATTTCTATGGTTCTGTATATTAGCCTTTCCTAATCTAAACATGACGAGATTTTACATCATTCATCTCTTTCTTCATTAAAATATCTGTTGTGGTCATTTACATTTTATTTTGCATTTCCCATTACTAATAACACTGTATAATTTAAGTTCAGCCTTGTTGATGAGAACAACATATGACACCAGCTTACCTTGACAGCCTAATTTGAATATACCTGCCCCTATCTGGGTACATGCTTGTAGAATGTCAGGAAATCTGTCAAAAAATAAATGTGGTCCACAGGTCCCCAACTCTGTTTTCCACTCCAGTCACCTTAGTGCCAGTTAAGAGTGGGCAAAGAAGTAGAGGAAAATTATACTTTCAGCATTTAGGCACACTCTTAATTGAAGTGGACGACACGGTGGCACAGTGGTCAGCACTGCTGCCTCACAGCACCTTGGGTGACTGAATGTGGGAGGATGAGAGGAAAGATCTTTTTACCAAGAGGGTGATGATGGCTGGAATGCGCTGCCTGGGAGGGTGGTAGAGGTGGGTTGCCTCACATCCATTAAAAAATACCTGGATGAGCACTTGGCACTGCATAACATTCAAGGCTATGGGCCAAGTGCTGGCAGATGGGAGATGGGAGTTTGGGTGTTTCTAATGTGCCGGTGAAAACTCGATGGGCCAAAGGGCCTCTTCTGCACTGTATGATTCTCTGATTCTGTTTTGAGTTTGTACATTCGTCTGCGTTTGTCTGCTTGAGTTTCCTCAGGGTGCTCCGGTTTCCTCCCACAGTCCAAAGTTGCGCGGGTTAGGTTGATTGGCCATGCTAAATTGCTCCTTCATGTCCCAAGATGTGTAGATTAGGGGGATGAGCAGGGTAAATGCACGGGGTTATGGAGGTAGGGCGGGGAGTGAGCCTGGGTACGATGCTCTTTCAGTGCTGAACTGATGAACCAAATGGCCTCCTTCTGCATAGCAGGGATTCAATGAAATGTTCATGGAACTTTACTCCACATGAGTCACTGGCTTCAAGTGAGGGGAAACATAAAAGAGAAAATTCAGAAAGAAAAGCACAAAGTACACCATAGAAATCACAGTGCAATTCTTCTTTATACATGTGGGAAGTCAGTGGGAAGGACAGCTGCACACCTAGTATTGACTAGAGCAGCACTGAAGATATCATTGTGTGTCCTGAAGTCAAGAAACCTATGGAGAACCTTGAGTGCTTTAATGCTGCAGAGCACTGTAATTATTACCATGCAGTGTTTCACTGAGCAGATCCACTAAGTGTGAGAGTAATGAAACTGTTATCACAGCAAACAGCTGCATGTCTGATAAGATAAAAATCATTGCTGAATGAGGCAATTATTTGTCTTGTTGTGCATTCACAAGCATCTTCCAAATTAAAACATTCTGAACAAAGCCATTGACGTTTGAAGATTTATTCTCTAGCTTTCCTTCGTTGAAGATAACACAAAGGAAATTCAGTCTGTCGAACGAATCTGCGCAATGTCAAGATTGCACAGTTATTGTCACTTGGTTAGAGATATTTGCTGCTGTTATTCTTTGTCTTCTGTAACAGATTGTTCCAATTTTTAGATGACTATAGTAAGCTAAAAGACAAGTATGCTTATGAATTCAACATTCCGAGTTCAAGTTTCTTTAAACTCATCCTCCAGAGGCGGTGTAGTCATTGAGATGTGATGATTTTCTTATAATATATCTGGTATACCGGAGCTTGATATGTGAGGAGAGATTTTCCTTTTTGTTTTGTCCAGTCTGGGTGGAATTAGAGAATGGTTAAGGGCCCAATAATTGGATTTTTGAAAGTTCCTTACAGTTTTCTGACTACATTCTGGATGCAATTTAGAGGTCCCCGGGAAGAGTGTCACTGCTGGGATCATTGTTGCTGCTGACCTGTTGCCTTTGTTGGGAAGTAGTCAACCTCCATATCTGATGGCTGTTCAGTTCATAGAACATAGAACATAGAACAGTACAGCACAGAACAGGCCCTTCGGCCCACGATGTTGTGAGCTTCCTCATCAGCTGTCTGCTGTAGAGGAGCAGCTTCTCCAGTCGCACGTGTATGTCTGCGGTTTGAGAAAGATGCTTTAAATTGTCTGGTGGTCACACTCTACCGTCATGTTGTCTCTCACAAACAGGTACTGATTAAAGAGCTCACAATCAAAGACAATAACCAGGCACACTCTCTCTCTGTGATTTAACTGCAGCTTCCGTCCATTTTGTTTTCCCATTTCTCAAGCCTTTTTGCAAACACAGTACTAACCTATTAAATTTCTTGCAGGTAGTTGATGAAGGAAAAAACAAGAAGTCAATCTTTATTTAGTTTTTGATTCATTGACAAAAGGTCAATGGACATTTTCATTGTCGCCCCTTGCCCGCTCTAATACCATGGTGGGCAGGGCAGTAGAATTCCAGCGAATGAAACATTTTGCCCCTAACTCTACAACTTACTACCAGTGCCTGTGAACAAGGCATAAAATAATGAGTGCCCTTCACCTATAGATGCTTAACTTTAATTCATAGAATTATCAGAACTAAATACTTTCCCTAAATTTAGTTTAAATATTGTGGTGGAATGGTCCAAATTAGAAAGATTCTACCTCATTGGTTAGTTACCTTTACACTGTGGTTCCGTGCTGAACACATGTCTGGATATTTGCTTAGGGTCAAAGTGGCAGGGAGGAATTCCAGATGGGAAACCTAGAAGTATGAGTTCTCCAGACGTTCCACAGAAAATTAATTACAACAAGGGTATTTTTTAGACAACCAGATTGACAGGTTCCTGGGGGAGTAAATGAGGGGATGGTTATACGTCGGTCAGACATTGTGAGGAGTGGAGGAAAATCAGACATTACAGGGAGGGCTGGAGATGGTGGGGAGCATGGGAATCATGGAAAATGGGAGAATGGAGATAAACTTGCTGGGCCCGCAACAAGCTGCTTCTCCTGGCCCACCAGCCGTGCAGTAAAGGGATTTCACTCATGATTCGGATTCATTTCCCTCCTTTAGCCTGCTGGGAGTCGCAGCTGGATTAGTCAGCCATCACCCCACGTTCCTCCATTAAAACCAGAAGTGGGTGGATTGGAGACAGGTCAGAGTCAAGTTTGAGAATTTTAAAAAAACCTTCCAACCAGTCCCCGACCTTTCCCTTGGTCTACCTAAGATGTCAGCTTTAAGTTTTCTCAATTATTCTGCTAGAATTCTGCTGTATATCTGGTAGAAGCTGGCGAAACACACTGGAGCTAAAACCACAAATAAACTGGATGCTAGGATGAGAGGGATAGGGTGATGTTCAGTGGGATTGAGAATGTTTTTATCATGCTTATTTTTCCCTTTACTCTTACATGATGTGGACCCGCACATAAATATGCGCGGTTAACTGCTCTACCTACTGATAACACTCCATCCTGCGTCTCTTTAATAGTAGCATTGATTAATTGTGTGTTGAACTTCTGACCTTGGAGATCAATGTGCCTTTTATTTCATTCAACTCACTCCTCTAATGTCTTGCATTTTTTCCAATGATTTTTGAAGTGCCTGCGAGGAGTTCTTCAGTCATCAATGGGTTGGTGCCAAAAGTTGACTGATTTTATTCTACCCTCCTCTTCCAATTCAAAATCCTCCTGAGAAACCCTAAAGACTTCATCATGCAAGGAGCGACTGCTGACTTGGGATGTTGATGATTAAGTCTTGCAGGTTTGTGCACTGTAATAAATAAAGTTAATGCCATTTGAAAGATCATCAATTCATCATTAATCCTTCAAGGCCACTGTATTAGATGAGAAATTCATTGATTCAAGTTTATATATAGCAACTTGAGATGCTAGATATAAATGTGAGGACTTATTAATATATTGCTTTTAATGTAAACACATTCAGGCATATTTTCATAAAGAGCACAGAACCATAAGTCATCTTAAGAGGACACAGGGCTTTTTAGTGACTTATTGGGTGGCATTTTTATTTGGCGGCGATGGGCATCTCAGCTGCCAACTGAGCTGGTCAAAGGTCTGCTTTTTGAAAGGCTTTCCACATCTTGTGCCAGTTAGACACAGACCGGAAAGGACCCCAGGGCTGAATTCCCACCTGCTGGCTAATCAGAGGCCATGACGTGGAGATGCTGGCGTTGGACTGGGGTAAACACGGTAAGAAGTTTAACAACACCAGGTTAAAGTCCAACAGGTTTATTTGGTAGCAAAAGCCACACAAGCTTTCAGAGCCCCAAGCCCCTCACCTGAAGAAGGGACTTGGGGCTCCGAAAGCTTGTGTGCCTTTTGCTACCAAATAAACCTGTTGGACTTTAACCTGGTGATGCGCGATTAATTCACTCGGGAGGCTAGGACGTACCCGGGAATAAAGGCTTTTATTCACAACAAGAATAGAGCATACTGCTTAACAATACTATCCCAGACTAAGGGCTACTAGGAAGTAGCAGTGACCTTTATACTCTTGTAAGAAGGCGGAGCCAAACAGAGTGTACCACAGAACAATGCTAACAGGTGGAACACCCCAACCCTAACCCCAACAGTAACAAGAGTAACATATGTACAAGTACCCATAGTGGTAACCATCTATGGTTCACCACACCTGGTGTTGTTAAACTTCTTACCGTGTTTAATCAGAGGCCGGCAGCTCTTCTCCGCTCAGCTGTGCCACCAGGAAGACAGTGTCTGCTGCTGGCACTACACCCACTCGAGGCTTCGGATTGAGGAGGAACCCAGGCATAGGTGGGTGGTGGTGGAAAGCGTGTCATGGGGGTGGGGTAGAAGTTGGCAGCAAGGGCAGAAAAGATGGCATTCCAATGCTGAGTCCCTTGATCAGATGCTGAGTGCCTTTGAATGAGAGCTCCATCCTCTTCTCCAGGAAACCCACAAACAAACATACCAGGCGTTGCTTGTTGTGCTCTCTGCATGGTAAGCTGCCCAACCACTGCTAGGTAAATAGCAGTGTCAGCAGACTGAGGCCCTTAAATAGGCATTAAAGGCCCACTTAAGGACCTCAAATGGCAGTGGTGCGAGAAGGCTTTCCACAGGCCTTTCTGCATAAACTTAATTGGGGTGAAAGTGGGAAGGTGGCAGGGACCCACCCTCCTGCCCGAATAAATGCCCCACCACCACTATCAAAGTCACCACAGGGGAGGGCACATATTCCACCTATTTTCTCACTTTCACTCGGGAATGGGCCGGATTTTCATGCCAAAGGCAAAAATCAGGAGGAGGGATTAATCACACCATTGTAATCCCTCCTCTGTCACCAGACTGATGGGAGATGGAATTTTCTTGGTGGAGGGCCCCACTTTGTGCCAGATTTGGTCGACCCAATAGCAACATGAACAGAGGCAGGATGGGCCTGGAGCGAACCTGCCTCAGCCACCAATCCTTTGACAATTCCGAAGATCCCCTATAAGTAACAGCAACAGGTTTGATTCTCAGCTACCAAGCACTTGAGAATGTGGAAATGAACCACTTGGGCCCTCTGAGAGTGAGACCCTATTAAAATGGCTGCCCAAAATTTGCTCCTTCTATGGAGCTGATCCATGCATCTGTCCCCTCCCTTACTGACCTCCCTGAACCTGAAAATGCCTCAAATGCCACCCTTAAGAACCTAAAAATCCTTTAACCTACCTTTCAAGAAATTTCCTGGCCTTCTGTCCTGCGTCCTTGACCATTTTTGCCCTTCTCACTTAGCAGATTCAAAGAGGGTTTTACCATCGTGGTAAAATCCTGGAAGGTCTGACCTTGGGCTTTTCGAGATGGGTGGGTGGGCTTTTACCCCATACCTTGCAAAGCTTCCAGCAGGAATGGAGGTGGGACTTCTGCCAGGACTGACTGCAGCTATATCATTGGCCATCCTGCCTCCGTTTGGTCAAGTTATCAGGCTCAATGTGAATAAAGTGATTATATCCCAGGAAGTGCATAGAAAATTCCAATAGAAAAAATTACCTGATATTATAGACTATACCTTGAAAAAAGCACAAATGAGAAAATAGAGGGGACAAATTTGGATAAGGGCAGTAATTGGGCATGGGGATCACGATGCAGGATTAACCCATGCCTGCTCATAAGCAAATGAAAGCAGAACACTGTGTCTCGCTGGTGTGCATTATTTCATCCGGCAGCTGGGCTCTGTATTGTGCGAGGCTTATCAAAGGTGCAGTTTGTCAGAGGCAGGTACTGGAAGCTGTTAAAGGTGAATTTATGAGCAGAAAGACTAGTGGCAGTGAGGCCACAGGCCAGAGAGGCTTTGGTACAGGAAGGGTGCAGGGGGAGAGAGATCCTCTTACCTCAAGAGGCCTGGATGTCCTCCATTCTGACATTGTGGGAACAAGTAGCCCTCACAGTCAATGCCAGCAGTCTAGCTCTGAGAATCAAACTGTAGTGCCATGAAAAGTTCAATGACTTCACACAAGCGGCATCTTCACACGTCATCCTTACAAGTGACACACTAACATCACATGCTGCTTCATTCTCCATGCCCTCTTCACTCGACTAACAGCAATCTCTATTGAACATGACTCATAACGTCATAGCCTCTCCTCACCCTCACATGTTTAGCCCTGCTGCTGGATTCACACTCATATCTCACAGCTTTGCACACACTGCCATCAATTTAACTATGACTGTCACATTACCCAAACATATTGCGTGACACTCACTGTGTGACAAGGTGGCCCCGTCATCCAAAGCAGCAGCAGCTAACCTGGCATGAGTCGGGCACTGCTGCATGTTCTCACCCCCAGGGAAGAAGCAGTGGAACAGGCACCACTGAGCATCTAGTCAACAGTGGAATGTCGTAGAGGGTGACAGTATATTCACACCTACTCCACTCTCTCACATCCCACTTCCCTCTCAACCCACAAAGTCTGATTTGGAAGCTGAAGGAAATGTAAGCACGCTCTTCTTGCTTTCCTATCATCACCACCACCCCACTACCCCCACCCCCACCCACAAGGAACAAATGTACAATAAGGTTACAAAATGATTACAATAAAAATATGAAAATAAATGTTTACTTTTTTTCAACTTTCCTTGTTTCTTGTGTGAAGGAGCTTGGATCCCTGGCCAAAAGAAATACAAGGTAAATTAGTTCTTCAGCATTTGAACTTAAACCCTTTAGACTAAATAATATGTTAATACAAAGCTAAAATAACATTTCAGCTCATTGACCATTTCTCTCTACTTATTTAATATTCAGCTTTATATTGTATTAGATGATTAATTCATGAGGTAAATTGAATGTCATGTTGTGAAACTGACCCATTGATAGAAAAGTCATTTTTTCTACAATTTCTGAATACTTAAGTCAGAATATTTTAACATACAAATTTGTCTATGTTATTTATTAAAAAGGATAAAATGGTACAAGCTTTAAAAGTATTTGTTGAGTGTTTCATTTTGCAAACTTCTTATTCCTGGAGTTTAATTCATATGGCGACTAGTGACAACTCATAGAACATAGAACAGTACAGCACAGAACAGGCCCTTCGGCCCACGATGTTGTGCCGAGCTTTATCTGAAACCAAGATCAAGCTATCCCACTCCCTATCATCCTGGTGTGCTCCATGTGCCTATCCAATAACCGCTTAAATGTTCCTAAAGTGTCTGACTCCACTATCACTGCAGGCAGTCCATTCCACACCCCAACCACTCTCTGCGTAAAGAACCTACCTCTGATATCCTTCCTATATCTCCCACCACGAACCCTATAGTTATGCCCCCTTGTAATAGCTCCATCCACCCGAGGAAATAGTCTTTGAACGTTCACTCTATCTATCCCCTTCATCATTTTATAAACCTCTATTAAGTCTCCCGTCAGCCTCCTCCGCTCCAGAGAGAACAGCCCTAGCTCCCTCAACCTTTCCTCATAAGACCTACCCTCCAAACCAGGCAGCATCCTGGTAAATCTCCTCTGCACTCTTTCCAGCGCTTCCACATCATGTTAATTAATTTAAGATTGTCCAACAGGAATGAATGATCCACCTTTAAAAGGCTATAATATTTATTTCCTGAGTGGGTGCTGGAGAAGTTGAAGATCACAACAGTGGATTAGGCAGTCCCAGTGTGGGGCCAAATCACGTTCAGTGGGCAAACAACATGGGCTGGTGGGACCTGGACCCAGAATTCCCACCCATTTCTGGCGTCAGCCATCTTCTCTATTGGAAAAGATTAATTGTGTAGTGATATGAGATAAGGTAAAACCTCATCGAAAGTCTAGTAACTCTGTGAGTGTTCTGTAAAGGAACGTCTTAATTAAATTTCCCTTTCAACACGAGTGTTTCTTTGGATTAAAAAACAAAGAACAAAGAACAGTGCAGCACAGGAACAGGCCCTTCGGTCGTCCAAGCCTGTGTCGATCACATTTACCTATCGAGACCAACCACTTATATCCCTCTATTTCCCATTTGTTCATATGCCTAACAATATAAGTCTTAAATGTGGCTAACGTAACTGTCTCAACCACCTCACTTGGCAATGCATTCCAGGCCCCCAACACCCTCTGTGTAAAAAAACTCCCCCCGCACATCTCCACTGAACCTTCCCCCCCTTACTTTGAACTTGTGCCTCCTTGTAATTGCTATTAGGTTACCCCTCAGCTTCAGTCTTTCCAGGGAGAACAATCCCAGTTTATTCAAATTCTCCTCCCAGCTAATACCCTCCATACCAGGCAACATCCTGGTAAACCTTTTCTGCACATAAGAAGAATGAAGTAACACAATGTTTTTCCGAAATCCATGAATTTGTTGTTGTGATCTTCGACTTCTCCCTTTAATGAATAAAGTGCAAGGGATTGAAATCCTGGAGCCGACATACAGAACTTAATACATACATAAAGAATGACACAGATCATTAAAAGAGTGATTCATGTCCCTGACAAAATAGACTGCAAACCAATCAATGTGCTTTTGAATTCAATTACTTTATGTTTTGTGGTGATGTGCAAAATCTAGACAGTACAGCTGGTACTTAATGGTGCCTTTTTTACTAGAAAATAATCTTCTGTTTTACATTTATCACTTCTTTACCCATTCTGAGAAATTAGTCACTTCCAATTATCTGAGTTACATTTCATTGTCATATTGCAATGGAAAGAAACATTTGCGTCATGCTGGTGTTCGGCACTGTTCAAAATCAGAAAAAAATTATTTAAAGTTTATTTATTAGTGTCACAAGTAGGTTTATATTAACACTGCAATGAAGTTACTGTGAAAATTCCCTAGTCACCACACTCCGGCGCCTGTTCGGGTATACTGAGGGAGAATTTAGTCATGGCAAATGGACCCGACCAGCACGTCTTTCAGACTGTGGGAGGAAACTGGAGCACCCGGGAGGAAACCTACACAGAGATGGGGAGAGCGTGCAGACTCCGCACAGGCAGTGACCCAAGCTGGGAATCAAACCTGTGTCCCTGGCGCTGTGAGGCAGCAGTGCTAACCACTGTGCCACCGTGCCACCCACTGTGCCACCGTGCCACCCAATTAAATTGCTTCATTGATATGGAATGAAAATATGTTCCCAAATGCAACTGCCATTAAACAGACAATGTAGAGAATTCAACAACGGTTAGAATCACGAACTATCTTCAATTTGTAATCATATCTGAGTGCTTAATGGTGATAGCGTCACACACTATTCATTCGAAGATTGGGTTTCCTCGAATAGAATGATGCAACGATGAATAATTGTTACTTTTCCAAAGCTTGTCACTAAAATAGTTTTAATAATCAGTGCTATTTAAAGAAATTTGGTTTCACGGAAAGCAGATAATAAGGAAGAGGATGAATTATTCCATTTTCATTTTCCGATATAAACAATTCATTCATATCGAGGCTGAGAAGGGCCAGGTGCAAACAGCGCTGAGTTTTTTTAGGTTAAGCTCATGTGTATAATTATTTTCAGTACCACATGCAAGCTCAAAGGAGCTGAAGGCATGAGCAATGGGAGAAGAAAACTGTATGCAGTCACAGAATGTTCACAGCACAGAAAGAGGCCATTTAGCCCATCATGTCCATGTCTGCTCTCTGTAACAGCATCTCAGCTAATCCCCATCCCTGCTCTACGGGGCCACAAGGATTTGATTTGTTTTGATTTATTATTGTCACACATATTAACATACAGTGAAAAGTATTGTTTCTTGCGCGCTGTACAAACAAAACATACCGTTCATAGAGAAGGAAATGAGAGAGTACAGAATGTAATGTTACAGTCATAGCTAGGATGTAGAGAAAGATCAACTTAATGCAAGGAAGTTCATTCAAAAGTCTGACAGCAGCAGGGAAGAAGCTGTTCTTGAGTCGGTTGGTACGTGACCTCAGACTTTTGTAGCTTTTTCCCAAAGGAAGAAGATGGAAGAGAGAATGTCCGGGGTGCATGGGGTCCTTACTTATGCTGGTTGCTTTGCCGAGGCAGCAGGAAATGTAGACAGAGGTAGTGGATGGGAGGCCGGTTTGCGTGATGGATTGGGCTACATTCACAACCTTTTGTAGTTCCTTGGGGTCTTGGACAGAGCAGGAGCCATACCAAGCTGTGATACAACCAGAAAGAATGCTTTCTATGGTGCATCTGTAAAAGTTGGTGAAAATGTAGCTGACATGCCAAAATTCCTTTGTCTTCTGAGAAAGTAGAGGCGTTGGTGGGTTTTCTTAACTATAGTGTCAGCATGGGGGGACCAGTTCAGGTTGTTGGTGATCTGGACACCTAAAAACTTGAAGCTCTCAACCCTTTCTACTTGGTCTTCATTGATGTAGACAGGGACATGTTCTCCTTTACGCTTCCTGAAGTTGATGACAATCTCCTTCATTTTATTGACATTGAGGGAGAGACTATTTTTGCCGCACCAGTTCACCAGATTCTCTATCTCATTCCTGTACTCTGTCTCATTATTGTTTGTGATCCGACCCACTATGGTGGTGTCGTCAGCAAACTTGAAAATCAAATTGGAGGGGAATATGGCCGCACAGTCATAGGTGTATAAGGAGTATAGTAGGGGGCTGAGAACACAGCCTTGTGGGGCACCGGTTTTGAGGATGGTTGTGGAGGAAGTGTTGTTGCCTATCCTTACTGATTGTGGTATGTGAGTTAGGAAGTTCAGGATCCAGTCGCGGAGAGAGGTGCCTAGGCCCAGGCCACAGAGTTTGGAGATGAGTTTTGTGGGAATGTAGACAGAGGTAGTGGATGGGACAGCTACTGAACACAGAGGGAGCTTCTATGAAAGCAGAAAGCATTCTTTCTGGTTGTATGGCTCCTGCTCTGCCCAAGAACACAAGAAACTACAAAGGGTAGTGAATGAAGCCCAGTCCATCACTCAAACCAGCCTCCCACCCACTGACACTATCTACACTTCCTGCTGCCTCGGACAAGTAGCCAGCATAATTAAGGACCACATGCGCCCCGGACATACTCTCTTCCACCTTCTTCTGCCGGGAAAAAGATACAAAAGTCTGAGGCCACGTACCAACAGACTCAAGAACAGCTTCTTCCCTGTTGTCATCAGACTTTTGAATGAACCTACCTCGCACTAAGCTGATCTTTCTCTACACCCTAGCTATGACTGTAACACTACATTCCGCACATTCTCCTTTCCTTCTCTATGAACAGTATGCTTTGCCTGTATAGCATGCAAGAAACAATACTTTTCACTGTATGATAATACATGTGACAATAATAAATCAAATTAAATCAAAATGATTTGCCGACCCTACCATTATTCAGCATAAATGCTAACTATTTATCCAGACTGTAGACAAAGTGGTCACATTAGAATGTGATGATGTAGCTACAAAAGAGATCACGTGGCAGGAGTTATCCCAGGGAGCGCAGGTAGAACACGAGTGTTGAAATAGCTGCTAAGCCAGTAAATAAACTGCTCTTTGTTGAAAGTCCTTGCTGTCAGTGATTCGGGAAGCAACAACATTTATATGGTGTCAGGAGTTGGCAGTGTGGCAAAAGGGTTTTGCCACATCAACCCACTTACTTTTGAAAGCCGTGGGCCATCAAAAATAGTTGATTTTTTTGCCCACTTAGCTGCATTCAAACATTGTGGTCCAACTCCCAATGGGCGCAGCAGCCTTCAGCCTTCAACAGGACAATCTCCGCAGGCCCCAGCATACAGCAGGAGGACTCTAGTCACAACCCCTTATGACGGGACCAGACTGGGAGAACCCATTAAGGTCTAGCTTTGAAACAGCAGCTTTAAAGTGAAGACAGAGAAATCAAAACGATTTCCTCGGTATGTTGATTTTTTTTTTGCTATTTCTTTTAAGCAGTTAATCCTATTGTTATTGGATCTTGTAAACTGTAATTTTTAATGTTATGATTCATTGAATCTTAGAATCATAGATTCCCTACAGAGCAGAAAGAGGCCATTTGGCCCATCAAGCCTGCACCAATAACAATCCCACCCAGGTCTTATCCCCGTACCCCATGTACTTACCCTGCTAATTTCCCTGACGCTAAGGGGCAATGTAGCATGGCCAATCAACCTAACCTGTACATCTTTGGAGTATGAAAGGAAACCAGAGCACCTGGGGAAACACATACAGACATGGGGAGAATGCAAACTCCACACAGACAGTGATCCAGGGCCGAAATTGAACCCAGGTCCCTGGTGCTGTGAGGCAGCAGTGCTAACCATTGGGCCACCGTGCCGTCCATGAGTGTTATTTAATGTATAAATGAGCATGGGTTTTGTTATTTTTTTAAATCGTGAAACTACTATTTAGGTCTGCATTATAGTTTTTTATATAACTTTACGTGTGGCGTGCTTATAAGTGTTTGTATGTTTTAATTTAGAATATGTGACTCACCCACACTAAGGAGACTGGCCAGAGTAAGACTACGGGGACAATTCTCCCAGCTCTAGCAGCACAACAGGCTGGGAGGCATCATGCCAGGAGTGGTTCACTCTAGCAGGGTTTACAATAGCTTCCAACTAACAGCAAACTGGCAGCTGACTCTGCTGGAGTGAACAGAGGCCATGGAGGACCCCCAAGGAGGTCAGCGGCAAGGTGGGGGTGGCCTGGGTATTGCCAGCCTGGCCCCCTGGCACTGCCCAAGGGGCAAAGAGGGAATGTAGAAGGGGCATCATGGCACTGCCCATTGGGCATCGGGCAGTGCAAAAGGGGTGGGCCAGGAGGGGATGGGGCCTATTGGGGATGGGGTCTATGAGGGGATCAGTGGGGTGGGGGTCCCACTGGCACTCTGCACTAGGATCAATGGCCGAGGGAGGGAATGGGGTAATCAGGGCTGGCCACCTGGGTGGGGGTGGCAGGGGTGGGGGGGGGGGGTGGGGAGGTGGGTAGGGCAGGTGGCGGGGGGGGGAAGCACTGCTGGGGAGGCAGGGTCAGAGTTGGGGTCGGGGTTGGGACTGCCGAGGGGGTGGTCAAGACTGCTGGGGGAGGGGGTGTCGGGACTGCCGGTGGGGGCCTTGGAGGTGGGGGGTCAGCGAGGTCAGGGCCGGCAGAGGAGTTGGGGGCCCATCGGTGCTGGCCTGGAGAGGCAGGGAGGGCAGCGATCGGGTGGGTGAGGAGGTTAGAGGGACAGAGATGCAGGGTCACAGGGCTGGTCAGTGATTGAGGGCCCAGCAGTGCAGGGCCAGAGTGCATGCACCGATCGCCGCTCTGACAGAGCGGTGCATGTGCAGTGGCCCGCTCAGCACTATGCTGGCCTCTCCAGCGAGACTGGGCCCCACCCACTGATTTTCAGAGTGAATCTCACTGGGGTACTCTGCAGTGCACAGAGTATGGGAGATTTTTCTGAAAATCCTGCTTAAAAAGCCAGCAGGAGTTACTCCGGTTTTTACGCGAATTCGACACTTAAAACATTTTTAGGAGACTCGCAACCCCCACAACACCACTAACTGACACAAACTCAGAACACCTGAGCAAACCAAACATGACATTCCAAAACTTTATTACCAGTTAGCCTAGAGCTGACATTCAAATTTCAACTTCCTAGAACAAAAAAGGAGTGGGGGGAAAAGGGGACACAATGGACTAAGTACCGGATACAACAGCTCCATCGTGTCTCACTGTATATGTTCAGAGGGGAGGCAGTGGCATAGTGATATTGAGACCCAGCATAATGCTCTGGGGACTTGGGTTCGAATCCCACCATGGTAGATGGTGAAATTTGAATTGAATAAAAACCTGGACTTAAAAGTCTCATGATGAGCATGAAACCATTGTCGATTATCGTAAAAAAAAACATTTGGTTCACTCATACCCTTTAGGGAAGGAAATCTGCCATCCTTACCTGGTCTGGCCTACATGTGACTCCAGATCCACAGCAATGTGATTGACTCTTAAATGCCCTTGGGAATGGACAATAAACGCTGGCCCAGGCAGTGACACCCACTTACCATAAACGAATTTAAAAAAAGTTACACAACAGCCTGTATATAGTTTCCTACCATGTACACTATCATATCCCATGATAAACCAAACAGGGAAGATGTAGGCCTAGTGGTCATGTGAGAGTGTGATGATGAGGTTACAAAAGTGGTCACGGGGCGGGAGCGTGGGAGTTATCCCCAGAAGCATGGGCAGAGCACAATTATTGAAGTAGCTGCTAAGCTGGTGAATAAACTATTCTTTGTTGAACGTCCTTGCTGTCAGTGATTCTGTCTGATGATGAATAGTGAATACCTGAGGACCAAGGTTTGTGCAATTCTGTTGGTCACTGCTCTTCAATGTGAAAATATATTTTTCTTTGGACTATCCAATCTTTATTTCAGTTCTATGTATCTCACTTGATTCCATGCGCCATTACCTCTGCTGCAACCTCCTTTGAGAAATATTGTTGAATACAGTTTTGAAAATCTCATTTATATCATTGAATTGCCCCCATTCTCTCATTTTTACATGAGCTCTCTGGTACCTTATCAACAAAATGAACTAAACTTTATTGGTTTTAATACCTTTGTGGGTATTTGCATCATGTGGTTTGAATCAATTAATAAGTTCAATCAAATGGCATTTAATGTTTCTTTTCGTCCATTTCATTTATATTTTGACCATACTTCCAAGTGAAGAGGAAAGCTGGAAACACGATATAGTAGCTGGCTCCTTTAAGGGGCATGCATTGCATTTACTCCACACGAGGCAGATCTCCCAAGTTGTAGCCCCACAGTTATAGGTAAGTGAATGAACTGTTCTAATGTGTGCAGGCAGAAGCATTCAGTCAACTTCTAAGAGCCCAAATCTTCATTAATAACCTTTTCTTGAGCAGTTTTCCCCAATTGTGTTCCATCTCTATTTATTTATAAATATTTTTAAATTATTGAATTTAAAATACAGATGGAGGGTGAGAAGGTAAAATCCAATACCATTGTTTTGTACTTAAACAAAGGAGACTACAATGGGATGAGGGAGAAGTTGGCTATGGTAGACTAGGAGCAAAACCTTTATGGTGGGACACTTGAGGAACAGTGGAGGACTTTTAAAGCGATCTTTCACAGTGCTCAGCAAAAGTATATACCAGTGAAAAGGAAGGACAATAGGAAAAGGAATAATCAACCAGGGATATCTAAGAAAATAAAGAAGGGTATCAAATTGAAAGAAAATGCATGCAAAGTGGCTAAGATTAGTGGGAAACGAGAGGATTGGGAAATCTTTAAAGGTCAACAGAAAGCCACAAAAAAAGCTATAATGAAAAGTAAGATAGATTATGAGAGTAAACTAGCTCAGAATATAAAAACGGATAGCAAAAGCTTCTATAAATATATAAAACAAAAAAGAATGGCTAAGGTAAATATTGATCCTTCAGAAGATGAGAAGGGGGATTTAATATCAGGAATTGAGGAAATGGCCAAGGCATTGAACAGGTATTTTTTTGTCTGTCTTCACAGTGGAAGACACAAATAGCATGCCAAAAATAGATGACAAGGAGGCTATGGCAAGTGAGGACCTAGAAATGATCATTATCACTAAGGAGGTTGTGTTAGGCAAGCTAATGGGGCTAAAGGTAGACACAACCCTCATGAAATGCATCCCAGGGTACTAAAAGAGATGGCCGGGGAAATAGCAAATGCACTAGTGGTAATTTACCAAAATTCACTGGACTCTGGAGCAATTCCGGCAGATTGGAAAACAGCAAATGTGACGCCACTGTTTAAAAAAGGAGGTAGACAAAAGGCGGGTAACTATAGGTTGGTTAGCTCAAATTCTGTAGTCGGAAAAATGCTTGAATCTATCATCAAGGAAGAAATAACGAAACATCTGGACAGTATTCGTCCCATTAGGCAGACGCAGCATAGGTTCATGGAAGGCAGGTCATGTTTAACTAATTTACTGAGTTCTTTGAGGACATTACGAGCGCGATGGACAACAGAGAAAGGTTGCACTGGCACTAGAGGGGATGCAGAGGAGATTCATTGAGTTGATTCCGGAGTTGAGAGGGTTGACTTATGAGGAGAGACTGAGTAGACTGGGGCTATACTCATTGGAATTTAGAAGAATGAGGGGGGATCTTATAGAAAAATATAAAATTATGAAGGGAATAGATAAAATAGAAGCAGGGAGGTTGTTTCCACTAGCGGGTGAAACCAGAACTTGGGGGCATGGCCTCAAAATAAGGGGAGCAGATTTAGGACTTCTATGTTCTATGTGGAGAAACTTCACCCAAAGGATTGTGAATCTGGAATTCTCTGCCCTCTGAAGCACCTAATTAAATGTTTTTAAGGCAATGATAGATTTGTGAACAATAAAGGAATTAAGGTTATGGTGAGCGGGCGGGTAAGTGGAGCTGAGTCCATGAAATGATTAGCCTGATCTTATTGAATGACTGAGCAGGCTCGAAGAGCCAGATGGCCTACTCGTGCTCCTATTTCTTATGTTCTTATTCTATCCCAAATGAAGCTTTTCCTTCAACTTATCCTTCATCAAAGTATGATTTCTATATTATAAACTAATATTTATTCTATGTGTTACCCAATTGAGAGGGGTAAGGAAGAGGATAGCAAATGGATGCCTCGAACAGTGTAAGTGAAGTAGCTACTGGACCCATGCAAATGCTGGAACTCTCCTTCCGCTGGTCAGAGATTAAATGAGACCTAAGAAGTTGTTAAGCTATCAATCTGATTCCAAAGGAGAATGACGTAAATGAGAGTGTAAAATCTCTATGACATACATGGGAATTTAAGTTCAAACTTCTTTTGGCAGAGTTGCTTGGAACCGCGTTCTCCAGAATCCACTGCAGCTGGGTCAGGCAATGTTGCACAGATTTCAATCGTGGATTGTTACAATGGCCACAAAGGCCATGGAGGATGATCAACGGATCTCCCTGTGGGATTTATGGGGTACAAACTGCCTTATTTTGCAAGCGGACAACAAGGGTTTTTAAACCGAACAGCCTCTGTGAGTCAAGAATCTTCTCTGGTAACAAAATGTTAATGAATCAATGTTGAGGCTTCCAGGGCCACTCCCTCTCCGCTGTGCCCCCACCTCTGGTGAGTCTGCCGTGCTGTTGGCACAAATAACGTTTGATTTGGTGAGTATGATTGTCAGGTTGTTGCTTAACTAATTTGTGGGACAGGTCTGCCAATTTTGATACCCAGATGTTGATGAGGAGGACTTTGCCGGGTCGATTAGGAAGAGTGTGCTTCTGTTGTTTCCAGTGCCTAGATTGCTGTTGGGTGGTCTGCCCAGTTTTATGGTTTGATACAACTGTGTGGCTTGCTAGGCCATTTCAGATGACAATTAAGCTCAATCACATAGCTGGAGTCTGGTTTTACCAGTAAGCCAGACTGGGTAAAGATGGCAAATTTCCTTGTCCCCGAAAGGCAGATGCATTTTTACAACCGTGATCATCACTATTAAAACTAGCTTTATATTTTCCAGATAAATTAGTTAACTGAATTAAAATTTCTTCAGCTGCTACCTTGTGATTTGAACTCAGGTCAAGGTGCATTAGCCTGGGCCCCTGGATTACAAGTACAGTAACATTGCCAATATGCTACCATTCCAGACCAGGTTAGACCAAGCATCTGGCTCCCAACAGGCAGCGGTTACACAACCCACATAGCGGTCAAGACCGGAACCAAGCTACCTCCCAGTATAATTGAATTGAATAATTGGCAGAGTTATTAATAGGGGACTTAGGCACTGACTGGTGCTTATAGAAATATGTGCACCACCTGCATCTATGGACACATAACTGAACACATGACTTCCAAATTGGATTAATTGGTGCTCCAAACATTCCCAGAATGATCCTGTACAGCATGTATGTGCTTGAGTTGATCAGCTAAAGTAGCTAAAGTAAATGTTGGACCCTTAGAAGATGAGAAGGGGGATTTAATAATGGGAAATGAGGAAATGGCCGAGGCCTTAAACAAGTTTTTTGTGTCGGTCTTCACGGTAGAGGACACAAATAGCATACCAAAAATTGATGGTCGTAGGACTGTAGGGGGTGAGGTTCTTAAAACGATTACTATTACTAAAGAGGTAGTGCTTGGTAGGCTAATGGGACTAAAGGTAGACAAGTCCCCGGGCCCGGATGGAATGCATCCCAGAGTACTGAAAGAAATGGCAGAAGTAATAGCGGATGCATTGGATGTAATTTATCAAAATTCGCTGGACTCTGGGGAAGTGCCGGCTGATTGGAAAACAGCTAATGTGACGCCACTGTTTAAAAGAGGAGGTAGACAAAAGGCGGGTAACTACAGGCCAGTTAGCTTAACGTCCGTAGTTGGGAAATTGCTGGAATCCATCATTAAAGAAGAAATAGCAGGACACCTGGAAAAAAATGGTTTGATCAAGCAGACGCAGCATGGATTCATGAAGGGAACATCGTGTTTGACGAACTTACTGGATTTTTTTGAAGATGTAACGAGTGCAGTTGACAGAGGGGAACCGGTGGATGTGGTGTTTTTGGATTTCCAGAAGGCATTCGATAAGGTGCCTCACAAAAGGTTGCTGCAGAAGGTTAGGGTCACGGAGTTGGGGGTAAAGTGTTAGCGTGGATTGAGGATTGGCTATCTAACAGGAAGCAGAGAGTTGGAATAAATGGGTGCTTTTCTGGTTGGCAGTTGGTGACTAGTGGCATGCCGCAGGGATTGGTGCTGGGGCCTCAACTGTTTACCATATACATAGACGATCTGGAGGAGGGGACCGAGTGTAGGGTAACAAAGTTTGCGGATGATACAAAAATGAGTGGGAAAGCAAACTGCGTGGAGGATGTGGAAAGTCTGCAGAGAGATTTGGATAGGCTAAGTGAGTGGGCGAAGATCTGGCAAATGGAGTATAACGTTGACAAGTGTGAGGTTATCCACTTTGGAAGGAATAATAGTAAAATGGACTATTATTTAAATGGTGAAAAATTACAACATGCTACTGTGCAAAGGGACCTGGGGGTCCTTGTGCATGAATCGCAAAAACTCAGTTTGCAGGTGCAGCAGGTGATCAAGAAGGCAAATGGAATGTTGGCCTTTATCGCGAAGGGGATGGAGTATAAAAGCAGGGAGGTCTTGCTGCAATTGTACAAGGTACTGGTGAGGCTGCAACTGGAGTACTGTGTGCAATTTTGGTCCCCTTATTTGCGGAAGGATGTATTGGCCTTGGAGGGAGTACAGAGAAGGTTCATCAGGTTGATACCGGAGATGAGGGGGTTAGCTTACGAGGAGAGATTGAGTAGATTGGGCCTGTACTCGTTGGAGTTTAGAAGGCTGAGGGGAGATCTTATAGAGACATATAAGATAATGAAGGGGCTAGACAGGGTAGAAGCAGAGAGATTCTTTCCACTTAGAAAGGAAACAAGAACTAGAGGATACAGCCTCAAAATAAGGGGGAGTCAGTTTAGGACAGAGTTGAGGAGGAACTTTTTCTCTCAGAGGGCAGTGAATCTCTGGAATTCTCTGCCCATTGAAGCAGTGGAGGCTACCTCGTTAAATATGTTTAAGTCACAGGTAGATAGATTTCTGATCAATAAGGGAATTAAGGGTTATGGGGAGCGGGCGGGTAAGCGGAACTAAACCACTATCAGATCAGCCATGATCTTATTGAATGGCGGGGCAGGCTCAAGGGGCTAGATGGCCTACTCCTGCTCCTATTTCTTACGTTCTTATGTTCTTAGCAGGATGTTGTGACTGATAAAGTAACAGAATCAACTGTACTCTAAACACACAAAAATACCATTCTTCACAGCACAGTGAGGGAAAGCAGCCTGGCGTTTCACATCATTCTATATTAATATGCTATCTATCAGATGAGCTCACAGTGGATCTCTGATAAGGATCATTATTCTTCCTACAAAAGCAAATGACTTTGCTGCTATCACAAATCACCCCTCAGTTCTCTGTTTTTTACCGTTTACATTCTGCGTGGTGTGTTCATTTGCAGAAGATGATTACACTCTGCAGAGTGCTGGCTGCATTCTTTATGTCATTGTACAGTAACTTATTACATTTTTATTTGACTTTCGAAGTTATCATCGATAATCAATGAATCAATATTAATAAATATTAAGGTTTTGTTTTGCTAACTCAATGTCACCATGTCAAGGAAAGCTCAAAATCTGCAGGCATGGATTTTCTCATCCGGGAGGAGAAAAGATAAAGGGAAAATGTTAAACACCTGCAGCTGCACACTGCAAACCTTCCTTTGCCTTTGCCTCCTTCAACAGTTCTGTGCTGCTGTTCTTGATCCAAAGATGTGCTGATTAGGTGCATTGGCCATGCTAAATTCTCCCTCAGTGCACCTGAATTGGCATCGGAGTGTGGCGACAAGGGGATTTCCACAGTAACTTCATTACAGTCTTAATGTAAGCCAATTTGTGACACTAATAAATAAACTTTAAAACTTTAAAATGTTACTGCTGTTCCTTTATGTCCGACCACCTCACTGGCAGGGCAACATGGGCAAATACATTTCCCACAATGTTCAACAGGGAGATGCCTTAGTAAATAGAATCCTACGGTGCAGAAGGAGGCCATTCGGCCCATTGAGTCTGCACCAACCACAGCCCAATGCATTTACCCTAGTTGGTTCCCCTGACACTAAGGGGTAATTTTGCATGGCCAATACACCTAAACTGCACCATCTTTGGATTGTGGGAGGAAACTGGAGCACCCAGAAGAAACCCACGCAGACACGGGGAGAACATGCAAACTCCACACAGACGGTGACCCAAGCCAGGAATCGAACCCTGGTCCCTGGTGCTGTGAGAGAGCAGTGCTGACCACGGTGCCACCATGCTGCCCTGATGTTGCAATTGCTGCAGTTGCTGTTGTTTTTGTACAGGGTCACAATCCTTCCCTCTTGCATATCCTAGGCACTGCCCGATCCCTCCAGCAGAGACAGGGATGTCCATACAGACACTGATGAATTCAGGCTGTAAGTTTTAGGGGATTTGAAGTAGAAAATCCTGTTCATTTGAATAACTCTGTCCTGAATTCATAACTTATAACACAAAGGGGACCTCAGTTGTGCCTGACCTAACAAGGTGTGAACAGTCAGTATGTATGAAGCAAGCAGAATATGTAAGTCACCAAAGCCCCAGAAGACAGGAGATTGTTATCCCCCTTTTTGAGAGAGAGAGCTGACTGGTGGCACGGTAGCACAGTGGTTAGCACTGCTGCTTCACAGCTCCAGGGACCTGGGTTCGATTCCCGGCTTGGGTCACTGTCTGTGTGGAGTTTGCACATTCTCCTCGTGTCTGCATGGGTTTCCTCTGGGTGCTCCGGTTTCCTCCCACAGTCCAAAGATGTGCGGGTTAGGTTGATTGGCCATGCTAAAAATTACCCTTAGTGTCCTGAGATGTGTAGGTTAGTGGGTAAATATGTAGGGATATGGGGGCAGGGCCTGGGTGGGATTGTGGTCGGTGCAGACTCGATGGGCCGAATGGCCTCTTTCTGTACTGTAGGATTTCTATGATCTATGATCAATGGTGGTGATTTAACCTGAGGGGCACCACACTTCAAGCGAGGGGCAAGGTTGGGATGATGGGGTCTTCATGCATAACCTCAGCCAGTACAGAAATTAAACCCACGCTTTGGCGTTGCCCCGCATCATGAACCAGCTGTCCAGCCAACTGACCTAACTGACAAATACCTAAAAAGCAGGACCTCAAAGGTAGAAATTTCAGGCCACATGCACGAATAGGAGAATAGACCAGATAAATGCATGGCTGGAGAAAGGGTGTCAGACGGATTTGGATTCTTGAGGCATTGGGACCAATTCTGGAGAAGAAGAGCCCTGTACAAACTGGATGGGTTATACGCCAGCAGGACTGGGACCAATATCCTTGCAGGGATATTTACTAGTCCTGCTGGGGAGGGTGTAAGCTAGACTGACAGGGAGATGGGAACCTTTGTGAGGATATACAAGAAAGTGAAACATAGAATTAAATGACAGAAAAGTAGAATGTAAAAGTGGAGGGTGGAGGAAACAAGGGTTAGCAGCAATTCGGATCATAGTACAAATAAACTGTTAAAAAGACAAGTCTAAAGGCCCTTTATCTGAATGCATGGGGCATTTGCAATAAGGTAGATGAATTAACAGTGTCAATTTGGATCCAAGGATACAATATGATTACAATTATGGAGACATGGCTACAGGGTGACCCAGGCTGGGAACAGAATATCCAAGGGTACTCAATATTTATGAAGTACAGGCAAAAAGGAAAATGATAGGAGTGGTGTTATTAGTTAAGGATGAATTAAATGCAATAGTGAGAGAGGACATTGGCTCACGAAATCTAGATGTAGAATTAGTCAAGGATGGATCTAAGAAACAACAAGGGACAGAAAACATTAGTGGATGTTGTCTATAGGCCTCCAAACACCACTGGGAATGTAAGGGATGGCAGTAAATAGGAAATTAGGGTGCTACAGTAATCATGAATGACTTTAATCTACATATAGATTGGGCAAACCAAATTAACAACGACACTGCGATGGATGAATTCCTGGAGTGCGTATAAAATGGTTCTCTATACCTGTATGTCAAGAAACCAACAAGAGAACATGCTATCCTAGATTTGATATTATGAAATGAGAAGGAATTAATTAATAATCTTGTTGTGTGGGGTCCTTTAGGAAACAATGACCATAATGTGATAGAATTCTTCATTAAGATGGAAAGGGAAGAAGTCCAATCTGAAACTAGGGTCCTAAATCTAAACAAAGGGAATTACAAAAGTATGAGGAGTGAGTTGATTATTGGGGAACTTGAATCTCTTTTGTAGTTAATGAGAACAGATTATTTGGCTTCAATGTCAGGTTCCATCACAGCGATGTTAGCCTCAAATCAGTCAACATTTTTAGGCTTTTGCTTCCCACATGTTGAAAGCACAATACTATAGAGAGTATCTCAAAGCTGCTCCACAGACTATGTGGGAATACCAGAGAGTGCTGTTCAATTAACATGAAGAACGATCGGTTTTTATCTTGGTCAGCAGTTAGGATGTCATTGACACCAGAACAGCATTTCTACTTTGAATGGCAAAGCTTTAAGGATTGTATCCTAACCCGAGTGCACATGAGGTTATAATCTGCCTCACAGTCAGTACTTTGGTAGGTGAGTATGTTGGTAATGCTGTTGAGGGAATCATGTTTGGTGATGATTTGATCCAGTTAGGGCCAGTGCCTAGATCTTGCATGTTTCCAGGGCACCTTGTGGCATGGTTTATTCTGAATAAAGGTGTTGGTTACACAAAACTTACAGTAGCACAAAAAGGCATGCAGTCTCTGTCTGTCTTCATTTATCATTATCAGTCTGAGACAGGAGGGCCATGCCTCATGGTCCATGCAATCCCCCAACAGGTAAAGTTATTGTGACTTAGAGATTCTGCTGAAAGCAGTGTCAAGCTCCATGTTTTTTCCCTCTGTAGTGGAATACAGCATTAGAGCACAGATAACCATGAAAAGGGTACGTACCATGATTTTTCAAACACAGAGCCAGCAGGTAGAGTTGTTGTGTTGGTGATTGTATCCACTCCCATGGAGGAATTCCAGTAAGATCTGTGAGACAAGCCCAAAACATATAGCATCAAAGAACTATTCAAGGATGAATGTAAATCTAAAGCATTCCTCACAGGTCAACAAAGCTTGCAGGTCCTGAGTACAATCCCAATTGTTGATGCACTCACTAGAATACCTAAACCTAGCAGAACATGTGGAAGGTGTAGCCTTCTGCATGCACCAAGGAACTGCTCAGTTTTTCACCAATAATACAAGGTATGTGCTGGATCCCTCATTGTTTGTTATATACATAAATGATATAGATGATAACCTGGGGGAAATGATAAGTAAGTTTGCAGATGACATCAAGATTGGTCGGGTGGTTAATAGTGAAGAAGATGGTTGTAGGTTACAGGAAGATATCGATGGGATGGTCAAATGGGCAGAGCAGTGGCAGATGGTATTTAACCCTGATAAGTGTGAGGTGATGCGCTTTGGAGTAACAAGACAAGCAAGTATTTCATGAATGGCAGGACACTAGGAAGCTCAGAGGAACAGATGGATCTTGGCATACTTATTCACAGATCCCTGAAGGTGGCAGAGCAGGTAAATAGGGTAGTTAAGAAAGCATATGGACACTTGCTTTTATCAATCGTAGCATGGAGTATAAGAGCAAGGAGGTTATGTTGGAGCTATACGGAACATCGGTAAGGCCACAGCTGGAGTACAGTGTGCGGTTCTGGTCACCTCACTATAGGAAGAATGTGATTGCACTAGAGAGGATACAGAGGAGATTCAGCAGGAGTTGCCTGGGATGGAGCATCTGAGCTATAAGGAGAGACTGGATAGGCTTGGGTTGTTTTCTTTTGAGTGGAGAAGGCTGAAGAGGGACATGATGGAGGTGTATAAGGTTGTGAGAGGTATGGATAGGGTGAATAGGAAGCAGCTGTTCCCCTTGGCTGAAGGGTCTTTCACAAGGAGGCACTATATTAGAGAGAAGGGCAGAGGGGACTTCAAAAAAAAAATCACTCAGAAGTTGGTGAGAATCTGGAATGCACTGTCTGGAATGGTTGTGGAAGCCAGAAACCTTGTAACCTTTCAGACATGTTTGGATAAGCACTTGAAATATCATAACATTCAAGGATATGGGACAAGTGTTGGAGAATGGGATTAGCTTGACTTTAGGGGTAACTATTGTTGGTGCAGGTTCAATGGGCCGAAGGACCTAATGAACCGTATGACCCTAAGTGGCAGAAAGGACCATTGACAGTGTCAGTGCACTAGAACAAAGGCTGATATAGCTATAAAAAACTGTGCACTGATCCAAACATACCAAACACAATGGATACCTTCAAGCAATAAAAATGACCATCCAGTGTCCCTTCATAAACATAGGAAGTGACTGACAAACCAGCAAATGACAGCAATATAAAAGCAAAATACCGTGGATGCTGGAATCTGAAACAAAAACAGAAAATGCTGGAAAAGTCTCAGCAGGTCTGACAGCATCTGTGGAGAGAGAATAGAGCCAATGTTTTGAGTCAGGATGACCCTTCATCAGAGCTTCTGGGAGGAAACCCATGCAGGCACAGGGAGAATGTGCAAACTCCACACACTCACCAAAGGCCGGTATTGAACCCAGGTTCCTGGAACTGTGAGGCAGCAGTGCTAAACACTGTGCCACCGTGCTGCCAAATTTGCCACCGTGCCACCCTATTGCCACCTATTTACTGGTAAGCCATTTGATTGATTGATTTGATTTATTGTCACATGTATTGGTATACAGTGAAAAGTATTGTTTCTTGCACACTATACAGACAAAGCATACCATTCATAGAGTACATAGAGGAGAAGGAAAGGAGAGGGTGCAGAATATAGGCTGAAATTGTGTTGTCCCGCCCGCCATGGAAATCAGAGTGGGTGAGGGGCAGACTATGGAAAGATCCGTTGACCTTGGGATTTTCTGGTTTTGGGGCAAGCGAGGCCAGAATATCCCGCCCATAGTGTGACATTCATAGCTAGGGTGTAGAGGAACATCAACTTAATATAAGGTAGGTTCATTCAAAAGTCTGATTGCAGTAGGGAGGAAACTATTCATGTGTTGGTTGGTATGTGATCTCAGACTTTCATGTCTTTTTCTCAATTGAAGAAGGTGGAAGAGAGAATGTTTGGGGTGCATGGGGTCCTTGATTATGCTGGCTGCTTTTCTGAGGCAGTGGGAAGTATAGATGAAGTCAATGGATGGGAGGCTGGTTTGCGTGATGGACTGGGCTTCGCTCACAACCCTTTGTAGTTTCTTATGGTCTTGGTCAGAGCAGTTTATTTAATTATTAGTGTCACAAGTAGGCTTACATTGACACTGCAATGAAGTTACTGTGAAAATCCCCTAGCAGGAGCCATGTCAAGCTGTGATACATCCAGAAAGGATGCTTTCTATGGTGCATCTGTAAATATTGGTGAGAGAGCGGACATGCCGAATTTCTTTAGCCTCCTGAGAAAGTAGGATATTCCAGGATATGTGAGAAGTGGAATATTGATTACACTACTGCTTCTTCCGATTACTATTGGCCTAGCTGAACAAATGATTCCCACAGTGAAATATTTAATTTGCAAATATAACCAGACAAAGAAAGATCTACACATTGCAATGTTCATCTGGGAGCTACATCTTCAAATGCAACTATTCCATCATTGGCAGAGCTTATATTTGGCAGATCAGTGCATACCAATCTACCTACTCTTACCCACTATATTCCCTCAGAAACTAAACAGCAATTTTTAAAATTGAAAGAGAAGATGACCAACATGCATGAGAAAAATATGGGCACAGAATTGCCAAGTTTACAGTTGGGACAAAAGGTTTATATCCAGAATCCCACAGAAAGTACATGGCAACCAGCTGAGGTGAAAAGGAAGTTTTTCAGATCCAAGGTGCTATTAACCTTCTATTAACACAAAGGCACCAAGGGCAAATCAGATCCATTCCAGCGCTTCAACCGCTGTGGATAAGATCCCAAATGCAAGCAGGAATGACATCCGAGAATGACAATTCTACAAAGAAGCCTCCAGACAAGGTTACAATTGTAAGATCTGGGTGGACCAGTCAATTACTGCTATGCTTTGGAGACTTACAATTCACCAATCCTACAATTAGAGTAGGCTACAGTTAGAGCACTAAGTACAGTTTTTGCACACTAGCATCGAGATAACATAAAGTTCATTAAAGCCATAAAGGGCACTCAAATGTAGATTCACTATATGATAGAAATGACAACAAAAACTACAGTTGAAGAAAGATTTGAGATACTGAGGCTAATTTCATTGGAATGTAGAAGCGCAAGGAGAAATTTAATTGAGATTTTTAAAATAATTTAAAACTTTGATAAGGATAATAGGGAAATATAATTTCTGGCAGTGAATGAGTAATGCAGAACAATCAATTGTGCCTTCAAAAGAGCAAAAGAGTTCTGAAGTGTTTTATTTGAATAACTGTCTTTTGTGATGTAAACCTCTTTGGTAAAATATGTCTTAATGTCGTGAAATGGTATTAAAATATGCTATAGTATACCCAATGAATATTCTATCTGCCTGGAAATTATAAAATTAAAATTTCAACTAGTTCATAATTGTTTACAACTTACAGAGTAGACAAATCTGAGGATTCTAATCAAAAAAAAGGTGAAGGCAATTAGCAGGAGAGTCCCAGTGGTTTAGTTGTATGGGAAGAAGTCTCACAACACCAGGTTAAAGTCCAACAGGTTTATTTGGAATCACGAGCTTTTGGAGCCCTGCTCCTTTATCAGGTGATGATCCTGATGAAGGAGCAATGCTCTGAAATCTCGCGATTCCAAATAAACCTGTTGGACTTTAACATGGCGTTGTGAGACTTTTTACTGTGTCCACCCCAGTCCAACGCCAGCATCTCCACATCATAGTTGTGTGTTCACATAGGAACTTTGCAGAAGAACAAATTGTCATCGGGGCCAACAAAACTTTTCCAATTTTGACATAGCAACCTGCTCACCATTTCTGTCAATCCTATCTCTCTCCATTAATGGAATAATTGCTTCTTGAACCCATTTTTGCTGTCTGTTTTCCTTGTAAGTTATTATTAACCACTCGACTTCCCTTCTTTGTCCTAAATGCTTGATTTTTGACTTGTATTTTAATACTTTGTGTTTTTGACAACAGTCTAAGCACAGACCACCATTTATATTACAACATATGAATATGAGCGCAATGTTACAATTGTTAGTTTATTATCCTCACCCAGATCTGAGCTTTTCTTCTCAGCTGGTGGCACAGCAATTCACCTGAACGATGAGTGAGGAGAGGACTAGCTTTCTTACTCTGTGCTCCTAATGCATTGCCCACTGAGAGTGCACATTGGACATTCAGTCATGGGCTTCGCTTGATTTCCCAGTAATTAACTTTAATAGTTGGAAAATAGTGTGTAGCGAATACCTCAGTTCCTGCCTTCTAATCGACAGGGTAAGGCTGCTCACCTGGAGCATAAAGTTGTAGAAATTAACCGTATAATGTTACTTAAAGTCCTATAGAATCACAGAATGCCTACAATGCAGAAGGAGGCCATTCAGCCCAACGAGTCTGCGCCGACAACAATCCCACCCCAGGCCCTATCCCCACAACCCCACACATTTACTCCGCTAATCCCTCTAACCTACACATCCCGGGACATTCAGGGCCAATTTAGCAACCTAACCCGCACATCTTTGGACTGTGGGAGGAAATCGGAGCACCCGGAGGAAACCCACGCAGAGATGGGGAGAATGTGCAAACTCCACACAGAGAGCAACACAAGCTGGGGATCAAACCCAGGTCCCTAGAGCTGTGAGGCAGCAGTGCTAACCACTGTGCCACCGTGCTGCCCACTACACACTGTTTATTTCCCGTAGGGAAAGCGAGACTGGCTTAGTTGTGCTGCAATGCCATTGTTCCTCGTTTAACTGATGAAGGTCATGCATTACCTTCAGTCACCAGAAGATGTCATGCTACAGTTTGTCTTGAAAATGCATTGTGTTTTTGAGCTCTTCAGCAATTCACCAAATGCTGAAAAGAAACAATTAAAAAATCCAAAAAGAGAATGGTCTATACAGCTCTCCGTGCTTTTCTACAAGTACCTAAACTTGCAAATAACAAGTGCTGTTATAATAGCTGCCTATATCTTTACAGCACATGATGTGGAGTAATTTCAGAAATGCAAATTTTTAAAAAATATTTTAGGATTATTGATGCAAATTGCCTTTGAGATCAAAAGAAATGTATCCTGATGTGGGTTGAATTGGAAAATCCTCCAAATGTTAAATTTGTGCTGCCTGCAGTTTTAAATGAGTGCTGTGTGCTGTCAACACTATCTGAGCAGTTCATTGGTTGCATGCATCTGCACAGGCCTGATACCACAAGTGCCTCACCCCACTTTAAGGCTCCATAACCTCTTAAAAGGATATTACATGTGGCCTCAAGAAGTGCTGCGAGTCTCTTGAGGAGTGAATATGTGCTGCGATACATGCCCCTCCCCTACCCCCGCCCCCTCCCGCATAACCGTCTCCTCATGGCCCCCACTCAGGCCCCAGACCCTCAACACTGCCCCCAGTACACTGGCGATACCCGGCTGGCACCGTTAGGCTGATGTGGAGATGCCGGCGTTGGACTGGGGTAAACACAGTAAGACGTTTAACAACACCAGGTTAAAGTCCAACAGTTTCCCAGGATGTGTAGGTTAGAGGGATTAGTGGGGTAAATGTGTGGGATTGTGGGAATAGAGCCTGGATGGGGTTGTTGACTTGATGGGCCAAATGGCCTCCTTCTGCACTGTAAGGTTTCTATGATTCTATGATAGTCCAAAGATGTGCGGGTTAGGTGGATTGACCATGCTAAATTGCCCCTTAGTGTCAGGGGGACTAGCTAGGGTAAATACATGGAGTTTGGGGATAGGGCCTGGGTGGACTTGTGGTCGGTGCAGACTCAATCGGCCAAATCACCTCCTTCTGCAATGTAGGATTCCTTGATTCTATGACAGATGTCTGACTATCTGACTTGATGGGCCAAATGGCCTTCTTCTGCACTGTAAGGTTTCTATGATTCTATGATAGTCCAAAGATGTGCAGGTTAGGTGGATTGACCATGCTAAATTGCCCCTTAGTGTCAGGGGGACTATCTAGGGTAAATACATGGGGTTTGGGGATAGGGCCTGGGTGGACTTGTGGTCGGTGCAGACTCAATCGGCCAAATCGCCTCCTTCTGCAATGTAGGATTCCTTGATTCTATGACAGATGTCTGACTATCAGCCCTATAGCTTCCTGCTTTTAGTTCCCCTTTTTTCTTGAATAGTGGCATTACATTTGCACTTTTCTAATCCATTGGGACCTTTCCAGAATCTAAGGAATTTTGGAAGTTTACAATGCATCCCACTTTCTCTGCAACAGCTTCTTTACAAACTTAAGGAAGCAGGCTATTAGGTTCAGGGCACTTGTCAGCCTTTAGATCCCATTAGTTTCGCTAGTATATTTTCCCTGGTGATAGTGATTTGTTTTAAGTTCCTCCCTCACTTTTGCCCCTTGATTTTCTACTTTCTTTGCAATGCTTTTTTGTGTTAAATGGTCTCCCTCAGCTCAGTCTATCTTGTGATCAATGATTTCTCCTATTTTTATGGACACATAAAATTCAATGGTATTCATATATCACCTTGTATTTAGGGCTGTCACATTCTCAAACTTATTTTATTGCATCCAGTACCATCACCTCATTCTAAAAGATCAAATGATCTAATGCTACCTCACTTGTATTTTCGCTCTTATTTTTCTCATTTGATGAATTTAATGAATAAATCAAATCCCTTAAACTTTGTACAATTTTCTACACGGTTTCACCTCAGGTACAGAATTGTTGCCGGGATCTCTAATTTAGCTGATGAACATCGTCCTACATGGTTTACTCAAGAAGAAAAAAGCTAGAATCTGCAAGAATAACCCTATACAATAGCATTATTGAATCTGATTGCAGGGAAGGTAATTTTTTGATTTTCTTTTATTGCAAAGCATCTGGAAATTGGCTGGAATGTTTTGGAGTGTTATGGTGAGTTCTGCGATTTGCCACAGAGCATTGCCATATCTTTTTTTTAATGCATTCATAGGACATGGTCGTCGCTGGCTGGCCAGCAATTATTGCCCATCCCTTGTTGCCCTTGAGTGTCAACCACATTGCTGCGGCTCTGGAGTCACATGTAGGCCAGACCAGGTAAGGATGGCAGATTTCCCTCCCTAAAGGACATTAGTGAATCAGATAGGTTTTTACGCCAATCAACAATGGTTTCATGGTCATCAATAGATTCTTAATTCTAGCTATTGAATTCAAATTTCACCATCTGCTGTGGCATGATTAGAACTCGGGTCCCCACAACATTAGCTGAGTTTCTGGATTAATAGTCCAGCGATAATACACTACACCAATGCCTCCCCTATCTTCAGAGGGCATAGGGGTAGAGGTGTTGATGACCTGTCCAAAATAACTATAGGGGCAGCAGTGGCTTTGCCTCTGGGTCTACAGCACAACAGAGAAATGCATCAGAGGCTGCAGAGAGAGCAATAATACTCTCTGCTGAGTCAGGGCTGGTGACTGTCTGGCAGACCAGCCAATGCACCCAGCACCTCAGAGTACATGCTCTTCGATGTTTTCCTGTATGCCGCCCATTGAGGTCCTCATTTGAGTTGTCTGCAACACCACCCATCTGCAACTTCACCCTCAGCTGAGCTGACTAATGAACTTCCTTTATCCCTGGCCTAGCTGCAGCCTACTCGTACCCATGTAAGTCACCGCAAGCTGATGATTCCAACTCGAAACTAGGCTGTAAGATATGTACAGTGCTAGTATTAGAGTTAATGGCTGCAAATGTCAAATTAACTGACTGGGCCTTTTCCGTGTTCTTCCGTTCCTTTCGTTTCGCTGCTGTGGCTGGTCAGGTGACAATAACTCAAAGGAGAAGGTTGATGTGATGGAAGAATAATGGTGTGGAAAGCAAGAACTCCATAGTCACCATCAGCAACTTGTTCATCATAATACATAGCAAGATGAGTGTGTGTTGGGAGTTAAGAAAGGGCATAAGGCAAGATCATGCCTGCATCCTCACTAGTTCTCAACAGTGTTGGAAGCCACAAGCTCTGTTACAGAAGGTCCTCTGAAACCAAGAACCATCTCCTCTGTAGGTCTCAAGGGATGCGAGCAGCTTTGTGCCTCTCCACTTTGGCTCTGCTTCCTTCTATTGGACCAGAGAGAATTCCCAAATGAGGCCGAAGCGACTTCAAACACTGTTTAGCATATAACTAACTCAATCTGCAGTACCTGCCTCAAGCTAATTATCTCATTGTGATTTCCCAAGAGGCGAAGAATGGATGGAGATGGTTTGTCGCTCTGGGGGTCCTCCTATCTCATTTGGAATTTAATTCCTGCTGGTACATACTTCGCTTTACACATAGACATGGGCTTGAATTTTACGGACCACAGTCAGTGGATTTTTAGATGGGGGGAGCATGAAACAAAATGAATGGGCATTCTATTGGGTTCCTGCCCACTCTGATCTTTTTATGTCGAGGCGGGCAAGGCATTGGAGAGCAGCCCCATCTCTCCCCCAACCATCCCCTCTTGCCCCAGTTGAGGCTTTTCAATGGCTAATTAGTGGCCACTAATTGACCATTTCCTGCCTAGCCTCAATTTTCAGGTTGGCAGGAGGATTTCCTGAGTGTGGGGGAAGCCCCAAAATGATCATGCTTAGGCTTCGGGCGAGGAGGGGGTGGGGGGTGATGGTGTGATCCCTCCATCAGAAGCCTCTTCCTAACTTGGATGATCTCCCCCATTAAAGTCTGGGGGCAGAGGGACCTCCTTCCCTTATCAGCCTCTCCCTGACACCACAATCACCCCCGTCTCTCATCCTGCCCCTCTTGGTAGGAATGGCCATCCTAAATATCCTGGCCGGAGGAATTTTCTATTATTTTAATGCAGTTGCTTGAAATAAATGAGTTCACAACTTCATCAGAGTCGGCACAAAGTATGTTTTGAATGCACAAAGCCATATGCTATCAGAAGACGCTAAACTGTTTTATGTGTGGCCACATGAATGCCAGGTTATAGTCCAACAGGTTTATTTGAAATCACAAGCTTTCAGAGCGCCGTTCCATCATCAGGTGAATTCTACTAATTAGCACTCACCTGACGAAGGAGCAGTGCTCTGAAAGCTTGTGATTTCAAATAAACCTATTGGACTATAACCTGGAGTCATGTGGCCTCTCACCTTGTCCACCCCAGTCAAACACTGGCATCTCCACATCATGTTTTATGTGTAACTCAGCTCTGTATGACCCTGCCATAGTCAATAAGTGTCACTGGGCGTCCTTTTGGTCTCAGTGTCTCCCTCCTATGGCCCTTTCCCTATTCTATTGAGCAGCCAGTTTCTCTCTGGAGTACAACCCCATTCCCATGTTTTTATGATAATCGGGTTATCTGTTTTATGTAACTGTCTTCTGTCTGTAATTATGGTTAAATCTTGAGGCTGGGATTACGTTGTTTAGAGGACATTGCATAAAATGAACAATAGTTCTCTGGTCATCCAACTCTTAAGTCGAAGCAGCTGAAGCTGGTCAACAAAGCTGTTTCACTTAAGGAACAGCCATCCACCACAGAGCCTGTTTATGCCTATTGTAAAAGATGTCTGAAAAATAACTTGTCCAGCATGTTTCATTAGAGTACTGCACCGATAATCCTCAAAAATGTCATTAAGCTTAAGGTAAAAGCACTTAGCTGTTTGTTTTGAATATAATGAGGATAAACAAGTGGCAGTAATGGAATGGTTGATGGAAAAAGTGGTGTCCTCAGAAAAAAGTTCATTCTACATTCTCCCCTCAGCAATATGCTTAGGGGAGAATGAGGGGCGGCATGGCGGCTAGCTCTGCTGCCTCACAGTGCTAGGGACCTGGGTTCAATTCCAACCTTGGGTGACAGTCTGTGTGGAGTTTGCTTGTTCTCCTTGTGTCTGTTTGTGTTTCCTCTGGGTGCTCCGGTTTCCTCCCACAATGCAAAGATGTGTGGGTTAGGTGGATTGACCATGATAAATTGCCCCTTAGTGTCAGGGGAATTAACAGGGTAAATATGTGGGGTTACGGGGATAGGGCCTAAGTGGGATTGTTGCTGTCGGTGCAGGCGCAATGAGCCGAATGGTCTCCTTCTGCAGTGTAGGTTTCCTATGATTCAATCTTAATGTTCCTTAAAAAAGAGAGGGTCGTCAAATGAAAATGATCAGTAAGGTTGTGTAAAGCAGTTTAGAAAATTCTCTTTCAACAAAAAGTTTTTGCAACATTGATTATTTTGTCACAGGGATTAATTGAGGATTAGACTATCGCACCCTGGGAGGAAAAATTGGATAACTAGAGCAGAGGAATCTGCAAGGCTATCGGTTGGGTCGAAAACCCTCCTCTGCTGCAAACCTTTAAGCCTCTGTGATTCAAGATTATGGGGGATTGAACTTCTAGGATGGTTCCAGCGATCACCCTTTGTAACTTCAGCAATAGTTTATCAGAAACTTAAATAACTGGCGTAGACTATTTTTTAGAGCAATTCTCCGACCTTGCCGCACAGTTAGTAGATTGCAACAATCCCGGAGAATAGCGTGCGAGCCTAAAAATCCGTTTTACCCGGCGCAAAACAGTTTACAATTCTCCCGTCTCTTTCTAATGGCTCAAACCGGTTCGCGCCTAGAAAGGGACTGAGGCCTATTAGTATATTTAAAGTAGCATTTAAATATATACTCAGCCCATTCTAACCCCAGCGCCGGGAATTCACTGGCTTTCAGGCATGGCGCACTAACGGTGAGAATCACTACTGGCCTTCACAAGCGGAGTCCTGGCATGATAGTCATGCCAATGGGCTCAGAGACCACAGAAATCCCTGGGTGGTCTGGGGCATGGCCAGATGGTGCCCATCAGGCATCACCCACCTGGCACACTGGCAGTTCCCGGCAGTGGCCACTGGACAGCCCGGCAGAGCTGGTTGGGCACCACCAGTGTGCCAGGGGCATTGCCGAGGGGGTGGGGCCTGCGACGGGGTGGATCCTGAGTGGGGGCTATGACAGGGTGCTATGCAGGTGAGGTCTGACGGGGCTGGATCGTGCAGGCAGTCTTGATGGAGGGAGGCATGTGGAGGGTGCTGATTGGGGGACATGTCAAGGGTCGGGCAGGAGGACCCATCAGGAGGGCTCCGACACCAGCGACCTGTGTTGGGGAGGGGTTGGGGGAACATGCCACCAATGAGAGGGTGGGTCCCAATGTCCGTAGGACGAGAGAGGGAGGTCTCCCAGTGCACTGTGAGATTGGGGCGCCCTCACAGAATGGCAACTGAGTGCTCTGAATCTGGGTTCACCAGTGTGATTAGGTTCTGCACCGCCCCCCCCATCCCTGTATCACAAAATAATCCCAACTCCCCAAAAAAGTGTGGAAGGGTTGCGGTGCAGAGTGCACCTGAGAGACTGGTGCAGATCACACCATTATTCTCCCCATTACAACACTTAGAAATCTTTTAAGATAATTCCACCACGTATCTCCAGAGTTTCCACTAATCTACCAGCAAAGTGCCAAATTTAAGGAAGACAATTAGGAAAACTCTCACTGCATCTAGCATTTAGTATTCCTGAATGAGAGAAACCAATGATCATTGATTTATAAACTAAGTACTGTATGTAACCTTTGTGTCACAATGTGTTCACTGGAACATTAGAGAGATATGGCCCAACAATCAGTTTCCTATAATATTAACAGCAGTGGCACAGGTAATGCTCGGGGTGGCACAGTGGTTTGCACTGCTGCCTCACAGCATCAGGGACCCGGGTTCGATTCCCGGCTTGGATCACTATCTGTGTGGAATTTGCACATTCTCCCCGTGTCTACGAGGGTTTCCTCCACATGCTCCAGTTTCCTCCCCACAGTCCAAAGATGTGCAGGTTAGGTAAATTGGCCATGCTAAATTCTCCCTCAGTGTACTCGAACAGGCACCGGAGTGTGGCGACCAGGGGATTTTCACAGGAACTCCATTGCAGTGTGAATGTAAGCTTACTTGTGACTAATAAACAAACTTTAAACTTTAGGATTGAAGCCGTATGTTGATGCCATGAACACGAGATTTTCTCTTTAATATCCTGCAGCACAAACAAAAATAACATTGGTAGAAATGTATATGTGGCTCCCATCACTCTTCCCCAACCAGTGTCCACTTCAGAAACTCTGACCCAATAATAAAAATTGAGTTTAAGAACCTGCACTGATCTAATATAATTTCTGAATATATCCTCCAGCAACCACAGCAGTCACCCTGATGTTACATCGCTGAATGGGCTATTCCTGTTCCTAACTTACACAGTGTGTGCATATGAACGAACACATGCACGCACACACAAACACACACACACAGTTATGGACATAAACCAAACCTCACAAACAGACATTGTTGAATATTTTGCATGATGCAAACATAGTTCCCACACAGAACCAATCATTTGCCAGTCCATGTTCTACAGATATGATTTATTATTTAGTTGTAAGCATTAGATGTAAGAACATTAATATTCTTTAAAAAAAATCTAATAGGTTTCTTTGTAGAGAAGGCAATTCAGTGATCCACTGCCAAGTGTTTACTGTGAAATTATCCCAGTCTCTTCACTAATCCTTAGTAGTTAGCAGTTATGTTAGCCTTAATCCTAAATGGATGCAATAGAGTACTAATCTACCTAGGTTGGAGGAAGATAATGACTCATAAATAACTGACAGAAGGTACAGCATAAAAGAAAATCCTTTTTCAAGTATGGACTTAATAAGAATTTCTAATGAAGTCTTCACTCATTCCAGTACTTGCAAGGGAGAAGGAAATAATACGCCAATAAGGAACAGAAAATATTTTATTTTCTGAAATTAGGGCAGAGTTGTTCAGAGTGGCTGTATTTTTAACTTTAGATGAAACACCTAGGGGAATGTTCCCACTCTGCCCACCACGGGAATCATGGTGGGCTGGGTGGGTGGCAGGAGGTGGACCATGCAAAGGTCCATTGACCTCAGGTGGGATTTTCCGGTTTTGAGGTAAACACAGCTGGAAAATCCCACCCACCATCTATGCCCCTATTTTCACTTAACCTCTTCATGTGTCAGTGTCCAGCTTTTTAATAGAATGCAATGAATAATCTGGCGCCTTGTAATTTGTAGTATCTTGTAATAGCTGAGCATTTTATTAGATTCCCTCACTGCTGCCCTCTCTATTGGGGGAGCTGGAAATCAAGTCGTTTCGACAATGGCTGCCTGCAGTTGAGCATGTTTAAGTCTTACTTTGTGCAAGACACACCATTATTCTTGTCGCATTTTACTGGGGCGGATCTGAAAGCCTCCAATTCTGTTCTGAACAGGCTAAAGTCAGGGAAAGTCAGCGCAGACATTGTGGGCTACAGACAGGTAGAGCACAGTGGCACAGTAGCTCGCTGCCTCCCAGCACCAGGGACCTGGGTTTGATCCCCAGCTTGGGTCGCTGTCTGTGTGGAGTCTACACATTCTCACCATGTCTGCATGGGTTTCCTCCAGGTGCTCCGGTTTCTTCCCACAGTCTGGAAGATGTGCTGGTTAGGTGCATTGGCCATGCTAAATTCCCCCTCAGTGCACCCGATCAGGCGCTGGAGTGTGGTGCAGGGGATTTTCGAAGTAACTTCATTGCAGTGTTAATGTAAGCCTCCTTGTCACACTAATGAATAAGCTTTAGGTTTCTCATGATTCTCATGTGCCAAACCCTTATACCACAGCTGCTCCCAAGTATTTATCCAATGTATAAGTTTAATAATTCTTGTTCATCAATTAAGGGGAAAAAAATCTTTATTTACAGGTTGCAATAAATGGGTGCTTTTCTGGTTGGCAGATGGTGACTAGTGGCGTGCCGCAGGGATCGGTACTGGGGCCTCAACTGTTTACTATTTTCATAGATGATCTGGAGGAGGGGACTGAGTGTAGGGTAACAAAGTTTGGTGACGACACGAAGATAAGTGGGAAAGTGAATTGCGTGGAGGAAGCGGAAGGTCTGGAGAGAGATTTGAATAGGCTGAGTGAGTGGGCGAGGATCTGGTAGGTGGAGTATAATGTTGGCAAATGCGAGGTTATTCACTTTGGAAGAAATAATAGCAAATTGGATTATTATCTAAATGGAAAAAAATTAAAACATGCTACTGTGCAAAGGGACCTGGGGGTCCTTGTGCATGAGTCGCAAAAACTCAGTCTGCAAGTACAACAGGTGATCAAGAAGGCAAATGGGATATTGGCATTTATCGCGAGGGGGATAGAATATAAAAGCAGAGAAGTCTTGCTGCATCTGTACAAGGCATTGGTGAGGCCGCAGCTGGAATACTGTGTGCAGTTTTGGTCCCCTTACTTGCGAACGGATACATTGGCCTTGGAGGGAGTGCAGAGAAGGTTCACCAGGTTGATACCGGAGATGAGGGGTGTAGATTATGAGGAGAGATTGAGCAGATTAGGTTTGTACTCGTTGGAGTTTAGAAGGCTGAGGGGTGATCTTATAGAGGCATATAAGATAATGAAGGGGCTGGATAGGGTAAAAGTGGAGAGATTCTTTCCACTTAGAAAGGAAACCAGAACTAGAGGGCACATCCTCAAAACAAAGGGGGGTCAGTTTAGGACAGAGTTGAGGAGGAACTTCTCTCAGAGGGTGGTGAATCTCTGGAATTCTCTGCCCACTGAAGTGGTGGAGGCTACCTCGTTGAATATGTTTAAGTCACGGATAGATGGATTTCTGATCGGAAGGGGAATTAAGGGTTATGGGGAGCAGGCGGGTAAGTGGGACTGATTCACTTCAGATCAGCTATGATCTTATTGAATGGCGGGGCAGGCTCGAGGGGCTAGACGGCCTACCCCTGCTCCTATTTCTTATGTTCTTATGTAAAGGCTGTCCAGAGGCTTGCAGCCTCATGATTGCAGTCAGCTCCCGAAAAGGTTTTGGAACAGAAACCCGAGCTCATCAGTGATTCCCCCACCTTGCTCCCCGATTGAGTCCTAGGTCATGTGCCCCTTACTCCGCAGATGGATCCTTAAAGGGACAATCACCACAATAAGAAATTACAGTAATTTACTTCATGTTTCATACTGTTATCAGTCTCATACATTTAGCATTGTCGTTACCGTATTATTGCTATTATTCCTTTATCACCACTACAATATCATCACTATTCCACCTCCATTTTTAAGTCTTTTAATTTACAGGTTCAGATTTCAAATCTCCATATTCAGCTCTTCTGCTATCCTGTTGAGATTATTTATGAAGGAATTGCTAGGTTCTATAGGTAATTGGACTCTGCTATTGAATTTAGTTCTCTTCAATATTTTGATGGCTCACAAGTTGAAATAAATGTCAAAAGATTTTCTTCAAATTTGATAGATGACTTATTAATACCCGACCTTGCAATGATGTTGGCCCTATAGAGTAAAGAAATATCTTTACGTTTTCTTCTCTGACTTTATATTTAAGCCAGAAACAATGCTGTATCTTAAAAATTCCATTTAGTGATTAGTCTGGGCCTTGGCTTTAGTCCAGATTGAGTTGGAAGTGTTGACTGGCGATCCATGTTAAATATTTTTAAAGTGTGTGGATAACTTTAAGAGCCTATGGGCTTTCAAGGTGGCATTGCTGTTCACTGCGATGCAAAGGATTTCCCACACTTGCCAGTTCTGACAGACTCCGCAAAATGGCAATGGCGCTCTTCTTGAAGGAAAATTTTAACAATGGCTGTCAACTTCCTTTGTTCAGCAGTTTGCTTTTCTGAGTAACAAGGCATTCAAATTTAAACGCAAGTTTGCTATTTTCCGAGTTGGACAGTCATGACGTTCCTGAGAGATTTATTTGGTTTCTTTTTACAAACCCAGAGGCCACCTGTTGAGACTCCGAGCCAAGGATTGGATTTGTTTCATTGTGTTTCATTCAAATGTCACTTCTGACACTCAATTAGTGAAAGGGTTCTCAAGATTAGCTGCAGCCTGGAACTTTAAAAGATTTAACTCACCGTTGCAGACTCTGTAAACTCTGCAGACTCTGTGTTCTGAAGCCAGCCTTCCAAGGGAGATTCAATGGAGTCTTCTGCTTCACCAAAAATCTCTGCCATCAGCCCCCAGGCTTTTTTTCTTTGGAGTATTATCTGGTGAATCTCCTGCTTCTTTTGGGAGCTTTCCTCAGGTCAGAATTTCCATTGACATTTTCTTTTTCATAGTTTTTCAGCATTTTAGTGAGGTTGAGGATTTTTGATCCCAATCAGCCACCATCTTGTGAGTGTGTTGGTTGCAGAACTGTGTCTGTCAGAGAAGTGTTTGTAGTCTTCAGTAGGTTAGCAGCATGTCTTTATGAACTATTTGCAACTATATGCATATATACAGTAAGGAGCACTGACCCAAGGTCTGGGTCATGTGCCTTCTGACACCATTGTGCGGGTAGTATTGTACCCAGTCACACATTAACCCTGCTGGATTCTTATATAGTTGAGATACATAGAAATTAGATTATGGCCTTAAAACAGTTCCAGTGTAATATTACAGTAGCAAGTTGAGAGAACAGAAGGGAAGAAAGAAACTGGTGTTTGGTTCAGTGCGTTGATTGTCAATTAGTTTGACTGGATGTCTGATGACTGTTTTTCTGCCACATTACAAGAATGTTTAACACAGGGGAGGCTGACACAGACACGGCAGAGAAGGCAGTGAAGCATGAGACACAGACAGAGGAAAATGCCACAATTGCACTGCGGCTGATCTTAAAAATGTCAATTCAATAGAACACATCAGAAACAGAGTGCTGGATATCTGTGAGAGGCAACCTGCTGAAAAGGTCACTCATAGCATGTGGAGGAAGGTGGCACTGGCACTGACTGACAACTCTCTCAACCATGGTGTTGCTGAATATTCTGCTGCGGTCAGGCAATTAGCACCTTCCCTTTGCTTCTTCTGGTACCCTGGCCATTAGCACACTTTGCACCTTCTAAAAACAGCACTTGCAAAACTAACCCTTCACAATGCATTGTAGCTAAGGGAGGTACACAGGACCTTAAAGTATGACTGCTCATCTCTCCTAACAGCAATTGTTAACACGCACATCCTTAAAATGTCTTCCTTTATTTTAACAGAGTGATGCCACCACATCTAATTTACTTAATCCAATTGCAGGGAATCAATGGTGTGCAATGCCTGCAGGAGGCTGTCTCTGCAAACATTGCCCAGAATTTTACCAGCCCACACGCCACGGGAATTGGAGCAGGCAAGGGGCAGGAAAGTCCATTCACCTCAGATGGGATTTTATGGTTTTGGGATGAGCGAGACCATAAAATCGCACACATTATCTCAACTCTGAATGCCTGATGCCATTAAGGAACAGGCCAATGCACTGATGGGAGGCACTCTGTGCCAGTGTCTTCAGCAACATGTTCCTCTGCCCCAAACCCTGACATTCATCGCCTATGCCACTTACCTTTTCATTCCCACTCGCCAGCTTGGTAACTGGGAATTGAGTTTGTGTGAATGCTGTTGAAGGGTTTCGAAGACGTGTGAGGCAGATTAGCACAGCATTTGTATGTGAGAAATAAGCAGTTAACTTAGGGAAGAAGGGGAAGTAGCTGTGAAGGCAGCCACAGGTGTTAACTGTGTAAATATTTGCAGAAAGATGTTTAGTGAGATCTCCCATTCAGGCTCAAGACAAAGACTTGAAAAGCAGAGTTTGTCAATGCTGGGGCTAAAATAGGGCAGCGTCGTGAATAAAGAACAAAGAACAAAGAAATTTACAGCACATGTTCAGGCCCTTCGGCCCTCCAAGCCTGCACCGACCAAGCTGCCCGACTGAACTAAAATCCCCTACCCTTCCGGGGACCATATCCCTCCATTCCCATCCTATTCATGTATTTGTTCAGGCGCTCCTTAAAACTCACTATCATATCTGCTTCCACTACCTCCCCCGGCAGCGAGTTCCAGGCGCCCACCACCTCTGTGTAAAAAAACTTGCCTCATACATCTCCTTTAAACCTTGCCCCTCATACCTTAAATCTATGCCCCTAGTAATTGACTCTTCTACCCTGGGAAAAAGCTTCTGATTATCCACTCTGTCCATGCCCCTCATAATCTTGTAGACTTCTATCAGGTCGCCCCTCAACCTCCGTCGTTCCAGTGAGAACAAACCAAGTTTCTCCAACCTCTCCTTATAGCTAATGTCCTCCATACCAGGCAACATCCTGGTAAATCTTTTCTGTACCCTCTCCAAAGCCTCCACATCCTTCTGGTAGTGCGGCAACCAGAATTGAACACTATATTCCAAGTTCGGCCTAACTGAGGTTCTATAAAGTTGAATAAAAGACATGTATAGCAAGGTCTTACCTTGGTTGTTAAATTTCTTCCTGCACAGTAAGCAGATCCTTGGAACTATGCTTCTGCATTGAGTGCTTAGGCACCTTTCAACCATGCAATTGGTTAATTTGATATTAGATGGAAAGAGAACCTCCTTCCTCTTCCACACATGTTCCACAAGCATCTCCATAGCTGTAATGGAGAATCCAGGCAATGTTGCCTGCTAATGTGCTTGCCACTGATAACCTTTGAAAAATGCAGCTCTGCTTTAAAGTCTTCAATTTGCCTTTGGGTGGCCCAGGGCTATCAGATTTTCTGCCCTTCCAAATGGTGGGAGGTCTATAAACTATACAACTAGTGCTGGACCATGAAAACTGCCTATCAGGCAGACAAAGTCAATGTAGCTAGCCTATCTGGGTTTGCTTCCAGCAACAACAAATTATATTTGTATGGACACCATTGACATACTGAGATGTTCCAAGGTGCTTCACAAAGTACAGCACCCAGCACACACATTAGGGCAGATGACCTGAGAGGTAGCTTTAAAGAAATGACTTAAAGGAAGAAAGCAAGTTAGAGAGGTGCAGCGGGAGGGAGTTCAAGAGCTTATGATTCCTATGATATCAAGATGTTACATATATTTTTAGACATTTTATTTTGTATTTGCATGTCTGCTGATTTACAATACAGAAAAATGTAAAAGAGGGGGTCTGGCATATTTGGGTTAATGCAGGACTGAGTACAGTTCCTAATTTGTACCCTTTACTGTACATGTGTAAATAGTTCCAGCAATTAATAAAGACTTACTTTTAACCTACAGAAGACTATGGTAACTTCTTTAAAATGCACTGATCTGTGACCAACACACTCCCAATAGAAAATGGGACAATATTGTATGCCTTGTACCTGGTCCAACATGGAAAGCAGGGAGGCACAAAATAAAGTTTCTCCTGTCAATACCTTAAACCCAACCTCTAAATAAAGGTTCTTGTTGCACCAAATCTATTACCCTTGTTTTTCTCTTTTATACAGAGTCTCCAAAAAACTCTGCTACATTTCAGAAGAGATTTATGCAATGGCGAGTTCTTAAAATGCATTTCATAGACCGAACCTTAAGACGAACGAGAGAGAAAGAAAGAAAGTGACAGAAGTACAGAGTGTTACTTTCCTATTTATTATCTTCATTGGGTTTTTCATTTTGGGGGCATTCTAATACAATATGTAATGTAATTAATTCAACTTGTTAACTCTGTGCTTCAAAACAAAAATATCAAATGAATTCCTCAGACTGCATGATAGGAAGGAGTTGGTGCACAAAGCTGTAGCTCTGGAATTTAGAAAGAAGTAAACAAGCTCAGAGTTCCAGAGTGTGAAATGTCACAAAATCTTCGTATTGGCCTTAAGGGAACGCCCATACTGAGGAACAAAGATTTGGATATGAGGAGGTTGAAACAGTAATCACACATGTTCTTCTTTAAAGATGTCACCTGCCTTGTAGAGAACCGAATGGAAGTTCCCACATCAACACAGTGCTGTGCTATTACTGACTGATTTGCTCTAGTTATCAATTCATCAGCCTTAAAGTAGCTAGGAAAGTGATTATTTATGGTTTAGAGCACGACAATAAGATCTAATCATGTTTTTTTCTTCAGCAGCTATGCAGATAAATGTAAACTTGTTCATTCCATTTTTTGCGAGCATTTTTAATAATATTTTGGTTTTGAGGTATGATAGCATAGTGGTTACTTTCAGAGGCCTAGACCAATGGTGCAGAGACATGAGTTTAATTGACACCACAGTCCCTGGAGAACTGAAACTAAATTCATTAAATAAAATCAGGAATAAAAAGCTAGTATCAGCAATGATGACCACAACACTATTTGATTTTCACAAAGAAAAAACCTCGCTCAACGAATGCCCATTGAGGAATGAAATCTACTATCCTTACCTGGTGTGAGCTGTAGCATCATTCCAACCCACAGCTAAGTGGTTCGCTCTTAATTGCCCTTGGAGATGGCTGAACAAACCACTCAGTTGTAGTCAAGAAAGTGTTTCTGCACCACCTTCTCGGGGCAATTAGGGACGGGCAATAAATGCTGTTCGTCCCATTGATACTCACATTTCATGAGTGAATAAAAAATATATAAAAATTCACGACAGTCTTGTAAGATCTGGTTAAAAATCTCAGTTGTTTGAAATAATAGTTTGACCTTTGAAAATTAATTCGACCTGAACAGAGAACAAAAAGCAAAATACTGTAGATGCGAGGCAAATTAAATAACAGCAGAAAATGCTAAAATCCCTCAGGAAGTCAGACAGCATTCTACAGAGAACAACAAAGGCATTTCACATGTGGGCCCTTCATCAGAACTGGAAGATATTTTCGTTGAACAGTATTTAAAAAGAAACAATGTGAAAGTTTTTTTTAAGAGTAACAGCCACATGCAAGGGAAAATAACTGGGATGAGCTGTAACGTGTCTACTGGAGAATGGACATGGTTAAATGACAGAAGGACCAGTAGCATCTTCAGTTTTTGTTAATAGAAAATGAGAATTCTCAATTCAAAAACATTTTGCATCCCCCAACTCTATCACAAAGTGATGTTTCCTTAACACAAGTCATTTCCACAGAATTATATTGGTTGTTGAAGTGAAAAGGAATAAAGAAAATTTATTTCACCACGAAGCAATGATTGTATTTGAATTGTTAGAATATTTACTGTATTTTGCAATTGTTTGCAGTTTTACCTTTGATTACAAACACTGCTAATTGCAACATAATTCTAAAAATATCATGGGCATTATTTAATGGAGGCAAATGGGGTCTGGCCTGCTGGCTGGGGAGCTGGTGAGAGTCCCAAATCACCTCTTTTTGGGAGGGTCACCAACTTAAGTGCAAATCAGGCTCTTATCTGGGCAATGGCAGGCCATGGTAGATTGAACCAATGCAGGGCTTACTCACTTAATGGTAGAGCATTGGGAAGAGTTGCAGAACAAAGAGACCTAGGGGTACATGTTCATAGCTCCTTGAAAGCGGAGTCACAGGTGGACAGAGTGGTGAAGAAGGCATTCAGCATGCTTGGTTTCATTGGTCAGAACATTGAATACAGGAGTTGGGACGTCTTGTTGAAGTTGTACAAGACATTGGTAAGGCCACGCTTGGAATACTGTGTACAGTTCTGGTCACTCTATTATAGAAAGGATATTATTAAACTAGAAAGAGTGCAGAAGAGATTTACTAGGATGCTACCGGGACTTGATGGTTTGAGTTCTGAGAGAGGCTGGATAGACTAGGAGTTTTTTTCTCCGGAGCGTAGAAGGCTGAGGGGTGATCTTATAGAGGTCTATAAAATAGTGAGGGACATAGATCAGCTAGATAGTCAATATCTTTTCTTAAAGGTAGGGGAGTCTAAAACTAGAGGGCATAGGTTTAAGGTGAGAGTGGAGAGATACAAAAGGGTCCAGAGGGGAAATTCTTTCACACAGAAGGTGGTGAGTGTCTGGAACAAGCTGCCAGAGGTAGTAGTAGAGGCGCATACAATGTTGTTTTTTAAAAAGCATTTAGACAGTTACATGGGTAAGATGGGTATAGAGGGATATGGGCCAAATGCGGGCAATTGGGACTAGCTTCGAGGTTCAAAAAAAAAAGCACAGCATGGACAAGTGGGCCGAAGGGCCTGTTTCCATGTTGTAAACCTCTATGACTCTATCCCCATGATCAAGGTTGCCAAAGATGAATGTTCTGCCAGCCAATCAGATGCTGGCAGCTCTTCATTGGTTGACAGTACCATTGGGGAGGTGGTAGCTATTGCTGGCGTGAGACTTACTCGAGATGTTGAATCGCCAATGGACCCAGTCACAGGCAAACAATGGCAAGAGTGAGGTCGCAGGGTGGGGATTATAGGGGAGGGTTTGGAGAGGGTGCCAGCAACATGAGCAGGCGATGATTCTCAAGTAGGCACACCCCCTTCCCAATGCTAGATTCCTAGATCATGTAATTGGGACCCCACCCCCCTCCCCCCCTCCCCCCCAACTTCCTAGAAGCCTGCAAGCAAACACGCCAGGGTTTACTTTCTTTGGGTCGCCCACCTGCTGCTGCATGAATACTACTTATATACCCACTTGAGGGCTCCAATTGGCAGTGGGCTAGGAAGGTTGTGCACAAGCATTCCCACTTTGGACATGATCAGGACAGAGGTGGGAAGGCAATGGGGTTCCCATGTGCCCACCTGATTAAATGCCCTCCCCCCACTAAATTTGCTACAGGGGAGGGCATTAAGTTCCACTCCATATGTCAAAACCTGATTTGAAAATGCCAAAATTACAAATTAATAATTCATTCAGTGAATTCATGAAGAAGATAATGACCGGACTTTTCCAGCCATTCACACCAGCGGAATCTTCCGGTCCTATCAATGGCGCACCCCACCGTGGGTTTCCCGGCGGCAAGGGGTACATTCAGTGGGAAACCCCATTGACAATGGTGGGACCAGAAGATTCTGCTGCCGGCCAATGGCAAGCCACCTCCAAGTGGTGGGTTGCATGGAAAATCCAGCCCAAAAATATTTTCCAAAAATATACTTTATTCATAAAATTTGTAAAGGAACATTACAAAACATTTCCAACTCGAAGATTACAGAAACGGCAATAAAGTTCAACTTTTCTCCATACTACCTCCTCTGGGATGTCTCAATTGCAAGCCACTTGATATTTACAATATACCTTCCATGCCCAACTTGCTCAGAGGAAGGCCAGAGGTGGCACAACTGCAGAGGCTTCCCCAAGCACTAGTAACAACAACCTGTGCTGCCAGTCCTGTCAAAGTCCATGCTGACTTATCAAAAAAATAATTTTATAAAGTGGTTCAGCTGATGAATATACATATATTTTGTTTCACGTCGCGAGCGTGACAATATATATATATATAGATCTATATGTCCAGTAAGGATAGTGTTCACTTAAGGGGGCTTAAGATTATGATGTTCTCATGCTACTTATATTCTTGTCCTTCTAAGTGGGAGAGGTCACAGGGTAGGGAAGTGGACCCACAGAAAATGATTAAGTGACTTACCACTTGGACATACTTGGACATAGGGTGGCATGGTGGCACAGTGATTAGCACTGCTGCCTCACAGTGCCAGGGACCCTGGTTTGATTCCCGGCTTGGGTCACTATCTGTGCAGAGTCTGCATGTTCTTCCTGTGTCTGCGTGGGTTTCCTTTGGGTGCTCTGGTTTCCTCCCACAGTCCAAAAGATGTGCTGGCCATGCTGAATTCTCCCTCAGTGTACCTGAACAGGCACCTGCGTGTGGGCAACTCGGGGATTTTCACAGTGACTTCATTGCAGTGTTAAGGTAGTCATGGTGTGGAGTTGCCGGCATTGGACTGAAGGAGGCACAGTAAGTATCTTAGAATCTTAGAAACCCTACAGCACAGAAAGAGGCCATTCGGCCCATCGAGTCTGCACCGACCACAATCCCACCCAGGCCCTACCCCCATATCCCTACATATTTTAGCCACTAATCCCTCTAACCTACGCATCCCAAGACACTAATGGCAATTTTTTAGCATGGCCAATCAACCTAACCCGCACATCTTTAGACTGTGGGAGGAAACCGGAGCACCCGGAGGAAACCCACACAGACACGAGGAGAATGTGCAAACTCCACACAGACAGTGACCCAAGCCAGGAATTGAACCCAGGTCCCTGGAGCTGTGAAGCAGCAGTGCTAACCACTGTGCTACCGTGCCGTCCGTAGTCTCACAACACCAGGTCAAAGTCCAACAGGTTTATTTGGTAGCATGAGCTTTCGGAGTGCTGCTCCTTCATCAGGTGAGTGAGAAGGGGCAACGCTCCGAAAGCTCGTGCTGCCAAATAAGCCTGTTGGACTTTAACCTGGTGTTGTAAGACTATTTACAGTGTTAAGGTAGACATACTTATAACTAATAAATAAACTTTATACTTAAAGAAAGAAGAGTCTAACACCATGACACCTGAGACAATGTGACATTTGAATTTGATGAAATTGCATTAATATCAGTAGAGATATAGCCATTTACCTGAGCTAACTTCAGGATATTTCAACACACAACCATTCAGGAGGGCTCAGTAAGTCTGCAAGCCTAATCTCTGAACTATAATTGAAACACATTCACTGAGGAACTATTGACAACCAGACATCTCTCTTAACTATGAGCTGTAATAAAATCTCTATAATTTAATGAGCATTATTAAAACTCAGCGCTTTCTTTTTTAAATAAATTTGCCAGATCAAAATCAATTAAATTAGTTCTATGAAGAGATAAAGCACTAGGTAATTGATATGTATTTAATTCAATCTTGAAGCAGAAGTTCATTACTCATTTTTTACTTCATTACTCATTTATTATATGTTATGGCCTCACTTGCGGGATAAAATGATTTTGTAAAAATACCTATCATAATCATGAGCACATGATCACTATTTTTATAACAGCAATTCACATATTAGCCACGGTGACCATGGGAACAGTATTTATATATGACATTATGTCAATATGATTTTTGAAAATAATTTGCACTGCACTACATGGGAGAGAATGGGAACAGATCTAACAACCCACTCAAGGCACCCAGAACCTGCTGTGGGCAGTTGCAGAATTGAATACTACTACAATCTGTAATGTCAGCTCCCAGCAGATTCCTCACTGCTTGATCACCAACAAGCCATAAAACCAACCTTGATTGAAAGGGGATTATAACAGGGTGCATTGAGAGCAGCATTAAGCATACTTTGTGACGTCAAGTGGCCCATGTCCTGAACAGTTAGGTAAGAAGTCTCTCAACACCAGGTTAAAGTCCAACAGGTTTATTTGGCAGCACAAGTTTTCGGAATGTCGCTCCTTCTTCAGGTGACGAAGGAGCGACACTCCGAAAGCTTGTGCTACCAAACAAACCTGTGGGACTTTAACCTGGAGTTGTGAGACTTCTTACTGTGCCCACCCCAGTCCAACGCCAGGATCTCCACATCATCTGAACAGCTAGGCCAGATACATCTGAATTAAACAGCAGTCAGTCCTGATGGGAATTTGGACAGATGAAGTTTAATACTCACAGACGCAGGTTGGAGGCAAGCAAGGGCAAGGCTGGACTTGCCCTGGAGGCTGGAAGCAGAGGTGCTCAGCCCTGACTGAATAAGAACAGTATTGTGTATTCCCCAGTTTCAGCTAGACTCTCTGGCACTTCAGATTCCTGCCGTTCCTGATATGGAAAAGAGCTATGCACAGCCCGTGCACCTGAGGATGTACACTCTTGATCGGTGCAGGTTTGGAGGGCCAAAGGGCCTGTTCCAGTGCTGTAATTTTCTTTGATCTTTAACACCTAGGAGAGCCTTGGCGTCTTCCATATATGGAATCAGCAATCCCATTGGGCTATGAACCCAGTAACCTCATTGGCTGAAAGCCAGTGAACCTTCCAGAAGGGCACAAAGAAGGGGTTAAGAGGGGGGCCTCTCCCTGAGCAAAGACTCAGTGTTTGCAGCAGAGATACAGTGAGAATCCAATAAGAAGCAGCAAAAAACAAGAGATCAACCTTCGCCACATGGAAGACCCTGGGCTCGGAATTCAGCAAAGACCCAAGACCAAGATTCGTACCTGGTGGCACAAACCTGGCCAATTCAATCTCATGGGTAGTATCTAGGTCTCAGATAAAATAAGACAGAGCTGTTTATTTGAGTTAAAAGAGTGTTGTAAGATGTTTGGCACCACAAGTATTGAAATAAAGACTGAAGTTTATTTTAAGTATAATTACAAGTCAACTAGTCCTTTGTCTCATGAGTAAGAGCACTGATCAAGTTTCTAGTGCAAACTGGTCAAAGTGTCTAACTTCCGGACAACACTTGGAATGAGGTACAAACTATTCCAATTCCTAAAAAAAGGATACTTCTTGTTAAACACCAAAAAAGGAAGGCTATAGACGGTTAAGTGAAGTTCAGTCTTCACTGACTCGCTAAAAGAACATCCCACGCACACCCTCCCCTCTGCACTATCCCCCGTAACCCCGCATATTTACCATGGCTGATCCACCTGACCTACACATCTTTGGACACTAGGGGGCCATTTAGCATGGCCAATCCACCTAACCTGCACATCTTTGGATTGTGGAAGAAAAGCGGAGCACCTGGAGGAAAGCCTGTAAAGGGATACACCATCACTGGTACACTACCAGCCACAGATTACTCTTCCCTGCAGGGGCAAGAGAGCGGGAGAGATGGCTGTGGCTGGTAGTGTACCAGTGATGGTGTATCCCTTTACAGGCCCAGCTTGGTCCTTCTCCAGTGTCTCCTCTTGGACTTGTACTGATCTTGTAGCCGGTTTTCATGCGGATCCACTGTGGAATCGGCCGGTTCTGCTTCATCTTTTTAGCGAGGAGTCGCTTCATCCTGAAGGTTTTGTGGGATGGCATGGCCGCACGTCCACTCCGGCAGGAGGGATTCGTTCCTCCAGTGGGGAGGAGGGATCGCCCGCAGAGTGGTGGCAGACCCCCCTGCCCCCTCTCTCCCCACCGATCGGCCGCAGACTGGCAGTGGACCCCCCCCCCCCCCAAGCAGAGGATGATCTGGGTCCCACTCCCCCCCTCCTCCCACCCACCCCGACCAGAGGATGATCTGGGTCCCGCCCCCCCCCCTCCTCCTCCCACCACCCCCCCCCCTCCCCAACCAGAGGATGACCTGGGTCAGAGAGCCGTTGCAGGCTCTGACCCCGCTCTTCGGAAGCTGCAGCGACGACTTCAGACTTTTATTTTGCAGGTCGCTTACAGCGTGGATGCCGCACGGGCCAGAGGACGGTAAAGTGGGATTTGGCGGTAGGGATGGACGCGCGGTTCATTAAGTCAATTTAAATGCATGCAAATACACTTAAATCGTCGGGCCGCCTGATTCGGGTGTGGGCCGGACCCGCGCCTGAATCAGGTGTTGGTAAAGCCGCGATCTGCTCGAAATCGGGTGCAGATCGCGGTATAGGCCCGACACCCAACTTTACTGCGATTTCGCGCCCTAAAATCAGGCCCTTAGACTCCAAATAGTAAAATAGGGCCCTGTAACTTGCTCCTCTATCATGGTCAGTAGCTAAGAACTCCCTGCCTAAAATCACCGTTGGAACGCCATCACCACAAGGAATGGAGGATAGAAAGAAATTATAGGCTTGGAATTATAAAGTTTCACAAATTTTCTGCAACTGTCGCTTTTCTCAGTACAAAGTAATTGTCATTTTAAAGAAATTTGATCTGCTCCAAAGATTTGCAGAATTGGATGGAATTATGATTTACATCAAGTAAGTCAGATAATGTGATTTCAATTTAACCAGCACCAGGTAGAATTCTGACATTTGATGTTTACAATAGTGTCTGGATACCATCGTTTCACAGAAAACTAAATCCAAATCCCTTATTCAGGAAATTCAAAAATATATTGGTATGGAATTTGTGGTTGTAATGACGGAAAATCATTGCTAAATAAAACTGACAGCAACTCCTGGCATTAACAACTGAATCCAGAAGTTGTTATCTATGACCGTCTGTTTTTTTAGTGGGTACACCATTATAGTGTTTGCAGAGACAATCAGCACAGAATCAATGATTTGATATGAACTTCAATTTTTTACGCATTACTCTTACTGCAAAATATTAAGTCTCATTGAATGAGGTGCATTGAGTATTTAAGTATTCTAAATCATAATTACTGCTGATAAACTAATTTTGTGTATGTGAAGTATCATCTCCCACAATAATACTTAATAATTAGTTGATTTTTAAAACAATTTTTAAAATTCTTTTATTTTTAATGATATACAAATATCTATCTTAATCCCATGGATATGTACCTATCTTTATTTGGCTTTCGGTGAAATTATTAATAATTATCATCTATGCCATTTACTTTCTGGTCTGCCGTCTATGAGAATTCATCAACCTGATTGGCTGATCAACTTGCTTGACACTGACACAATTTCTGGACCACAATTGCACAAATCACGATGGATGACACCAGCTGAAGAAGGGAAGTGGGCTCAAGAACCTGTTTAATCTTTGTGGGCAGCTTTCTTCCAAGTCCCAAGTGAGCATGGTCTTTTCTCCAATGGCTGTACTATTTGGAGATGCCGGCGTTGGACTGGGGTAAACACAGTAAGAGTTTTAGCAACACCAGGTTAAAGTCCAACAGTTTATTTGGTAGCAAATGCCATTAGCCTTCGTCAGATAATGATTCCTTCTTTGTGAATCTTTCTAGATCACAGCCATTGCTGTTTGGTGCTGAAATTGTGTAGCATCGTGTTAGATTCCAGGTTATACATTTCAGAGATTGTTCTAGCCTAAAATCAGCTGAAATTCAATCTCTGCCAATTATTTCTGGTGCAGAAACTGAGTTACACTGACAGACCTAAAAATAATTTGATTTTTCACTAATGAGAAAAAATTAAAATAATGCACCCAAGATCTATTTCATAATCTTTGGAATAAAACATATACATACTATTTTGTTCCTGCAGTCCTGGAAATTAACTCCACAACTGCAACCACATATTTCTTGAATGTCTCGTGTAGCTCCTGTCCTGTCTTCTTAGATTTTATTTTTCCCACAAGACCCATCTTCTGCTTCCTCGGTCCTATTGCAAACAAATGCCTAGCTGCTCAGCTTCCTTCCTGGCCCCACATCAGTTGGTCTTGTTGACAGCTCCCTTTCCTTAGATACTGTTTTCCTCCCTTTCAAATTTACTATCACCCCTCCCATAAAAAAAATCTCAACATTGACCATTCTTGCACACTAATGTCCAATCTTACCTTCACCTCAAAACTTCTTGAACATGTTGTCATCTTCCAAATCCTGTCCCATCTTTCCCACAACCCATATTTGAACCCTTCCCAACAGATTTCACACCAACACCAGCCTCTACAGCCCTCTGTGCTAAAGAATGCCACAGATTCATTGCACTCTGAGAGAAGAAATTCCTCCTCATCTCTGTGTTAAATGGGCACCCAATATTCTGGGATTATGCCCTCTGGTCGCAGATTCTCCCACAAAGGGAAACAATCTCTCAGCATCTACCTTGTCAAGCTTCCTGAGAATCCTATATGTCTCAAAAGATTGTGCCTCATTTTTCTAAACTCCATTGAGTACAGTTACAACCTATTTACCATCTCCTCAGATCCCTCTATACCCGAGATCAACCTCGTGAACCTTCTCTGGATTGCCTCCAATAGTTTTCCTCAGATAAGGTGACCAAAATTAGAATCGTAGAATCCTACATAAGCATAAGGAGGCCATTTGCCATCAAGTCAGCACTGACCACAGTCCCATCCAGGCCCTATCCCCATAACCCCATGCATTTACCTCAGCTAGTCCCCTGACACTAAGGAGCAATTTAGTGTGGCCAATCCGCCTAACCCGCACATCTTTGGATTGTGGGAGGAAACCGGAGCACCGGGGGAAACCCATGCAGACACGGGGAAAATGTGCAAACTCCATATAGATGGTGACCCAAGCCGGGAATCTGGGTCTCTGGCACTGTGAGGCAGCAGTGGTAACCACTGTGCCCCTTTGTCGCCCCTAAATTGTTCAGGGTATTCCAAGCATGACCTAACTAGTGCCTTGTATAGTTTTAGCAAGATTATGTTTATACTCCATTCCCTTTGAAATAAAGGGCAACATTCCATTTTACTTCCCTATCATCTGCTGAACTTGCATTCTAGATTTTTGTGATTAATACACAAGGACCCCTAAATTCCTCTGTGCTTTCTGCAGTCTTTTTCCATTTAAATAATATTCAGTTATTTTATTCTTCTTACCAAAGTGCATAACTTCACATTTTCCTACATTATGTTTCATATGCCAGGTTTTTGCCCACTCACTGACCCTGGCTATTTACCACTGTAGATTCCTTGGCCAATATTTTCTGGCTGCATTCGCCCCAAAGTCTGAAAATCCCGCCCGAGGTCAATGGACCTTTGCGTGATTCCTGTAGTGGGCAGGACGGGAAAATTCCGCCCCTTGTGTCATTCTCACCACTTGCCTTCCCACCTATTTTTGTGTCATCAGCAAATTTGGCGATAGTACATTGATTATACCATCACCTTCCCACATCTCTCTTTTGTTGTCCAGTTGAATGGGACTGCCCTCACTTGGTTCCATTCATATGTATCCAGCCATTGTCAGAAAACCACCATGGCTTCTCTTGCCTCTTTCTTGGCCCTGGGTTCACTGATTTGCATTAGCTCCCGGTCCAGCTATTTGTAGCTCTTAAAATTCTCATCTTTGTTTTAGTGTCACCATGCTCTGTCACCTCCATCAATTCTCTTATTCTCTGTGGTACGTTTGTGCTCCAATTTTGGCCTCTTCCACATCAATTATTGATCTTTGTTCCACTCGTGATGGTTGTACCTTCAGCTGCGTAGACGCTAAGCTCTGGAACTCGCTCCCTACATCATTTTGTCTTTCTTCCTTAAAACCTCAGTCACCTGCCTTAACAACTGCCTATTTGTCAAATTTTCTTTGATAATATTATTGTTTAAAGTTTATTCATTAGTCACAAGTAGGCTTACATTAATACTTCAATGAAGTTATTGTGAAAATCCCCTAGTCACCACGCTCCAGCACCTGTTCAGGTGCACTGAGGGAGAATTCAGCATGGCCAAAGCACATAACTCACACATCTTTCGGACTGTGGGAGAAAACCGCAGCACCCAGAGGAAACCCACACAGACACAGGGAGAAGGTGCAAACTCTACAAAGACACTAACCCAAGCGGGGAATCGAACCCGGGTCCCTGGCGTTGTGAGGCAGCAGTGCTAACCACTGTGCCACCGTGCTGTGTGAACAGCTTTCAGGCATTTTACTATGTTATAGATGTTACACAAATGCAAGCTATTGTTGGACGAGTAAGTTGTGGTCCCAAAACCTCTAAGTGGCCTTTATGATTTTTCAATACATCTGTGGAACTTCATTCCTCAAAATCATCCCCATCTTGTACATTTAATCAAAATCTAAAATATAATTTCACTATTACTGCTGAAAATCAATTAAAACCAATAGTACGTTGATGCTAATACTGATGAATTGAGCACAAGGTGCAGGACAAAGAATAATAGTCTACAAAGTAAAAATTGAAAATCTTTATTTAATAGTAAGTTCTACAGTTATTGTCACTTCCCAACTATAGCTAATGTTTGAAAATGGCATACATTGTAATTTCAAAGTTTAATACTCCAGTACTTAACGTACAATCGATATCGTGAGGCTTCAAATGATATATAGTATGAAAGTACAATGGTTCATTTAACATTTCATAACTGGCAGGATTCTTGTTTGGAAAGATTAAATGGTTCTAGGAATAGCCAAAGATTGAGAACATATTCTTTTGTTGAACTCTGCAGTGTGTCACTCACCTGATGAAGGAGCAGCGCCCCAAAAGCTCGTGCTACCAAATAAACCTGTTCGACTTTAACCTGGTGTTGTGAGACTACTTACTCAATTTATCTATTGAGGAGGTATTTCTGGATCTGTGAGAAAACACAATTAATTCTACAGGAGTTGCACGTGTATATAGCATAGGTTTTCATTGGCGTAGTGAGGGTCAGCACTGGAGAGGCTGGTTTGTTTAGAGCAAGAGTGACTCAAGTAAAAATTTGAGTACATCTTGAAGCGGTCGGACTAAAAATTCCCATACAGTGAAGGTGAGGTATAAAATAGAGGTGAGTGAGCTTGCGGAATAGAAACCAGCTGGATTATACAACAGATTAGTGATGTAGACAAAAATGTACCCTACAAATAATAGCAACTTGGATGAGAAATAAGACTTACACTTTATATCCTGTAAGGTGAACTCTTGGAGCAGTCCAATCTATAACTAAGCATGCCAACAGTTTTCAATTAAAAGCCAAAATCATAAATCATTTCTTTAACCATCTTGCGTAGCTTGCATAAAAGTTGAGAAAGGAAAAGTATGAACTTCTAATGGAAGATTGTTGCCTTGTAGAATAAACTGCTTCCTTGTGCAATAATTGTATGGCCCATAATTTTTTTTCAAAAGGGAATTTGACATTTTTCTATTAAAGGAGAGTATCAGTCATTGATTGAGGTGCCAAAGAGGAGAACTTGAACTATATTGTTGCATGGGACCGTCCAGAGAATAATCCATTTTATGGATCAGGTTTGATGCACTTGTTGTGAATTCAAGCTCCATATCAGATGGCCTAACTTAGGCTGATACACCAGTGCACTATTGAAAGATCACTGCCAGTATGGATGTGAGAGGGGTGAGGGAAAGGCTGTATTCATAAAATCTGAAACCCGAAGCCAACCCTCCAACTGTGATGGGTAGACAGGTATCTGTCTAACCCATTTGCAAGAGATGGGTCAGCAATTTAAATGTATTAATGACACTGTGTCCGAAAGATTTTAACAGCCTTTAAGATTTACAGACTATTTTTTTCTTTATTGATGAACAGGATGTGGATGTCGCTGCTCGACTGGCATTTGTTGCCCATCCCAAATTGCTCCCCGTGAAATGGTGGTGGACCCCCTTCTCAAATGCAATTCAAAGAAAGAACAAAAAACAGTCCAGCACAGGAACAGGCTCTTCGGCCCACCAAGCCTGTGCCGACACATGATGCCTTTCTAAACTAGAGAGCTTTTACCTCTGCATGGTCTGTATCAATGACTTGTTTGGCAATCTCAGAGCGGGGTTAAGGGTCAACCCCATTATTGAGCGTCTGGAGTCACATACAGGCCAAACCAGGTAAGGACAGCATATCGTTTTACCTCATAACAACAACAACCTGTATGTATGTAGCACCTTTAACATAATGAAACATCCTAAGGATACTTCAAAGGAGCATTTTAAGACAAAGTATGACACTCGGCCACATAATGGCAGATGACAAAAAGCTGGTCAAAGAGGTAGGTTTTAAGAAGTGTTTTAATGGAGGATAGTGGAATAAAGAGGCAAAGTTGTATAGGGAGGGAATTACAGAGCTTGAGGTCTAGGCAACTGAAGGTACAGCCATCAATGATAGAGCAATTATAATAGGGAACGTATAAGAGAACAGAATTAGAGTACAGACATCTCAGAGGGTTGTAATGTTGGAAGAGATTACAGAGATAAGGAGGGGTCAGGCCATGGAGGGATTTGAAAACAAGAATAAAAATTTAAAAATTAAAACATTTCTCAAAGTTTATTTATTAGTGTCACAAGTAGGCCTACATTAACAGTGCAATGAAGTTACTGTGAAAATCCCCTAGTCACCACACTGCAGCACACGTTTGGGTACACTGAGGGAAAATTTAGCATGGCCAGTGCACCTAACCAGCATGTCTTTTGGGTGTGGGTGGAAACCAGAGCACCCAGAGGAATCCCACGCAGACACAGGGAGAACGTGCAGATCCCGCACAGACAGTGACCCAAGCCGGGAATTGAACCCAGGTCCCTGGCGCTGTGAGGCAGCAGTGCTAACCACTGTGCTACTGTGCTAACCAATTCAGCGAGCACAGGGATGATAGGGGAACAGGACTTGTTGCAAGTTAAGACACGGGCAGCAGAGTTTTGGATTACCTCAAGTTTTATGGAGGGTAGAATGTGGGAGACCAGCCAGGAATGCATTGGAATGGTTGAGTCCACAGGTAACAAAGGCATGAATGAGGGTTTCAGCAACAGATGAGCTGAAGGAGACTAATGAACCAGATGGGTTTTTCATGACAATCCAATGGTTTCATGGTCATCACTATTCAGAATAGTTTTTTTATTCCAGGTTTATTTAATTCGCTAATTTTAAACTTCCCAGCTGTTATGATGGGATTTGAACTCAGTCTCCAAACCATTAACCCAGGCCTTCAGATTGTTGGTCCAGTATCATAGCCACTATGTTACTGTAGCCTGTGCAGGGTTCAGAAAACCCACCACTGAAGGGAAATTAGATCATAGAAACGTTGAATCATAGAATTTTACCGCACAGAAGGAGACCATTTGGCCCACCATGTCCGCACCAGCTCCCGAAAGGACGACCCAGCTAATCCCATTCTCCAGCCTATCTCCGTAGCCCTTTAAATTCATCACTTTCAAATGTGTATCCAGATCTCGTTTGAAACCAACTATGGAACCCATCTCCACCACTCTCCCCGGCAGCGCATTCCAAATCTAGATCTGCCAGATCCAGCAGGTACATTCTATTTATAGGATTGGTTGTGGTCAGGAAGAGCAGGGTGCCACAATTGCCCTCCCTCTCCACAATTTTTAGAGCCACTCCCCGCAATGTGATGTATTCCCCAACATCACCAGATCAACACTGATCTCCCTCCCCAACGATCGTTCCCCCTACCCACTATCTTTCACCAATTCCCTTCCTACTTTCCAATCCATTGCTGCAGCCTTTTAACACAGGCTTTCCCACCCAAAGCCACACTGCTTCCCAGTCTGGCCATTTGCCAGAAAATTGAAAATAAAATTCAAATGAGATTCCGCTGCTACATTTGTCAGGTCCTCCACATTCCCTTGTCCTCCTGCCTGTTCCCTATCTCTCCATAAATATTAGGGTCAGGATATTTGGCTTGGCTGAAACCTTTCCCCTTTGATGATAATGGGAACTTAGACTGATTAAGCCTGTCAAGCCTACTCCACCACTCAATACCATCATGACTGATCATCAACTTAAATTTCTCTCTTCACATATCTTTCACACAAACACTTTTTTTGCCCTTTAGGGAATAGTGAAGGATTCTCAAGACAACTGTGTTATGCTCCAGACTAGTCCGTGTGTGGGGCTTGAACCCAGAGGTAGGGACGCTACCACTGAGCCTCTAGACCTCCTAGATACTTCAATGCCTTTTTCCCACACTATCTCCATATCCCTTTATGTCAGTGTTATTTAGAAATCTGCCAATCCCTGATTTAAACATACGCAATGACTGAGCTTTCAAAGGCTTCTGGGGTAGAGAATGCCAAAGATTCAAAACCCTCTGAGTAAATAAAGTTCTCCTCATCTTGGTTTTAAGTGGCTTCCTCCATATTTTGAAATTGTGTCTCCTGGTTCCAGACCCCCGTAAGAGTTTTAACAACACCAGGTTAAAGTCCAACAGGTTTATTTGGTAGCAAATACCATCAGCTTTCGGAGCGCTGCTCCTTCGTCAGATGGATTAGCTTTCGGAGCGCTGCTCCTTCGTCAGATGGAGTGGAAATGTCCACTCCATCTGACGAAGGAGCAGCGCTCCGAAAGCTAATGGTATGTGCTACCAAATAAACCTGTTGGACTTTAACCTGGTGTCGTTAAAACTCTTACTGTGTTCACCCCAGTCCAACGCCGGCATCTCCACATCTAGACCCCCCAACCAGGGGAAACATCTTACCTGCATCTACCCTGTCTATATGCAGGTGAAGGTCATGGCAAGACTTATCTCTGCAGTATTTGGTGACTGAAGAGGCCAATTCTTGATCTACAGGCTCTTAAGCAGTTGGGGCACAGAAACTCCTGGTATAAGCAAGCTCCTCAACGTTTCTTCAGTAGTTTGTTTCACCTGTTTGTTTCAAACTTGTAGTTTGCTTACCTGCTTGTTGCAAACTAGTTGTCTTTGTCTATTGCCTTCTGGTCGCACACCCATTGGTCAATGTCAGCCAGAGAGAGCTGTCTTTTCAGCCGCTCTGTGAAGTGTTCAAGCTGCTTACCGAAGCACAGTTCACCATAAAGCACTGCTTTCGGCATTCTGGAATCTTCCATGCAAGGTACATGTCCTGTTCAGTGCATTGTAAGGGAATGCATTCAATGCTGGGCAGATTGGCTCTGTAGAAGACTTCATTGTTTATGATGTAGTGTCAGCATCTGATGTTCATGATGGGTTGAAGACAGTGTTGATGGAAGCGCTCCAGCATTCACATTTGTTTTCTGTACAGAACCAATGGTTCTGATCCACACAAGAGGGTGGCGATGATTTTAGCTCTGTTTGCTCGGGTTTTGGTCGAAATGCATATAGTGAATGGTGTCGCCAGACATGCTTCAAAACACAGCCATGGAGCTATTGCCCTTGGACAGTTGATTGTCTATAGCCTTGTTGACAGTCTCACCATGTCACATGATGCTGCTCAGATGCATAACTTCTACTGGATTGACACTGCTACAGTCAAAGCTGATCTGCAGTGGACTGTAAATGCTTCAGTGCCATGTTTTCTTTAGACTAATAGTAAGGCCAAAAACATTTACTGCCTCAGAGTACCAGCTTACAATGAGTTACATTGCTTCCTCCAAGAATGCTAGAATTTAATTTTATTTGATTTATTATTGTCACATGTATTATCATACAGTGAAAAGTATTGTTTCTTGCCCGCTATAGTGACAAAGCATACCGCTCATAGAGAAGGAAAGGAGAGGGTGCAGAATGTAGCATTACAGTCATAGCTGGGGTGTAGAGAAAGATCAACTTCATATAAGGTAGGTCCATTCAAAAGTCTGATGGCAGCAGGGAAGAAGCTGTTCTTGAGTCGGTTGTCACGTGATCTCAGACTTTTGTATCTTTTTCCCGATGGAAGAAGGTGGAAGAGAGAATGTTTGGGGTGCGTGGGGTCCTTAATTGCGCTGGCTGTTTTTCCAAGTCAGCGGGAAGTGTAGACAGAGTCAATGGATGGAGGCTGGTTTGCGTGGTACCATCATCAGCAAACAGAAGCTCCATGATAACTTTGCTGTGGTTTTAGAATGCGCCAGTAGATGCCACAGATTGGAGAGACTACCAACATATTTTTACCAACATACTTTTATTATCCTTTATGAATTCTTCAAAGTAAATAAGGTAAGTTCATTAAAGAATCTATATTCTATTGTTTGAATGCTTATATCAAAATCGGAATTACTTTCCTTCGTACACAGATTTTAATGTTCAACCTCATCAAAAAGGAACCTGTCAAAGCAGTTTGCATACAGATGGCTTGTTAGTGGTCTGTCATCTCAGAACAGATCATATGGAACCAGAGCAACAGCATAAAGCAGTGATGATCATCTTAATTCCTATCTGGTTAACAGCTTATTCAGCTATAACAGTTTTATCTTTGATTGCATTATTCAGTTGGGGAATCAAGCACATCATTACTGTCTCGAGGCCCACTAGCTGCCAGCAAGAATCGCAATGGCCCAGAGAATCAAGCATGAAGCAAAAAATAGGTTTGGAACCTGACACGATGTTTCCAGTCCACCCCGCTGGCCCCAATAGTGAGCAGGAACCTGGTAAATATTCAAATTGATCAGTTTACATATTAGTGGGCTTGAAGTTCAATTTCATTCCCTCCCGCTATTCACCCGCGCACCTCCTCAGTGGGATCTGCAGCAGGCGGGCTTTGGTACAGGTCCCCACAAGTGTGGACCTGGTGTGTTAGACCCCAAAGGTCCAAGGAGCATCACTAATTCCTCAGCATGAGAGGCATTCTCCCCTCCCCACCATGCAGGCATGAGTTTGACATGACCTGACCCTCTATTCAGATCTCTTCCACCTCAAAATCTCCCTTAGTCCCCTTTCCCCTCAAGCCTCCCACACAGTCCCCCTTCCTCCTCAGACCCTCACTCAGGCCTGCTTCCCCTTCAGACCCCCCACTCAGCCGCCCTCCCCCTCAGACCCCCACTCAGTCCCCCTTCCTCCTCAGACCCTCACTCAGCCACCTTTCCCCCTCAGACCCCCACTCAGCAACTGGACTGAATTCTCCAGGCCGATAGCATCTCCCACCCCGCCAGTACAATTTCACTCGGGTCGGGTTTCTCTACGGGGAACTAGCGGGAGACCCCACTGGAGTGAAGGGGGGGCAATCGGGGTCTCCCAGGTGGTCAGGCAGTGGGGGAGGGGGGTGCTGTCTGCTGGGCATGGGCACCCTGGCACTGCCAGCCTGTGCCCCCTGGCACTGCTCAAGAGACGAAGTGCCCATGCCCAGGGACACCTTGGTACTGCCCATCAGGCATTGGGTAGTGCCAAGGGATGGGGCCCAGGGGGCGGGACCTAGGGGGCAAGGCTTAGGGACGATCGCTGGGGGTGGGGGGTCCCACTACCACTCTACGTTGCGATCGGTCAGGACTGGAGGGAGGCCAACGATCAGGGTGGGTTGGGTGGGGGTGTGCCTCCCGTGGGGGAGGGGGTCTGCTGAAGGGGGGTAAGGGAGAGAATCGTCACTGCTGGATGAGGGGGACTGGAAATCAGACCGCTCCTGGATGGTGTGTTCGGGGCTGGCCCAGGAATGTTTGTGGGGGACCGCGATCGGGCCAATGGATGGGCTGGGAGTACAGCGCTGCGGGGGTCCAGGCTGGCCAGCTCAATCGCTGGCCAGCAAACTGCTGGCTAATAGTTTGGGGCCACTTCACATGCGCAGAGTTCCAGGACTGTCAGACTCTGGTGTGAATAGGCCCTGGCCCCCGAGCTGTTAATGATATTCACGATTGTGACCTCTGCAGTCCACAGAGTGTGGGAGATTCGAGTCTGAACTCCCACTGAAAATACAATCGTGATTTACACCAGTTTTCCCGCAAATTTAGAACTTTTTTGGGAGAATCGCCCCCGCCATTGTTTTCGTCAAGAACTAAGGAGGTTTCTTTGAAAATTCACAATATATAGGATAGTGTTATTGACCCTAAATATAAGCCTTCAGTCCTCAGTCCTTAGTTTAGGCCTCGTTTTTGTTCTTTTAGGAGCAATCTTTGGAGTATAAGGTGGTGGAGTCATTTGTCGAGTATGTATAAATACCCACAAATGTACAAATAGCTACTTTAAATATTGCTCTACAATCAGAAGATGTGCTTTTGTCAGATAGAGAAAATACTAACATGGAATGAAATGAATACGAATATAATTTTGCCACTCTAGGAGCATGAGAGATAAGATTTAAGATAGTTCTGGTGCATCTACCATCACAAAATGGGAGTTTGTGCAGGAGCAGACAAGCCAGGATTAACTAATACCATCTCCACTGCCAAAGTTCATTACACATATATCTCAGAAGGTTAAAATTATCTTTCCAGAAGAAAGAAAGGCAATGTTTGCTCATAATTCTGAGATCATACCGGTTCTGGAAGCATTGCAGTCACTTATTCCTCAAGTTGTCTCATAAAAATTACAGGGAGGTTCCACTGATGTCATTGGAACTCATCATGCAGATGCTAAAAAGGGCCCCACTGGATTTGGCAGCTGTCCTTGCCACCTACTCCCACTGGGTCCAAGGCAGCTAAGTAACTTGGTAATTTCAACTGAACATCACCCTGTTTTCACTGGGTGTATAGAATTAAAATCATCATCGAATACCTACAGTGGAGAAGGAGGCCATTCAGTCCATTGAATCTGCACTGACTCTCTGTCAGAGTATCTTACCCAGGCCCTCTCCCCACCCTATCCACACAACCCCACAAATTCACCATAGCTAATCCATCTAACCTACATATTTTGGGACACTAAGGGGCAATTTATCATGACCAACCCATCTAACCTGCACATCTTTGGACTGTGGGAGGAAACTGGAGCACCCAGAGGAAACCCACGCAGGCACGGGGAGAACGGGCAAACTCTACACAGTCACCCAAGGCTGGAATTGAATCCGGGTCCCTGGCGCTGTGAGGCAGCAGTGTTAACCACTGTCACAGTGCCATCATGTTAAGATTCAAAACGGCAACCAAGAAAGTTAAGGATCAAAGTTGTTCCATCACTCACAAACGATCTCACTTGACTGGTACTCCACTAATTTAACTGTTTCTTCCAATGAATTGACTTCTGACTTGCATTATAAAGTAAGAGTTTTAACAACACCAGGTTAAAGTCCAACAGGTTTATTTGGTAGCAAATACCATTAGCTTTCGGAGCGCTGCTCCTTCGTCAGATGGAGTGGAAATCTGCATTATAAAACCAGGGCAGCTCAGATGACTCATTCTTGATTTCCGATGCAAGGCTGCTGATGGCATTGAATCTCAAATCAGCTCTTAGATTCCTTGTCTGTCGCAGTTGGGTAAGTCTGCCATTTCCTTGTTGGACTGACAGACGAAGGATATTTGAAAAATCCTTATTTTTAAAAAGGCAAAGCACTCAGAAAAGGTTGTCAGGGAACAAAGCTGCTTCTTAAGCTTTGAAATCCCACATTACAATAAGAGGTTCTCTGAAGAGATTCTGAAGTGAGCAGAATTGGAATTGGAATGGTTGTGATCATAGAATCATTGAAACCCTACACTGCAGAAGGAGGCCATTTGGCCCATCAAGTGTGCACCGACAACAATCCCACCCAGGGCCTATTCCCCATAACCCCACATATTTACCCCGCTAATCCCTCTAACCTACACATCCCAGGACACTAAGGGGCAATTTAGCATGGCCAATGCACTTAACCCGCACATCTTTGGATTATGACAGGTAAGTATTTCGGCCTCCCCAGTTCCAGATTGGTGACATTACGGGCTATATTAATGGTGTGAAATGTCGAATGTAATTTTATGGTGCATTGAAAATCCTAGATTTGCAAACTTACAGCTAAGGAAGTGGGACATTTACACATCAAACTCCAGAATAAATAAGGATGGGTCTTTTATGATTTGTAAAATCAAAAGATATTTTGCTCTTGTGACACAGATTATTTTTTTTAAAATCAGTCAGCAAACGGATGATATCATCAAATGTTCCACGCTTTGTAGAAGGATAGTTCAAACGTGCAGGAGTTTTGTGTCACAGTTACGGTCAGAGTCTTTGGGTGGAATTCTCCCATCTCGCCCATGGTAGGTTTGGTGGCAGGCGGGAGTGGAGAATCCAACTGGAGCCCAGAAGTCGGAAACCCGCCAGCATAAAAACAGTTTGAAACTCTCCAATAGTGGGTTACTAGTGGGTCAGAAAAGGTCTGGTGGTGTGACGGCCATTTACATTCATTTCCTGGTCTGGTTTTCCTTCTCATGAATTCTCATTAAAACAGCTCCTCGCTGAAGTCTCACCAAACCTTCCAATCTTGCATCATGCCAGCGGGAAAATCATATCAGCCTCAAACCAGATTGAACAAAGGGGACCTCAATTCACCAGTGACTTTGAGGTGAGAACAACATACATAGCCTATCTGCCATACTCCGTGTTGCTCCTGTTGCACTGAATGCCACTCTGCTGGGGCAGACCGTTTCCTGCCCTCCAGCTCCATACTGAGCTGATCTTGATAGACAGCCCTGTGCTGCTGAACTCATGGAGCCTCCCGTTTTACTGATCAACACTGCACCATGGGTGGGGCATGCTCCTGGCACCTCACACTGTTTTCTGTCTGTACAGAGCTGTGCTGCGGGACTCATGCAGCCCCATTCAAGCGGACTGTAGTTCAACAGGGGGTAGGGTGTGGGGTGAGAGATGGTGGTGGGCTGATGAAGACAAGGGAGGCAATGTGCAGGAGGGGAATGGTGAGGGAGCACAACGGCAGGCAGAGAGGCAAGGAGGTGGATGAGGATGACGAACAATGGAGGCAAAGGGAAGGCAGAGGGATAGGAAGCTGGACCCCAACAAAGCTGTATGATAAACAAGGAGGTCAAAGGGATACTGATTGTTTACTGGGAGAGGATGTATGCAGACTCCAGAATATGTGGTGGGGTCTTGTTAGTGTGGCACATTAGAGATGGTTAGCACCAGCACTCAGACTTCGGGGTTGTAGTGCTTTGTAAAGGTCACTGTTGTCCTTGGTTCTCTTTGGAAACGGGAACTATGTCAAGGCTCCTGTTTAAGTTCAGGGGCTTGCGGACAGAAGTCAGAATGCAGACATTCCTGCTGCAAAATGAAGAGGAGTCGCAGATGACAGGCAATCCAGGGGCTATGTGGACCTCAAAGTCTGAAGTCATAAATAGGATACAGTGCAGAAGGGCAGCGGCCATGCAGCAAGGGCAATCATTGGGAGAATGATGTACCCCAGCTGCAGCGAGGGGCAAGGACTGAGTGCTCGATAGGGAAAATACACAGCTTGGTGTGCAGGACTATCCTACAGTCGGTGTCCCTGGGTGTGGCAGGCTCTGAGCTGGGCTACAAAGGTTATAGTGATGGTGGACATCTGAAGCCTATAATTAGGGAACATAATGCTGGGGGCGGAGGAGATGGTGGGGAGGAGGCTATGTGAAGCACTCATTAGGGACTGGAGTGGGAAGGTGCCACTTCAGTACATAATTTTGCACAGAACCTTCCAGATGGACTGTGGAGAGGCCCACATTGGTCGTAGACACCTCACGGGTGATGGGCTTGAGGGGGAAGGTGGGAATGTCCACAACAACAACAATAGGATTCAGGATAATTGGGGGAAGCTGGAGAATAACAGTGGCATCTCTACCTGCAAATCGTGAGGCTCCAGGTAAATTGGAGGCACGTGGACAGTAAGGGAAGGAGGGTCTAACTCTGCCCTGTAATAAAAGTGAAGCACACCCATCCTGAAGTCTGAGAACAATAGTGTGATGTAAAACTGAAAGTAAAATTGGTTCTGCCTGAGGGGTGTGAGGAAGTCTGTGACAACAACTTCCCAAGAGTGCAGGTTGCACCATGTGGCTACATGGGCTCCCTGCCAGCAGCCCCTAATGTTTATAAATTGTAAGGGCTACCATTCCATCAATCTGCATCTAGTGTATGAGCATCGCAAGCACATCCTGCAAGTGGGCGCATGGTACCCTGGGCATTCATAACTCCTACATGCCTGTGTTTTTCGAGGGGCCAGAATGTCTGAAGGGATTGTTGCTGGAGGAAAAGACCTTCCATTAAACACTAGCAGATGATTCCGATGCGTCACCCTCAGAGTCCAGCTAAGTAGAGGTATAACGATGCTCACAACTCCGCACACGCCTTCTTAAAGCAGATCACAGTACTTCTGAAGATGTGATTCAGATGCCTGGACTGTTCAGCTGGCTAACTGCAATAAGCACCAGAGAGAGTTACATGCATAATCATAGTTTGCTGTGCTCTTCACAATCTGGCTCTGCAAAGAGGTGATCCCTTGCCAGAGGGTGAACTGGAGCAGGCTGAGAGCTCATTGGAAGATGAAGATGAGGTGGTGCAGCAGGGGCAACCAAGGAGTTGCCGAGAGACAGCATGAGCATCATGATGTCATGGAGGAAGGTACATGGAGGATGTGATACTTTAATACCTGACAGGTTCCAGGAGGAATAAAATTCAGTCAGTTCATCTGAAAACATCTCCCTTGGCCCTCCAAGCCATTTTCTGTCATCTCAGGAGATAGCTAAAACATCGCTGAGAGAATGAGTTTTGCATTCACGCTTGGGCGTTGTGTGATCTCTCAGATTTTTATCTTCGCTGTGACCATTTGTGACCTGCTAATGTGCTCATTCTGTCAACTTAAGGGTCAGTGAGGAATGACAATGATGTGTGCTGAGGCTTGATGCTTTCAATGCCACTTAATATTGCAAACACTGCAGACCAGCCAAGGGATCTCATCGTTAAGTAGATGTCTTGGGTTCAGACATAGATGGTGCGGAGACCCAGATGCCGCTGGAGTATCATTGCTGACGAGCTGCCCTCAACCATTGCTGTCCCTTGAGGAAGAAGGGCTCAAATCATCACCATCATATATTTCTAATAAAGATTTAAACACATCTCACTGACAACACACAAGGGTCTGGGGATCTGGACACTAGTTGAACTGAGGTTGACACCACATGAACGTCAATCTTAAAATGGGACATTCTGGCTGAGTGCGAGGATGGCTGAACCTCAAGATAAGAGGATTCCAAAGAGCAAAATCAAAACATCTTCAATTGACTAAAGCATTCATATATCCATCCAATGAATGTCGATAAGTGCAATTTATTTACAGTGATAGCACTCCCAGAAACCAGCCTGCTGACTGCTATGTCCTGATGCCTTGGTGGATGTCCTCTGATGGCTGGATCCTTGGTGAGGCCCAGACTTTTAAGCATCTCCTGCTCAGGGGAAGAAGCCCCCTCGGCAGCTTGAGCTAATGTTGTTGGAGGGGGCACAGGCAGAGGGGCCTCTGAGCAGCTGCACAACCTTAGAGTGTCCTGAGTGAAGGCACCCAGGATCAGCTGACGATCATTGATATGTGGTGAGCCCCCTGCAGAAGGGCCAGAGTGTGAGTAACATGACAGATGGGATGATGGTGTTGTGAAGGACTCTGTGAGAGAATGAGTGTTGATATATGTCCCCCATGAACAGATTCCTGTAGGCTGTAACCATTTCAGTGCATGATGCCATAATTAGAACTTGATACTGGAGGGAGTTGAGAGGGGCTTATCCTGACAGAGCAGATTCGATCATTTATCTGCTTCCTGCACTGCATGGCCCTTCTGGTACAGTTGCCAGTGGCACTGACCTCCTGGCTAACAGCCTCCCAGGCTGGAACGGTAAGGTTGCTGTTTCCTCAAGACATGCTGAACTGATGGGCTTCTGCACTGTATGATTCTATGATTCAATGCTTTTGTATCAAGACTCCTCGAATCATGACCTTGAGGTGGTTGAATCGGGATGCAGACTTCTTCTTGAGGCTGCTAGCCTTTTGCCCCTGTATTACTGATATCCAGTGTGATGTTGTGAAGGGGTCTAGAGAGAGTGACTTGAGTGTGCTGGCTTATTTAAATATTGCGCCTGGACCTTCAAACCCGCCAGCTGTTGAAGAGCAGGCGAATCAGCTCCCAACCCACCAGGTGATTCAAAGATGCCGTTCATGCACGATGAATGATTCTCCAAGCGAGTACCCGCCCTTGCGGGCACTGCTGGAACCACCCACCACCACAAAAGTGCAGTAAGTAGTCTCACAACACCAGGTTAAAGTCCAACAGGATTATTTGGTAGCACAAGCTTTCGGAGGCGAGTCCTGATGAAGGAGTGATGCTCCGAAAGTTCATGCTGCCAAACAACCTGTTGGACTTCAACCTGGTGTTGTGAGACTACTTACTGTGCCTACCCCAGTCCAATGCCGGCAACTCCACATCACCACAAAAGTGAAGAATTCCGTCCCTTGTAACTTTGAGGCCCAGGCTCCAGTTGGCAACATAGTTTAACATTTTGAAATAGATGCTTTTCAGTAACTTGTTTCTCTTTCGGAAAACATTCAGCTTTCTTTAATTACAAGAGCACCACCCCAAAACTGCATTTTTGTCTTTCATTCAGTGATGAAAAAGACCTTGGAAATGTTTTGTGAAGTAAACATAATAATGTACAATTGTACAATGTCATAGCTATACATTTCATATCTGCTTGAGAGCTGATCATTTTAGGGGAAAATTGTACATGATGTGCCCCTTTGATGAAAGAATGTGGATCAGTTATGCTTTGATAGGGCTGCTGGCTGACTTCCACCAGAAGTGGATGGAAAGCAACTTCTGGCCTATGAAAAATTGGTGGCCCCTGACCACCAGCCAGCTCGAGTAGGACAATAGGCGCTGGAATATTAACTCCAGGAAGGCAGAAGGGAAGAGGGGCTGGAGCCAAGAATTTGGGATGGGAAAGCTGCAAATTTCTCAGTTCCTGCTACATAAAGCAAAGTTTAAAAATTCCTTTTTTTAACTATTCACAGGATATGGACACCATCAGCGAAACCAGCTTTTATTGCCCATCCTTAATTACCCTTGAGAAGGTGGTAATGAGCTGCTTTCTTGAATTGCTGCAGTCCCTGTGACATAGGTACACCCACGGTACTGTCAAGAAGGAAATTCCAGGACTTAGACCCAGCAACGATAAAGGAATGGAGATATCACTCCAAGTCATAATGGTGTGTGACTTGGAGGAGATTTTACAGTTGATGGTGCCCCCCTGCACTGGTGCCCTGGACTTCCTGGGTGGCGGAGATCTCGGATTTGGGCAGTGTTGTCAAAGGAATCCTGGTGAGTTGCTGCAATGTATCTTGTTGATGTTAAATGTTGCCCTACCTGAAGTGCTTGAGGGAGTGAATGTTTATGATGGTGAATGAGGTACTGCTTTAAAGCAGACTGCTTTAACTTGTATGAGGTCAAGATTACTGAGTGTGCACAGATTGCTTGCAGTCAAACACTGATGCATGATTGAAGTTTTCTCCAATTAAAGCCAGTTAAAACCAGCCTTGTGTTAAATTGCCCAACTCTACAAATGCTGATTCCAGACTGACTTAATGCAGTCTATTAAGTTTGTTGTATAGGAAGCAAATGAATAAATTTAGTGAGCATCAAGCGCAGCTAAGGTGAACATAACTACCTTAAAATGTTTATTTCCCACACTAATAATTATTGTCCACACTCTCAAAGGTGTGAGAATATTTCCCTCTTTTTGTAAGAGTTTCTCATATAATCCATGGCACAGCTTAATTGGAGCACAGTAATAACCGACATATTGCAAGTCAAAGTTCAGCTCACCAGAAACAAGCTGCTAGCTACTTTGCAATGTCTTTCCACAGAAAGAAAGGTGAGCTTTGCGATTCTCAGCCCAGACAGTACCAGCCATAGAAAGAAAGCTAATTCCATTGCTGCAATTTAGAAAGATAGTTCTGACTCTTTTTGGATGTTGATGTGTGGAGGGTATGGGTATAAATGAATTGAGAAGCATTGTACCATCACCCAGCAAATATTCTCCATTTACTATCATCCTACTCTTAATCACTTATCTTCACAGCAGGGCAAGATTTATTTAGCAGTGGCAAATAAGTAAATGATCTCTTATCTCGTAATGAGGGCATGATCGCATGACTCATTGACATTCTTTATCTCATGTGTTGGCTCTTTTTAAGATGATGCGGGTGCATCAAGTAACACTGGACTGTGGACTCTGGCGCATTACAACAGCTTGCATCAGGAACTGTACCTGTCCCCGAGGAATGTAAATAGAAAGATCAGGGAAGGAGATTCATTATTCAGAAGTGGGGACAAGCAAGTGGAGGGAGAAGGAGGAGAACAATGTAAAGCAGGAGAGGCGGAGAGCTGACAGTATTTTTCTTCGATATGAGCACTGAGTTGTTACCTGATTGGATGTTCCTTTTGGATGGAATTCCATGCTGTTATATTGAATCCCCATGAACAACGTGCGGGAGTTGGAGAAGTGATGTAGCAGTGCGCCTCTACTGCATTCTTGTGTGAAGGGTTTTCTAAAAGTGCTTTAAGTGACTGGGAGCTGCAAAGAACAGAAGAAACAAGCAATACCAACACGTCAAACAAGTGATAGACCTCAGGCAGGATTATCAGATGTCTAATGGTGCCAGAATTGAAAGATTGGGTAATTGACTGGAAACAGCAATGAGGTTGACCTTAACCCATGTGGAGCATTATATAGCACTGAACATATGCAGGTTTTGTAAGGAGTTCTAAGACAGGAAGTGATGACAAAAGGGTCCAAGAACTTCCACAATTTTATTTTTGCCATCAAAAAAGTGGTGGTGACAAGCTCAGGAGCCATTTTACCCAGACCTGTCAAGGCTACCTTCGGTCTTATGAAAGTCTTTGTTGTGGCTATCCTGTTTCTATACATGGGCACTCAGATCAGCAAGACCTTCACCTCACTACTGGAGGAACATGACATCTTTGTCCTAGTCGATGATGATACTGCTGTTTGTCTGTTAAAGTTACAAAATAAACTGTTCATTCCTTTTTAAAATGAACTATCTGATTATCAAAACGCTACAACCCTCATTAGAAATAGCATAGCACTACTCTTATGCACCCCAGCCAAGAGAAAGAGTAGATGAAGCCACTTCTTCTGAGGGTATCTTCACTCGGCCAAATCTCGTCAAGGAAATAGCAGAGAGACAGAAGGTGGTGGCAGCATCTGCATTGTTGGATGTAACCTAGTTGTTTCATTACCCCATCTAAAGATACAATATCACCAAAATCGCCATCCTGGTGTTACACCTGGCTGCAACAGATCATCATCATCATCACTTTAACCATTCAGAAACCAATTAGAGAGAGCCTTAGATTTCAAAATAAGCTAAGTGCACATAATAGGGTTAAGCCAGAAAGCACGGTGATAGATTTTGTGGACTTCATTGATTTAAAATTCGCAAAATAAGTATTGATTTTCTTGATGCTTCTACAGTATGGGTGACCTTTATTGGTGGATAGGTGCTAAGTGCAGGTAAAAGGCAGAAGGAGAGCACTCCATTTTCAGTAAAGGTAATTGTGTGGATTATTCTTGTATGTTTAAATAACAAACTTGTTCGGAAAGAAGCAATGTGGGGAAGAATGAGAGTTTTAAGGCCAAAGTTGGATTGCACCAAGAATCAGCACTGAACTCCTTCCTCTTCCTGAATGTCCTATCTGTTCCAACTGAGAAAGTGTGGTGGAAGGGGCCATGGTCAAAGATGTTTGCAGACAACATTTGAGCTATGTGATGAAGATGATGAGAATCTGACTGAGTACGTGGATAATTGGAGCTAAGCACTGGAAAACAGGGTTTGAGGATCAGTAGACCAAAGATACAATTTGACCCTAGGGAACAAGATCAGAGTGAAAGTGTAAAGAATATGGGGAAGATCTAGAGCAAGTAAATAGCTTCAGGTACCTGGTGTCTGTGGTGGCAGGAGATGGAAATATTGGAATGGAAATTAGGCAGCAGATTCACTCTGGTTGGAGCATGGGTCTTGCTGTATTTGCAATCTGTTGCTCAAAAAGTGTTTCTAATGGTGGTTATAAGCTATGAATGCAAAAAGTTGCTCCCAACCAGTAACTGCTCATTTTATTGGAATCTCCAAAAACTGCAAGCACTGTAGGAAAATCAAATACACTGATGCTGCTTGGATAATGAACGCTAATGAGCAGGTGCAGCTTTCTGTGGTTAGGAACTACCTAAATATGTATGACGTGGTATTCCATCCTGTCCCTGTGGGCATTAAGGTCTTCAAGAATCCCCTAGTGGCAGTCTCAGCTCTATCTGTAATGCTTGGGACTCTTTGGAAGCCTGCCAGCTTCTGAGCCCTCTCCAATTATGAAGGTGCGGACAGGGCATTCATCACTTGCTCTCTACAGGTGTGAACTGCATTTATCTGGCAAATCGCTCATGCTGGTGTGATCGCCACAAGCTCAATCCTTGACGTTGATGGTATGGTGACCAGCAACAGATAGTATGACTTGGTCAGTGCCTCGAGTGAACAATAGATGCAAAAGACCAGTTTCCTCTGATACATCCAAGCATGAGTGACATGGTCCTTTTTATTGATGGGAGCAATTAGCATGATGGCACAGTGGTTAGCACTGCTGCCTCACAGTGCCAGGGACCTGGGTTCAATTCCAGCTTTGGGCGACTGTGTGGAGTTTGCACATTCTCCCCGTGTCTGTGTGGGTTTCCTCCCACAATCCAAAGATGTGCAGGTTAGGTGGATTGGCCATGGTAAATTGCCCAATAAGTGTTCCAAGATGTGTAAATTAGATGGATTAGCCATAATAAATGTGTGGGATTACAGGGATAGGGCTGGGGGGGGGGGGGGAGGGCCTGGGTAAGATACTTTGTCAAAGAGTCGGTGCAGACTCAATGGGCTGAATGGCCTCCTTCTGCACTGTAGGGATCCTATGATTCTAGGAAATGTAAAGATTTAGTCCCACATGGAACGTTCCTCCTTACTTAGTTCATGGACACGATGGAAACACCCAAAGGGATTCCCATCCTCAGTCTCTGGTTTGGTGAAATTTACAATCCAGTGCCAACTGGAACAACCTATATTAAAGCCTTGCCTAGAACGACTAGCAAAAATGTAGATTTTCGGAGGTAAAGAAAGAGTGTACAAGATGCTAAATACAGAAGGTAAGTGGTCACTATGAAGCAAAAACAGTTCACAATTTGTACTTGCTTGAAGGATTGTGGAGGAATCAGACTGAACCTATTCACCTACTTTACATAGGAAAGCTGCACACTGAGTGACAGTTCACTGAAAATTGAGCAATTCAACATGGGATCAAATAATTGTATAATTGAAATGAGGCTTGCACTTGCTGGAAGCCGTTCTTCATTTGGCCTTATAAAATAAAATCTTCAAAGTTCTGTATGCTAACAGTAACATTCACATACAATCACAGAATAATACAGCACATAAGGAGGTCCTAGAACTCAATGGGTCTGCAACAGCTTGTTTAAAGAGTAATCAGTTAGCCCCACTCCCCCACTCTTGTTCCAGGACCAAGTAAGTTCCTCTGCTTCAACCATTTACCAAATTTCCCTTTGAAGACAACTATTCAATCTGTATTCACCACCCTATCAAACAGTTCATTCCAAACTTTGCTCCCATATGGAGGCGAGTACTGAAGCAGGTAGGCATAAAAATTGGCGTCACCTGTCGGCGTGGCTAAACTGCCGGCACCATCCCACCATTGGGCCATTTTCCTGATGGCTGAATGGGTTATGGAAAGGCCATCTGTCCGCTTGCAATTCAGATATGTCAATAAAAAAAGAAAACGCTGGAAATACCCAGCGGTTCAGGTAGAAGTAGAGAAAATAGAGTTGGAATTTCAGGTATGTGACCCTTCACCAAGAAAATCAATAATCCTGATTTTATGAGAATCTATTAAGCTTACTTGATGAAGCATCACAGATCTGAACTGTTAATTTTATTTTCTCTCCAGAGATGCTGCCTGACCTGCTGACTATTTCCAGCATTTTCTGCTTTTGTTTCAGGTTTCCAGCATTTATAGTATTTTGCTTTTCATAGAATCCCTACAGTGCTGAAGGAGGCAATTCTGCCCATCAAACCTGCACTGACAACTATCAAACTCAGGCCACATACCCGTAACCCCACGTGTTTCCCATGCTAGTCCCCCTGACAATTTAGCATGGCCAATCAACGTAACTTGCACATATTTGGTCTATTAGGGTTGGACAGAGAGAGGACTTGTCCCCTTTCCTTTGTGCTCTGCCACTTTTCTTTCGGCCCACGTCCCTCATAAAGACAAAGATAGGGTTAGAGATAAAGATAGAGAATAAAGGTGGTGGTATCTTGCATCTGCTGCTTTGTTTAATAGGCATTAACTGTAAGAACCTCCAATTAAATTTCAGTTTTCTGTTACAGATGGCAGTTCTATTAAGGCTGATAAATGAAGCTTATATAAAATGCCACTAAAATTATATTTGTATTGTGTTGCATTAATAGCACACAGATAATTACTGAATTATATCTTAAAAGGACAGTATCATTGTTTCCAGCGGAGTTCAGTCCCTCAAAAGTTCTCCAAAATTGCTACCTCAAGCCAATGTAAAAGGCTTTGAGTTTAAATCTTCCCATTTGGATCTTTGCATCGATTTAACTAAAGCTAAGGCTGTTAACATAATTAAATTACTGCACCCTTTCATTAGATAACCATGCTAAAAAATCTTGCAAGTACCTTCCATTGTATTTTTATTTCCCTTTGGCACATGTTTAATCCTCTTGATTACCCATACCATATCCCAAAAAAGAGCAAAGACAGCCGGTGATCACTCGGTCTCGAATTCTTTCCAACTATCCATGGGTAAATGCCCTGTTTCTATTCCTATTCTTCTTTTGTTAGGTTAAAATTTAGAAGAGTTCTAAATTTTAAGTGTACCCTAAACTTGCATTCTCCTGCCCCATAGCACAGCAAGGATAGGTACAACAACCTGCTGTTTGCATTGACATATATTTGTACAATCAGTCAAGACAACTTGTTCAAATCTGTACATATATTACAAGACTGACAAGTGCCCCCCGCCATCTACAAGCTGTGATCTTGTAATTTGTCATGCGAAAGGAAAAAGTTTAAGTTTATTTATTAGTCAGAAGTAGGCTTACATTAACACTGCAATGAAGGTACTGTGAAAATCCCCTAGTCGCCACACACCGATGCCTGTTCGGGTACACTGAGGGAGAATTTAGCATGGCCAATACACCTAACCAGCACGTCTTTTGGACTGTGGGAGGAAACAGAGCACCCAGAGGAAACCCATGCAGATACGGGAATCAAACCAGGGTCCTTGGCAGCAGTGCCACCGTGCTGGGAACCGACCCCAGTTTCTGTCCATAAATTTAAAAAGGAAAGACAAGACGGACAGGTTTCTTTAAGAGAATGCAGTCACCTCCTTCCAATGTTTCTCAAAGCATTGGATCTAGGTGCTTCAATAGGCCCAGAAACACGCAAATCTATTTCTCAAATGATTGAAAAAAACTTTCAAACCTGGATATTTCTTGTGCAATTTTATTGCATGGTATACTTATCCTACTGAAATTTTGTAGTGTAAAGAGAAAGTTAAATCTTCAGATGAATCAATTATTATTGTAATTATGTTTCTGTCTGGGTAAACATTACTGTTAGTAATACAAAATTCCTCTCTTCCATTTTATTGGATGTATTAATGGTTCCGTTAAACTATTGGACAGAAGAATGTAATAGGCACACATGAAAAAAATATTTGCATCTGATGCAGAATTTGCATATCATAACGGGACTTTTATCAACAAGTCTAAACACTGTAATATTGTTAGTTTCCTGAAGAAATGCTATTTACAGTTTCTTTTGCTGAAGTTCGATTCTTGTGTGGTTGTGTGGGTTCTGTAATCTGAAAGATTCATCAAAGAAAACCAAACCAATGTCTACCACCAGAACCACCATTTATATCCTTCACCAGAACATAAGAAATAGGATGCAGGAGTAAATCATAAAGCCCCAAAAGCTTATGCCGCCATTCATTGATCTTCTGTCTTGACTCCATTTTCCTGCCCATTCCCAATATCCTTTGATTCCATGATAGACCAAAAATCTGTCCATCTCAGCCTAAAATATCATTAAAAACAGAGCATTCACAGCCTTCTGGGTTGGATAATTTCGAAGTTTCATAATCCTCTGAGTGAAGAAGATTTTCTTCATAGAATCACAGAATTATAAAATGGTTACAGTTCAGAAAGAGATCCTTCTATCCATCTTGTCCAAACTAGCTGTCTGCACCAGTAACTCAGCTTAATCTCAGCTTTGCTTTTTCCCTGTCAACCTGCAATCTCTTCAGGTGCTTATCCAATTCCATTTTGAAAGGCAATTGTATCTACCTTCACCACATTCTCAGGTACTGCATTCTGAAACCTAACCACTCCCTGTGTAAATGCACTTTTTCCATCCTTATCCTGGTGCTAAATGATTGACGCCTTATCCTGAGATTGTGCCTCCACGCACTAGATTCTCCAGCCAGAGGAAACAACCTCCCAGTGTCTACCCTGCCAAGCCCATTCGTAATCTTGGACATTTCAATGAAATCACCTCTCATTCTTTTCGACTTTCAGGACTATAGGCACAACTTGCTTAGCCTCTCATCACAGTACAATCCTCTCATCCCAGAAACCATCTGGTGAAACTTCACTGTACTGCCTCCAATGTAATATATCCTTCATTAAATAGGGAGACCAAAACTGCACATGCTCCCGGTATGATCTCAGCAAAGCTCAAAACAATTTTCTTTAAGATTTCTTTATTCTTGTACTCTAATTCCCTCGCAATAAAAGCCAACATGCCATTTGCCATCCTTATTGCCTGCTCTACCTACAAGTTCGCTTTATGTGGTCCTTATCGAAGTACATCTAAGTGTCTCTGAAAATCAACATTTAGAAGTTTCACACCTTTTGAAAAATATTCTTCTTTCCATTCTTAATATCAAAGTGATACAAAGTCAATACCTTTGTATTATATGCCATCTGCCAACTCATTTAATCTGCCTAAATTTATTTGCCACTTTTTTGTGTTCCCCTCACAACTTGCATTCTCACCAGCTTTGTATGGTGAGAAAAATTGGATACATTTCTTTTGGCCTCCTCATCAAAGTAATAAATATAGATTGTAAATAGCTGAGGCCACAGTACTGATCCTTGCGGCGCTCCACTAGTTACAGACTGCCAACTTGAAAAAGTTCAGTTTATCCCTGCTGTCAGCTTCCTGTCCATTAACCAAGCCTCCAAACATGGTGATAGATCACGCTGAACTTCATGAGCACTTATTGTGGGTCATAACCTTTTGTGTTGCATCTTATTCAATGCCTTTTGAAAATCCAAATACACTGCGTCTACTGGTTCTCCTTTATCAATCCTAGTTACACCTTTAAAAAAAACTCTGTAATAAAATCAATGTTCCTCTCATAGAATCATGTTGACTTTACAATAAGAGTATGCTGTGGTGTTATCTACAAGGGCAATGAACAAGGAAGCTTATTAGAGGCAATTGTAATGTGAATTTTCTGGCATATAAACGGAAGAATCTCAAAATGATTTTTGATAATTTAACAATTATTTTAGAAGTATCACAATGTATGAATCATTTCAGTGTCGTGAAGCCCATGTGTCTTGTGCTTTTCAGAAACACCTATTGAATCACCCCTATCTACTGTTGATTTATTTAACATGATTAGCGTAGGCTAATATTCATAATATATTCATAAATATAGCAAAGTGCTTCTTTGTATCATGAGAATTTATATTAGTGCAGTGAAGTAACATCCTAGCATCTTTAGTTGTAATATTCTCATGTTCTTAAAAAACAGCTTGTAAGGATCAACCAACTCCTGTTTTCCTAGATGGCAACATCATTCCTGAATAATCTGAAGGGAGGCTGTAGATCACCTGTAACTGTGCTTGAATCTAGATTGTTAGCCAATGAAGATGCAGCTATAATATAATCTGCACAAAATGCAATTACTTTTGGGCAGCACAGTAGCACAGTGATTAGCACTGCTGCTTCACAGCGCCAAGGACACAGGTTCGATTCCTGGCCTGGATCACTGTCTGTGTGAAGTTTGCACGCTCTCCCCATGTCTGCGTGGGTTTCCTCCGGGTGCTCTGGTTTCCTCCCACATTCTGAAAGATGTGTTGGTTAGGTGCATTGACTCGAACAGGCGCCGGACTGTGGTGACTAGGGGAATTTCACAGTAACTTCCTTACAGTGTTAATGTAAGCCTTACTTGTGACTAATAAATAAACTTTAACAATCTGCAGATGCTGTGGTAATGGCTTGAATTTTTCTTTATCTGGTCTAACAAAAATATTCCTATTTTTTCATGAAACAACAATCAAAACTTGAACAAATATACTTTAACAGAATCCTGCTTTATTTAGGCTATGGTAACAATAGCAAGGGTTTACGCAAGGCAGCTAAGAGGAAGGCAGCTATCATGGAGGCACGGTGGCACAGTGGTTAGCCTTGCTTCCTCACAGCCAGGGATCCGGTTCAATTTCCGTCTTGAGTCACTGTCTGTGTGGAGTTTGCATGTTCTTCCCGTGTCTGTGTGGATTGCTCCAGTTTCCTCCCACAGTCCAAAGACGTGCAGATTAGGTGGATTGGTCATACTAAATTGCCCGTTAGTGTCAGGGGGGTCAGCGGGGTAAATATGTGGGGGTTACAGGGATAGGGCCTGGCTGGGATTATTGCCGGTGCAAGCTCAAAGGGCCGAATGGCCTCTTTCTGCACTATAGATATTCTATGATTCTATGGAGGCCCCACGACCAATGAATGTAACACAGTTAAGATCATTCCTAGGGTTAATTAATTTTTATGGGAAATTTGTTCTGATTCTAGCAACCATGCCTAGACAATTGTATAATTTGTTGTGTATAAAACAAGTATGGGAATGGGCAACAGAGTGTGAAAAAGCATAACAGTCAGTTAAAGAAGCTTTAAAGAAGTTAGAAGTGTTGGTGCATTTCAACCCAAAGTTAGCACTACAACTTATCTGTGATGCGTCATCGTACAGAGTTGGAGCAGTGTTGTCACATGTAGTACCTCCCGGGGAAAAAAGACCAATAGCTTTTGCATTGCGGGCCTTAGCAAGTGCTGAATCAAATTACACCCAGTTGGAGAAGGAAGTACTGAGCATTAGATTTGGAGTGCAGAACTTTCACCAATACCTCCAGGTTGTCACTTCACATTGCTGACGGACCACCATCCCTCAACAACTATTTTTGGGCTACAAAAGGGCATTCCATGACTTGCCACAAGCAGCCTTCAATAGTGGTCTTTAATTTTATCAATACATTCCTACAAGTTCAAGTACTGCCAGTCAGCCATACTAATGCTGATGCGTTGTCACACTTGACTTTGCTTGCTGGTCAAGTACCAATAATTGCGTTTCCAATATTTTGTCATTTTACAGATAGACATCATCCCAGTGACTGCAGCTCAAGTCCAACGATAGACCAGGGATGATCTTATGATGTGAAAGGTACTGGAAATGGTGTTAAAAGGGAGGATAGCAGGAATGCATTCTGATTAAAGCCATATGTTTCCAGGAAATTTGAGCTGACAGTACAGGGTGGATGCCTGTTGTGGGTGATGAGAGTAATATTTCCTCCAAACTTGCCACGAAGAATATTGAAACAATTACATAAAGGATACCCAGGAATAGTTCAAATGAAAGAACTTGTGAGAAGCAACTTCTGGTGGCCAAGACACGATGCCCAGATCAAGGATAAAGCAGGACAGTGCCAGTCAATTGCAAGGAATGCACCGCCATTGTTACCATTATGTCTGTGAGAATGGCCTAAAATGCCTTGACAACATTTACACATAGACTTCACAGATCCACACGAGGGGCACATGTTCATGGTTGTCATATGATGACCAATCCAAATGGCTTGAGATTGTTCAAATGAAGTCAACAACTGCGGAACAAACCATCTACATCAACAGTGATGAAGTGGAAATAGTCAAGAGCTTGAAGTTTCTAGGTGTCCAGATCACCAACAACCTGTCCTGGTCTATCCACACCAACGCTACAGTTAAGAAAGCCCACCAACACCTCTACTTTCTCAGGAGGCTAAGGAAATTTGGCATGTCCGCCACAATTCTAAGAATTTTTACAGATTCACCATAGAAAACATCCTTTCCAGATGTATCACAGTTTGGCTCCTGCTCTGACCAAGACAACAAGAAACTACAAAGGGTTGTGAACACAGCCCAGTCCATCACGCAAACCAGCCTCCCATTCGCTGACTCCATCTACACTTCCCACTGCCTCAGGAAAGCAGCCAGCGTAATCAAGCGCACCATACACCCCAGACATACACTCTTCCAACTTCTTCTGTCGGGAAAAAAATACAAAAGTCTGAGAGCACATATTAACCAACTCAAGGACAGCTTCTTCCCTGCTGACATCAGACTTTTGAATGGACCTACCATATATTAAGCTAATCTTACTCTACACCCTATCTGTAAGTGCAACACTATATTCTGCATCCTCTCCTTTCCTTCTCTCCTATGTACATTATGAACTGTAAAAAACAAAATATCAAAACTCTTAGTTTTCCTGACACTACATAAAACCCATCTGAATGTAACTTGAAGTGAAGAAGAAAGAAGCAAAGCAAGACCAGCCCAACAAAACAAAGAAGAAAAAAAACCCATAGGGCAAGATTGAGGCAAACTTAGGAACTAAAGTTGTTGAACACAATGTCAAGTGCAGAGGGCTGTAGAGTGCTAAGTTGAAAGATAAGGTGTCGTTCTTCAAACTTATCATGGACAGAAAGGTCCACATGGGAGCAAGGTGGAGAATTGAAATGACAAACAAGCAGAAGCTCACGGGTTGTGCTTGCAGAGTGAGCGGAAGGTGTTATGCAAAGTTGTTACCCTGGCTGCATTTAGTCTCCATAATGTCATGAGTAAATCCATAAACATCATGAGCAGTGAATACATTATACTATGTTAAATTAAAACAACTTTAGATTAGAACCAATAATTTCATCTTGTTCTATGTTTTCTTTCTCTTTTTGTTGTTTTGCTGAACTTCCAGAACATCACCACACTCCTGTCTGCTGGCCCCACATAGAGCCACAGGAATGGTGACAAAATTTCCCAGGAAGGAAACTGAGGCTCGAGAGGGAGGTCTCTCTCACCAAACCCTCCTCTGATGCCTTCATTTAGTGCCATATAGGCAGTAGGCTGCTCTCGCCTACATAAGAACATAAGAACTAGGAGTAGGAATGGGCCATCTGGCCCCTCAAGCCTGCTCCGCCATTCAATAAGATCATGGCTGATCTTTTTGTGGACTCCGCTCCACTTACCCGCCCACTCACCATAACCCTTAATTCCTTTACTGTTCAAAAATTTATCTATCCTTGCCTTAAAAACATTCAATGAGGTAGCCTCAACTGCTTCACTGGGCAGGGAATTCCACAGATTCACAACCCTTTGTGTGAAGAAGTTCCTCCTCAACTCAGTCCTAAATCTGCTTCCCCTTATTTTGAGGCTATGCCCCCTAGTTCTAGTTTCACCCGCCAGTGGAAACAGCTTCCCTGCTTCTATCTTATCTATTCCTTTCTTAACCTTATGGTTCTATAAGATCGCTCCTCATTCTTCTGATTTCCAATGAGTATAGCCCCAGTCTACTCAGTCTCTCCTCATAAGCCAACCCTCTCAACTCCGGAATCAACCTATTGAATCTCCTCTGCACCCCCTCCAGTGCCAGGAATATCCTTTCTCAAGTAAGGAGACCAAAACTGTACACAATACTCCAGGTGTGGCCTCACCAGCACCTTATACAGCTGCAACATAATCTCACTGTTTTTAAACTCCATCCCTAATGAGAATGAAGGACAAAATTCCATTTGCCTTCTTAATTACCAGCTGCACCTGCAAACCAACTCCTTGAGATTCCTGCACAAGGACACCCAGGTCCCTCTGCACAGCAGCATGCTGCAATTTTTTACCATTTAAATAATAGTCCATTTTGCAGTTATTCCTACCAAAATGGATGACCTCACATTTACCAACATTGTACTCCATCTGCCAGACCCTCGCAAACTCACTTAGACTATCTATATCCCTTTGCAGACTTTCAGTGTCCTCTGCACACTTTGCTCTTCCACCCATCTTAGTGTCATCTGCGAATTTTGACACACTACACTTGGTCCCCAACTCCAAATCATCTATGTAAATCATAAACAATTGCGGTCCCAACACTGATCCCCGAGGCACACCATTAGTCACTGATCGCCAACCAGAAAAACACCCATTTACCCCACTCTTTGCTTTCTGCTAGTTAACCAATCCTCTATCCATGCTAATACATTACCCGTAACACTGTACACCTTTATCTTATGTAGCAGTCTTTGGTGCGGCACCTTGTCAAATGCCTTCTGGAAATCCAGATACACCACATCCACAGGTTCCCCATTGTCCACAGCACATGTAATGCTCTCAAAGAATTCCACCAAATTAGTCAAACATGACCTGCCCTTAATGAACCCATGCTGCGTCTTACCAATGGAACAATTTATATCCAGATGTCTCACTACTTCTTCCTTGATGATAGATTCAAGCATTTTCCCTACTACAGAAGTTAAGCTAACCGGCCTATAGTTACCTGCCTTTTGTCTACCTCCTTTTTTAAACAGTGGCGTCACATTTGCTGTTTTCCAATCTGCGGGAACCACTCCAGAGTCCTGCGAATTTTGGTAAATTACCACTAGTGCATTTGCTATTTCACCCGCCATTTTTTTTAGTACCCTGGGATGCATTCCATCAGGACCAGGAGACTTGTCTACGTTTAGCCCCATTAACTTGCCCAACACTATCTCTTTCGTGATAATGATAGTTTCTAGGTTCTCATCTGCCATAGCCTTCCTGTCATCAACTTTTGGCATGTTATTCGTGTCTTCCACTGTGAAGACCAACACAAAATACCTGTTCAATGCCTCAGCCATTTTCTTATTTCCAGTTATTACATCCCCCTTCTTGTCCTCTAAAGGACCAATGTTTACTTTCGCCACTCTTTTTCGTTTTATATATTTGTAGAAACTTTTGCTATCTGTTTTTATATTCTGAGCTAGTTTACTCTCATAGTCCATCTTACCTTTCTTTATACTTTTTTCATGGCTTTCTGCTGACCTTTAAAGATTTCCCAATCCTCTAGGTTCCCACTAATCTTTGCCACTTTGCATGCATTTTCTTTCAATTTGATACCCTCCTTTATTTCCTTAGATATCCATGGCTGATTATCTCTTTTCCTACAGTCCTTCCTTATCACTGGTATATACTTTTGCTGAGCACTGTGAAAGATCGCTTTGAAAGTCCTCCACTGTTCCTCAATTGTCTCACCATAAAGTTTTTGCTCCCAATCTACCTTAGCCAACTCCTCCTCAAAGCCACAGCTTCCCTGGGTCACCCACCATGATCATCTGAAATGCACTCCACTATCCAAGTTGTAACACTGGGAAACCGCTTTGAGGAAACACCAGGGTAGGTAAGTAAGCATTCCCTCAGTATGGCACTGTGTCAACTTAGTGCATACACTTGAACCAGGAATAGTGCTGAACTTGCTAAGCTATTGGAGAAGTCATGAATATATTGTACCCCTGTGAAAATCAAACATCCAGCATAATTCTGGGACCCCTGCCTCAGTATATACTCGATGATATGTTATTTAAATTGATGACTTAAATATCACTCCATATTCCAACCATTTTTACAAACAGTCTCCATGTTTCTTTCAAAGATTACCACGATTAGTGATGCAAAAGCTGTCAATAAATTAGTGCACCCTTCTCTACTTTGTGGACTATTGTTTCCTTTGGAGTAGTGTGTAGCTGTCCTGGATCTGTGGTAGACCTGTGGCAGTTGGAGTCATGGATAAGCAAGAACTAGCAGATCAGCTGATTGATCCTCTGTTATCGCACGAACCAATCTTACTCGTAAGTTAGTAAGGAAGAATGAATTTGAGAAATGTTGAGAAATTTGAGCATAATTTTTCATCATTCAGTCAATGTAAGTTTCTGATGTAGTGGGGACAGTGGAAAGAAATATGGAGCTGTTATAAAAGCTTAGGTCAGGGACTATTCTGACCTTAGCTGAATGGAAGCTTAGATAAGCATTTTCAACTTCTGGACTCTATAAGACAATGGCAAAGGTAAAGCATTGTGTTATGTTGTGTACCTGCTTAATAAACAAAAACGTCATGCATGAGAGACATGTAAGTTAACCATACAGTAATAGGCTATAATGAAATAATGGTAAGCTAATCAGCACAACAATAAAATAATAGTATACCAATCAGGTTGGCCAAGATGAGATTTCACCCGACTCAAGGATAAACTAATCAGTCACCTGATAGGGCACAAGGCTAGATACAAACAAGGTACAGGAAGAATAATCTTCTGACCCTCAACACACAACCAAGAGAACAGAAAATAGACTATGGTCAACAAGAACACAGCAGCAACAAGAAGAAAGAGACAGCATCCCAATTATCCGGAGAGTTCAGAGCTGATGTTCATCAGAACAGATTGCGACTACCACCTTGTTAAGTACCATTTTATTATACAACTTGTACTTTAACTTAATAAACCTATAACTGCATAAACCAAGTCACTCATACCAGGAGTGGTCAGAAACTAGTTGGAACTAAAGGTACTAAACATTGATTCAAACTTCTATAATAACAAAGAATGGGAGTGATTCTCCCAGCCCGCTGCGCTGTTCTAGTAGCGCATTGGACTGGGAAACATCAGCAGCAGCCATTTTGCGGGCTTCCCGCTGGGCGCCCCGGCCTGCGCACGTCTCTGCGACAAAGATTTCCATTGTCATCAGCTCTGCACTGGAAATCGGCATGGAGCTGATTACACTATAGAAATCTGAATTTCCATATCATTAGCGGGCCTGGGACTGAAGTCCCCGGGCCTACTAACATCTCTCACCCCCCTGCTCTCCACTAACATGGAACAGGCAACTTGATGCCACTGGAGTGCAAATAGACCATGGAGGCCCCCCAGGAGGTCGAGGTTAAGAGGGGGTGCCCCTTGGGCTATGCCAGCCCGACAGTGACAGCCTGGCCTCTGGCACTGCCCAAGGAGCAAACGGGCAATGCCCAAGGGGCACCAGGCATTGGGCAGTGCCAAGGGGGCATAGGGGGCAGGATCAATTAGGTGGGTAATTGGTGAGGGTGGGGGTCCTGCTGCCACTCTGCACAGGGGTCGCGGACAGAGAGAGGAAGGACAGCGATCAGGGCTGGCCATCTGGATGGGCGGGAAGGTGGGGGGGGGGCTGCGGAAATCAGGGCTGACCGGGTGAGGAGTCGGGTAGATCAGGGCTGGCCGGAGAGTGGGGACATCGGGGCTTGCCCGGGGAGTTCCAGAAGGCCAGAAATCAGGTGGTGGAGGGTCGAAAGGCCATTGATTAGGGGGGTTGCGGGGCCGACCAGTGACTGGGAGGGCAGCAATTGGGAGACCAGCAGTGCGGGGCTACTGTGCATGGGCCAATCTCAGTGCTGATAGATCGGCGCATGCGCAGTGACCCGCTCAGCACTCTGCTACCAGCCTCTCCAGCGGCAATAGGCCCCACCCCCTGATTTTCAGAGTGAATCAGCGATTCATCCTGAAAATCCCACGAAAAAAAATCAGCGTGAGTTACTCCAGTTTTCACGCGAATTAGGGACTTAGAATTGTTTTGAGAGAATCTCAGCAGACTTTGCTCCAAAAGAGAAAAATAAATTGCAGCTCAATCTCCTGCTGGCATCCCAATAACAGTGAAAATTTTCGTGTCTAAGCAAGAACACAATTAATTTGAGCATTGATAATTGAGGTAGAAACTCTGATCTGCCTGCTTATTTGTAAGCATATTGTCATGACTCTTATGAAATTGGCTTGAAATGTAAGCACAGATTTCCATTACTACATTGGTACATAGAAGGTCACAGGAGCCGCATTACAACTAAGGCCTTTAGAAAAACACAGGCTAACTCTTTAAAATTATGCCAAAATCTCGGGATTACAGCAGCATCAGATCTACCTAAAACCACAACTCTAAATGTTTAAAATCAGAACATGTATCACCGCAGACTTTTAATATCCTTTCAGATTATGAGTAGGTATTTGCTTCTTTGTGGTGGAACTGCTTTACATATTAAAGGCACTAAACGTTACCAAGAATTTCACGGATCTGTTTTCTGTTATCTGTCCTTAGTGCTTTTATTTCCTCTCTGGAAATGAATTAACTCTTATGGAAGCTACAGATAAAAACTATTTACTTTTGCTAAAAACTAATCTGATTAAAATCATTACCTTATTGAATGCGGAATTCTCTTGTTGTTATGATGGTTGGTAGCTGATGGAAATGAAAAATATGAAGTTACATAAATGTTCTTTATTAGTAAGGTTGTTCAAGTAAACTGAAAAATCTTCACCTTGTCATTGTTAAATGGTTTGAAAATGCCAAACTAGTGTCATAGCTACAAGTAAAATCCCTTTTAATAACCAATTCTGGAGATGCTGATAATTTCAGAACAATGCAGTGTTTTGGTTGTTATTAATTTATTTGTATTGTTTTTAATGGTAATTAGCCAGAGTTTAATTTTCCTATTTTGCGAATTTTTTAAATTTAATTTTCTCTATTTGCTCAGCTGCCTGCTGCAGGAATCTGAACTGTTATCTTTCAAGCAAAGAATGAAACTTGCAGCTCAAAGAGTAATCAAAGATATGATGTGAGATTCTCTGGCCGCCCAGTTTCCCATCACTGGGAGGTGTCGCATTGTTCACTAGCGGCGGGATTCTCTGATTCCGCCGTTGTCAATGGGAATTCCCATTGACGTCACCCCACACTGGTGAGAAACACACGGGCAGGTGCCTGCTGCCGGAGAGTCCCACCGGCGTGAACGGCCAGAGAATTCTGGCCATGCTTTGAGGGGGTAAGCCATTCAGCGATACATTGGAAAGGCCATACATGTGAATAGATTGCAGTGACTGTATTATGAGAATTATGCTCCATGAACATCACCATTTTAACATGTACTTGATTATTTTTCAGTTTTAAAGATTCTTGCAGTGACCAGCAGATGTGAAATGATTGACAAGTTGATGTTAATGTTGCAGGTTTGACGCAATTGCCCTCGACACCATCACGCAACACGCTACCATCCCAGTGCAACCCTAGCTCACCATGAGGTCAGAAAAGCCATCCGACAGCTGAAAAACAACAACGCCTCCAGCGCAAATGGAATCCCCGCTGAAATATTAAAATGCAGTAGAGAGGCACTCTTGACAAGAATTCGCAACCTTATCACCCTTTTCTGGAAGAGATCTCCCCAATGCCAGGAGACCAGCCCGACTTCTGTCATCAAGCTGTGGTATACAGACAATGCGTGTGTGTGCCTTAATTTTGACCACCTTCTGGAAAGGAGACAGGTACGACTGTGGAAATTAAGGAGGGATTTTCCTATTGTCCGCCAAAAGAAAGATTATTGCAAATATCTTCCTCAACCGCCTCCCTCCAGTGGCTGAACAGCTCCTCCGAGTCTCAGTGCAGCTTCCGCCCATCAAATGGCACAATGGACTTGATCCTCAGTGCCTGACAAAGCCAGGAAAGGTGGAAGGATCAACATCAACCTCAGTACATGGCCTTCTTCGATCTAAACTAAGGCTTTTAATTCTGTCAACTTTGAGGGATCCTCAAATTTGGCTGTACGCAGAAATTCCTCACCATTCTCTGCCTGCTCCGCAATGACATGCAAGCCATGATCCTCATCAATGGAACCACCAAAGCTGATTGCAAACTGGGGTCAAACAGGGCTGCGTCATTGCACCAACACTCTTGTCCATCTTCCTTGCAGCAACACTCCAACCCATCACCCTAAAGCTCCTTGCTGGAGTGGGGCTAACCTACCTGACATGCAGGAAACTGTCAAAACTTCAACATCTCCAGGCCAGAACCAAGACCATCCCAACTTCGGTCATCGAGCTTCAGATGATGCCTGTGTGTACACACACTCAGAGGCCAAGCTACGAACCATCATTGACGCATTCACCAAGGCATGTGAGAGAATGGACCTATACTAAACATCCAGAAAACAAAGGTTCTCTGCCAGCCTGCTCCTGCCGCAAAAAACTGCCCCCCGACTATCAAGATCCATGTGAGCCCTTGGACAATGTGGATCATTTCCCATACCTCGAGAGCCTCCTCTCGGCACAATCAGACGTCTATGATGAATTCCAGCATCGACTGCAATATGCCAGTGCAGTCTTTAGATGTTCGAGGAACAGAGTGTTCGAAGGCCGAGACCTCAAATCCAGCACCAAGCTCCTGGTCTACAGAGAAGCTGTGGTTTCCACCCTCCTGTATGCATCAGAAACAAGGACAATGTACAACAGACACCTCAAATCCCTGGAGAGATATCACCAACACTGCCTCCGCAAAATCCTGCAAATCAACTGGCAGGATAGGCATACAATAGGGAGGACTGAGTTGAGGAGGAACTTCTTCATCCAAAGGGTTGTGAATCTGTGGAATTCCCTGCCCAGTGAAGATGTTGAGGCTACACGTTGAATGCTTTTAAGGCAAAGATAGATAGGGAACTTCTTCACCCAAATTGTGGATCTGTGGAATTCTCTGCCCAGTGAAGCTGTTGAGGCTACCTCATTGAATGCTTGTAAGGCAAAGATAGATAGATTTTTGAACAGTAAAGAAATGAAGGGTTATGGTGAGCGGACGGGTAAGTGGAGCTGAGTCCACGAAAAGATCAGCCATGATCTTGTTGAAGGGTAGAGCAGGCTCGAGGGGCCAAATGGTCTACTCCTGCTCCTAGTTCTTATGACCAATGTGAGCACCCTCTCCCAGGCCAACATCCCCAGTATCAAAGCACTGGTCATGCTCAACCAGCTGTGATTGGTGGACCATATTGTCCACATGCCCCGACACAAGATTCCCAAAGAAAGTGCTCTCCTCCGAGCTCCACAATGGCAAACAATCTCTAGGAGGGCAGAGGAAATGATACAAGGACACTCTGAAAGCCTCCCTAAATAACTGCAACATCCCCATTGACACGTGGGAAGAGTTTGCCTTAGTGTGCACAAACTGGAGAAGAAGCATCCGTGAAGGCGCCAATCAACAATGCATCATCAGGTGGAGCATGCAGAGGCCAAGTGTAAACAGAGGAAAGAGGGTGCAGAATCCAGAGCCTCCGACCCACCCACCTCACCGAAAACTACCCGCAAAACCTATAGCAAAGAACAAAGAACAATACAGCACAGGAACAGGCTCTTCGGCCCTCCAAGCGCGTGCCGCTCCCTGGTCCAACTAGACCATTCTTTTGTATCCCTCCATTCCCACTCCGTTCATATGGCTGTCTAGATAAGTCTTAAACGTTCCCAGTGTCTGCCTCCACCACCTTGCCTGGTAGCGCATTCCAGGCCCCCACCACCTTCTGTGTAAAATATGTCCTTCTGATATCTGTGTTAAACCTCCCCCCCCTTCACCTTGAACCTATGACCCCTCGTGAACGTCACCACCGACCTGGGGAAAAGCTTCCCACCGTTCACCCTATCTATGCCTTTCATAATTTTATACACCTCTATTAAGTCTCCCCTCATCCTCCGTCTTTCCAGTGAGAACAACCCCAGTTTACCCAATCTCTCCTCATAACTAAGCCCCTCCATACCAGGCAACATCCTGGTAAACCTCCTCTGTACTCTCTCCAAAGCCTCCACGTCCTTCTGGTCGTGTGGCGACCAGAACTGGACGCAGTATTCCAAATGCGGCCGAACCAACGTTCTATACATCTGCAACATCAGACCCCAACTTTTATACTCTATTCCCCGTCCTATAAAGGCAAGCATGCCATATGCCTTCTTCACCACCTTCTCCACCTGTGACGTCACCTTCAAGGATCTGTGGACTTGCACACCCAGGTCCCTCTGCGTATCTACACCCTTTATGGTTCTGCCATTTATCGTATAGCTCCTCCCTACATTATTTCTACCAAAATGCATCACTTCGCATTTATCAGGATTGAACTCCATCTGCCATTCCTTTGCCCAAATTTCCAGCCTATCTATATCCTTCTGTAGCTTCTGGCAATGCTCCTCACTGTCTGCAAGTCCTGCCAATTTTGTGTCGTCCGCAAACTTACTGATCACCCCAGTTACACCTTCTTCCAGATCGTTTATATAAATCACAAACAGCAGAGGTCCCAATACAGAGCCCTGCGGAACACCACTAGTCACAGGCATCCAGCCGGAAAAAGACCCTTCCACTACCACCCTCTGTCTTCTGTGACCAAGCCAGTTCTCCACCCATCTAGCCACCTCCCCCTTTATCCCATGAGATCCAACCTTTTTCACCAGCCTACCATGAGGGACTTTGTCAAACGCTTTACTAAAGTCCATATAGACGACATCCACGGCCCTTCCCTCGTCAACCATTCTGGTCACTTCTTCAAAAAACTCCACCAGGTTAGTGAGGCATGACCTCCCTCTCACAAAACCATGCTGACTATCGTTAATGAGTTTATTCCTTTCTAAATGCGCATACATCCTATCTCTAAGAATCTTCTCCAACAACTTCCCCACCATGGACGTCAAGCTCACCAACCTATAATTACCCGGGTTATCCTTCCTACCCTTCTTAAATAGCAGAGTCTGCGGCTCCAGGATTGGACTATTCAGCCACCACAGAACCCACCTCCATGAATGGAAGCAAGTCATCCTTGACCCTGAGGAACTGCCAAAGAAGAAGTGTTGCAGCAGTTTATTAGAGGTCAATGTCATTTGGGATCTGTGAATACTGATCTTTCTCTTCATCGCAGTATGAATGGAACTTCAAAAGCTCACTGTTTAAGGCCTTTCAAGCATAGCGCACTGAGCAGAAGCCCTCGGGCTGTATGTCTGACATGGAATGTACATTGCGAATATTAAGAGTATTGAAATTGTATTGAGGCATCTTGGAGTGCAACATGCTGTAAAGAGAAAAGTTAAACTCTATTGCCATTTCTGTAAATTCTGTAAAAGTTGAAATGTTTTTTGATGCACTTTTACAGATTTCAGGAAAAAAGTAAATTTTTGGATAAAAAACTTCAGTGCATAGCAGTGTAATGAAAAAAAGTAAACAAGCGTAAGAAAAGAGAGACTGGTTAAAATGGAGAGCAGAAATAAAGAAAAGCTGTTTCCAATGGCTAAGGGTCATAGATCGCAGACGTAGCTTTAAAACAAAACCACCAGTGGCAACATGAGTACATTTTTTTTTACATAAGCGATTAGGATTTGGAAGGTACCATTCATAGGGTGATGGATGTAAATATAATAGTAACTTTCAAAGAAGAAATGAATGAATATTAGAATGGGAACCAATTACAGGAAAATGGGAAAAAAGACGCTTGGGAATGTGATTAAATGAGTTGCTCTTCAAAAGAATAGGTTCAATGAGGTGAATGGCTTCCTTCTGCGCTGTATTATTCCACAGTTCTGAGAAGTGGGAAAGGAATCAGCCTGAAGAAAACTGCTGGAGTGAAACAAGCTGAGGAACAAGAACAAGAGATACTGAAAAGAAGTTGGACAACTGGTAGCTGCCAAGCATTTTTTTTTTATTCGTTCATGGGACGTGGACGTCATTGGCAAGGCCAGCATTTGTTGCTCATCCCTAATTGTCCTTGACAAGGTAAGGCTGGAACAAAAGGGAACATGCTCATGTTATACAATAGTTTAAGCGATGGAATTCAAAATCTACAGCCGTTCACTGTAAATCACTGCCGCACACCCTACTGGTGGAGTATGAACATAACTGAACAGTACATTCAAGGCAAGAGTATTTTTTTATGAAAATCTAAAGGATTAACAGTTTTCTTATAAAATGTAATCTATTTAACCATACAATTGCTTCAAAGTTATACAGCAGGTATTTAATTGAAAGGATGCAGTAAAAGAAATAAAAACATTCTCTTATTTAACAATGCAAAAAACAAATGCTCATGACTGTGTATAAGGATTAAGGAAATAGGCCAGATCTTTAAATCCAGCGTGCCATCTGTAGTTATCTTACAAAACTTTTTTGTAATTAAATAGGGAAAGATTCTAATACCATTAATAAGATTACATTCTTGGAATTTTCAAGTGTTTACTAGTAAAATGTGGCTTTAGTACAAGCTTAAATTCCCACCGAACTGAAGACAACAAGGTTTCAGCGGCTTCTTATTGGTTGGGCATAGCATTATTCTACTTGGGCAGGTTTAGAGTCACAGATAAGGACACTTAACACAAAGTTACATAAATCGGATTGGTTGCTTCTAGAATGTGACTATATCGTGCTGAGGGTGTGGAGGGGGAGGCAGGGGGAACTGATGGGCTCCTTGCTGCTTTATCTAGTAGGGACTGTCTGGTAAATAATATTAATTTAATTTTGAATGAGTCAGTCCAGATCAGAACTGCTTTCATATACCATTGATTGACCCCCAAGCCGCATACAAATAGACCAGAAAGAAATCAGAAGTATTAATGCTAAGGTGATAAAAAGGAGATGTGGGGCAGTATTTAATTTATTTAGCCATAACTTCACCCCAGAGCAGATGCGAAAGAGGTGAGGTGCTGAGAGATCGGGTGGGCAGGTGTGGGGTGGAGATCCCACCACCGTACCACTTCCATTTCATTTAGTCTCAGGTGAGATGAGCCAGAGGTCTATTGAGATCCTTAATTAATCACTCAATCGCTACACGGATCTCATCCCACTGCCACTGCTATTTAGTCAATGGCCAACAGGAGCCTTAAAATACAAGCAATGCACCAGAAGAAACCCCCAGGCAAAGTCTGCAGCCTGGTGGGTCTCTGGGTTATCCCCTCAAACTTAGACAGCCCATGGCCAAAAGAGACACCTGCTGGAGGCATGGGCCACCCACGCATGAACACTCCCGCCTGCCCTGAATACGAGAACAACTTTCTCCCTTCACCAGGGCCACCCCGTCTGGCCCCATCAAATCTGCTCAACTTGCCTTATTCCTGAACTCCATTGCCAATCCTCTGCCTTGGCCACAGCACAGTACCAGCAGCAGCCACTACTCCCACTGGTACAGGAGAGCTGCTGGCCTCCGATTGGCCAGCTGCTCTCTGAGATGTGAAAACTGAGCCACACAAGGATTTACACAAGACAGGAAGCCCGACAGCATGAAGCTAAGTGCCCAGTTGGGAGTTAATTCCATTAGACATCCCAAAAAATGCCTGCAATGCGGTTGAAACCTGTTTTCGGGCTAATGGACGGGTTCATTCCCCTGACCAATAAATTCTGCCAATGATTTTGAATTAAGACCCAATGGGATAAATTTTCATTTTCACTGTGTCACACTCACCTCGTGTGCCCATAAAAGCTATTAGGAAGATGGACACTTTACTTTTAGAAGCAGCATGGAATGGGCAACTTACCTTGACAAAATGGATACCAGAGGGTCAGGTAACTTCTTTTGTGGTTTCTGCACAGACAGGAACTGACTTTCTAGTCGGACAGGCTTCCAGGGAGGCATTAAAATGCAAATGACCTTGAAGCACCTTCCATTGAAGAGATTTAAAGTAAGAATGACTGCTAAACCTGCTGCCCTCGTGAAGGTGGAATGACAAATAAGACATTTTGGAGGCTACTCATGGCTGGAATGCTGATCGTTTATCAAACGTCCTCCATTGTCTGATAAGTTGCTCAGCCATAAGCCCATTTGTGTGGACAGTGGAAAGATCGATACTGTGATCACATGACAAAAACATGACCGGAAAATACCTTATTAATCCACTAGGCCAGCCCAGTTGCTCAGTCTGGGATATGAAGACCAGAGGGAAGCCTTTCTTGTCCAACACAAGAGAGGATCTTGCTGAAGATCCACCGCATCGTCAGAGAAGTGGGCTCATTTGTTTTACCTGTAAAAATATACCTTCATGACAGGGTCTTGACCACAACTTCGGCTGGAAAAACCAAAAACATCTCACCTCCATTTTCCTCAGTGAACCCCGGTGTGAGGAAGGGGGGAATCGGAAGGTCTCAGGATATCCAGAGCCTCTTGGCATGGGGTCTAGCCCTTCCTCTTCCCTGGAGGTGCCCAGAGGCCCTGGGCACACTCGGGACACCAGGGCAGCTAGATTGAGCTCCAGAAGCTCCATCGTCACCTGTTTCTGCCAGTCTTGGAAGTCCAGATGCGTCTGCTCCATAGTCTGTGATCTCTCAGCCCTGGCCCCCTGAGACGGGGCCAAGCTCTGGACCCCTCCGCATCAGCATTCTGTGAGCGAGCCAGGCTCTGGAGCCCTGCATCATTAGCCCTCTGAGACTGGGCTAAATTGTCGAGATCCACAGCCACGGCCTGCTGTGTCTCCAGAATGCCAGCGAGTGTCCCAGCCATGGTCACCAGTGTCTCCAACTTGCCCCCCCACACCCATGGCCCGGACCAATGTGCCTCCTGGATGCCGGCAACACCCTTGGCCGGAGCCCGCTGTGTCTCCAAGATGGCCTGAACCCTGTCACCCATGAGGCCAAATCCCTGACCCAGACTTTCCACTGCAGATGCCATTCTTACAGTGTTGGCCTGGTTCCCACACTGTGCTGGCACCACCTCCTGCAACAGCACTCTTTTTGACTCTTCTCAACCGCCTTGCAGTCACAGCATGGTTGCTGACAGCCCATCCATAAGTGATGCATCTCCACCAGCTTCGGGATGAATGAACCTAAGGCCTGGCATCTGGCTTAGGGCCAGCTGATTCCTCGCCTCCCACAGATCCTCCTGCCACCACGCCAAATATAGCACACCTTCTTCCTCCCTTCCTTCCTGCCCCTTGAAAAGCTTTTTAAGAACACTCCTGCCCAGTTTCTTTCCTTGAGCTCATCATAAAATATCTACTTGGGAACTGATGCCCACCCATTCTCACCATGGCTGATCCAATATGGCAGTGCCCATATCAGCACCATCTTAATACCAATGATGTTTAGCAGAAGCTCAGTGCTTTGAATTATATACTATCAAATTATTATGCAGTATTAATCTGTCCTAAGGGGTGAAAGTTTCAAAACAATGTACCATGAGCTGGATTTTAATTCTATTGCCCAATCCTGATGCTGTGGTGAATTCTGGGTCAGGAATGCAGAGATCCTAGCAGCAGAAACCTGTGGAAGTGGTTTTGAAAGTGGCTGCCAATTAAGTGGCGGGCCACAGGAGTCACATCCAATTAAGGGCAGCAGATGTGCTCTCAAGGCTGGATGTTCCTCCAGCACTGAGTGATCAGTAGTCTCACCCTCAGAGGCAGGAGCTGTTGACGTGAGTAAGAACAAGAGAGGGTCCCTCAAGCTGGAAGACCTTTACCAATTTACAACTAAAGTGGAAACTCAGCCACTGAGGCTGTGGCCTTATGGCTATGATGGATGTGGGGATGGAGGGAGGGAGTTTCCTTGTATGTTGAAGCACAGGCTTCTCCCCTCCCCACCCTTCAATCTGCCATCAGCAGGCCTCCTCCACTCCACAGTCATGTTTCAGCCTTAACAGGAGGCAATTATGAGTCAGCAGAATGTTCTTAATGAGTTCATTAGGTGGCCTAATTGTAACCTGCCACTTACATGTATGGAATTGGCAATCCCATTGAGTGCTGCGACCTCCGTCCGATAACCTCATTGGATGGAAGCCAGAGAATCTTCCAGAAGGGTGCAAAGAGGGGGTTATGAAGAGACACCTGGAGGACACCCTCAGTGAAGACTCGACTTGACCCCCGGTGAAGACCCGGCTCAACCTACTGCAAAGACTAAGCGAAGACTCAGTGAGGATGGAAGAAAACGTGAGAGACCAACCTTCGCAAAGAGGACCCTGAGTTCGAGATACGGCAAAGCTCAGTGAATTGCACCTGGCAGCTCGGTCAAGTTCATCAACACAGATAGTATTAGAAATCTCAGAGATAGAATAAAGTATTAAGTTATTGTGGGAATTGAGAATTGTTTTAAAATAGAGTTTGTAAAATAAGGATTTGTTAATAAAATTGGGTTAAACCGCAAATCCACTCATATTCTTTGTTCATCTCATGAGTAACAGCACCTAGGTAAACGGGTTTTAGTATAAACTGGTCAAAGTGTCTGAAGTTACAGACAACAAACTGCCTTCCAAAGTTGAAGAAAGACATGCATGCAGGTGGCTACTAACTGCGACAGTAATATATTAAACTGTTAGTCCCCAGCTTAGATTTTTTATTATTCTTTCACAGGATGTGGGGCATAACTGGCTCGGTCAGCATTAATTACCCATCCATAATTACCCTTGAGAAGGTGGCAGTGAGCTGCCTTTTGAACAGCTGCAGTCCATGTTAGGGAGGATGTTCTAGGATTTTGACCCAGAGACAGTGAAGGAATGACGATATACTTCCAAGTCAGGATGGTGTGTGACATAGAGGAGAATTTGCAGGTGGTGGTGTTCCTGTTCATCTGTTGCTCTTGTCCTTCTAAGTGTTAGCGGTCACAGATTTGGAGGGTGCTATCAAAGGAACCTTGGTGAGTTGTTGCAGTGCAGCCTGCAGATGGTATGCACTGCTGCCACTGTATGTCAGTGGTAGAAGGAGTGAATGGTGAAGGTGATGCATGGGGTGCAAGTCAAGCGGGCTGGATGGTATTGACCTTCTTTAGTGTGGTGGAACTGCACTCATCCAGTTAAGTAGAAAGTATTCCATCGTACTCCTGACTTGTGGACAGGCTTTTGAGAGTCAGAATGTGAGCAAGATGCTACAATAAATGTCAACTGACATTGACAAAATATTCTAAAATCTTGTGAATAGGCACCTGTGACTTGAGGTTTAAGTGTGTGAGGTACAATGCGATGGGAAAGATGCTAAGTATTAAAGTGTCAGAATAGCCTTGCATTGCAGCTGAGCAATTCATTGTTTTGTCCCGCTGAATTACCCACACCCAAAACCCAGTTTCCTTATAGTTTCAGGAAAATTATAAAAATGTAAGACTTGCATTCATGTAGGGTCTTGTAACATCTCTCTGAAATTCCCAAACAGATTCACAGAAGATTAAATCTGGAAAATAATGTGCAGGGATTAAATGGGGCAACCGTTTTTCAAACAGCATGACACCATAAACAGCAAATGAGATGCATGATTAGCGAATGGTGCTGAGCTCCAAGCAATGGGGCAAGAATCAGCGCCACCCATTCCGTGCTACCTGGCCACTGCCAGTTGCACTTAAAGTCAATACTTAATTTAACTCCAAAAGTCAGTGATACAGATTAGTGGTTAAGGTTGTCACAAATGGTTTTACAGTTTGGATTTGATGCTATATGCTTTATACTGACAAAAAGGTAAGCAGAGAATAATAACACGCTTTAATGATTAAACCTCTTCCGCAAAACAAGCTTTTAAATATGATTACAAGCGGCGATCGGAATGTGCTGTGTCCGCGTTTGCCAAACATTTAAAGTCACAGTTTTGATTTTGCAAAATGAAGGCCAACATTTTATGAGGTGCGCCTTCCAATTTCAACCTTGTGCCATGATGATTTCAACATGCATGGTTTTGATTCACTGGCAATCATTTTAATCCGGCACCTCTTTTGATCCAAGAATGCTAGCAATTCATGAGGTCAATAAAATGTGGCATTATTCGGAAGCCTTCCCTGACTACAAGCAAAATTCAGCAGCAATTCAAAACTAATATTGTCCAATATTCAACCATGAAAGATAAACAAGTCATATTAGATATTCCTGTCAGATTTACAGCAAATCGCTATTGGACACCTGAGCAATTGCATTGGCAGGATATTGAGAGAAAATGTGAGCATGTGTCAACACCCAAATATTCCCATCCTGTGAAAATGACTATTTGAATCACCACACCCATAATTTTAAATTTAATTCCTCTACTAAAATCGTTTTGACTTTGTGATTATTGTCTCAACTGCCAAAAATATCCTCGGGCTCTTAATCTTCAAGTTTGATGACTGTGGTGAGAAATGTATGATGCTAATTTTGAATCTCATGTCCAAATCTTATAAATGAAATGCCAATGAACATTAAAAATAATGTTAGATTAGTTGGGTGTGAATGAGAGCATGGCCAGCTGAAATTATTGACACTTCATTACATTCCAATACAGGTCTGTGTTGTACCAAATAGATTTGAGTAGTAAGGATACCTGTAACAGAGGTGTTATAAACTTGTTTTGCATATTTTTTTGCTTATTTTATACTTTCAATCTCCACTTTAATAGAATTACTTTGCCAGTGAAATCATTACAAAGTTGTGGGGAATGTGGTTAGGTGTAATGGTTATTTATTCAGACTCATGCTAAAACCCATTGCGGCTGTAAAGAATTGTGAAAATGTTAACACTGTATAAGCATCTAGCTACATCTTCAATTGTCAGCTGGGGGTAATGCTTTTGCTTGATGGTTTGTTTAAGTTTATGGAATTTAAGCAGATGTTTCATTCTTCTTAGGTTGAGCTACCACTGAATTAATCCACGAGGTTGGCATTGTGGCAAGAACTCACTTGATTAATTTGACCTGTACGTCCAGGGTTTCCTTCAGTTCATACCTTAAACTCATTGGAACTTCATGTGGGCTGGTTACAACTTTGCCAGATTGTCCAGATGTCCTTCATCACAGTGAGTGCTGGGGGCATGTATGAAAGGATCAAAAAGGCAACAGGTCCATCAACAAAGAAAGGGGCTCCATTGAAAAGAAAGTGAAGGGAGTCATCACCGACTGCAATAAATAGTTGGAGATATAGGTGAAACATGACCTTGAGTTGTACTTGAGGGAGAACATAGTCAACAAGGAAGCCCTACCACTATAGAAAGTCTGTCTGTCATGGAATAACTGGATGTTGAACACACGATGGAGGAGCTTAGCAAGGTTATTAATTCGCTTGTCATGGGCAGAGTTGTAGGTGCTGATGCTACACCTTCTGAACTCATCCAACACAGGAAATTTGCACTCCTGCAGCACCTGCACAAACTTCTCTGTCACTGCTGAAGGGAGGGAGCAGGGCCCTAGGATATGCATAATGCTAGTGTTGTGACCCTGTACAAGAATAAGGCGACGACAGTGATTGAAACAAGCATTGAGGCGTCTGCCTGATACACATCATGGGAAAATACTTAGCCACATTGCCCTTGTCAGGCTGCAGACCCTGGCTGAACCCATCTAGCCCACATTACAATGTGATTTCAGAACTGGAAGATCCGCAATTGACGTGATCTTCTCAGTCAGGGAGTTGCAAGAGAAATGCCCTGAACAAAGGAGACCACTAGATATTTCCTTCATCAATCTCACAAATGCTTTTGACCATGCAAGCAGAGGCAGCCTATTTAAGCTGCTGGAGAAAGATGGATGCTTGCTGAAGCTTCTCAATGTGATCTCCTCTCTCTGTGACAAAGTGATGGGTAAAGTCAGCTAGGGTGGTGCAACGTCAGAACACTTTGAGATGCTCAGTGGATTCAAATTGGGTTGGGTTTTGGCACTAACATTCTTTGGCATATTCTTCTCTATGCTGCTTCAAATGCCTTCAGCTCATCTACAGAGGATGTCGACTGACATACCAGAACTGATGGAAAGCTGTCAACCTTGCTCACCTAAGGTCCAAGACAGAGGTGTACCAAGAGCACCAGAGAGCTGCTCTATGGTGACAATGCTGTACTGACATTCTGTACTGAAGAGCACCTGCAGCAGCAAATGGACTGACTCTCTCTCTCTCTCTCTCTCTCTAAGCCTGTAAAGATCTCGGTTTGCTCATCAGCATCAGGAAAACAAATGTCATGGTCCAGGATGTTGCCATGCCACCATCTCTCAGCATTGACAATGTGACACTGGAGGTTGTTGATAGCTGCACATATCTAGTTTTTACACTCACCAGCAATCAGTCACTTGATGCTGAAATCAACACATATGTTGTAAAAGCTGCAGCTGTTATGTCCAAACTGAGTAAGAGCGTGTGGAAAAAACAGCAACCTGACTGAGAACACCAAACTACATGCTAACAAAGCCTGTTTGCTCATCACATTTCTCTCTAGTGGTAAGAACAGGACAACGTATGATAGGCCTGAGAAAAAGCTGAATAATTTCCACCTCCACAGTCTCAGACATATCCTCGACATCTCTTGGCAGGACAAGATCACCAAGTCAGAGGTCCTAGGCATGCTAATTCTATCTGTATTCACTCATTGCTAAGCCAGTGATGTCTGTGCCGAGTTGGCCACATTCATCAGATGGACGACAGCGGTATACCCAAAGACCTTCTGTATGTGGTGAACTGGACACAGAGTCATGAACTCCTAGGAGTCATGAACTCCATACGTCCTCTGCAAGATATGAAAATGGCAGACACTGACAACTAGGAGACAGTCATTGACAGTCTGGAGCTATTTGCAATAACACTAGAAGAGGCGAGCAGGAACAAAAAGCTCAAGCTGGTCGAGAAGAGGGCTCAGAGAAAACAGAGAGCAGTGAACCCTGTGCCTCCTCAACCCAGTACGTCCTCTGCAGCAAATGCGGAAGAGACTGCCATGCTGGACTGGGGCTGCTGAGCCGCTCCAGTCATGGTTAACACAGAGTCACCCACCAAGGAGCACCACTTTTTTTTTATTTTTATACTTTTCCAATTCAATCAAATCATGTCCAATTCAGAGTCTCAACAAGTTGAGACATTTCCGATCCAAGCTGACAAGACAGGGTATGCAACCCTTTACCCTGTCTTGGGTCTAATCTACATGAGCCAAACTGATTGGAAGAGGCGCAGGTCTTCCTCCTCCAAGGCTTGATCTCATTTGCATCTTAGCCAAAAGGCCGAGATGCTGCTTTTAAAAATTGCTTCATATGAAAATGAAGCTTAAATGTAACCCAATGGCCTCAACCAAGTGCAGCATCTGCATAGCTTCTCGGCCTTTTGGCTAAGATCAAGTGTAGTATGGTCGGCAGCCCATGGTCGGCCGCACTTGGTTGAGGTCATTAGGTTACACTGAAGCTTCATATGTTTCATATGAAGCAATTTTTTAAAGCGGCATCTCGGCCTTTTGGCTAAGATGCAAATGAGCTCAAGTCTTGGAGGAGGAACCTCCCCCTTCTCCAATCAGCTTGGCTCATGTAGATCAGGCCCAGGACAGGGTGGTTTGCTCGCTCGCCCTGTCTTGTCAGCCTGGATCTGAAATGTCTCAACTTGTTGAGACTCTGAATTGGATTTGATTCGATTGAATTGGAAAAGTATTTTTTAAAAATCTGCATAACTACACTTGATCTTAGCCAAAAGGCCGAGAGCACCACTATCATTTTACGAGACAGATGGCTGCCACAGAGGACTTGGTTTGGGACAAGTTAAATTAGATCTAATCCCTTTTTGAACCTCTCTCAACTTGATCCGACATAATGAAGATTTGAAGATGTTTCACTCATAAGCATTCCATGATCACTGGTTTGCAGTTGTCAATCATATTTGGAGCCAGGTAACTCAATTGGCTGGATAGCTGATTCGTGATGCAGAGCGACACCAACAGCATGGGTTCAATTCTCAGGTTCAGCTGAGGTTATTCATTCTGCCTTCTCAACCTTGCCCCTCGTCTGAGGTGTGGTGATCCTCAAGTTAAATCACCACTGGCCAGCCTCTGGTCACCTGGGACTACGGTGCCTTTACCTTATACAGGTGTACCAGTAGAGGCCATTCTTTCAATTTCATTATTATCTGCATTCTTCATGATGTTCATACCCAACCAGACATCAAGATAAAAGTAAAATACTGTGGATGCTGGAATTTGCAACAAAAACAGGAAATGCAGGAAAATCTCAGTAGGTCTGAGAGCATCTGCGGAGAGAGAGTAGAGCCAATGTTTCGAGTCTGGATGACCCTTCAGCAGAGCTAAGCACAAAGAAAATCAGAAAAGATATATACCAGGAGGGTGGGGGCACTGAAATAGGACAAAAGGAATGTAAATGCAGAATTTCTTTTTTATTTTCTTTGCTCTTAGCTCTGACGGCATGGTGGCACAGTGGTTAGCACTGCTGCCTCACAGTACCAGCGACCCGGGTTCAATTCCTGGCTTGGGTCACTATCTGTGTGGAGTTTGCATGTTCTCCCCATGTCTGCATGGGTTTCCTCCGGGTACTCTGGTTTCCTCCTACAGTCAGAAAGACATGCTGGTGAGGTGCATTGACCTGAACAGGTGCCGGAGTGTAGCGACGAGGGGAATTTCACACAACTTCATTGCAGTGTTAAGCCTTACTTGTGACAAGTAAATAAACTTTTACTTTAACTGTGACAGATGCTTTCAGACCTGCTGAGATTTTCCAGTATTTTCTGTTTTTGTCCCAGGTAGACATTCCTATCCAGCAGATGGCATAATGTTGTCCTGCTATCGTTAAGCTTAGTGTCCAGCTGACAGCTAAACTAACTACATTGGATATAGACCACACTATAATCTACAATTTCAATCTTAGGTGAAACGAGTGTCTGTTTGAAAGTTGGGGCCATTGCCTGATTCTGGTTTCAGTTTAGCACAATGAGTCATCCAAACCATTAGACTGAGCTCACTGATGACAAAAGCCCTCAGTTCTAGGTTCAGTGTATTGCTCTGGCTGTATCCATATGTCTAGACAATTCTTTTCAATTCACTATGAAATTGTTAGTTTTCCAGCACCTACCACAGTTTTCCAAAGTTCTGTTGGTATTTTACATGGGGAATGAATCATTGGATTCTCTGCTGTGCTTCTGGATTTCACATCCACAACTCTCCTCACCAACCACCACCTTCCATCACCACCACCGACCTCCTCCCACCTCTACCTGACCATCCCCCACTTCACTGTAACTATTGGGGCTAGAATCTGTATACATCTTCATAACTCATTCAATGACTTAATCATTCATCAGTTACCTGGTCTTTCTGAAATCTTGGGTGCGATCTTACCTGCTGTTCAAGCTACGCTCCCGCTGCAGCGAGTACGGAGAATTTGGCAGCCAGCCAAATCTCCGTTCCCTGCGGCGGGGTGGGAAACTTCCGCCGGCATGAACGGTGGTAAGATTTCTGGCCAACGAATCAAAACATTGTCAATTCTGCAATTCCATGTGGTCAAGAAAGAAGTCATTTGGATTTGTGTCACTATAACATATATAATCTATATACAAAACATTCTTGCATCTAGCGTGCATAACACACTTCAGGCATCACACTTAGAGGAGTTTGTTTCTCTGATACAAAACAATTATTTAAAAAAAATAAGTTTATTCTAATCTTGGGATGGTGTCAGGGATTTACAACAAAATTCAAATCTACAGAGAACACATTAATTTTTAATTGATTGGAGAATTTGCCTGACAGAAATGTGCCTCCAATAAGCCTTATAGTTTGCTTTCTTACAGCAAGTAAGCCTTTGCTGTGGAAATTGCCCCACTTCAGCAAAAAGTGAATTTAACATCATTTGTCAAAGGTTTCCATAGATCTTCTGTCAAAGTTACAGTGATTAGGTGGGAGAAATCTTGTAGAAATTCACTCTTTGTGACTTTAAAAGAATGGCCATGTTACGCAAACATACATCTTCGCAGTAGAATTGTGCATTGTGTTTTACATGGCGTAACACCACCGTCCTTACAAAATAGTGCGTATATTTTCCTCTCCTCCACTTCACCTGGGTGCAATGTGCACAGTCCCTGTCCCAGTCTAATTTCCCTCGATGTGATGCACCCAGTTAATTTAACACACCCAGGAAATGATAAACCTACCCCAATGTATCCTTCAAATAACATCACAAGAGCTCCACCATGTAAATTAATACGCACAGATCCCCTGATGGCAGTAACTTCCAACATTTTCCTTTGATTCCAACTATTCTCACTTTAACACTAGTTGCTGCCACCATTGCTCCAAAGACCTCCACTAGCTTCCCATATAAATACCAATCTAAATTAAAAGTCATGAAAATCAGCTACAGAAAAGCTGTTGCCTTGCTGCCTTTAGACACCCAGCACCTATGGCAGATTCATTTTTTGTGCATCATCAAATTATTTTAATTTTGAAATAGATCAATGAATTCACTACCTGGTGGTAATTTTAACTTTGGTTGACAGCGTAAAACGGACGATGTTGGGACAGTCACTCACGATATATCCCCGCCCAAATTTTCACTTCTATTGCAATTACTGAAACGTGGGGCAACACAGTGGCACAATAGTTAGCACTGCTGCCTCACAGTGCCAAGGACCCTGGTTCGATTCCCGGCTTCGGTCACTGTCCGTGCGGAGTTTCACTTTCTCCCCGAGTCTGCCTGGGTTTCCTCTGGGTGCTCCGGTTTCCTCCCTCAGTCCAAAAGACGTGCTGGTTATGTGGATTGGCCATGCTAAATTCTCCCTCAGCGTACCCGAACTGGTGCCGGAGTGTGGCAACTAGGGGATTTTCATAGTAACTTCATTGCAGTGTTAATGTAAGCCTACTTGCGACACTAATAAATAAACTTTAAAACTCATTTTACACTTGGAACCAAAGTCAAAATTACCCCAAGTACTTCAAATGATTCTGCATCTGACCATGCCAGAGGTAGTTGTGCAAATTTGAAGAGATCATTGTAGTATCTTAGAGCAGCCATGCAAAACTCCAAAAAAGACTTGTGTTTCTGGGAGCTCTGCACAGTTTACTGTTCATGAATTCGTCAGCTGTCCAAAGCTTTGGTTACATCATATCTGTAATTCTTTGTCCAATAACTAATTTCCGAAATGAAAAGTTTTATTGCTTAGCAACCAAATATTTTTTTTTGCAACAAGACTTAGTTTAGTCCTCAACACCAAACTGGAAAAAACCTCCAAAGCATGTATGTAACAAACTGAGCGTGCACTGACATTGTAAAACATAAGCTGAAAGTACTGAACATGCTCAGCAGGTTAGGTAATATTTGTGTAGAGAACCGATGAATTAACATATTGCCAGAACTGCAAGATACGATCTGTGATCCATATTTAAAAAGGAACAAAACAAGCAGTGTGGAGAAACGTAGATAGGTAAAAACAAATAATATGATCTATAAAATATTTAAGTAGAAAATGGGGGATAGGAAAATGGTAAAAATTATACATCCATGGGAAATCATAAGCATGAGAAAAGAATTAATTAGAGTACTACTGCAGTTTAGTGAATTAAATTTTAATGTTCCTGCACAAAGCAGTTAAACCAATGATTTTATGTTCACATAAAATTGGAAATGTTTCTCCTGGGGCTGCAAAAAGACTCCTGCTTGCTGTTGATCCCCTGAGATCACCTTCCAGACATCATCTGACAGCCAGCTCTGCATGGGAGCGAGCTAATTTTCTGCCCTCTCACAATCGGTGAGATGTTTCGAGCAACATAGCTCATTGATGGTATGTTAGTGAGCGACTTGAGCCTCATGGGCCCTATTGAACAGACATCACAATTCTTACAACAAATCTGCAGCCTTTCTGAGTATTTTTTTTAAAAATTGCCTCCATTAACTCATCCAGCTCTCTCGAAACTGGGAAGCTATAGGAGTGCAAGACTGATTCTTGGGTTTGACCGGTAAGGGTCCTTCAATTTCAAGAATTCTATAAGTCTAATTCATAAGCTCAGTGAACCTGTTTCTCTTGAAGAAAATAGGTGAGGTTGTTCACTATATAAGCAAAAAATGACATGCAGGAAAAGGCCTACTGGTTCATTCAGCCTATCTCACACGCTTGTGCTGCCTTATACATCACAATGCACATACTCCCCAATCACCTGGAGCCATGAAATCGCCTGTGATAAAAAATGAAGAAAATTGGCCTCTCCGACCCCATATGGAGATCAAAGCCAGCCCAGGAGATCACATTGGCTCCGAGTTACATTAGAGGTACATATATATATGCCTTATATAAGGTGATCTTCACCCCAGCCAAAAACAGGTCCGGTCCTCGCCTGAAGGAATTCAGTGAATCAGTATTCATTGTAAGAGCAACATCCAAAATCCACCATTTACTGAGAAAAGAACCTAACATCAAACCAAATTTTGCCCTTACAACTTGTCCTCCCTAAATTGTCCAGTTGAAATAATTGATCTACATAAATGCATTATTTTATGAACCTCGAACAAATCATCCCAGTTCTATACTTTTCTGAATTAATAAACACCCAGATCATGGGGTCTATTTGGATAATTAAGCTGTCCTACACAAAAAATAATCTTGTGGCTCTTCTCTGCACCCCATTTAAAGTCACAATATCATCTGCTATGTAAGAATAAACAAATTGAATGCAGTATTCTAACTGAAGCCTAACCAAGGTCTTGTACATGAATGCATTGTTTAATAGTGAATTGTTCTTTGAGTATTTAGCTTCCTGACATTGGTCATGGATCTTGAGATTGATGCATTAGAATGTCCAAATTTATTTCTTTCAGCACTGGTTGGTGTTAATTATTTTCCCTCTGTATGTATATGTATGCTTAGGATTTAACATTTCCACATGTATTACCCTTTTAACGTGGACCAATCTTCTAGCACATTTAGATCTACTTATAGTAGTTCAGCATTTTCTATAATCCTTCATTTTTATTTTGCCTGCTTTACATGTTTTTGCTGAAACTAGAGACATGCTGTTGAAACTATTCATCTTGCACTCATCAGGACAGAGACAAGAATGCCAAATTTCAAGAGGAATGAAAATTTATGCTGCATGAGAAAAGGAATGTTGATTAGTTGGAAAGTCAGCTCTTATTGGTTGAGGCATTGCTATGGTTAATGCGCCAGGGAAATCTAGTCCTTATGCTTTTGTTTGTTCAATAAAGTTCCAATGTCTGGACATGTTGCTTTTCCTGTCAAAGGACAAGTCCCTACATATGATTATACATAGCAAGTGTAGGAGGGCTGCATTGAAAGTTCAATTGATAATCTGACATCGGTTGTTAGTGTAATTATTAGCATACTTGGGATTGTTTAGCAAGTTCTGCCCAATCGCCGAATCACACGTAACGTTGGACATTGTGTTCCGAGTTTTACAAGCATGGATTGGTTGAGTACAGTCAGTATTCTGCCTACTGCAAACAGCCAAAAGGATGTGCTGTTGAATACAATCCGATAATCACTGGGACAAACAGCCCATTTACCTGACATCACACCAACACTGAAATTCATGTAGCACATTACTCAGTTGCATGGTAGACAGAATGTAATTTTGACTTGATGGCCGAATCTGTTAGTGGAATACAGCACTCACATTGCCACTGCATAGTAGCAGCATGAAACGGCTAGCTTCGCCTGTTAATCAAATGTTGAGCTACTTTACTCTTCTCCAGGTTTGAAAATGGTGGTCTTAGACCCTGAAAGAGTTAATAATCACACAAGTTTAAAAATCACATAAGCTGCAAGCTGTATCTCAGTCACACAGCGAAGCTATGTGAAAATCATAGATCTTGATTAAAGCAGACCCAGATAAGAGTCAAGGACCATTCAATTGAATGATGTGCAGCTACAGTACATGTTTGCCCATTAGAACAAGGAATTAAAAAAAAGGGAGGATGATATACCATTGGTCAGAGATATAGCTATCATTGCTAGATAATATAACATGCAGAAGTTATAATCGGACACAATACTCTTATGTATGCATGATGTAACCTTAATCAATAACTCTGAGTGGATAGACATAACTCCTAAAATGTGATTAGTATATGCTAATTATTTGTAATCAAATTTGAAACTCTAATTGCTTGTGTATTTCTGAATTTTGCACTCTGGCTGGTTATAGACTGAGACCTGTGACTTTCTAGGGTCCGAGTTATATAGCTTGATTAAAACAGCTGTTTAAGGAAACTCCGTGACTTGGTCTAGTTACTTGAAGGGTGAAGTTGTGATCAATTAAAAGGCTGACATCAACCCTGCAGCAAATCTATTTGTAATTATGCACAAAGCATAATGATCAGGGTAGCCATTATCCCATAGGATAACTTTGATGTGCCTTGTTGAGGCACCAGGGAGTTATCATCCCTCATGCTTGACAGAAGCTACACGTACTCAAATGCAAATATCCTCTGCCATCAGAAAGAACATGCCCAGGCATTGAGCCATTTTTGACTCCACAGAAGCAAAGAGAACATTTACACCCTGGTGCATTTTCCATGGTAAGGCCTCGACCTAAAAATAGGATATTTTCAGCTCCACTTAATGTCTCAGGTTAAGGTAACTTCAATTAGCATGCTAATGGACAGACCATCTGCACAGATTGGTGAGTTCTTCAGGATTTGGCGACTTTGGTTTGTGGTGGTAAGACTGAACCACTCTTGATGATAGACATTGATATCCTCTGCCAAATGGACAATCTTTGCCACCCTCAGAGCTTCATCGAAGTGGTATTCCACATGGAGGAGCATTGATATAAAATAAAATACTTTCTGATGAATAAAGCAAAAGCAAAATACAGCTCTGACAAAGGGTCATCCTGACTCAAAACGTTGGCTCTATTCTCTCTCCACAGATGCTGTAAGACCTGCTGGGATTTTCCAGCATTTTCTGTTTGTGTTTGATGGAGGAGTACTGATTCATTTGCTGAGAGAAGATGTAGGTGGTAATCAGCAAGAGATTTCTTTGCCAACATCCAGAGTCAATGTTGAAGATTCCCAGAGCAACAGTTCCTCTCCCCACCAGCCCAAATATACACCAGTTACTGGTAGGACAGGACATACTGAAAATGACTGTGGTCTATAAATCAGCATCAATAAGTGGTGTTAGGTAACCATAGTGATCATGTGCCTTTGACTCAGTATAAAATGTTGAACAGTTATTAAATCATAGAATCCCTACAGTGCAGAAGGAGACCATTTGGCCCATCGAGTCTGCACCGACCGCAATCCCACCCAGGTTCTAACCCTGTAACCCCACTTATTTACCCTGCTAGTCCCCCTGACACTAAGGCAACTTACCGAGGCCTAACCTGCGCATCTTTGGAGTGTGGGAGGAAACCGGAGCACCCAGAGGAAACCAACGTAGGGAGAATGTGCAAACTCCACACAGACAGTGACCCCGAAGCCAGAATTGAACCCGAGTCCCTGGCGTTATGAGGCAGCAGTTCTAACCATTGTGCCACTATGCTGCCCATAATATAAGTGATTCATCATAGCGATTATATGAAAAAAAGGCCAACCAGTAACTGAGAGGTGTTGGGTGGGATTTTCCAGCTGCACTCACCCCGAAATGAGAAAATCCCACCCGAGGATCAACGGACCTTTCCATGGTCCATTCCTTGTCCGCTACAATTCCCGCAGCGGGCAGAACGGGAAAATTCACCCCGTTGTTTTCATACGGCAATACAGATAGATAGAAATTTGATGCTTGGTTGCTTTTTCTATATCAGTTCAGATTTTGAAGCAGGGATATCCAGTTTAACCATATAAACCATTATAGTTTAGGCTGGTAATGAGCAAAATATTACTAACCCAGGCATACATGAAAATGAAACACAACCAGATAAGAACATTCTGCAAGGGTTCTCATTTTATGCCATTAAATTGGTCTCTCCCTGAATGTTATAAACTGACCTTGAAATAGAAAGATATTCTGCTGAGAGGTTTGGAAGAACATGCCCAAGGATGAAAACTGTAGCTGAGATTTCTGACAGTTGAGCATGAAAACCAATTGTACTGTATTGAGAATCAGATGTACGGATTACATTTTAAATTACAGCATAGAACCATACAGTATGGCCCAACCAGTCTACATCGTTATTTATCCTCCACATGAACAATAGATCTAATGCTGTGGTGCATGTTCTATTCCAAAAGCCCTTTATCATCTTTAATTTGCCAAACTTTCTAACATTTTTAAATGTTAACATTCTTCAATCCCAAACTCTGTGCAAAATCAGTTCTCCTGCTCTCTATCCTAATCTTATATATATGTTACCCCTGCTCGAGATTCCCCTAATTCAACTAATGTTCGGAGGACCCTGCATTCGAATCCCACCACCACAGATGGTGGAATTTTAATGCAATTTTTTAAAAAATCTGGATTCAGAATCTACTGACGATCATGAAACCATTGTCGATTGTTGGGAAAACCCATCTGGTTCACTCATGTCCTTTAGGGAAGGAAATCTGCCATCCTTACCGGGTCTGGCCTAAATGTGACTCCAGATCCACAGCAATGCGGTTGACTCTCAACTGTCCTCAGGCAACTAGGAATGGGCAATAAATGCTGGCCAGCCAGCGACATCTATGTCCCACAAATGAATAGAAAAATCTAAAAATTTTGGACAGAGTTGCAACATTTTGGGCTGGTGTTTAATCTATAGAACGCTGTTTTGTCTGTTTAGCATGCATGCAATCCTCTGTCATAGATTTATCAGTTGAAATTTTATTCTAAAGTATACTGATGCAGTTCCTGCCATTCCTTTAGATACATCATCTAACTTGATGGTGAGGAGGAAGTGAAGAGTTATGCTAGTCCTTTAATTTGATTTATTATTGTCACATGTATTAGTATGCAGTGAAAGATATTGTTTCTTGCACACTGTACAGGCAAAGCATACCGTGCATAGGGAAGGAGAGAGTACAGAATGTAATGTTACAGTCATAGCTAGGGTGTAGAGAAACATCAACTTAATGTGAGGCAGGTCCATTCAAAAGTCTGATGACAGCAGGGAAGAAGCTGTTTTTGAATCGTTTGGTACATGAGCTCAGACTTCAATATATTTTTCCCAATGGAAGACGAAAGAGAGTATACTTGGGGTGTGTGGGATCCTTGGTTATGCTGGCTGCTTTTCCAAATCAGCAGGAAGTGTAGACCGTGTCAATAGTTGGGAGGCTGGTTTGAGTGATGGACTGGGCTTCATTCGCAACCCTTTGTAGTTTCTTACGGTCTTGAACAGAGCAGGAGCCTTATCAAGCTGTGATACAACAAGAAAAAATGCTTTCTATGGTGCATCTGTAGAAGTTAGAGAGAGTTGTAGCGGACATGCCAAATTGCCTTAGTCTCCTGAGAAAGTAGAGGTGTTGGTGGGCTTTCTTAACTACAGTGTCCGCATGGAGGGACCAGGACAGGTTGTTGGTGATCTGGACATCTAAAAACCTGAAGCTCTCGACCATTTCTACCTCGTCTCCATTGATTTGGACAGGGGCATGCCCTCCACTACACTTCCTGAAGTTGATGACTATCTCCTTCGTTTTGTTGACATTGAGGGACATTTAGGTGGTATACACATCTGTTGCTGCTGATAGCCCTCAGTGCCTCATGGATACTAAGTTTTGAACTGCTCGCTCAGTTCTGCATGTTTCACAATTAGCACAGTGGTAGTACCACACCATACAATTGAGTATGCCTTCAGTGTATACAGACTTGGCCTCTACAGGGACTGGCAATGATCACTACACGAAGGAGGCTAACCAAAACCTTCTCAGGACAACTAAAAACCGACCTTGCCAGTGACACCCATGTCCTGATAATGAAAAAAAAAGGTCTGAATACTGATAATGATAATAGATCTGCTATATTGGCTGCTATTAGATCACACATTTCATTGTTTGCTAACTGTGGCTCAGTTGATAATACTCATACCTCTGGGTCCCTAGGCATTATGGGTTCAAGTCCTACTCCAGGACTTGATCACAAAAAAAAAACAAGACTGACATTCTCGTGCAGTACTGGAGGAGTGTAAACACAATAAGAATGCATGTTGGATGAGACATAGGAATTAGAAGCAGAAGTAGGCAAATTCAGCCCTTCAAGCCTCCTCCGCCATTCAATCAGATCATGGCTGATCTCTCCCTGGTCTCAAATCCACCTCCCCACCTACTCCCCATATCTTATCCCTTTTTTCATTAGAAATATTAACATGAGGTCCCGCTTACCCTCTCTGGTACACGTAAAAGAACCCATGACAGTATTTCGAAACAAAGCAGTGGAATTATCCCACATGCCCTGATCGATGTTTATCCCTCAATCAACATCACAAAAGGAGATTATCACATCGCTGCTTCTGGGAGTTTCCTGTGTGCAAATTGGCTGCTGTGTTTCCCCTATACTACAACAGCGTCTTTCCTTATTTAGCTGTAAAGTGTTGAGATGTCTGATGGATATGAAAAGCATTACTTTGATTTGATTTATTATTGTCACATGTATTAACGGACAGTGAAAAGTATTGTTTCTTGCATGCCAAACAGACAAAGCATACCGTTCATAGAGAAGGAAACGAGAGAGTGTTTCAGTCATAGCTAGGGTGTAGAGAAAGATCAACTTAATGCAAGGTAAGTCCATTCAAAAGTCTGACAGCAGCAGGGAAGAAGCTGTTCTTGGGTTGGTTGGTACGTGACCTCAGACTTTTGTGTCTTTTTCCTGACAGAAGTAGGTGGAAAAGAGAATGTCCGGGGTGCATGGGGTCCTTAATTATGCTGGCTGCTTTGCTGAGGCAGCGGGAACTATAGACAGAGTCAATGGATGGGAGGCTGGTTTGCGTGATGGATTGGGCTACATTCACGACCTTCTGTAGTTCCTTGCAGTCTTGGGCAGAGCAGGAGCCATACCAAGCTGTGATACAACCAGAAAGAATGCTTTCTATGGTGCATCTGTAAAAGTTGGTGAGAGTTGTAGCTGACATGCCAAATTTTCTTTGTCTTCTGAGAAAGTCGAGGCGTTGGTCATTGCATTGGTCAGATCATACTAGATATGAGTTTATTTTATTTTGGAGGTATGCTAATAAATAGGTTTTATCAACTGCAGTCAAAATTAATGTGTAGAGCTGGAGTTAAAGGTTTACAGGATGTAGGACCAAGTAATTACTCTAACAACCAATTCAAATGTGACTTTATATTGGGGACTAAACACATTAATAAATGCTCAGAATTGCTGTATTTACAAAGTAAGAATGGTAAGAAGAAAAAATTTTCATTTATGAGGATTGTCATAAAGTAGTAAATTGATATATTTGATTGATAAATCACACAACACATTTGCACACTGCATCAACGGCTGGGATCAGTGGCTAATCTCCAACCTCAAAGCTTATTTGAGATGGGTTGAGAGAGATTATGTTTGGTGTCTGCATAAAGACCAAGCTCCACAAACTCTTTTGGCCAACAGGCTCTGCCCCATTGTTGGAGTAATAATGCAATCTTTAATGAGTGATTTGCTACAAGCAATCATCTCTTAATTAATTTCATAATATTAATGGAACCCTACAAAAGGGTTAGTTTAACATGGTTATATAATTTATATTTGACGACAAATTCAAATGCTGCAGCAACAATTATAACACAAATTGAATGTTATTTTGCATAGCGTATGTGATTACATAACTTGTTGACATTTGGATCGCTGACTCCATTTATTAGGAATGTAGAGTGTAAAGCCTCCTTTTGTGAAATCTGAATAAGGCCGTCCGTTCACACACAATCCATTTGAGTGAAAAAATTATATTAAATAGTTGTCAGTTCGTATTTACTGATCCACTTGATATTTCGCATACATCTGTCAGAAATAAATTATATCAATTTGTGATTCCAACCACCAAAACAGAAATGCGTGTTAGCGGTTACTCTTGCCTCTGAATGAGAAAGTTGTGGATCCTAGTCCAGAGACCTGTACTAGATTAATGAGGGATTGTTGCAGTTATCTTTACAATGGAACATTAAACCGAGGCCTCTGTTTTCCCTCTCCCTGGTCAATATTTATCCCACAACTGACATCACCAAAACAGATGCAGAAATATTCTGGAATTACTCAGCAGATCAGATAACATCTGCAGAGAGAAACAGAGTTAACCAGTGGGGTCTTGCTTGCTACCTGGAGAGCTGACGAGAGCCCTGCATCACCCTCTTCGGGGAAGGCCTGCAAGTGTCAATCAAATGGCTAGTGACAAGCCTTACCTGGTATCAAGGAATCCGGGATGGAAATCTCACCCTGCTCCAGTCGCTGCCGGCCAATCAGAGGCTGGGCACTCTCCATTCCAGGAAGCAGTGATAGCCGCTAGCAATGCACCACCAGAGGTCCAGGACCAGTGAGAAATCATGACTACCAAGTGACTATAAGGACAAGAACAGAAGAATACATCATATAAGATATTGGACAAGGAGAGGACTGTACATTGAGCCTTCCTCTGCTGTTAAATGACACCATGGCTGATCTTTGATCTCAATTCCACTTTCCCACCCAATCCTCAGATCCCTTGATTCCTTAGAGTTAAAAAACCCATCAATCTTGACTTTCAGTATGTTCAATTGCTGAGCATCCACAGCTCTTTAAGATAAAGAACTCCAAAGATTCATTGGAGATTGGAATTTCTCTCAAATCTGTCAAAAATGGTAAAACCTTTAATCTGTAACTATGACCTCTACTTCTAGTTTCTTTAGCCCAGGGAACCAACTTTGCAGCATCCATTCTGCCAAGTCCTTGAAGAATGTTATTGAAATTTAAACTCCAGAGTGTATAAACCAGTTGTACTCAATCTCTCCTCATAGCACAACTCTGTCACCTCAAGAATCAATCCAGTGAACCATTTTACGAATTTTCAAATTGTATCAAAGTAACATCTCTGGTTCAGAAAGGGAATGAAGGATAAAATGGGTAAGTATAAATCAACTAGTCTAACATTAATTGTGCGGGAAACGTTTAGGATCAATAATTTGAGATTAAGTTATTGCAATTTCTAAAATACTGGGGTTAATCAAGTAGAGTCAACACAGAGTTGTTAAAGGCAAATTGATGGAACAGAAGACACATAGAAAGAATACTATGCTGGAGTGAGATGTAGCTAGATCATGTAGTTGGAAATTTGGCTCAAGTGAAATTCAATGCAGAGGAGCAAAGAGGTGGTCCTTTTTCTACTTTCTTCTTTCTCCAGTACTTTGAGAGTTTTTCTTCCTTGTCTCTAAGCTAGGCAACTGCACTTTATCCATGTAAATTATCAAGTAATTGACGGATTAAATAAATAAGCTTGGACAGAAATGGCAGGGTTGGTGCTGTGCCATCACTGCAGCATATGGGAATCTGTGGAATACATTGAAATTCTGCACAACCCTATCTGCAGCAAGTGCCTGCACTTGGGCAACTTCAGCTCAAAGTTGCTGAGCCGGACTCTTAAATTGCACACATAGGAAGGCACCAAATTGTAATAAACCCAAATGAGGAGGGATGAACTAACTCCCTGTCTTTATTCCACCCCCTCTATTGGTTGCCACAAGATTTAACCTAAAAAGGATTCTTTTTCGCAAACCCAAGAGTTATGTTGTAAAGGAGCCAGTTTAACCAGACTTTCTCGAGTTAAAGATAGAGTGAGTTTATTAATTACTAAAAGCAAAAAATGATAAAACGCATGAATATACATTCAGATTAGAAAGGAGGATTGGGTTCAAAGTAAGTCAATATTTTTCTTTGCTAAGAGAATCGGAGGAGTTAGGGACCAAATTAAAATGTAGAACATCAAAGATAATCATCGTGGGCTACACAATGGCACAGTGGTTAGCACTGCTGCCTCACAATGCCAGGGACCCAAGTTCGATTTCCAGCTTGGGTCACTGTGTGGAGTTTGCACATTCTCCCCGTGTCTGCATGGGTTTCCTCCGGGTGCTCTGGTTTCCTCCCACAGTCCAAAGATGTGCGGGTTAGGTGGATTGGCTATGCTAAATTGCCCCTTAGGGGATAGGAATTGGGTGGGATTATGGTCGGTGCAGATTCAATAGACCGAATGGCCTCCTTCTGCACTGTCGGATTCTATGTTCTATTCTATCTCCGGATTGTTACCTGAGCCATGCGCCAATCAGCACTGGGCCAAACAGAGAGTTAAACACAGCCTAAAGAGTAATGTGGGAAGGAACGGTTTCAGTTCATAGGCCACTGACATCAGCATTCAGGGGAGAGTGAACTATTCCGTTGGGATGGGTTCCACTTGAACCAGGCTAGGACCAGTATCCTGGTCAGTCATATAGCTGGGGCTGCGGGCAGAGCTTTAAACTAATAGAAGTGGAACGGGTTTGTGTGAAGGGAAATTTAGAAATCCAAAGTTAAAGGTCGAGGCATCAGAACAATAAAGCAATCTGGATAAAGATAAATGAAGTGGGACAGGAAGGGACAGAAAATTTAACCAAAATTATACATTGGTGATTAAGGACATTGCAGGGAATAGAAGTTTAAAAAAAAGGTTCTTTATCTGAAGACACAAGTTTAATACCAGAAATAGATGCTAAGCTCGTGGCTAAAAAGTGAGGAAACTAATTCAATTAATATCAATCAGCAGAGTAGTAGTATAGGAAAAACCTTAGGGATTAAATAGCTGGACTTGATGGTCCATTCCCTAGGATTCCAAAAGAGATGGTGGATATGATCGGATGAATTTCCAAAATTCCTTAGGTTCAGGGATTGTCCCTTTAAATTAGAAGTTGACAAACATTACACTACTTTTCAAGAAAGGAGGGGAGAGAAAACAATAAACTACATGCCAGTTAGCCTAAAAGGAAGCCTTAATAATCCACTTAGAAAAGTATATGATCAGAACAAACCAATTGGGTTTTAGTAAAAGGAAATCCTGTTTGACAAATTTATTAGAGGTTTTTTAATAGGGTAGAGAAAAGGGTACAAGTATATGTAGAAACCTGGATTTCCAGAATGTATTCAATAAAGAGCTGCATAAAAAACAAGATAATGGCTTACAGAGTTGTGGGTGATACTTTAGCGTGGATAGAGGAGTGGTTAATGGATACAAAGCAGAGAGTGACATAAATGGGAGTTTTTTTTCAGGTTGACAAGCAGTGAATAATGGACTGTCGCAAGAATTATGCTGGGGCCTCAGCTATTTACAATCTAGATTAACGACTTACATGAAGAGATAAGAATAATGTATCAAAGTTTGTTGATTATACCAAGTGAGGTGAGAAATAAGCTATGGGGAGGACACAGAGGCTCCAAAGAAATATTGACAGGTTAAGTAAGTGGGCAACAAAATGGCAGATGGGGTACTATGTGGGGAAGTGTGAAGTTCTTCACTTTGGTCATAAGAACAAATGCAGAATATTTTTTAAAGGTGTGAAATTTGTAAATGTTGATGTTCGAAGAAATGAGCTTGCTTGTGCAAAGAACACAAAGTTAGCATGTAGGTGCAGCAAGCAATTGGGAGGGCAAAAAGTATGTTGGCTTTCATCACAAGGGGTTTAGAGTACAAGAATAAAAGAAGTCTTGCTGCAATTGTACAGGGTTTTTGAGAGACTATATCTGGAACAGTGTGTGCAATTTTAGGCTCCACATTTAAGAAAGGATATACTTGCACTGGAGGCAGTAGATGTTCATGAGATAGGTCCTTGGGATGAGGGGGTCCGTCCTATGATGAGAGGATAAGTAAACTGGGCTTACATTCTTTGGATTTTAGAAGAGCGAGTGGTAATCTTATTAAAACCTACAAAAAAAATCTACAGCCTCATCATTGAATACATAAGGTTGGGATAGACAGATTTTTGATCTCTTAGGAAATCATGGATATGGGAAGTGAGTGGGAAAATGATGTTTAAGCCAATGATCAGTCATGATCATATTAACTAATGGAACAGTTCAATCAACATGCTGTATGATCTGCCTCCACAATTTCCTGTGTTCTTTTGTGTTTGACCTGTTGACTAGTTATAGGAAATATAATAGACATGATATGTATATTTTAAGAAGGCTTTCAATAAGGTGTCTCACAGTAGGCTCATAATAAAGATTAAGGCATTTTGTATTATATTAAATACAGCAACACAGAGAAAATTCATTGGCAGGAACCAAAAGATTAAAGTTAATGAATGTTTCTCAAATTGGATCATTGTTTCAGCATAATTTGTAACAGTGCCATCCCATATTACTAGCTTTTGTAATTTACCAGCAACTGGTATAAGACCTAATAATTTCCTAGTCTTTTTGAAGAAAGACAATGTGGCTGTGAAGAAAAGGGAATGTTGCTCCTCTTGCAAGATGTTGCACCTGCAACTGCGGAGGTAGAGGATCAGACACCTCCTCCTCAGTGGTCCAGGCCACTTCAGAATACGTGGACTCCATTGCACCTTGCACTCTGACAATAAACAAACTGCCCCTCAGCGGTGTCCAAAGCACCAAGTTGACATCCTTCACAAAACCACTATTAGCCTCAAGGAACTGCTCCTGCAGTGTCTGATCTCTGGTTTCACACACTACAGTACTGGTATCTGTAGTATAATGGGGTATATTAAACTAGGTTCCATTAAGGGTTAGCTGTACTGGCCTGTGATGTCATGGAAGGATGTGACATATTCATCTGATCTGGGACTTGAAAGCAAACATGATCAGAAGCTAGTGTAGAATGTTATATAACTGTAAATGTGTTACAATAAAGCTAGCAGACTTTCAGAACTTATTGAAACTACTGCAACCAAGCAATACAATATATGGCGACGGTAGTAGAAAGATGGTACTAGAAAAATCTCTACCACGACTTTAGCTCTTTGAGATGGTGGCAGGCCTAAATCATGTTGAAGCATGTAAATTGGTATAGAAAATTTGCTTGATTTACCACTGCAATGGGTCTTGCAGCAGAGCTGTGAGCAGGTCAGTACAATTTTGCACTCAATTGGCAACTGTCTAGACAACATCCTAGTTACCTTAGGGATCAATAAGGCTAAAGCCATATTAGCAGAGATTATTTTTGTATCCGAGACATATTTCATTCTTTGTAAAAACACCATTGCGAATTGCACAAAGTTCAATAAACATACCCAGAGACACAGGGCAAGCATTGACGCATTTATTGATTCGTACTGGTTAACAAAAGACTGAGTAAAATAAACTGAAAGAGCAGCTAGTTCACAGCCGAACAGTTGTTGGAACAGTGGATGGTGATCAGATCATTTGCAGTCCTAAGGTGACTTGATGCTGGTGAAAGCAATTCAGTCATGTAGACAAGCTAAGATCAAGAGGCAAAACTAATCAATAATCAGGCGGAGACAGTCCAAATTCCTAATCAACATACATGAATTCATCATCAGGCATAAAAAAGGGGAGAGAGGAAATGTGTGTGGCATGAAAAGCAATTAATGTTGGCAACTCAGAGACTGGCTGTTGCAGCTGATAAAGATACGGGTACGGAAATTGAGTCAGCAAAAATGTGCAATGCCATCAGTCTAAAAAGATGGGACATTTTCAGGCAGCATGTCACCGTAGAAGATGAGCAGAACACACGAGGAAATTTTAAAAGGTAAACAGAGTCTGTGAAGATTCACGAGACTTCGAGAAACCCTTCTTAGAAGTTAAAGAATTAAGCAGAATTTATTGGAGTGAAGAGATCGTGGCAGAAGGTCACAAGTCATACTTTATACTGAAGTTATTGGAGCAACAGTTTTGATTTTTTCATGATCCATGGCTAAACCAGAAAGTTCTTCTGCAAAAAGTTACATGGACCAGGAAGAACCGAACTAAAGATCATGGGCGAAGATTAGGGTTGTTCACTTTTAAGTAGAAAGGCATGTATCAAATTGCATCTAATTCAATAGAATAGAAATAAAGGAAGGTGATGGCCAATCAGAAGATTGAGAAAGCTGAAAACAGCCCAAGCTCAGAAGCGAAACCAATGTTTATAAACATACAGAAAAGGTTCCAGACTCTACTTCCTAAGGTCAAGAAAGGGATCGATCAATACAATGGTAAGACAAGGAGTAATTTCACAGTTTAAAAAAAAAACCAACACATTGGTGTCCAGGAATAAAGTAAAGTTTACTTATTAGTCACAAGTAAGGCTTACATTAACACTGCAATGAAGTTACTGTGAAATCCCCTAGTTGCCACAGTCCGGCACCTGTTCGGGTCAATGTACCTAGCCAGCACGTCTTTCAGAATGTTGGCGGAAACCCACGCAGAGAACTCCCCACAGTGACCCAAGCCAAGAATTGAACTCGGGTCCCTGGCGCTGAGAGGCAGCAGTACCACCCCATCTGATTCCAAGGCCAAATTGTTCCATAAGAGTGTGTGTTGATGTCACATAACTCAAAGTTGTGGAGTTGTTTGCCTTATGGATGATGTGTTGATAGGTTATGCTCAGCTTGAGCAGACCCGAGAGAGAGAGAGCAGTGCTGAGAAGGCTATATGAAGTAGGATTGATACTAAACAGTTAAGTGTGAGTTTTTCATAGCTAACAATCCGGTTGCTTGGTCACACGGTGAGTGCATCAGGAATAAAGATTGATCCATTGAAGACCAGAGCCATTAAAGAATTTCCAGCTCCAAGGAACAGAGTTTTAAAGCTTCATGATGTTGGGAACAGACAATCATTCCAAAACAATTAAGACAAAGTTGATGCCATCAGAAATATTGGACCATTACATTCTTGAATCTCCTACAGTTATTGCAGAAGATGCATCCTCTACTGGATTTGGGGCAGTACTTCTTCAGGGACAGATACCTACTCTACATCAGTCATTAAGAGATGCAGAGAAGAGATACGCAGCAATTGAAAAGGAAGCATTAGCAGCAGTAGGGACAGGCAAAAAATTTGTTGACTATATCTTACACCTTCACCTCATGATAGAAACAGACAACAAACCCTTAGTTGTGCTATTGAATTCAACAGAGCTTGAACAATGCCATCAACAGTACAAGAATTTAATTAAGATTGGTGAGGTTTAATACTCATGCGGTGTGTCCACCAAAGGAAACAGCAGAGAACAGACACACTATCATGCATTGAAACAAATAATCCAGAAAGACGCAATATTGACTTTGTGAAAAGTCGAGGGGTCTGCTACAATTACAGTCCATACATTACCAGCAACTGCAAGAAGATGGAGTTAAATCAGAGGCTCAGAAATCAGAGAATATTGTATTAGAGGATGGCTAACTACAGTCTCATCTTGGGACTGTATTTCAAGGAACAAGCACATCTGACAGTGATGATTTACTCATATACAGTGATAGACTAGCAATCCGAAGAATACTGAAACTTAAGATCTTGCAATATCCGTATTAGGATAAAGTGCAGAGCCAAAGCATGCTATTCTGTTTGGCTGCCAGATCTCCATTTTAAAATCACAGATAAGAATAAAAGGATGTAATTATTTTACTGTAATGGGGTGGGAATGCTTAGGAATGGATTTGAGAAGAGAAATTGTTTATAAGTTACAGATTACTTGAGGTGAAATGGAATAGTTAAGTGTCACACAGAAGTTGTGATGTCATTGAAAGACATTTTCACAGTCTGTGGAATTCCTGATATTGTGATATCAGATAACAAGCCCATAATTCACAAATACAGAATTTCAAAATTTACAGAATCGGGATTTGTTCACAGGTTCATCACAGTTCCCACAGGCTAATGGAATTGTGGACAGCGAGGGAGAGTGTCTAAACGGCAAAGGCATTACTGAAAAATTAGGATTTTCAACCAATGGTCTTAAGATATGGATCCTCACCCTTGCAAATGGATCATTTTCATGCGAGTTACTCATGGGAAGTAGGTTGCAGACAGATTCCTACCCTTCCGCATACAGGTGCAACAGGTCAAAGACATTGACTTAGAAAAAGTACAACTGAGGGGAAACCTACTGAAGTGGACAGATGAAACATCATGATAGTCATTATAGAAAGTGAGCATTATTGCACAACTAGAACAGATTTAGATCAGAGATCAATCAAGATATGGAGAAATGGCAAAGAATTCACCGCACCAGAGACCTTACACTAAGCACAGTAAGAAAAAGAGCTTTGATTAAAATAGAACAGTGTGAAAAACAGATTAGAAAGGTTACAGTGGTCACAAATGAAAGACAGCACCAAAGCAGGTAATCCCAAATCATTTAATTGAAATTCTGTTCAACAGCATCCAGCAGACCAACATCAGAATGGGAATGCCTTACCCCTACAAACGAGAGAACTATAAATGGTAGAAATGTGAAGGCACCACAAAGCTTATTGATGTAAGAGCACATGGAAAAGAGAAAACAAGAACATGGAGAAAAATAACATTTACGCAAGAGCAAAAAAAAAGGCTACATTTAAGAGACTTAAGCGTTGGATTTCCTGGAACACCAGAAAACGTTGAAGTCAGAACAGACTCTTGAGGGAGATGTAGTATAATGGAGTATGTTAGACTAAGTCCCATTGGGGGCTAACTGTAATATCATAGAAGGAAGTGACATACACTCACCTGATCTAGGAGTTGGAGAACAAGACATGGTCAGAAACTGGTGTAGTGTTCTTATAACAGAAAATATGTTACAATAGAGTTGTGTTTTGCAGTACCTAACTACTCCAACAAACACATTTTTGTCTATCACCATCTTTAATGACTTTGTGCTGCGTGCTCACCTTCGAGCTACAGAATTGCAGTGTGACCCAAGCACTGTTGGGTTGTGACACAATGCTTAAAGTGTCTCTCAGTTGCCTCAAAGTGCCTTAGATTTGTGTTATAGCTGCAGCAGTTTCCTGCTGCACTCAATCTACATCCACAAAGGGGTGGAATCAGGATTTCAACTAGATGCCATTTTCCCCACATTGGCTTCCCTAATTTCACCTCCAAATGTCTGGGAAACAACCACTATTGGAACAGTGTATGAAGCAAAGGACAGCTTGGGATTGGGGTGGATAAGTTGACGCCCCACTTGCAGACAGACATTCAGCAAGCAAACGTTGCAATTCCAGTATACCAAATTAAAAACAGATGCAAAATGCTTTTTAGCTGGTAGGAGTGCATGTGCTGTTCCACACTGGGAAGGTCAGAATGGGCAGATACTGCATCATCTATGCTTCAGTGGGAAGTTACACAAGTATTAGCATTGATGGAAGAATGGAGAGAGCCACAAAGAGAACAGTCCCTTTGGAATTCTGAAAGGAGAGAAAGGGTGAAGTATTTGATAATGACATTTCACTAGAGATGGCAGAAATTATCCAATGGGAAGTTGTGTGGGATGGAAGGCGAGGACAAGGGGAAATGACCAAGTGAAAGGGAAGAGTCAGAAATGGACACCTGCAGGCAAAGTGAAATCCAAAGCAAAGTTGATTTTAAAAATTCCAGTTCAGAGTAACCGCAAGAAGTAGCACTGATAGTTAATATGCTCCACCAAAAAGGAGGGTTCACAAGTAGGATGGAACTAGAGTGTTCCATGTATCTCACAAATAGGCAGGCATAGCCAGGACTAATGAGTTTCCAAGACACTACCTTTTATCTGGAAGAGAAATTGTTCAAATATAAAAACAGTTGAGCTAGACAGAGAGTGGTGATAAGTGGGCTTTGGTTTAAGTCTTTCAGGGATGAAATGGAGGACCTGCAGACCTTCCAAGTGGGGTATGTAGAGGGACAGTCCCATAGTAAAAGGAGAGAGTTTCTACTAGGAGACAAAGTGGAGGACATGAATGGAAGTGAGATAGTAGCATTTCTTGCTTATTCAAGCCTTTGAATACAAACATGTAACAACTGTATAACCATTTTTGGGACAACTGACTAAAAAGCTGCTTTAGATTTAAATAAATTGATAGTACTTTTGATTGAGGTAATAGAATTTTGCTTTTAAATTTATAGGAAGGACTTAAATTGAACATTTACAAAATATAAAAATCAAATTCTCAAATCAGAAGACATTTTAAAAAAATTTTATTGCTGAAACAACAAATGCAATGAACGTCAAATATTCTTCCTAAGACAACTTATTTGAATACTCAAATGGCACCAGTCCAAACTACAAATTAATGTTAAATACAAAAATCAAAAATGTTCAAATATTGGTCCACAACAATGTTTATGCTTGATGCAGAGGGACCAACATAAAGAGAGATTGTGGTACCATTACAGTGTTTCAAATCGGAATACATAAAAATTGCATAGAAGTGTAAAGGTTCTTCAAAATAATCTAATGAAATGAATTTGCAGTAAAAAGGACAAACCAACTGTAGAGAGAACAAGCAGTGTTACATCATCCAACATGACTTGGGTGAAACCCTGAATACGAGGTAGAAACAAACGAGGATTCTCTTGAAGCAAATCCTTCTGTAAACCACATAGCGACGCTTCAGTAAACATGTCCCAAATGCTCAGTCACAGCTAGCATTCTGATCCAGTACAAAATGCTCCTAGAGTCTGTTCCCTCTTTTGCCCCATCTCACCCAACTCTTTCCATATAGAATAGCATTCCCAAGTAACTTGTAAAGCAGCTCATCTACAAGACATTTTTCCTGCACTTTCAGCTGCTGAGGCTGCAAAAAAGATTTGTATTAACACGTCCATGCTAAATGGTAGAGAACAGCACATTAAAACACATTCATGGATTAACGAGGACTGCAATTTTAATTGAAGATTTAAGAGTTGAATTTGGTCTCAATACGCAAGTGCCTCCTTCTTTGAATGCAACAACTTTCCATTGCTTTTATTGCGCAATTTAAGTAAACCTTTGCTAATGCTCCAGGAAGGACATTAACGTCAAAAAAATAAAACACTACATTTTCATGACTGAAGATCAATTACCCTGTAATTATAGTATGTTAGGTAAAAACATTAAGCAACAGATTAGAAGTGCTAATTGAACAAAAAAAAAGGACTCGATAGCTGTTTTACTGCACGCTTCACATCATGTTTTTCCAACCCAGCCTTCGATTATGCAAGTTTGAAATTTGGCTTATTTCCCGATATTTTCTAATGGTCACATTGAACCTGTTAACACAAGCAATGTCATAATATTGCGAAATTAATGGACTTTTAAGTCACCATAAGGTCAAAATATTGGAGCATTCTTAGACTTAGAAAACCAATACAATTTTTATAAGACTTGGTAGCCTAAGTTTTTTTTAAGAAAGCAATCAACATATGCCTTGAACTCTACCCATGTACTCAAGAAAAAAATACAACCCTTGTAGAATTGACACACATTTACTTTCACTTTAAAAATTTAACTTTCCAAGATCAAACACTAAACACACACCAGAATTGCAATATTGAATTGCTACTTACTTATGGCATAAAAATAGTCCTAATACTAAATGTCTTCAGGAGATAGAGCGGGCAAGGGCAGAGAGATTGTGCTGTTGATTATAGGATCTTTTTTTCTCATGAGCATTAGAGAAAGATACCCATTAATACAAGTGGAGGTCTATCACTGCAGGTCAGTCTCTTAATCCAGTACTAAATCAGTTACATACAAACGAAGGCTATAGGATAAGTACAAAGGTTAATGATCCCATCCATATGAGCAGCAAGATGCGAATAGGCCTGCAATTTGCCAGTGGGTCAGCTCTTTTCCAAATGTTAAATGCAAAATGAGCACCTGGCAGTCCAACTGCATAGGGCCAAGTAGATTTTCACGCAGGAGGAGCACTTATAGTGGAATGTTAATTAAACAGTATTTTAAAGCTAATATTTGACAAATACAGTAGTAATGTCTCATCTAAAAACTTTATCTGACTAGCTTGTAGAAGTGAACAAAGTTAAATCTAGCCTCATCAACTCAACAGTAAACTTCAATTTATGTAAAAATGAAGATAACAATCTTGCAATTTCTCCATTCCATTAGTTACAGTAAAAAAGCTCTGGTGAATAATTTGGTTTAGATCAATATTTTGCTTGAGCGATGGAAACAGGGCAATTTGGTATTTAAACTTCGCAGCTAATGGCCAAGACACTTTCTTTAAGCTGAGATACACCTCAAACGTTGCTGTGGTAAACTGATATATTGCAGTGCTTTAACTACATGTTTAAGGAAAGTCATGTGTCGTCAAGTGGGAACCACTATATAGCTATATCATTTTAGCCAGCTATGGAATAAAATGACTGAGAAAAAGTAAATGTTAAAGATCACTTATGAAGAGACAACGTGGGCTAAATTACCACAATTGAGCTTGGAAAGTTTTCAAAATTACTCAGTATTGCATGAAAAACGAATGCCACCTCTGATCATATTTATGCAATCTTGAATTGGAAAGATTTGCCAGTTTTCTTTTTATCCAGCCAAGAATCCAACACTAACCTTGAATGTATAAGAAATGCTGTTCTGGTAATAAATTCATAAACAGCTCAGCCTTTAACAAACCAAACATTGCGATTATCCTGGTTTTTGCAATTTTAAAGACCAACTATTGAATATTTGATATTAGAGGGAGACCAAGCAAATGAGATCAACCTTCAGTGGAAATATGCCTAAATTGGTACATTTCGAACAAATCTCACCAGATTTCAGCTCGAGCCCATGGCATCTGTATATCCTGGTCGATCAAGTCACAGCTTTCATTCCAGTACCAACTTTAGTACTGAGAACTGTTCAGAATGATTTGGAGAGCCAGCCTCCATAATATCAGTGTTTAAGCTAGTGGTTAAAAAAAAAACAGGAGAACTTTTATACTATACTTGCCAGTAACATGAGAATGTCATTTTTGTGCTGAATAATGATGCTATTCTAATTTGTTACACAATATCAGCATCAGAACTCCTAGGTCAATTATTGCACAGCAGTAGATAATAGTTATCTAAAATTGATTCATTGTTCCTGATGCAGAGGCTAGTACCCCTAATTCACAGTAGCGTTTTCCAGGCATGTAGGTGGAAAATTAAGACTGCTGCAAACAGGAACACCAACCATGAATCTCAGATTTCACTCCAGTGGAGTGAGATTCTATGCTATATGGTCTCACAATTAGTGGAGTTAAAACTCTTCCTTGAGTACACCATTTTTAAAGAATATGAATTTTCCGCTTCCCACACCTACTATCTGCAAGAGTGACTGCGGCAGCTCCCACCCCTTTACTGTGGTCGGAGAACATGCACAGCTAGGATGTTTATTCAAACCCATGCATTGGAGATCCTTTTAAAGGAGAGACACCCAATGTTTTGGCTGCCAGTTACCAAATATCATCAAGGGTAGGGCAGGGGAAGGAGGAGGAATGACCACAAGTGTTTAGCTTTAGTTTCCAAATGGCCAAGTTCTTTATTTAGCATTTAATTTCAATGCAGCTACTGATTTTATGAGTGAACTAACTGTCCTCAGTGTTCAGCCTACCAGAAGCACATCAACCAAGGCCGTATCAGAAAAACTGGCTCTCCAGTAAATTATCTTAAATTTCAAAATGTTTGAATATTTTGTTCCAAGTTCCTCAAATTCTGTCTAGCATCAATGAATCTGAAAGTAATTTAAGGCACTCTGGTCACCCATGCTGATCATTTTAAAATAATCATCCTGGTATACAAGCGCAGCTGCTCAAATTCTTGCCAACATCATCTAATGCTTTACATAAAATAAACCAACACAGGATCGTACAGCTTTAAGAATTCAATCCACCCAATTAAATCTTCAAGGACACACCATTTAATCAGATAAAGTGAAGGTACAATCAAATAGTGTAAATACAAGTTTATTGCATGGCAAACACCCCTTCCCAAAAAAATCCTAGCAATTTAATTGCATAGCTTTCCTCATCTTGACATCAGCTAGTGCTGAAGCTCTAAATGCAGCAAAAGTCTCCAAACTCTGTACATTCTAAGGAAGCTGTTCTGTTTAATTTCCATTCTTGGCAGCAAGCTCATGTTCCAATTTATCCAGCCTGTAAAGAAAAAAATGGTTTACAAAATGAGATTGTTGTCTAATCTGCTTTAAAATACTCGCAAAAGAAAATCAGTTAACATATGATTTCATTGGTTATTATAGTTAGAAGGAAAAGAGAAAACACTCAACAGGGTCGATCAGTATCTGTGTAGAGTGAAACTAAATTAATGTTTCAAGTCACGAACTAACAGCTAGACTGGCCATAATTTTTATAAAATCAAGCAAACCTTTCACAAGACTTCGAGTAACGAAGAGGTGTATAGTCATTTGCTAGCACAGAACTTGAGCTTTGCTGAAAAAAGGTGCATGTTGTTCAAACGTTTCATCTTGCATTCATCAGGATAATCCACACAAGAATTCATGCTACACGACGGTACTGATTGGTCAATAAATGCTAGGAATCCCAACTATCAACACCCTGGGGGCAGAGGGGTGGGTACCAATGACCAGAAACTGAACTGGCCATATAAATACTGTGCCCACAAGAGGTCAAAGCGCTAGGAATCCTGCAGCAAGTAACTCATTCCTTGACTCCCCAAAGCTTGTCCAGCACTTGCAAAGGCACAGGTCAGGAATGCGATGGAATACTCTCCGCTTGCCTGGATGAGTGCAGCTCCAACAAAAAAGCTCAATATCATCCATGGCAAAGGAGCCTGCTTTATTAGCATATCATGCACCCCCCATCTACCATTGAACAATGGCAGCAGCACTGCAGGAACTCACCAAGGCTCCTTAGACAGCACATAACCACTTTCATCAAGAAGGTCATGGGCAGTAGATGCATGGGAACAATGCCTGGGAACTCCTTTTCAAGCCATAACATCCTGACTTGGAAATATATTGCAGTTCCTTTACTGTCACTGGGTCAAAATTCTGAAATGTCCTCCATAACAGCACCACATGGACTGTAGTGACTCAAAAAGCCAGCTCACCACCACTTATCAATGGTAATTAGGGATGGGCAATAAATGTTGACCTAACCAGTAATGCCCACATCCCACAAATGTACAAAATACAAGTTTTGTGGGCAGTTCAGCTTCAATAGGTGACAAAAGCTTTATGCTGTTAATTTTGCATTACTGAAAATGATATCATCACAATTATACCAAGTTGTTCGCAATCCTCCAAAGCTTCTTGAATGTTTTAAATCAAAATAGGAAGCAAGAAATTTTCTGTTATTTCAATAAACATTTTATGGTTGTGAATTAATGCAAACAGCTGGCACATGAACCTTAAAAAAAACTGGTCACTATTGCTTCTTTTGTTCTCAATTCCATTTATTTAAATGAGTTGAAGCTTAGCTTTTCCATATGGAGAACTCTAATGCAAGCCAAAGATGACTCAAGGTTTAGAGTAGAACAATAAAACTGTCTACAATCATTTCCAAGAGGTGATGACAGGTTGCTTTATCCTGGACCAACTACTGATGATCCAATGAGACAGACCAGGAAAATCTCCTGTATTATGTTCAGACCCATCAATAGAGCTGGTTAATTCAAGGCGAGTCACAGGGTAAGTGTGAAAACTACTCGTGATAAGTGGGACAGGACCCAGGGCAGTGGGGGCAACAATATAGTCAAGCAGAGAAATCTTGCTGCATGGAAATCCTCAAAGCAAAACATGCCCAATAGCTATAGCCTCATATTTGACAATTTTACATAGTTCATACATCAACTTGCTTGGTCTCAAGTGGTTCTCTCCTCCTGGCAATCCCATCTCCATCACATGTCTCATCACATTTCCTCATCCACAATGGGTGGCTATAACATTCCAATCCTTTGAGCTACTTTCAATGCTCCCACTATCTTCACTGACACCCATGTGCTGGTTCCTGATTTTGTCATCTGTTACTCCACACATCGACCTCAACAGCTGCATCGCACTGTTACCCAGTCATTCCTCCCCCCTCCATATTTGTAAAAGCTTGGACAAAATCAAGAGGCTGGTCTCAATGGCCTTGTAGATTCTTCCTCTGTTTTAGTAATACTTTATCATACAACACTCCACTTCTTTCAATTATTCTAACCATTCAAACTGTCCACTGTTACCACATCTTTTACATAATTTGCCTACATGTCTTTCATGACAAAATATTTCCTTCTCAGGATCTAAAAAACAAACATTTCTCCAAGATTTTAATGGCTTTGATTTTGCAGGGATGGTAGTGGATGATGACAAACTGCCAGCGTCCTGCAACAATAACAACACTTTAGATGTACTTAATTAGCTGTCACAAGTTCAAGATATCCAGTAGTCACGAAAAACGCACAAAAATCCTGACGCTGCTGTCTGTCACCTAGTGCTCTGTCACAGACCATGTTATGGACACAATGTTCCCAACTGCTCTCCACCCAGAGCAATTACTGAAATCATAAGAACTCGCTTCCTGGCCTTTTGGCCAAGATCAAGTGTAGTATCGACATGCTGTGCTTAGTTGAAGTCATTAGGTTACATTTTAGCTTCATTTGAAGCAATTTTTTAAAGTGGCATGTCGGCCTTTTGGCTAAGATGCAAATGAGATCAAGCCTTGGAGGAGGAGCTATGCCTACTCCAATCAGCTTGGATCATGTAGATCAAGCCCAAGACAGGAGTCTTGTCAGCTTGGATCAGGAAATGTCTCAACTTGTTGAGACTCTGAATTGGACTGGATTTGATTGAATTGGAATTTTAAAAAACTTAAACTTTGACAGTGCTGTTACAAACCCCATCGCCTTGTTCAAATCAGGTGGAACTGGGTTTTAAATGGCAATGCAATTAATATGGCCCTAAAAATAATTTCAGATTTGCACAGTACTAATGCGATTTTTAAAACACAAATATTTCAGCTTCTACATTTACCCCGTATGTATATCTTAATCTTAAATATATTTACAGCAAATTAAAGAGTAATTTTATTTTATTTTAAAAGACATGACTCCAGTTTCATACTGGAAATGTCCAATAAAGACTGCTGCAGTAGAGGTGTCATTCTTAAAGAGATCACTCGATCTCTCTGCAAGGCTGACTTCAAGATCAATAGCAGCAAACTCTGGGCCATAAATATGCTATATCCAGCTAGACATTTCAATACTCACAATATACAGGAAAAAAGATCAACAGGCAAATTTTCTCACCTCAAGCCTACAACTTTCACATCACTATGAAACGTCCTTGCAAATCATGGATTAGGCCAGAAATTCCAACTGTTGGATAATCTGAGATTACAACAGCATCTTAATTTTAACAGATGCAAAAATCAGCCACAATCTTATTCAATTAGGAAACAGGTTCAAGGGGCCACATGGCCTTTTCCTATTAATTAAATATGGCAGCAGTGCCAAAATTTAGAATTGCTCTCCACAGCCTGAGAAAACACAAGCTCTGGGGAGCTAACTGTTACAGCAGATTAGAAGAGATTTTGAGGACACAAGAGATCAAAATGAGGTAATGCAAAACAAAAAAAAAAACCAAATGCAAGCACAGATATCAGAACAGAATGATTAGGTATATACTCTAAATATCTGGAACAGAAATTGAACTAAAGAGATTTAAAAACACGAAACTGATTCCAATGAGAAACAGAGGCTCAAGTTTAAAAAAAACACTGATTCGAGAAAAAAAAAGATTTACTGGATGTGGGAAGTTTCTTTGGGGTGTCAGGAGCACAATGGAAACAATAACTCATTAGATTTTTCTTGTTTACTATAAATTTGAAAATATAAAGAGGGGCAATCAAATCAAAGTGCACACCAAGATATTTCCACATCCCTGATACCAGTGTAGTTATGGCAGGATTTTTACTTGATGAACCAACAAGCCCGGGGTTTGGTTCTAATACACCACTATTTCACCAATAACTTGAGAAAGGCTCAGAACAAAACTGGAATACAACCCAGGTGCTCAAACTATGCTGGGAAGAGAGAGAAAACGGAAAGAATAGATTCTTATGGGACTTACACAGGTGCATAGACATTTTAAAAACCTGATCTTTGAAAAAAAAGATGTAAAGGAGGAAATGGGGAGGGGAAAAGAAATGCACTGCTTACATTTTAAGACACTAAACTACAAAAAAAAATCACAGCCTTGTCAAAGATAATGGCACTGAAGATTTATATATTTCAGGATTTTGAAAGCTTAATAAGTGCATCTTTAATGCCCATAATGTGCACCCATCCTGCTGAAAGCATATATAAACAAACTGCATTTTGAACTGTGCACATAAATCAACTTTTCTGGGATTCCAAGAGCAGCCAGAGGCAGAAATCAATAGGATGAATTTGAACAACAAAGACTGCAATAACAACCTGCTAACATCCATCTCAAATGCGCTACTTCCGAGACAGTCAAATTGCCACCTTGATAATGTTGAGCCTTGGCACAAGATGAAATCGCCTACAAGTTTCTCAAAACATCTGGCATTAATATACTTGTAACTTGCACCACAAATCCTAGGATCCCATCAAGACTGTGTCCACTGCAAAACTCCGTGTCAACGCTCTGACAAGATATTGGAAATTAGGCCCCAAACACCACAGAATCCTTACAATGCAGAAGGAGGCTGTTCGGCTCATTGTGTCTACACAGACTCTCGGAAAAGCATCTTACCCAAGCCCACACCCCACCCTATCTCCTACCTGGAGTACAGAAAGTGGAAAAGCACTATACCTCAGATGAGAATGGAAGTCAGTTAGAACAAAACCAGTAGAGGTTTGTGCCTCTGACCACTTTCAAACCAGATTGTGCCAAAAGAGCAGCCAACGTAACATTTCTACTTAATGAAAGGATAAACCACTTAACTATAGCAGGCTAATGACAGTCATTGAAAAGCTTCTAAAAGTTACATCATTTAGAAAGCATAGGGTAATTATGCACAGCCAACTTGTATTTATAATAAGCAGATAGCTCTGATGAACTATTGATAATACAGAATCTTTGAAAGTAGCCACAATTTGTTAAAAAGCATGTACAATCCTATAGAGCACAGATAAAAATGCAAATAGTAATTCTAACGCTCTGCAAATTAGAATGGTGCCTTATTTTAGGAAAGTTGTCATGGGTATACAAGAAGCACCGAGATTCACCAAGATGATCAAACTTTAGGAAAGAACATGCCAATTTGCCAAACCTTTCTTGGGGTCAAGTATGAATAACACTTGAAATCCAAACAAACAATGGATTCAAATTTGATACACTTGCATGAATACACTTTGCAGAGAAAATGAATACTCAAAAGCAGCTTGCAGGCTTCCCAAAAAGTTACAAGTTTCAGAACCTGTAAGGTCAAAGGTCCCTTGCTTTATATCAAAGTGTTAATAGCAAAGCAACACATCCACTAGAACTACACCTGCCATTGATAATACTGCCTTTAGTTGGCGGTTTTATTTACGTAGTAAGCTGATTGCACCCACTACTTAAACATTAAATACTTCAAGAAGTTACTATTTCTTGAGATAAATTACATTTAATCTTGACCAAAAAAAGTGTTCTTCTGGCTCAACACAAAATTGTTTCATAACACTATTGTGAAACTAGATGAATATAAATTGCAGTGATTGCCTTACTCAGTAGACCCACCTTGGCAGGCATGTGATGGTATGGCTGCCTTAAGTGGACAGACAAAGCTTGCAAATGAAGCAAGATCAAATAATTCAGGCATTAATTTGCTCCAAACTTATCCGAGACAAAGTAACAAGTACTGAAATTCTAAATACTTAACTTTCTGTAATGTTATTTTAAACTTTGCTTAAGACAAGTTCTCTGAGGGATACCGAGCAACAAGTTGAATTCCTGGTCCACAAGACAGAAGTGGATAGAAAAAGGCTACTATTTATATCGGCACTATGCTCATCCAATGCCTGGTAGCCTAGATTATGGATTTCAAAGTTTTCTGCCACTTGCAGTGCAACAATCAATATAAAGTTTGCAACTACAGTATATGAAACGTGACTACTGCAGCAGGATCAAAACAAGTGTCCAGTTTGGGGAACTAGCTCCAATTACCCAAAATTCACCACAAACATTATGTGTGTCCTTTTTGAGCTTTTATCTTAAATGGATAATCAGTTTTAGCAAAATGACCAGCACAATATTGTTGATCCACTGTTAAGTGCAAAAACTAAAAGTTACAGAATTGAACTCTGTGCAAAAGAAAACTCTTCAAAAATTAAAAACTGAAACCGAAAGTTAACTGAAAGATTTCCCCTAGTCGAGAAAAAGATTCCCTCGACTATCGACCAGAGGAAATATTATAGAACAGCAAAGGGATTAATAAACCAAAATTTGTGAATATATTAATTCCCAGAACTTCCACTCCTAAAAGTAGAACGTTCATATGGTCTTATGGTATGGGTCTGTTCATCTTCTTGTTTGCATGGACAAAAGTAGTTTCTCTCAACAAATTTTGCAACGCACACTTATTGCTGGAGGAAAATTTTTGAACGGTGAACATTTAACAAGCTAACAGGCTTACTCCTGTAAAAATATTCCTAAACAATGTACTAATTTAGTTGGAACAGGTACATAAGCTTGCTTACAGCTTCACTCCAGACTGCAAAGCATTTACCATTTGCTGTGTGACCATTAATTGATTTTTGAACGAGCAATTTTACTAATTAACCAATCTGAAAATAATTAGTTTTTGGAGCTTCAAGATTTGGTCCACGGGAATGACATTTCTCCCCTCCCAAAATATAAATGACTACAAGAGACATGAAATAACAGTAAAGCTGGATTTTTTTTTAAAAATCAACTTACATTCAGCAAATGTTTTGTCAGTGCACATTGTTCTGATTAAAAATATAATCTTCCTCATCACATGTTCAAAACTGTTGGATCAACAATATATACTCAACTTCCTTCTTTCTTGGTTAAAACAATTTGTACAAGGGGCATCAGTAACCAATTTCATAGCATAATCAGATTTTGTGTGACAACCTAATAGTAGAATTTAACTACAGTGCCGACAATCAATATTGCTGGCAAGTCCCACTTTGCTTCTGCCACCTATCTTTCCCTTTCCACCTGCAAACTTATATTAGTTCAATAGGAAATGCACAAAGTTTACAAACATACTTCCAGAATAATATGGGCCAAACAAAACCCAACAATTCACATGGGAAATAGGGCTTAAAGTATGTCAAGTGATCCTATAATTTAGTGCAACCACAAAAATAGCATTTCTTTCATCATCTCAATTGTTGTGGATCAAATTCTTAATTAAAAAGGATAAACAATCACAAAACAACTGTTTTGTTGTGAGATATTGGAGGATGGGGGTGAAAAAAAAAAGGATTAAGAGCATCGTTTCTTATTCACAAATAAAAGGTTTTTGGCTAAGACAGAGAAGAACCATTTCATTTTTCAAATCTTGAAATTAAGTGTACAACAAAATAATTGCATATCATCAATTTGACAAGTGTGCAATTAAAGGGATGAGTTGTAGAAGTGTTTTCGGGGCTAATATGGAATATTGGAGGCAAGGAATTCAGTAGTTGTCCTTGATGCTGAGTTTTTAAAAAAGTATGGACTTCAAAAAATCTATTAGCATAATCTTTGCTAATAACATAAGGTGGATCAAAACCAATAAGTCCCATATCAGCTTATACTGGCAACAGCTACAAAAACAATCCTCAACAATTCTAATGAACTATCAACATTTCCACAGTAATTGCCTGACCCAAGTGTTATCCAGTACTTTCTATTCTTACAGAAGGTTTGATTTGCAACATACCAATCCTACATCCATTAATTTGTTTGCCAGTAAAATGCCTAGAATAGTTTAAATGATAATACTAGATTTGTGCTTTGTCATAAATAATACAGGTAGACATATTAGACATACTGAATGCCAAGAGCAAAGACTGCAGGGTGTTCAAGAAGACCAAAAACTTAAGACAAGTATTGAAAGTGGGATTGTTTTGAATGAGTCACTGGCAAAAAAAAAGAGTACTGCAACTCGCAAATTCAGCTACTCCATTCCTCCCTTTTCTTGATTTTCTAGCATTATTCCTCAGTGCCCCAGCTGAACACCAGTGACAGAATGTGGGAGAATCAGAATATATTTAAAAATAAAGATTTGCTTGTTTTTGGTTCTTATACACATGCCTATGATTTTGGCTGCAAGATGAGATCATCCAATCATAGGTTGCTTTACAGGAAAAGCACCCAGCTCCCTCCTCCCAAAAAAGGAGGAAGAAATTTCAGGCTGCTGTCTTAACTCAGATCTTAAATTGGACTAGCACCCCATTTTCAAAAGATATAAAGCCTAAAGTTTATTAGTGTCACAAGTAGGCTCACATTAACATTGCAATGAAGTCACTGTGAAAATCCCTGAATTGCCACACTCCTGCGCCTGTTCGGGTACTCGGAGGGAGAATAGCATGGCCAAGACAACTAACCAGCACGTCTCTTGGACTGCGGAAAGAAACGGGAGCAAACACACACAGACACATGGAGATTGTCTGTGCACAGTGACCCAAGTTCACTGCGAGGTAGCAGTGCTAACCACTGTGCCACCCGTAGGTTATGAGAAAGTATGTTTCACAATAAGGTACAAACTATATACACTAGATAAGGCATGTGTGGTATATACAATCACATATAACCAAGAGCCTACACAAATCAGCATTGCGCTTAATGTATACCTTTTACAAGAGTATCCACTTTTACAATAGATAATTTATGCAGCACAAGTGACCTGGTCCATCCTAGTTTCTAACTCAAAGGCGTCGGGACGATCCTGTGGATTAGCAGCCAACATGTCTTTAATAAGTTGCTTGATCCCTTCGGACATGAAAGTTCTCCTTTTCTGTGGGATGTGCAGTTCCATCTTTGGGTTTTCTAGCAGAGCCTCCCCGACAGGTACAATCTCACTGCCCTGCCTCACGTAGGTCCCAAGCAGCTCCTTCTTAGTCTCGGCGTCGATGAAGGTTATCCGCTCGATCATGGCCCAGATGATGATGCCCAGGGCGAAGATGTCCGCCTTGGCCGTGTAGTGTCCCTCCCAGACCTCGGGGGCCATGTAGAAGTCCGAGCCGCAGGCGGAGGACAGCCAGCACTTGTTGACGTTCAGGTTTCGGTTGGCGGCGGCCGCCGCCGCCCCCCCGCCGCCGCCCCCGGCGGCCGCCCCCCCCACCACGCAGACCTTGCTGAGGCCGAAGTCGGCCACCTTGAGGACGGGCGCGCCGCTCTGCTGGGAGATGAGGATGTTGTCGGGCTTGAGGTCGCGGTGGACGATGTGGTTCTTGTGCAGGAAGGCGATGGCGCTGGTCAGCTGCAGCATGAAGCGGGTGTTGACGGCCGAGTCCGGGCGGCGGGACAGCACGTACTGGTTGAGGTCGCCGCCGTCGCAGAACTCCATGACGAACCACAGGTAGCAGGGCTCGCCGGCGCCCAGCACCCGCTCGCCCTTGAGCGAGGTCTCGACCAGCCGCAGGTAGAACTCGGAGCGCTTGTTGCCGTGGCTCATCTTCTGCGCCGTGCCGTTGCGCTGCAGCACGCACTCCTCGAAGCGGATCACGTTCTCGTGCTGCCGCTTCAGGCTGGTCAGGGCCCAGAACTCGGACAGCGCCAGCTCCACGTTCTCGGGCGCGTCGCAGCGGATCTTCTTGATGGCCACCCGGGCGCCGCTCCGCCGCACCACCGCCTCGTACACCACGCCGTAGCTGCCGCGGCCCACCTCCTGCACCAGGCTGTACTTGGGCTCCCAGGGCGGGCCCGGCAGCCGGGGGCTCGCGTGATCCTCCTCGCCGCCGCCGTTGACGCCGCTCAGCGCCGGCCGCTCCTCACCCTCTCTGGCCTCCATGCTGCTGAGGGGAGACGCTGGCTCTCCACATCACTGTGAGGCAGAGGCCCGGGGCCAGGCTCCCTTCTTCCCTCAGCCGGGCCTGGGCCTCGCGGCCCCCGCTCGAGCTCCAGCTCCCCCCGAGCCCCCCCCTGCCCGGGGGTAGGGGGTGGGTGGGTGTGAGTGGGAGAGAGAGACTAAGGAGGGGGTAGGCCCTCACTCGCTTCTCTACCTCCACAATCAAGGCCGCAGCTCCAGGCGTAACACCGGCTGCTCCCGCTCCAACCTTAGCCCCGGCGGCCGCTGCTGCTGTTTAAAAGCGGGCCTGCGGGCCGGCCGCGCTCTCATTCATTGCCGGGGTCGCGGCTCCTCCCCCACCCCCCCGGGCTCCAATGGACCAGTCCACAGCCCGCCTGGCGCTCACGTGCCGCTGCTCTGCGCAGCCGCGGAACTGATACTGTCTACAGCAACAGTGTGCAGGAAGGCTGTACACATTGTAATGTAGAGTCTGTGCAGGCTGGACACATTGTAATGCAGAGTTTGTGCTGGCTGGACACATTGTAATGCAGAGTTTGTGCAGGCTGGACACATTGTAATGCAGAGTTTGTGCTGGCTGGACACATTGTAATGCAGAGTTTGTGCTGGCTGGACACATTGTAATGCAGAGTTTGTGCTGGCTGGACACATTGTAATGCAGAGTTTGTGCAGGCTGGACTCATTACAGTGTAGGCTGGACACATTGTAATGCAGAGTCTGTGCAGGCTGGACACATTGTAATGCAGAGTTTGTGCAGGCTGGACACATTGTAATGCAGAGTCTGTGCAGGCTGGACACATTGTAATGTAGAGTCTGCAGGCTGGACACATTGTAACACAGTTTGTGCAGGCTGGGCACATTGTAACGCAGAGTTTGTGCAGGCTGGACACATTGTAATGCAGAGTTTGTGCAGGCTGGACACATTGTAATGCAGAGTTTGTGCAGGCTGGACACATTGTAATGCAGAGTTTGTGCAGGCTGGACTCATTACAGTGTAGGCTGGACACATTGTAATGCAGAGTCTGTGCAGGCTGGACACATTGTAATGCAGAGTCTGTGCAGGCTGGACACATTGTAATGCAATGTAGAGTCTGTGCAGGCTGGACACGTTGTAATGCAGAGTCTGTGCAGGCTGGACACATTGTAATGCAATGTAGAGTCTGCTGGCTGGACTCATTACAGTGTAATGTGTCTGTAGGCTGGACACATTATAATGCAGAGTCTGTGCAGGCTGGACACATTGTAATGCAGAGTTTGTGCAGGCTGGACACATTGTAATGCAATGTAGAGTCTGTGCAGGCTGGACTCCTTACAATGTAATGTGTCTGTGCAGGCTGGACACATTGTAATGCAGAGTCTGTGCAGGTTGGACACATTGTAATGCAGAGTCTGTGCAGGCTGGACACATTGCAATGTATGAGTCTGCGCAGGCTGTACACAGTCAATGACCTAGTGGTATTATTGGTGGACTATTAATCCAGAAACTCAGCTAATGTTCTAGCGACCCAGATTCAAATCCTGCCGTGGCAGATAGTGGAATTTGAATTCAATAAAAAATATCTGGAGTTAAGAATCTACTAATGACCATGAAACCATTGTCGATTGTTGGAAAAACCCATCTGGTTCACTAATGTCCTTTACGGAAGGAAATCTGCTGTCCTTACTTGGTCTGACCTACATGTGACTCCAGAGCCACAGAAATGTGGTTGACTCTCAACTGCCCTCGGACAACTAGGAATAACAACGAGAATTAGCAATAAATACTGGCCAGCCAGCAACTCCCATGTCCCATGAATGAATAAAAAAAAGTCTGTGCAGGTTGTACACATTGTAATGCAATGTAGAGTCCGTGCAGGTTGTAAACCTTGTCACATAGAGTCTGTGCAGGCTGTACTCCAGAATGCAGAGTTTGTGGAGGCTGCAGTCCTTGTAATGCAGTGTAGCCTCTGCGCAGGCTGTACATTCTGCAATGCAATGCAGAGGCTGTAAAGCCTATAACACCGTGTAATCCAATAAAAGGTGTACAGCCTGTAAATGTGCACAGACCTCCTGTAAATACAATGCAAGTTCTGCACATGTAAAGTGAAAATAGAAACTGAAAAGTTAAAGCTCTATCAACATTGTATTCAAAAATGTCCATGGAATTTTTAAACTTTATAAAGTGTCCAATACCCAGATTTCCCAGCCTCTGACCTACTCTTGTAGCCATAGTATTTCTGTGGCCATTTCAGTTAAATGTTTGGTTAATGCGTTTCTCCCAGGATGTTGATGGTGGGCAATTTGGCAACAGTAAAGCTATTGAATGTCAAAGGGAGGTGCTTAGAATCTCTCTTGTTGGAGATAGTGATTGCCTGGTACTTGTGTGGCACAAATGTTTCTTGCCACTTACCAGTCCAAACCTGAATGTTGTCCAGGTGTTGTTGCATGTGCACACTGATTGCTTCAAGGAGTCGTAAATGGTGCTAAACATTGTGCAATCATCAGCAAACACCCCAATTTCTGACCTTATGGTGGAGTGAAGGCCAATAGTGAAGCAGCTGAAGATGGTTGGGCCTAGGGGCAGCATTTGTTCCCTGAGGAAATGTCCTGGGATGGAGGTGATTGATTTCCAACAACCAGAACCATCTTCCCTTGTGCTAGGTATGACTACAACCAGCGTAGCGTTTTCCCCCTGATTCCTCTCCCTCCACATAGGCCCAAGCAGACACCTTTCCACAACCTTTCACTCTGTGGAGGCATGCAAAAATAGTGCCCATTTGGAATTTCAGCCTTTTCTGTCCCTTTAAATTAACTCTCAGAGCTCTTCTGTTAGTAACATCCCCAGTATTGCTGTAGTGTCAGCTAATTTCTCTTAGTTGCAGTGATGAGATATATTTTGATATAATGGGAATCCCATCCAAAGCCTGCATTGCATGCCTAAGCAACAGGAAAATGAATTTGAGTTACGTTGATGTTGCGTGACATTTCACCCCACTGCAACTCCAGCTCGAAGAGGGAAATCCTGTCCTAAAGATCCAAGCATGTCAAGCTAATACTGTACATTGAACTAGTCGGACCACACCTCCTCTGTTATCCAGCTTATGTCAGGAGATACAAGGGAGATAATTCAAGAAGAGGAAGTGATTCAAGGAACCAAAAGGCTCTTTTTAAATATGGGTGCTATTATTGCTTATTACTATTGTGCAAATGCTGAGGAAGCTCTCGAGTACTCAGTGGTTCTTCCCCAACTCTTTCATAACTCTAGGCAGAACCTCATAGATTTCCTCCCTCATCTCCTTTAGAACTTTAGAGCATATGTGACATTACACAGGAAAAAGGATATTGGCAAGATTATAGAAAAATAAAACTACAATGAGTATCAGATGGAATGTACAGAACATGTTGCATGCCCACTGGCACAATATTAATCAAATGAAGAAATCCGTATTCATGGTCAAGAACTGAGAGTTAGCAGGAGAGGTACTCTGCATTTAATTTTGTTAAGGTAATTTTGAAAAGTTGCAACTGTTCGTCAATAGTAGTTTATTTAAGAACATAAGAAATAGGAGCAGGAGTAGGCCATCTAGCCCCTCGAGCCTGCCCTGCCATTCAATAAGATCATGGCTGATCTGAAGTGAATCAGTTCCACTTACCCGCCTGCTCCCCATAACCCTTAATTCCCCTACCGATCAGAAATCCATCTATCCGTGACTTAAACATATTCAACGAGGTAGCCTCCACCACTTCAGTGGGCAGAGAATTCCAGAGATTCACCACCCTCTGAGAGAAGAAGTTCCTCCTCAACTCTGTCCTAAACTGACCCCCCTTTATTTTGAGGCTGTGCCCTCTAGTTCTGGTTTCCTTTCTAAGTGGAAAGACTCTCTCCACTTCTACCCTATCCAGCCCCTTCATTATCTTATATGCCTCTATAAGATCACCCCTTAGCCTTCTAAACTCCCAACGAGTACAAACCTAATCTGCTCAATCTCTCCTCATAATCTACACCCCTCATCTCCGGTATCAACCTGGTGAACCTTCTCTGCACTCCCTCCAAGGCCAATATATCCTTTCGCAATAGAGATACAAGCAATAGATTTAAAGCAATAGAGGCTTGTTTCAGCAACAATTTATATTTATATCATGCCTTTAATGTAGTTTTGAAAAGTCCCAAGATCCCACAGATGTGTTGACAAAGAAAATTTGATAATCTACCACAAAAGGAGTGATTAGGACAAATGACCAAAACTTGGTCAAAGGGATAGGTTTAAGATGTGTCTTGGAGAGAGAAAGAGAGAGGGAGAGAAGTTTAGGGAAAGACTTCCAAATCTTAAGCCCTAGAAAACTGAAAGTATATCCAACATGGAGTGATGGAAATTAGGATTATTAGGGTTAGGAGTGATGGAAATTAGGGTTATTAGGATTAGGAGGCCAAAACTGGGGAAACTTCTCTGGGTAAACTTCTCTGAGGGTTTAAGACTGGAAGAGGCTACATAAATAAGGCAAGGCGATAGAGGAATTGGAAAACAAGGATAAGAATTTTAAAATCAAGCCATTGCTGAACCAGAAATCGGTTTAGATCATGCATTAAGCACATGCATATGGCATTGGAGTTTTGAATGAGTTCAAATTTACGAAGAGTGCAAGGTGGGAGGCAGACAAGGGGGAGCATTGGAACGGTTAAGTCTAAAGGTAACAAAGGGATGGATAAGCGTTTCAGCTGAGGCAGGGATAGAGATGAGTCATGAGATGGAGGTGGCAGTAGGCAGGCTTGGTGATAAAGGGCATACGAGTGAGTACAATACCAGGAATTTAAATATTATAGTATTAGATATGATGGCATAGTCCCACTGTTAAAAAGCACATTTTCATTTTGATTAACTTGGAATACTTTTAGGATTATTTATTTGTGATTATTTTCCGAAAAAGTGTGTGTAACCAATATGTGGTGTTAAAATTCTTATTTGGAGGAGTGAATGTAAGAACTTGATCAGTCTCAAATATAGTAGTTGGAATTGAAGCATAACCATGAAGGAATTTTACAGTCAGCAGTTTGCTTGCTGGTTATTTTGAAAGATGTAATAGTCGCACCTAGCCGGAATCCAGTTCACCATTTTCAGACATTTGCTTATAGGAACAAAGAGCAAAGAGCAGCACAGGAACAGGCCCTTCAGCCCCCCAAGCCTGCATCAATCACGTTGTCCTATCTAGACCAACCACTTATATCCCTCTGTTCCCCGTTTGTTCATATGCCTATCAAGATAAGTCTTTTAAATGTGGCTAATGTAACTGCCTCAAACACCTCACTTGGCAACGCATTCCAGGCCCCCACCACCCTCTGTGTAAAAAAAAACTTCCCCCATACATCTCCACTGAACATTTCCCCCCTTATCTTGAACTTGTGCTCCCTTGTAATTGTCATTTCTGCCCTGGGAAAAAGCAGTAACCATTCTGATAGTAAAAGGTGAGGGCAGTGATTGATGCCATTCACTCACAATTTTCTAAAACCTCACACTGAAGAGTCGATTAGAACAATGCAAGTATTATATAAATATTATATATCTATTTAATGGTTTTTGGCCTTAGTCACAACTTTCGCTCAGCAGTTTTTCTTTACAAATTGGGCAAGGATTTTGTCTGACTTATAAACATCCTCATCTTGCCTTCTGAGCCAAAAGCCTGTTAGCACAAATCTTGTACTGATCTATGCTCTTCCAGAATCTAATATTGGGAAAAGTGTGGGAAATGGAGTTTGCTTTTTTCATAATACTAAAATGGGCAACAGTTATTTTATAAAATGGCCAAGAGACCGAACAGATTGCTTGGGCAGTGTTAAACTCTGGCTTAAACAGCACTTGAACGAAACACCATATTTTGTCTCCTCAAAGGGGGAGAGGGTCTTGCACTACCTGAATATATTCTGGAGAGGCATTGGTGTCATGATTGTGGAGTTATACTGCCACTGCAGTATCCATGCATACCTGAAGTCGCTTCGCTTCAGTACAAATTGGCAATACAAATTCAGCTAAATACACTTCCTTTTTTTCTGCTTCCGATCTTACTGTGGACATAAATTATATGTCAGCATCCTGGTGTACCAATGTAATGATCATGAATTGTACAACTCAAAAGATACCCAAATGAAAGAATTCTATTCTGAAGTTTGATTTCAGATTTTTGAAATCCAGATCAAAATCAGATGTTCATATTAATTTGATGGTGCTCACCCCATGCAACAGACCAATCATATTCTTTTACCTGTGCGATGAATAATCTTAATTGACCAAGTTTAAATAATGTGGACAAGTCAAAGCTTTTTTAAAAAATGCCAAATTGGCTATATTGATTCAGCAGTGTCACATTATTGAAAAATGATGCAATTGTTTAAATATTTATTATTTAATCTGTATTCATTAACATGTAATTCGGAACATTATACACTTCATAGTGATAGATGGATAAAAGTAACCATGATATGATTTAATTTTCTATTTCAAATACATTGGCATTGATTTTTATAATGTGCGCCTAATAAACTCGCCTGAATTGATTGTCAATTTATAATGCGACAGACTTCTGTTTGTAGCAGTCAAAAAAAAACTAAAAGTTGTTCTTTTTTAATGTTTCAGATATTACACTTCTTAATAAAAGTTTGTCCCTCGCTGACAAAATAGTTGTTGTAATGTTTACTCCATTGACATTTCTCAAAGATAGATAATTGAAATGAAGAATTAGGAAAACAGGAAGGTCAAATTGTACTGTCAGGGCGAATCAAGTTATGGGAGAATTGTTTCGACATGCTTTGAAATGACAAGCTGCATTTTTGCAGCAACAGTATTTGTGCCCCAGGATAAGATTGTGCTGTCAGTTCAGATGCATTTAGAAATGTATTTGGTTCCAAGATCAAGCAAAATTCAGGCACTTAGACAATGTTAAAGGTCATGAATTACGTGATTATGCATATGACGGTGCTGTGCTATTTAATGAGTTTCGTGCATGGTGTTGGTGGTACAAATCAAGGAGGACAGTCGGGCCACCCACCTGGTGTGTTAAGTGAGAGGCCAGAACAATTTAGATGGCAACACCTCATTTTGAATATCATAGGGAAGCAACCTATGCAGTTTCTGCCTTCAATCACAGCTCATTGATTTGATTATGTATTACCAGAGAGCATGGTGCCTATTTGAAGTACACTTTTACCTCTCAAAGCAATGTCCTGTAATTTTTGTTCAAATTATTTGCGCACTTTCACAATTTAGGGCAAAAGATGTCTGATGATAGAGCTCCGTGGTTCAGTGGTGCAGTGGCGAACGTTTTGGTGGAGAAGGTGAAAGCCCAGAGACAGGTTTTCTTTCCCTGCAGTGACAGAAGGTTACAAGATAGACACTGAAGCAGGCATGGAAGGAAGTGGCAGAAAATATCAATGCAAGAAACATCATCCCCAGGATAAGGGGGCTTGCCATGTAAAGTTCAATAACCCTATTCAGATAGGAAAGGTGACAATAATCATAGATCATAGAATCCCTACAGTGCAGAAGTAGGCCATTCAGCCCATCACATCTGCACCGACATGTTCTGCTATCTCTTATTCTCTGTATCAGACCTTGCCGCAAACATCTTCCCTTCCTCCAGACACAAGGGCACACTGCACCACTCCCTTTTCTCAGGCAAATCACACTGAGTTCCTGCTGCTATCCTCACAACAGCTGCAAAAGGCTTGCCATTTTTACCTGGTAACAACTGGACAGCATTTCCTTCCTCTGCTAACTGCTTTCACATTTCACACTGGAGCCACTTCCTTGCACATTACCACTTCCCCATCCTGCTCACAACTTGCCTGCTCCTCTCAGCATGCACACAGTAGGAAGCAGCCTCTTGTATCACACAACTCTTTAACAGGAACCATACACTTACTTACTCTCACTCTTCCCACAGGACCAATTGTCTCACAATACTTGGGAGGACAAAAGGTAGTGGAGGCCCATCCTCCATTCAAGTTCTCGCCCACATGGAGGAAAGTGCTGTAGTTATCATTAAAGCTGTTAGCAGGACATGCTTTGTGGATGGAAATACAGGAGGTTAATTGTAGAAGAGGATGTAATCCTCTTCTGACTTATATCTGCAATTCGTCCAATGTCCACCATCAGTTTTCTGGCTCTAATCACTTCCTTTGCACCAGAGATATCTAGTACCTCTGCAACTCTATCCTTCACCAAGAGGGCTTTCCTCTTCTTCCCTGAATGGTGGCTTAACAATATCCAATCCACCCTCCTTTTCGCGACTGAACTTGTTTTCTCATTGAATGACTTCTATTTTTATTTCTCTCACTTCTTCCAAAAACAAACTGTTAAGGGAATCTTTGTGGATCCCAGCCATAACTACCTTTTTGTTGAATGCATGGAAACTTCTTTGTTTCAGTCCTACTCAGGTGCCTGCCTTCATTTCCTTTTCCAATACATTGATGACTTTATCAGTGTCTTCACCTCCTCTAGGCCCAAACTGGAAAACGAACCCAATTTTTCTTCACATTTCCACCTTTCCTTATCTTTGCATGTTCCATCTCTGACTCTTCTGATCCCTTCCTTGACTTCTCTAACCATATCTGGGAACAGCCTGTCAACCTCGATCTACTATAAGCGCACTGACTTTGATACTTTGTTTACACTTCCTCCCAGCCTTCCCCCAGTAAAGAGTCTATTCCATCATCCCTGTTTCATCTGATCTGATGATGTTCTCCCATACAGTACCTCTGATACACCCCATTTTGTCCCCAACTGAGAATTTGCCACCTTCGCGGTTGACAGCTACGTCTGGCCTAATTTCTGCACCTCTGATCTCCTCTCCCTCTCTGAATCATGACAGGATTCCCCTTGTCATCACTTTCCGCCACTGCAGCCTTCACATTCAATAGATTATCCTCTGCCATTTCCACCACTGTTGGTGTGACACCACCAACCAGCACATCTTCCCCTTGCTTCTCTTTTCAGCTTTCTGAAGGGACTGTTCACTCCACAAGACAATTAATTAATCTTCAATTAATTTCAACACCAGTTCCCCTTCCTACAATTAACCATGCAAACACAGGAGATACAACCCCAGGCCTTTTCCCTCTCATCGTCTCTCTATTTTGAGCCTCAAATACTTTTTCCAACTGAAACAATCATTCACTTCTCCTTCTTTCAATTTAATGTATTGGGCAGCAATTTCCGGTTTCTCCCGCCCCAGGACTGGAAATTCCCGCCCGAGAGTAATGGACATTTTGGTTGTTTGTCGAATTTTCCATCCTGCCCGTGACGATTCCCCTGGTAGCAATGACCGGAAAATTTAGACCATTTTATTCACTGCCCACAATGTGATCTCCTCTACATAGGGAATGCCAAATGCAGATTGAAGTATTCGCTTTTCAAGCATGACCCTGAGCTTACATTCGCTTGCCACTTTATTTCTCCAACGCACTTCCACTTTAACCTCACTGTTTACAGCTTCCTTCACTGTCCAATGATACAGAGTCGAAGCTTGAGCTTCAGTATTCAGGTAAGCACTTTGAAACCATCTGGACTTTATGGGTGAGATTTTCCAGCCCTAAAACTGGAAAATCACACCCAAGGTCAATGCCAGGTCCGCCCCAGTCCGCTACAATTCCCGTGGGGGGTGGGGTGGGAAATTTCCACCATATAAGTTTAGGTCATAACCACTGCTCCAATTTTTCAGTCAGCAGTGTTGGTAATGATTCTGTCACTTATAGTCTCTCTAGAGTCATCCTTTGTTCCTTTACTTGTTCCACTGCCTGCCTGTTTTGCCTTGCACCATCCTCCCTTTTGTTAGTAATCTCTCCTTCCTTCCATCCTACCACAGACATTCCCTTTTGTTCTTTCCTTCCTTTTCCCCTAACTCTACATTTGCTTAAAAACTTTAAATATTTCCTGTGTTTTCCAGTTCTGATGGGAGGTCAACAATTCTAAAACTCTGGGTGGAATCTTATCAAAAAATGGTAAAGTTGCCAGGGTCTGACTGAAAACCGACATGTTGCTCTCCAGGTGGGCATGTTTCATGCTGTCAGCCCCCCCATTTCCCCCGAACATCTCCGGCATTGGATCCCTTCTCCCCCCGCCCTTCCCCCCCCCATAAAACAGTCAATGCGGGCACCCCACCTTCTCCCCCCCCCCCCCCCCCCCCGTGAAAATGGCTGCCATCGGACACCCTCCCACGCCCCATCCCAAACAGTCAATGCCAGCATACCCAGCCCACATGTTCGTTCCCCCCCCACCACCACAAATAATTGAGTTCCCCCACACCCCCCCGCCCCCATGAGCCTCCCATTAGGGTCTGCCCCGGGCACTGCCCCAGCACAGGTTGGCACTGCCAATTTGGCAGTGCCAGAGCAAGAGGCAGGAGGCACTATTTGGTCATGTTCTACTCCCCCGGGGGCTATACTCACCTTTTGCATCCCAGGGCGAACCCCACAACAGGTGCACATATGGGTGAATCTATTGTAAACCTCACCGACGTGATGTAATGTCAGTAAGATTTGAGTATATGGCGCAGCACGGGCTCAATATCTGGCATGAGGGGACTTTAATCATATTTAAATTTATTTAAATGTCTTAGAATCAGGTTCACAGCTGTTGTGGGTGTGAACCTGATTATGTAGCTGGCGAGGGATGGCGAAATTCAGAGATCGCAATCTTGCCAGCGAGATTCACGATTTCTGGGCTTCACCAGAAGTCGAACTCCTGCCGCCATTCCCGCAAACGGAGAGCACTGGCTCAAAATCGCCCCCTCTAAATCTCCCATCAGATGCTACCTGGTTTGCTGAGTATTTCCAGCACTTTTGGTTTTATTTCAGATTTCCAGCAATATTTTGCAATTATGTTGGTCTCACAGTGTGTCCCTATTTCCCTTTGCACTTCTCTCTTCTCAAACAATCACATGTACAGCTGGTCTGGGTACCTAGTGCACTGCTGCTCATCTGTTGTTGTGCAGCCTACGCATTGCCTGTTGACCCTTGTCCCTCTCTCCTGTTTAAGCTATATCCAGCACAGGCCAGCTCCTAGCTCTTCTGAAAAGTACCTTTTGAAAGTACTTTGGGAATCGTCCAGTCCTTTTACTGAATTGTCTGGGTGTTTCTTTTTTTCAAACAATGCAATATGCTTTCTTTCCTCACAGGGACTTGGGTGCCTTTGTTCATGAGTCACTTAGAGCTAACATGCAGGTATAGTAAGCAATTGAGAAGGCAAATGGTATGTTTGCCTTTAGATGATTTGAGTTATAAGAGTAAAGGTGCCTTACTGCAATGATATAAAGCCTTGGTGAGACCATGTCTTGAGTATTATGTGCAGTTTTGATCGCCTTACCCAAGGAAAGATATACTTGTCATAGAGGGACTGCAACTAACGTTCACCATATTAATTCCTGGGATGGAAAAATTGTCTTATGAGGAAAGATTAAATAGGCTGGGCCTTTATTCTCTGTAGTTTAGAAGAATGAGAGGTGATCTCATTCAAGCATAGAACATTGTTAGAGTGCTTGATGGAGTAGATGCAAGAATGATGTTCCCCTGGCTGGGGGACCTAGATGTGGAGATGCCGGCGTTGGACTGGGGTAAACACAGTAAGAAGTTTAACAACACCAGGTTAAAGTCCAACAGGTTTATTTGGTAGCAAAAGCCACACAAGCTTTCGGAGCTCTAAGCCCCTTCTTCAGGTGAGTGGGAATTCTGTTCACAAACAGAGCATATAAAGACACAGACTCAATTTACATGAATAATGGTTGGAATGCGAATACTTACAACTAATCAAGTCTGGGGGACCTAGAACCAGGGGGAACAGTCTCAGAATAGGGGGCAAGCCTAGAAGAGAAGAGGAGGAATTTCTTCATTCAAAGGGTGGTGAATCTTTGCAATTGTCAGCCCCAGAGGGGCTGTGGAGACTTATTTGTTGAGTATGTTCAAGACTGAGATCGATAGATATCTAAATATTTAAAACATCAAGGGATGTGGGGATAGTGCAAGAAAATAAAGTTTAAAGTTAAAGTTTATTTATTAGTCACAAGTGGGCTTACATTAACACCACAATGAAGTTACTGTGAAAATCTCCTAGTCGTCACACTCCAGCGCCTGTTCGGGTACACTGAGGAAGAATTTAGCATGGCCAGTGCACCTAACCTGCACGTCTTTTGGACTGTGGGAGGAAACCGGAGCACCTGGAGGAAACCCACGCCGACACGGGGAGAACGTGCAGACTCTGCACAGACAGTGACCCGAGTCGGGATTCGAACCCAGGCCCCCGATATTATGAGGCAGCAGTGCTCACCACTTTGTGTTGAAGTAGTAGATCAACCATGATCTCACTGAATGGCGGAGTGGACTTGAAGGGTTGAATGGCCTACTTCTGCTCCTATTTCTTATATTCTTACATTCTTAATTATATAAGCAGCCACTATTTTTCTCCTGTCCTAATTTTAAGTATAATTTCCCAATTAAATTTCCCGTTGATTCTGTTTAGTCCTGAAGTCTTTCCAAAGTATTATCTTCGGCCTTAACATTGATAACAATATCAAATATAGTAACACAGTGAACACTGGAACCTAGGTACTCAGTATATTCCAGGTCATTGTCCTTGTATGGGATCTGGATACAGCCATCATATCTCTAACATGGCTTATTTTGCCTTTCCTGCAGCTCCAGCATCCAAAGGGATCTGTCCTTAGTCCTCACTTTCTCATCTACAATTCTACAAGATTTTTTTTTATATCTGTTTTGTTGCATCTTAAGAGTTTTAACAACACCAGGTTAAAGTCCAACAGGTTTATTTGGTAGCAAATACCATTAGCTTTCGGAGTGCTGCTCCTTCGTCAGATGGAGTGGAAATCTTTTCACTCCATCTGACGAAGGAGATTTCCACTCCATCTGACGAAGGAGCAGTGCTCCTAAAGCTAATGGTATTTGCTACCAAATAAACCTGTTGGACTTTAACCTGGTGTTGTTAAAACTCTTACTGTGTTCACCCCAGTCCAACGCCAGCATCTCCACATCATTGTTGCATCTTCCCAGGCTTCATAATTCTGCTGCTGTTTAGGGCACAACTCCACAAGTAATAGGAGCAGGCCCATCCTGCCTGTTCAGTGCTATCATGGTTGATCTTGGGCTTCAACTCCACTTTTTCATCCCCTTCCTATATTTGTTAATTCCCCGAGAAACCAAAAATATATATATCCCAGCCTTAAATATGTTCAATGATGGACCATCCACAACCCTCTGAGGGAGTGAATGTCAAAGATTTGAGTCAAGAGATTTCTCATCATCTCAGTCCTAAATGATCATCTCCTTATCCTGAGAAAGTGCCACCATGTTTTAGATTCCCCAGCCAGTACAAACAGTCTCTCTGTATCTACCTTGTCAAGTCCCTTCAGAATGTTATATGTTTCAATGAGACCAGCTCTCATTCTTCTAAGCTCCAAAGAGTATAGGCCCAGATTACTCAGCCTCTGACCATAGGATAATCCTCTCATTCCAGGAACCAATCCAGTGAACCTTCACTGTTCTGTCTCATGTGTAAATGTAACCGACAGGGGAGAGAGATAGATTGAAAACCTCAATTTTCCTTCCCTTCTGCCTGTAATGTGTAATGTAATTTTTTTGATAAAGCTGTTACAAGTTCCAATCTTATTGGCAAATGAGGGCTAGGAGCTCCAAGTCCTGACAGGCCTCGGGAGTTTCGTTCATGGGTGGACCAGGAGCATAAGCGATCCGGCGTTTTGTAGTGCTTCAGGCTGAGGACGGCCCCAGTGCAAAAAGATAAAGGTTACGAAAACCAGATCATGTGACCCAGGAGTGGTGCACCATATCGAGAAGAGTCCCAAGCAGGGGACCGGGCGAAAGGACAGGGTAGTGTCCCAAAGTGACTCCCAGACAGGGGACAGAGAGAGGATATAGGAAGAGGCTGCAGTCAAGAAGAAAGAAGGAGCAGAGAAAGAAGCACCAAGCTTCACCAAGCTGGATACAAAATTGGCTTGAGGATACAAAATTGGCTTGATGACAGAATAAGAAGTCTTACAACACCAGGTTAAAGTCCAACAGGTTTATTTGGTAGCAAAAGCCACTAGCTTTCGGAGCACTGCTCCTTCGTCAGGTAAGTGGGAGTTCTGTTCACAAACAGGGCATATAAAGACACAAACTCAATTTACAAAATAATGGTTGGAATGCGAGTCTTAACAGGTAATCAAGTCTTAAAGGTACAGACAATGTGAGTGAAGAGAGGGTTAAGCACAGGTTAAAGAGATGTGTATTGTCTCCAGCCAGGACAGTCAATGATGGACATCTTGATGACAGAAGCCAGAGGATGGTTGTAGAGGGTTGTTTTTCAAACTGGAGGCCTGTGATCAATGGTGTGCCTCAGGGATCGGTGCTGGATCCATTGTTATTTGTCATTTATATTGATTTGGATGAGAATATAGGAGGCATGGTTAGTAAGTTTGCAGATGACACCAAGATTGGTGGCATAGTGGACAGTGAAGAAGGTTATCTCAGATTGCAACAGGATCTTGATCAATTGGGCCAGTGGGCTGACGAATGGCAGATGGAGTTTAATTTAGATAAATGCGAGGTGATGTATTTTGGTAAATTGAACCAGGGCAGGACTTACTCAGTTAATGGTAGGATGTTGGGGAGAGTTACAGAACAAAGAGACCTAGGGGTACAGGTTCATAGCTCTTTGAAAGTACAGTCACAGGTGGACAGAGTGGTGAAGAAGGCATTCAGCATGCTTGGTTTCATTGGTCAGAACACTGAATACAGGAGTTGGGACATCTTGTTGAAGTTGTACAAGACATTGGTAAGGCCACACTTGGAACACTGTGTACAGTTCTGGTCACCCTATTATAGAAAGGATATTATTAAATTAGAAAGCGTGCAGAAGAGATTTACTAGGATGCTACCGGGACTTGATGGTTTGAGTTATAAGGAGAGGCTGGATAGACTGGGACTTTTTCTCTGGAGTTTAGAAGGCTGAGGGGTGATCCTATAGAGGTCTATAAAATAATGGGGGGCATAGATCAGCTCGGTAGTCAATATCTTTTCCCAAAGATAGGGGAGTCTAAAACTAGAGGGCATAGGTTTAAGGTGAGAGGAGAGAGATACAAAAGGGTCCAGAAGGGCAATTTTTTCACAGAGGGTGGTGAGTGGAACAAGCTGTGAGAGGTAGTCGTAGAGGCGGGTACAATTTTGTCTTTTAAAAAGCTTTTAGACAGTTACGAGGGTAAGATGGTATACAGGGATATGCGGGCAATTGGGACTAGCTTAGGGGTTTAAAAAAAAAAGGACAGCATGGACCAGTTGGGCCAAAGGGCCTGTTTCCATGCTGTAAACCTCAATGACTCTATGACTCTAAGCAGAAAAAGGGCTCCGTTTAGTAAATCGTAGTGAGGGCTCAGGGGAAACCCTGCTGATCGAAGAAGGTAGCAGAAAGTTGGTGATGCCATGCTGTGGTTGTTGGAGTGAAGTTACCCCTTCAGAACAGTTGTATTCTGCTCAGCGCAGCCAAAGAACTACAGTGGTGAGTTGGTGCTGGGAATCGAGAGGAACGGAGTCTCAGGAGACAAGATTGAAAATCTATGATGTCGGTCATTGTTGAGGCTGTCCGAATTGGAGCCACGTTTGGACAGAATTCCAAAGCAAGATCTTTGAAGGTGAAGCCCGGAATCAGAGAATCTGGGGGCTGATTATCCATGTGTTTTGGATGTTTTGGAGTAAGTCTTAACAATGGCAGGTGTGGAATTCCACAGAAGAATGATATTCAACATGTCCATTATAATCTACTTTGGAAATTTCCAGAAGCTTGAATAATCTTGCAGTAGCCAAAGTCAGGTGACCCTTTGGCAGCCATTTTACAATTCATTAGAGTCAATTAAAAATAAATACAATTTTAAAAATATACTATTTTCATGCCTGTATAAACATAACACAAGTATATTGTGGTGAACCATCGTTGGTTCCCACTGTGGGATTGTTCTAATGTTGTTGTTGGGTTGTTCTAATGTTGTTGTTGGGCTAGGGTGGGATTGATACACCTGTGGTTGTTACTGTTGTGGCACATCCCAGTCGGGCTCCGCCTCCTAGGAGAGGTATAAGACCCCCTGCTCGGGCGGGACCTCTTCAGTCTGGGATAGTGTGTTAAAGTTCTGTTAGTTCCATTGTTAGTTAATAAAAGCCTTCTTTTACCGAAGCTTCGTGCCTCGTGTCCAATTGATGCGCATCATATATCCTTCTGAATATGGAGACCAGAACAGCACACAGTATTCCAGGTATGGTCTCACCAAAGCCCTACATAATTGCAGCAATACTTCTTTATTCCTGTACTCCAATCCCATTGCAAAACAGACCAACGTGCCATTTGCATTCCTAATAGCTTACTGTATTTGGAGGCTAATTTTCTGAGTTCCTCATAGGCGCACACCCAAATCTCTCTGAAAATCAACATTTATAAGTTTCATGCCTTTTAAAAATATTCTGGTTTTCAATTCTTATGACCAACATGAATAACCTCACACTTTCTCACATTATACTCCGTCGCCGAATTCTACTGCCCCACCATGGAATCAGAGCAGGCAAGGGACGGACAACAGAAATGTCTGTTGACCTCAGGCGGGAATTTCCGGTCCTGCTCGAGTGAGGCCATAAAATCCCGCCCCATCTGTCGCCTTGTTGCCCTCCCAGTTAAGCTGTCTCTATTTCTTTGCAGCCCCTCTGTGTCCTTATAGCTTATATTTCCACGTACCTTTGTAATAGTGTATGTTTCCACCTAGTCTTGTAGGGGTTATGATGCTCAATGCTCATAGATATGGGAGATTGCTAGATGGGTCAGCTGGTCTTTCCCCTCTCCATTTTTTAAAATGCTTATTGGGGGGAAGTTCCGCGCACCACTGTGGCATGTTTCTCAGCCGCGGAAGGACCATTGGCCAGTGACGGGATCTTCTGATCCCGCCACAGTCAATGTTATTTTACATTGAATCCATCACCCACCACTGGGAAACCCGCAGTAGGGGGTCATTGTCGGCAGGACCAGAAGATCCTGCCGATGGGAAGAACCAGAAAATCACCTCCTATGTGTTGATATGTCAGTAAATTTAAGCCAGCCACCCTCTCCAATTTCTTACCCGAACACTGAAACTTCTCAAATACCATCTTTTCAAATGCTGTGTATCTATATTTTCAAATAATGTAGGACCTGATTAAAACAGAAACAAAGAACAGGAGGAACTGTCCATCAAGCAACAGTTGTGGAAAAATAGAAGTAAAGGGTCCCAACATTTCCGAAAGGGATCTAGGGCAGAACAAAAACATGGAAAGACTTCTTCAACATTTTAGCTCCACCTTCTGCCCAGCAGCTTTCCAAATGGATAGACTGGCCTGAAGGGAACACCAGTAACAGGAGGCTGCAGCTGAGGACCCTTAATGATGGTTCCATGACATTGGGAGGACGAAGAGGCCCAACAGTCAGTAATGGCCAAAGAGGCCATAAACTGGGAGGCTGATGGTAGGCGAGGGAGGAGGAAAGGTTTACAATTGGAGATGGGATAGCCTAAGACCCTTGTGCCCACAGGGAGTGTTGGAAAGACAGTTACCTTGCAGAGTCATCAACTTCCATCTCCCTCTCACCCGCTGGACTTCCAACCCCCAGAAAAGCCATTCAGCAACAATTAACTTGTGTTCCGTGCAATTTTAATTCTTTAATGACCTCCCCGCAGCACCACTCCCCTTCTATACCAAACAATGTTTCAGCTCTAAAGTCCTTTCCTTAAAATGAGGAGATGTTACAGATGAGCAGCAGTTACAGGAATTTAAAAATGAAAGGGAGAAAAAAAAACATCAAGCCCAGATTGACAGCACTAAGGGAAGGTGTCCGTTTGGAAGGTAAATTGCAGGAAAGACTTCATTGAACTTTCTTTCTCACAGCTGAAGATGGTTCGGGAAGCTAAGTACAGCAAAGGGCCAGAGCTTTCTAGTGGGGCATTGAGAAGCTCCACTAAGGAAACCTTCTACATTTATCTCCATTGGCCTTGCTGGAACTCCCAGCAGTTTTACTTGCCAGAGTTGCTGCTGCAGATGTCAGCTCAGGAGCAGATTAAAATACCATCACATCTTATGTACATCATATCAGATTAGAATTTGTTAAAAGAGCTGCTTCATACACTCACAGTGTTAACATGGGGATTTAGCAGGATCAAGCACCAGATCCATTTTAATTGATGTATTCTTACCAATCGGGGAGAGTTAAAATAAGAATGCATTAAGGGGGTCATCATTTTCTTTTAGTGAGGCTGACACATGGTTTGTGTGTAACTCTTTGTTACCAAAAGCAATCTGCCACTGCATTGCCACACATTCTGTACAATAGATGGAGAGGAACCTCAGGTTTCAATGCTCAATAACATTGGCTGCCCAATGTGCTGCAACATCTCAGATACTAAATAGAGTACCTTCAGCTTTGATAACATCTGTCAGAACTTGTGTTAATCTGAATGAAGGAACTGTCTTCATGACAGATTCATTCAGTGAACATTTATTTACAAAAGAAAGAATTGAGACTTGCGCAAGTGAAACAGTACATTTCACTTGCGCAAAGATTAGCATCACTTATTCTCATATAACGAAGACTTCATTGAACAATTTCAAAACCATTCATATAGTTTCACACTTTTTATGTTGTTATAGATGTTACATTAGCATTTTTAATTTCAAGTGCATTTCAAACGCAATGATACCTAGTTTAAGAACTCAAGAAACTGGATTTTACCGAACCAGTGGGAGTGAAATTGAGTTCAGCACTTCAACATTTGGGGCTGAATTTTATGCATCTTAGTGGTGAGTGGAAGTCCATTCCAGAGGTTGGCGGCTTACTGATTCCCACCGCTACCTTTGAAAGATGTAATACAGGTAGCAGCCAATTAAACAGCTTCAGGGGATGGTGGGCTGTGCGCCCATTGAGCCAATAAGGGTGGGACATCTGGGACACAGCGACGGCAGGCCATGACCTAGAAGGTGGTCACAGCCACTCATTTAAAGGGACCCCTGGCACAGCCAGTGTCAGCTGCACCAGGGAGCATCACTTCGAGAGATTCATAAAGTCCTGTTTATTTTGAACCATTTCCAGAGGTGAGTGATTCTTTTTTAAATACATATGGCTGTTGTTACTTGCTTTAAAGAAGAAAGAAAGATTTGCATTTATTATTGCAATTTTTCCTGATGTCAGGACATCCAAACTCTTTACTGATGAGATATATTTGAATGTGTAGCCGCTGTTGTAAGTAAATAATTCCTCCATGAGAAACACTGCACATTTTCTATAATTATGAGTTTTATTCCAAAGTGATATAAGTTTGCATAAAACTTCCTTATAAAATTTGGTATCTAGTTTTAACTCCGGGTCAGTTTTAAGTGGATGGACAGCAATTTTAGCTCCTCACCTGTTGCTTGAGAAATGAGGCACAGAGTATTTAAACATCCAGGTCTCAGTTACATGACACCAGCTGTCTGCACCTGTACTGGGTGGGAGTTATTGGGAGGTGTTGGAAAATGAAATGGCCCAATTATCACACATCTACAGCAGATACTGCTCCTTCTTGACTCACAAGGAAAGTGACCAAAATGTTTTGGCCTCTTCTGGCCTACGATCCTCTTTTTCACCATCTTCGTCTGGCAGGAATGCCTCTATACCTTCCCTGAAGCCAGAGAATTAAATTGGCAGACTGCTTCCAAGGACATCATGATCTGCCATGCACACTCTGTAAAGGACACCATTATGTTTTAACGGGTGTCCTTATTACCTGTTCAGTCGCACCGGTTAATATTGGGAACCGTCAGCTCCCCGCAGCTTCAGGACAAATAAGTAACCTGCCCGACTTAAATACTGGCACAGCCAGGTCAACTTTGCATGATTTCTAAATGTATTGCTTGACTTTTACCTGTTAGAAAACCTTACCACCAATAAATTTCTCATAACCGGTTACCAGCTTAAGCTGGTGATATGAATTTATTTTAGTCTTTTCCAAACATATTTCCAAATAGAATTTTTAAAAAATAAATAGTTTCAACAGTTCTATTTACATAGAGGAGATTTAGCTGAGCGCTATTATCTAGTAAGCCAGAAATCTGGTTTTCTCATCACGGGGAGAACAATTGATTGTCACTCTACTGGTACTCCATATTATTCTAGTTGCTTTTCCATGGACATAGAGGAGAACAGCCTCTTTAATATGTTGCAGTTGTGGGTCGTGTATTAGCAGGAGTCTTTCAACCCCATTCCTAGCAGGTATTGACTCGGGTGCAAATCAGACCCCACCACACATGTAGTGGTCGAGGAGCCACACAAATATATCTGGTTTGAATATTACAATTGATTGATAGATCCTTTTAAGACAACCATTTAAGACAGTATGAGTAGCTACCAGGTTACAAATGCTGGCCATGACATCCCATGCCTTTCAGAGGATTACCAATGCTGCAGAGAAGCACCACAGGTAACTGTATATAAAGGCAAGGATCAGAATTGAACAAGTGTCTGGGATACTCATAGGTGAGTTCCAGTGCCTAGACAAGATGTAGAGGTACCTTGCAGTTTGTGGACAGCTCCCTCTAATAGTGTTTTATGCTTCATAACTTTGTATTCAGGAAAGTACTGAAGGCCAATATTCTGGCAGATACCAGAGAGTCTGATGTTGACATGGTAGGTGCACCCATGAAGAACTCGAAGCAGGTGCAGTGATAATAGCTGATAGAAAATCCTAATCAATAGGTTTCGTTTCCTGTCAGGTAGGGAGCAGTTCAGAGAAGGCAACTGATCAAGTTTTTAGGTGTCCAGATCACTGACAACCTGTCCTGGTCCCCCCATGGTTAAGAAAGCCCACCAATGCCTCTACTTTCTCAGAAGACTAAGGAAATTTGGCATGTCAGCTACAACTCTCACCGACTTTTACAGATGCACTATAGAAAGCATTCTTTCTGGTTGTATTACAGCTTGGTATGGCTCTTGCTCTGCCCAAGACCGCAAGGAATTACAAAAGGTCGTGAATGTAGCCCAATCCATCACGCAAACCAGCCTCCCATCCATTGACTTAGTCCACACTTCCTGCTGCCTCGGCAAAGCAGCCAGCATAATCAAGAACCCCACGCACCCCGGACATTCTTCCACCTTCTTCCATCAGGAAAAAGATACAAAAGTCTGAGGTCACATATCAACCGACTCAAGAACAGCTTCTTCCCGGTTGCTGTCAGACTTTTGAATGGACTTACCCTGCATTAAGTTGATCTTTCGCTACACCCTAGCTATGACTGTAACACTACATTCTCCACTCTCTCATTTCCTTCTCTATGAACGGTATGTTTTGTCTGTGTAACGCACAAGAAACAATACTTTTCACTGTATGTTAATACGTGACAATAATAAATCAAATCAAATCAAGGACAGAAGGAGTTGATTCTCAGAGGGGTGGCGGACATGCCAAATTTCCTTAGCCTCCTGAGAAAGTAGAGGTGTTGGTGGGCTTTCTTAACTATAGTGTCGGCATGGAGGGACCAGAACAGGTTGTTGGTGATCTGGACACCTAGAAACCTGAAGCTCCCGACCATTTCCATTTCATCCCCTTGATGTAGACAGGGGCATATCCCCCATTACGCTTCCTGAAGTCGATGACTATCTCCTTCATTTTGTTGACATTGAGGGAGAGTTTATTGTCATCACACCATTTCGCCAGATTTCCTACCTCTTTCCTGTACTCCGTCTCATCATTGTTTAAGAACCAACCCATTATTGTGGTGTCATCAGCAAACTTGAAAACGGAGGTGGAGCGGAATTTGGCCACACAGTCATAATGTGTATAAGGAGCAAAGAGGCTGAGGACACAGCCTTGTAGGGCACAGGTGTTGAGGATGATCGTGGAGGAGGTGCTGTTGCCTATCTTTACTGATTGTGGGGTCTGTGAGTTAGGAAGTCTGTGATCGAGTCGCAGAGAGAGGAGCCGAGCCCTAGACCACAGTGTTTGGAGAAGAGTTTTGTCGGAATAATGGTGTTAAAGGCTGAGCTGTAGTCAAAGATTAGGAGTCTGACATAAATGTCTTTGTTATCTAGGTGTTCCAGGGTTGAGTGTAAGGCCAGGGAGATGGCATCTGCTGTGGGCCTGTTGCAGCAATAGGTGGACTGTAGTGGATCCAGACAATCTGGGAGGCTGGAACTGATTCGTGCCATGACTAACCTTTTGAAACATTTCATAATGATGGATGTCAGAGCTACTGGGTGATAGTCATTAAGGCACGCTGCCTGACCTTTCTCTGGTACAGGGAAGATGGTCCTCTGCTTGAAGCAGGTAGGGATCTCAGATCAGTGTAAGGAGAATGCCCCCACCAGCTGGTCCGCGCAGGATCTGAGTGCACGTCCAGGTACCCCATCCGGGCCAGTCACTTTCCATGGGTTGAATTCCCAGAAGGCTGATCTGCCGTCTGTGATGGCTACCTCGGATACCGGTTCGGTCGAGGCCTCCGGGGCAGACATCTTGATTTTAACGGGCATAGAATGCATTGAGCTCATCAGGGAGGGGTACATTGGTGCCGGCGATTCTACATGCCTTCATCTTGTAGCCTGTTAAGTCTTGCAGACCTTGCCATAATTGGTGGGAGTCCATGTGCCTAGCCTGGAACTCTAGCTTGGTCCCAACCTGTCCCTTGCCTGGGATTAGCTGCCGGGTTTTGGGAAACCTTGCCAGTCAGTTAAATTCAGAATATTGGCTGCAATGCAGTTTGCAGCCTGATTATAACATTTGAAGCACCAAACCACTTCCGCCCCTGTTAAAACTGGAAATAGGTGGATTACATGTGGATTGGGGTCAGTACTCAAATTTTTAACATTTTTAAATTCCAACATGACTCAGACCAGCTCATTTTTGTCTTCAAAGTTCTCCCATATACTCATTTGGCTCAACACTATAGATGAATACAGTATAAGTATTTGCAAGTCTCAGCCCAAAGAACTGCCTCCTCTCACCAACCTCTCTATGGAATAAATAAAAACCCTTAGTCCTTGGAGTTGGCTAGCATAACCTAATCCCAAATCTTAAAATCAGCATGATATCCATTCCCCAGCAACATACGAGGGAACAAAACGCCAAGTAACCCATACATCAACCACTCCAGTGATATATTGTAATTATTCACAAAAATGTAATTCGGTCCTTCCACTCCCCTTGTCACCATGCAAGCTTTCGTCGGCCTTACATTTACACTTATGTATACAACCTGAGGATCTGTGATCTGAACTGTAGGTTGATTGACCATGCTAAATTGCCCCTTGGTGTCAGGGGAATTATTAGGGTAAATATGTGGATAGAGCCCGGGTGGGATTGTTGTCGATGCAGGCTCAATGGGCCGAATGGCTTCCTTCTGCACTGTAGGGATTCTCTGATTGTAAAAACGCTGCTGTTCTTTGAATCATGCTAATGCATTATTTTATGTTCACCTGATTAGACGATTGGGGCTTCTCTTTAATGTCTTCTCCAACAATTCAGCAACTATCAATGCTGCAAATATTACAATTGTCTAACTTTCCTTTTAGAGTGGCTTGAAGTATTCTTATGGAAAATAAGCCATAATTTCACTTGGGCAATACAATGCACTTAAATGAAACCATGCACTTAAGCTGGGCTCACCATCAGCCATGCTTTCTCCCATTGGGAAAATTGCTGTGGCAATTTCCAAAAGCCAGGGTCAGTATCCAGTTTCACTGCCTTTTTAGTACCTTTATTACATTAATAATTTCTTTTTGCTATCCAATCAAAAATCTTTTATAAATATTTGAAAATTCATAGATGTTATATTATTAGATGGAACATACAATGAGAATGATACCAACAGCATTATATGAAATTACAGAAAATATAGAGCAAAGAAATGAGGCCTATGGGGATCATGGACCATTCAGATCCCTGACCACCTTCTTCCGTCAGGAAAAAGATACAAAAGTCTGAAAATATGTGCCAATTGACTCAAGAATAACTGCTTCGCTGTGCCATCAGACTTTTAAATGGTCCTATTATATATTAATCTGATCTTTGTCTTCACCCTAACTATGACTGTAACACTATATTCTGCACCCTCTCCTTTCCTTCGCCCCTATGTACTCCATAAACAGTATGTTTTGTCTGTATAGCGCGCAAGAAACAACACTTTTCACCGTATACCAATACAAGTGATGATAATACATCAAATCAAAAATATTTATTCTGAGGAGTGTCCCTGCTTTTACCCAGGCTTTGCTGATTTTTAATACCAACCTGTGCTCCCTCTAGTGGACTGGCAGAGAGTTTATTATTGTGCATGGAACATGTTCAATGTTAAATCCTAGGCTTCAACTCAAAAAGTTGTTTTTAAAATCTTCTAATCAAAACGTTAAAAAATATCTGGCATGCAATATGCTGCTTGAACATTTATTGGATGCTCTAATAAATAGGCCTTTCACTTTAAAAAAAATCAAAAAATATGTATCAGTAAAATGTAAATAAACTGCCAAGTAACGATTCTCTGGTAAACAATACCTGTTTTCTATTCTAACTTTTAATTTAGTGTTTCATTTAGAATATGAAATAATCAAATGAAATACATTTGAATTAATACTGAGCACATGATTGTGAAATCGGTGTAGTTTTTATAGGATTTAGAAGTTGATACAAGCAAGAGGCATCAAGATAAGCAACAAGACAAGTTAAACAGTTTAAATACAATAAGTTCCTTAAAGTCATAGCCTCTCCGTCTGGTTAAGAGTGATGACAATTATGATTAAATTCAGTGACTATGGCTGATTTTTAACCTTCACCTGAACAATTATCACATTGGCTGAACAATTTTTGTTATTAGGTTATATTTATTTTTTGTCCAGGTTCAGGGGTTGTTATATAACAGCAGCACTTCCTTAAATAATGAGTTTCCACTGAGTTTCTTTAGAAAACAAAAATCTCCTCATCAAAAATAATTAATCAATTTAATCGGAAAAATTGAAATTTTTGCAAAGAAGATCAGATCGACATTTGGTTGATAGATCAAAAGACTTTCACTAAATTAAAGCATAGACTTTTATTAAAGAAACAAGAATGAGCTATTGGGTCCAACAGTTTTTACTCATAGCACAAGTTTCATATCTTCTCAGCATTTTCCCCAATGCCTTCTCTTTAGAAATGCATTCCATTGCATTTTGAACCCATTTATACAATTTGCTTCAAATAACATCCCTACAATTTCATTAGCCATTGGGAACTAAAGTTCTACCTGACTGGCCGCCTTTGAACATACTGTTTTTTTTGCTTGCATTCCTTGCTTTTTGAGACCTTTGAGTCAGCTCACTTGGTAGCATTCTTCTGCTGAGTCAGAAGGGTGTGTGTTCAAATCTTCCTCCAGGACTTGGGCATAACAATCTAGGCTGATAGACCAGTGCAGTACTGAGGAAGTGCTGCATGTCAGTAGAGCCATCTTTTGGATAAGACATTAAACCCAGACCTTATCTGTCCTACAATACCTAGAGTGCAGAATGAGGCCATTTGGTCCATCGAGCCTGCACCGACAACAATCCCACCCTAGCCCTATCCCCATTACCCCACACATTTACCCTACTAATCCCCCGACATTTCCCTAACACAAAGGAGCAATTTAGCATAACCAATCAATCTAAGCTGCACATTTTCGGACTGTGGGAGGAAATCCACGCAGACACGGGAAGAATGTGCAAACTCCACACAGACAGTCACCCAAGCCGGGAATCGAACCCAGGTCCCTGGCGCTGTGAGGCAACAGTACTAATCGCTGTGTCACCACACTGCCCCCTCAGGCGAATGTAAAATAAACCATTGCAGCAAAAGAGACTCACGGATGGTACGTTGCCTACCGGATGCCAAGGTCCGTGACGTCTCGGACCGTGTTTTCCGGATTCTGAAGGGGGAGGGGAAACAGTCACAAGTCGTGGTACACATTGGTACCAACAACATAGGTAAGAGAAGGGACGGGGATTTAAAGCAGGAATTTCTGGAACTGGGCTGGAAGCTGAGAGCCAAGACAAAACATGTGGTCATCTCTGGTACGTTGCCGGTGCCACGTGATAGCGAGTTGAGGAACAGGGAGAGAGTGCAGTTAAACATGTGGTTGCAGGGATGGTGTAGGAGGGAGGGTTTCAGATACGTGGATAATTGGAACACATTCTGGGGAAGGTGGGACCTGTACAAACAGGACGGGGTGCACCTGAACCAGAGGGGCACCAATATCCTAGGAGGGAAATTTGCTACGGCTCTCCAGGGGGGTTTAAACTAATTTGCCAGGGGAGTGGGAAAAGGAGTTGTAGTCCAGAGGTCAGTGAGGGTGGTAAGGTATTGGGGAAGGTATCAGGGTCAAGGGTGGGTACCGGTAGACAGGAAGGTGGGTTGAAGTGTGTCTACTTCAATGCAAGGAGCATCCGGAACAAGGTAGATGAACTTGGGGCGTGGATTGGTACTTGGGACTACGATGTTGTGGCCATTACGGAGACGTGGGTAGAACAAGGACAGGAATGGTTGTTGGACGTTCCGGGGTATAGATGTTTCACTAAGTGTAGGGAAGCTGGTAAAAGAGGTGGAGGAGTAGCATTGTTAATCAAGGATAGTTTAACGGCTGCGGAAAGGTACTTCGAGGGGGATCTGCACACTGAGGTAATATGGGCTGAGGTTAGAAATAGGAAAGGAGCGGTCATGTTGTTAGGAGTTTACTATAGACCCCCAAATAGTAATAGAGATGTGGAGGAAGAAATTGCTCAGCAGATTATGGATATGTGTGGGGGTCACAGGGTAGTTGTCATGGGGGACTTTAACTTTCCAAATATTGATTGGAACCTTTGTAGGTCAAATAGTTCGGATGGGGCAGTTTTTGTGCAGTGTGTGCAGGAGGGTTTCCTGACACAATATGTGGATAGGCTGACAAGAGGTGAGGCCACATTGGATTTGGTACTGGGAAATGAACCGGGCCAAGTGTTAGATTTGGTTGTGGGAGAGCACTTTGGAGATAGTGACCACAATTCGGTGTCTTTTGTTATTGCAATGGAGAGGGATAGGGCCGTACGGCAGGGCAAGGTTTACAATTGGGGGAGAGGTAATTATGATGTGATTAGGCAAGAATTAGGGGGCATAAGTTGGGAACAGAAACTGTCAGGGAAAGGAACTAATGAAAAGTGGAACTTTTTCAAGGAACAAATATAGGTATGTCCCTGTCAGGCAGGGAGGAAATGGCCGAGTGAGGGAACCATGGTTCACGAAAGAGGTGGAATGTCTTGTGAAAAGGAAGAGGGAAGCTTATGTAGGGATGAGGAAATAAGATTCAGATGGCTCGATTGAGGGTTACAAGTTAGCAAGGAATGAGCTGAAAAAGGGGCTTAGGAGAGCTAGGAGGGGACATGAGAAGTCCTTGGCGGTTCGGATCAAGGAAAACCCCAAGGCTTTTTACTCTTATGTGAGGAATAAAAGAATGACCAGGGTGAGGTTAGGGCCGGTCAAAGACAGTAGTGGGAACTTGTGTATGGAGTCAGTAGAGATAGGTGAGGTGATGAATGAATACTTTTCTTCAGTGTTCACCAAGGAGAGGGGCCATGTTTTTGAGGAAGAGAAGGTGTTACAGGCTAATAGGCTGGAGGAAATAGATGTTCGGAGGGAGGATGTCCTGGCAGTTTTAAATAAACTGAAGGACGATAAGTCCCCTGGGCCTGATGAAATGTATCCTAGGATTCTTTGGGCGGCAAGGGATGAGATTGCAGAGCCTTTGGCTTTGATCTTTGGGTCCTTGCTGTCCACGGGGATGGTCACAGTAAGAAGTCTCACAACACCAGGTTAAAGTCCAACAGGTTTATTTGGTAGCAAATACCATAAGCTTTCGGAGCACTGCTCCTTCGTCAGATGGAGTGGAAATGGAGAGCACATTTCCACTCCATCTGACGAAGGAGCAGTGCTCCGAAAGCTTATGGTATTTGCTACCAAATAAACCTGTTGGACTTTAACCTAGTGTTGTGAGACTTCTTACTGTGTTTACCCCAGTCCAACGCAGGCATCTTCACATCACGGGGATGGTGCCAGAGGACTGGAGAATGATGAATGTTGTTCCTCTGTTTAAGAAAGGGAATAGAAATGACCCTGGTAATTATAGACCAGTTAGTCTTACTTCGGTGGTTGGTAAATTGATGGAAAAGGTCCTTAGGGATGGGATTTACGACCATTTAGAAAGATGCGGATTAATCCAGGATAGTCAGCACGGATTCGTGAAGGGCAAGTCGTGCCTCACAAATTTGATTGAATTTTTTGAGGAGGTAACTAAGTGTGTTGATGAAGGTAGGGCAGTTGATGTCATATACATGGATTTTAGTAAGGCGTTTGATAAGGTCCCCCATGGTCGGCTTATGATGAAAGTGAGGAGGTGTGGGATAGAGGGAAAGTTGGCCGATTGGATAGGTAACTGGCTGTCTGATCGAAGACAGAGGGTGGTGGTGGATGGAAAATTTTTGGATTGGAGGCAGGTTGCAAGCGGTGTGCCGCAGGGATCAGTGCTTGGTCCTCTGCTCTTTGTGATTTTTATTAATGACTTAGAGGAGGGGGCTGAAGGGTGGATCAGTAAATTTGCTGATGACACCAAGATTGGTGGAGTAGTGGATGAGTTGGAGGGCTGTTGTAGGCTGCAAAGAAACATAGATAGGATGCAAAGCTGGGCTGAAAAATGGCAAATGGAGTTTAACCCTGATATATGTGAGGTGATTCATTTTGGTAGGACTAATTTAAATGTGGAATACAGGGTCCAAGGTAGGGTTCTGAAGACTGTGGAGGAACAGAGAGATCTTGGGGTCCATATCCACAGATCTCTAAAGGTTGCCACTCAAGTGGATAGAGCTGTGAAGAAGGCCTATAGTGTGTTAGCTTTTATTAACAGGGGGTTGGAGTTTAAGAGCCATGGGGTTATGCTGCAACTGTACAGGACCTTGGCGAGACCACATTTGGAATATTGTGTGCAGTTCTGGTCACCTCACTATAAGAAGGATGTGGAAGCGCTGGAAAGAGTGCAGAGGAGATTTACCAGGATGCTGCCTGGTTTGGAGGGTAGGTCTTATGAGGAAAGGTTGAGGGAGCTAGGGCTGTTCTCTCTGGAGCGGAGGAGGCTGAGGGGAGACTTAGTAGAGGTTTATAAAATGATGAAGGGGATAGATAGAGTGAACGTTCAAAGACTATTTCCTCGGGTGGATGGAGCTATTACAAGGGGGCATAACTATAGGGTTCGTGGTGGGAGATATAGGAAGGATATCAGAGGTAGGTTCTTTACGCAGAGAGTGGTTGGGGTGTGGAATGGACTGCCTGCAGTGATAGTGGAGTCAGACACTTTAGGAACATTTAAGCGGTTATTGGATAGGCACATGGAGCACACCAGGATGATAGGGAGTGGGATAGCTAGATCTTGGTTTCAGATAAAGCTCGGCACAACATTGTGGGCCGAAGGGCCTGTTCTGTGCTGTACTGTCCTATGTTCTATATTCTATGCACTATTTCAACGAAGAGCAGGAGAGTTATGCCCCCAGACCCAGAAAATACATATCCCTCAATCAACATGACAAAAACAGATTATCTGGTCATTGCCACATAGTTGTTTTTCAGAGTTTGCTGTGTGCAAATTGCCTACCGCGTTTTGTTATGAAAGCCAATTTACCCCTTCGCCTCAAGAGCAGAGGTCGGGAACTCCAAGCCCTGACAAAGCTCATAGCTTCCGTGCATGCACAGACCAGGAGCAGGCTGCACATGCACAATTGAGCATTTTAAGTTCCCTGAGCTGAGGATGGGCCCAATGGACCTATGTAGAAAGGGAAAATGGTACAAAAGCCCAGGTCATGTGACCGGGAGTGGAGCAACATTGCAGGCAAGTGTCACAGGCAGGAGGTGAGACAGAGAGAGGTCCCAAAGGGAAAGGAGGGGGTCCCAAACAAGGAGTCCCAGACAGGAGAAAGAAAGAGACCGGCCGCAGTTAAGTTAAGGAAAAATGAGAGGAGCAGAGAAAGAGGCTCCAGTCAGAGAAAGGGCTGGTGTCAGCAGACATTAAGTGTTGAAGGCTCAGAAGAAGCCTTGAAGACCAAAGGCAGCAAAAGGTTGGTGATCCCTGCTGTGGGCCATTGGAGCAAAGGTACCCCCTTTAGTGCAGTAGTATTCTTCCCAGCATGGCCAAAAAGCTGAAGTTGTGATTGTGAGTTGGTGCTTGAGTGCTGACTCGAGAATCCAGGGCAATAGAATTTCGGGAGACGGATAGTCGGACTGAAGCAAGGTGGGTCATCGTTGATGCCATCCAAGTTGGAGTGATGTTTGGAGAGAATTATCAGGTTAGATCTTTGAAGGTGAAGACTAGAATCCCTTGTGGAAGAGACAGAGTTTCAGTGAAATTGGTTGACTCAAAGTGTTTACTTAAATCTGGGTGGTTTGTTGAGAAGTCTGTAGAATCTGTTTTGGTCACATTTATTATGCAGTGTGGTGTGTTTGACCACCTGTTAACTCAAATGTACCTCATGTTAACTCTGAATGTTGGAGTATAAGATAAACTTTGTAAACTGTTCTATCTTACAGACCTTGTACAGTAAAGCATATTTTGTTTGTTCAAAACCTGTGGATTCTTGTGGCTTTATTCTTTTTGTAAGTGAATCTCAAACTTCGTTAAAGTTTTTAAAGTTCATTCATTAGTCACAAGTAGCTTACATTAACACTGCAATGAAGTTACTGTGCAAATCACCTAGCTGCCTCACTCCGACGCCTGTTCAGGTCAATGCACCTAACCAGCACATTTTTCAGTCTGGGGAGGAAACTGGAGCACCCAGAGGAAACCCACGCAGACACGGCAAGAACGTGCAAACTCCACACAGTGACCCAAGCCGGGTCCCTGGCGCTGTGAGGCAGCAGTGCTAACCTCTGTGCCACGGTGCCGTGCTATTAACTTTAAACAAGAACTTATTGGTCCCTAGGCAGATCTTATCAAAAACTTAGAAGTAACAGTTTCAACATTTACTGCACTTCAAAATTATTTTGTTGACTGTAAAGACTTTAGGGACATCCAGTGATCAGAAAAGGCACTATAAAATTGCAAGTTTTTCTTGATACTTTCTTCATCATAAAGAATTTAGCCATCAACCCTATCAATTCCTTGGTAAGCTGAAAAAAAATGACTAGATCAATTTGAAGTGAAAAATAAATCCCTGCTCATAACTTAAATTCCCTTGCTCTACTTGATCAATAAGGTGTGACACCAACTTGAGAACAGTTTTTTCTATAGTATGACTTTCCACTTCCCTTGTCAATCACTCTTGTGGCATTCCATCCTTCACTCTGGAATATCTATAGTGTTAACACACTGCCTAACTCAGTCATTCCTAACCTGACATTAAATAGTGAAAGTATAGAATGGTAGATTGAAAGCAAACATATTTGTGTGCAGTTTCTGACAGTTAAGAAATAATTGCAAATGTGCTAAAAATTAAAATATGGACTACAGCTTTAAAAGCTAAACATCTCTTTACAATTTACCACTGTTAAAATATAAATGCTTCTGTGTAAAAAATTCAGCATGCGAAGGTGTGTGATAGCGAACCAAACCTATGGGATGTAAGGTCATTAGTCTTTATTATAATAGATAATCTCGGGTCAGGTTAATTATGGGCATGCTACTATTTTCCAGGGTTAATACTCATCACTATTTAGTGGCTCCAGTTAGAAGTGTTTATGTTTGGAGAGTGAATGAAGGCCGAATCGTGTCTGATGCAACAATGGGCGGCACGGTAGCGCAGTGGTTAGCACTGCTGCTTCACAGCGCCAGGGTCCCGGTTCGATTCCCGGCTCGGGTCACTGTCTGTGTGGAGTTTGCACATTCTCCTCGTGTCTGCGTGGGTTTCCTCCGGGTGCTCCGGTTTCCTCCCACAGTCCAAAGATGTGCGGGTTAGGTTGATTGGCCAGGTTAAAAATTGCCCCTTAGAGTCCTAAGATGCGTAGGTTAGAGGGATTAGCGGGTCAATATGTCGGGGTAGGGCCTGGGTGGGATTGTGGTCGGTGCAGACTCGATGGGCCGAATGGCCTCCTTCTGCACTGTAGGGTTTCTATGATTTCTATGAATTAAATACCCCACAAATGCCCACCTTCCTGGTTCACAAATGAAGATCAGCCCTCCAGATGAGGTTCTCGAGACCGGTATTATCTCTGACAAAATGGCTCATTTCCATTGTCAGTGTTCTGGTGATAAGCCATGAGAGGAAGTGGAGGAAAGAAAATGTTCACATTTTGACATTTTTCTCCCTTTGATTAGAACTAGCCAAAACAGTTCTAAGAATATTAGCTTTTATTGTTATGAGCAAAGCCGTTGCCATGACATTCCCAGTGCTAATGGTAAGCATTCCCTCTTAAAACAAGTCACGTGCCAGAACAAGATTCAGAACACCGTGTTCAAGGTTATTTATGTGCTGTTAAATCGATTTAATAATGGACCCATATGTCTATTGAATTCCTGACTCAATTCCATTCTCTGATCAGCTGTATCTTTTGCTGACATTCCACACAAAATGAGTCATTGGTATTGTGTCAATTGTACAATTTCAAGCCTGCCTTCAAGGTCTTAAAAATTGCCTTTATAAAAAGCAAGCTAATCGAAAAATAGACACAAAAATGTATAGAATTCATAAGGTGTTACTTTTTTCACTTCCTTACCAATATACATTTCACTATAAATACACTATAAATTATTAACAATGCTGCCTGGACGATAAACAGGCAGATATAATTTTACTGTCCTTTTGTCCGAGTCTGAAGCACAGCTGTAATGAGATCAGAAGCTGAGTTGTCCGGTCCAAACCCAAACTGAGCGTTGGTGAGTAAGTGGATGTGAAGGGTAGATAGAGCCTTTCCATATCATACTTCGATTTGAAGAGAACATATTCTAACCTTCTGATTGAATATTTAAGTGATAAATCTTTATTTTATTATTAATTCCTAATCGGAACTTGGAAATGACTGGAAAATCTGCCTGATTTACTGAACCTCAACATGTGGCACTGAGAGAGGGATTACAACACTGCCTGGCACAATTGCGGCGTTTCCACAGCTAGGTTATCCATCGCGCTCCCTCCAAGTTTATTCAGAACCTAAAACTGTGTCTGGTGGGTTGGCTCAGTGTGTCGTACAGCCTACACACAGTGGCACAGATTGTTGACACACAGGCAAAGTCCCAACATTTTTGCACTGGACTAGTGAATGGGGACCCAACTGCTCCTGTACACTTTAGTGACCAATTTCACAGTGCTATTACCCAAAACAGATTTTCTGAAAGCCATTCTCGGAACTATGGAATGTTACTTGTGTAGACTCCAGCAAGGACAGAAAACATAAAGGAAAATCCTTGCAAAATGCTAGTTGAAAAAAGGATCAAAATTTATTGATGTGATCTCCTCGGCCAGTGTTGCAAGAAATGAATTCCACAGGATAAATTCTCACCAAAATGCTATCTAGTGAACTGTCTCTCAGTGATGGCAGTTGTCCATAACCTTTGTTAACAGAAATACTTATTTATTTTCTATTCCTTTAAATGTTGAATGTCAGCAATGTCTTGTCAGAACGTCATTTCATTTTGTCACTGAAATAAAACAATTTTACAACGTGTCTTGCTTTTTAGAGAATGGCAAATAAAATGTTCTGTGGCTCCAACTGTCATTGTTAGTTTACACTCAGTTTGGAATATTTCTGGAATCTATCACTGAATTGGTCCCAGACATTATTTCGGAATGCATCATGTAATCTGAAAACATAGTTAGCAATTAAGTGTTATTCACATATTTTATTGACACGTAGACACAAATTTAATAAGATTTTATTATTTCACTTTTTGTTAGAACCTAGGGAGTTTAAGGTTAGATCTCCTTATTGGTTTCCATGGTTACGCAGCTAAAGACTATCAAAATTAGTTCCTTTTAATTATAAGTACACATGGCTTCACGGATCAGTTATTGCGATCATTTTATGCTTTAAAAAATTGAGAATATGTTCATTGTTATGGTAGTTTTTTTTAAAACAATTTTATACTTTAGTTTTGTCTCTCAAAAATAAATAATTCAGCTAGACATCATTTTCCATTTTGTAAAATTGAAAACTGTACCAATGTATCTGTAACAATGCTATCAGTTGCCTCATTGATGTTCTGTCAATTTATTTCTCCATTTTTGCTGTTAATTCCTTTGATTTGATTTGGTTTGATTTATTATTGTCACATGTATTGGTATACAGTGAAAAGTATTGTTTCTTGTGCACTATGCAGACAAAGCATACCGTCCATAGAGTGCATCGGGGAGAAGGAAAGCAGAGGGTGCGGTATATAGTGTTACAGTCACAGCTAGGATGTAGAGAAAGATCAACTTAATATAAGGTAGATCCATTCAAAAGTCTGATTTAACATCTGATTCAAAGTCTGGTCAAAAGTCTCATTTCACCAAATGGCACCTACTATCACTGATTCTCAAGCTTAGGTTTTCTGTGCCACCATCCCACGCACCAAAAGATATCCAGGCAGTTTAATAAAACTAATTGACTAAGAATCTGAAATATTAATTTTCAGTCAACCAATTATTTTGAAATTATGGTCAAAAAGAACCCCATAATCTGTTCATTGCAGCAATGTTGCTCATCATCATCATATGAAAACAGGGATGCATCACTAATACCCTAGGAACAAAGTTATTAAGGGGAAATTTTCAAAAAATGGGTGGTTTTGAGTTGGGTTAGGTTTTTTTTAAAATCTCGACCTCAAACCCAATTTACCTCAAACCCAAACATTTCTGATCTTAATTTAGGCATGATGGGGATCTGGGCAAGGGGGGAGAGGGGGTGGCGAGGCAAGGGTCAATGTGACCAATCTGTTCCCAGGAGGTGGATTACTCATTTATTAAGTCAGCGTGCCTCAGATTATATCCTTATTTTAAATTTAACCCGAGTGAGCCGGGATTCTGAGGAAACCCAACAGCTAAAGGGAGATAACTGCTGCGTGGAAAAGGTATCTACCTCTCCAGCAGTGACTGTGGGGCAAGAGAAATAAGAGAGCTCTCTCCCATCACCCAAGATAACCAGCTATCTCCATACCCCATCCTCCCATCAACTACCACCACCCCGCTACCACCACCAAGGTAGGCCTTCCCTCCTGGAAGCATCGAGTCTCCCCTATCACTGCCACCAGATCAGTCTCTGACCTTGCCACAGCCTAACCCCACCCAAACTCCAGGAGCCACAGTGTACCCACAATATGCCTCTACCCCAGCAGCTCCAAGTTACCTGTTTCTTGGCTCGGACATTTGCTGCAAAACTCTCCAATCACCTGGCTGCCATGCTTGTCTATCAGGCTGGATTCCAATCAGGAATTTACTTTTTTCAAAATTGTGCATGTTGTTGAATCAAAAAGCTACAAACGTACACTTTTGGGTTGTTAGGAACTCCTTCCCTGACTTGAAAAACCTCAATAAACATCAGGGTCATTGTTTGCCTTGTGAAATAGGATAATTAATTGGTGATTTTGGTAGGGTTAATTGGGAGAATGAAATTTGTAGTAAAGGCTGTTGTTCTGATTTGATTTGATTTATTATTGTCACATGTATTGGTATACAGTGAAAAGTATTCTTTTTACAGTATTGATTTTGCAGATAAAGCATACCATACATAAAGGAGGAAAGGAGAGAGTGCAGAATATAGTGTTACAGTCATAGCTTTTGATTTGATTTGATTTGATTTATTGTTGTCACATGTATTAATATACAGTGAAAAGTATTGTTTCTTGCACGCTATACAGACAAAGCATACCGTACATAGTGAAGGAAAGGAGAGAGTGCAGAATGTGGTGTTACAGTCACAGCTAGGGTGTAGAGAAAGATCGACTTAATGCGAGGTACGTCCATTCAAAAGTCTGATGGCAGCAAGGAAGAAGTTGTTTTTGAGTCTGTTGGTACGTGATCTCAGACTTTTATACCTTTTTCCCAATGGAACAAGGTGAAAGAGAGAATGTCCCCGTGTAGTTCCCTGTGAAAGCCAACATTCCAGAAGAGTGCATATGTTCAAATGATATCATGGAAAATGTTTATCAGCAAGTGTTTCTACCAGACACAAAGGAAATTACCATGATTCTCATTTCTAGTTGCTCACTGGGAGCTGAATTCATTGAACTTTGAAGAAAAACATGGTTGACATTGCTTTAAGTAATCAATCACAATTCCTCGAGTGCGGTGAAGAAGAAAGCTGGATCTTTGATTATCAGATAAATGATGAACAACAGGCCTGGTTTCTCTCATTTCGTTAAGGAATATTTTCAACCAATGTTACTTTATAAAAATAAAATATGTCAAAAGTGAATTAATATACGGTATGTCCTCATGTTATTCCGTGTTTCTCCATCTGGGTAGTTTTAAAGTTCCTATGATTATTAAAGTATTATGGGTTATAGATTGTCAGGAGTTACCCTGGATATTGTTCAATGGTCTGTATCCATCATGACATTACCCCAGCATATTGCATGAGGGTTATAACAAGCTAAGAAGCTGTGACAGTGGAGAAGCATATTACATCAGACATTGTTATCTGGAAGCAATAACAAGTTAAGATGAAGAAAAAGTGTGATTAATGGCTATGATCATTCAAAATACTGTCAAATGTTTTGATGAAGAATGGCAAATGGGAAGTATTAGCAGAGGATGAGCTTCTGCAGAAAGGCCATTACCTCAATGGCCAAAGATGTCAGCACTTTAGACAGCGTGGGTCAGATGGGCGAGTACAAGCCTGTGTCTCAGGCTTGTCTCAGGACATTACTCTTCCACAGAAAAATATAAGCTTCCCAACAAGTCACTTAGTAGCAAGCTCAGAAACATGATCGGTGTGGAAACTGTTCAGGAATTACATCAGATAGAATAATATAGGAAAACATCCATCACTTAACACAATCACATCGCACAGATCTTACCTAAAAAGAGATCATCTGCTTCTTTTGTCTATCAAAAAGATGCAAACAAAAGGACTGAAAAAGATTCAGGTAACGAGAGATAGAAATGATGGCAAAAAAATGATAGCCAGGCAGAGAGAAAGAAAAAAACAAGGGAGTGAGAAAAGTAGAAGACAAAGACATTTTATCTTTCCTTAATGATCTGGGAGATAATTAGCATAATATAATTCTACACAATTGCGAAGGTACTTAGGTCATTCTTTACAGTTCCTGCATATCAGTTTCTATAGCAATTGAATCAGTCTTTGAATCATTCATTGGTGCCCCCTGGTGTTCACATTGATGCCTAATATTACATGAACTGCATATTAACTTTGTATGATGATATTCCTACACATGAAGCACAAATTTTACCTTTCATTGTTTTCTTTACAGCAATCCTTTCAGATGCAGTCAACCTCTGGTTAATGATGGGATTAATTATTGTACTTATATTAGAACTTCAAAAAAAAATTAACAAAATAGTAACAGTATTAAACGGAAGCTGCCTCGATGATCATTAATAAAAGGAGTGGGATTGAAGAATTTCACCAGTGCACCAACTGTCCCCGAATATTTTAACTTCTATTTGAACTATTTTAACATAGGGAAGGCAGTGGCGTAGTGGTATTGTCACTGGACTAGTATTCCAGAGACCGAGTGTAATGCTCTGGGGTTTGAACCCCACCATGCCAAATAGTGAAATTTGAATTAAATACAAACCTGGAATGAAAAGTCTAATGATGACCATGAAACCATTATCGATTGCCATAAAAACCTAGCTAGTTTTAGTCTGGCCCACATGTGACTCCAGATCCACAGCAATGTGGTTTGCTCTAAATGCCCCCTGAAAGGCAACTAGGGTTGGGCAATAAATACTGGCCCAGCCAATGATGCCCACATCCCAAGAAAGAATGAAAAAAATCTCAAGATCATTTGTGCCCTATTGTCCAATTATCTGCTTCAGAAGGATAGAAAGGGGCAGCTGATGAGCTGCATCAGGTCAGACAGTCCCAGTTGCCCTTCAGGGGGCATTTAGAGTGAACCACATTGCTGTGGATCTGGAGTCACATGTAGGCCAGACTAGGTTACAGATGGCAGTTTTCCTTCCTTAAAGGACAATAATGAACTAGATAGCTTTTGGACCATGCAGAGGGAGATAGGAAGGGATTGTGGGAGTACAAGTCCATGGAGGCCCACGCTTTCTTCATGCAGCCTGAGGAACAATTCTGCTCCTGTTGAACCTGTAATGTAATGTTTAACGCTTACCTCGCAAGATCTCTTCTTCCTGCAGAGCAGAAGCCATTGAGTGAAACTGCTGCAACAGATGCCCCATTCAATTCAAATGCGATGGGAGTCCTTATCACACTTTAGGACCCCGATGTGTATGTATTTTTGAGATTCATGCCTGATTCTGGTAGGTACCTGCATCATTTAAAGCATGTACCCAGTTAGTGGGCCAGTGGGTGGGAATTCAGTAGAGATGCTAAGCTTTAAGGGTCAATTTTAACTATGAGGCTGCGATATTCTTGCGAGATAGGGTGAGTTTAAATTACTGCAAATGTTGATAGGAGCCTCAATAGTTATACACCTCAACCGCTTGTCCTTTTTAAGACTGGCATACTCCATTCTGCCACACTTCATCTAAACTCATACAAAATACTGCTCACTTGCATTTGGTTTGTAATTTGTTATACTGCTCATAATTACTGTAATTACTTCTGCAAGGGTACACAGAAGGAAATTGCATAGTTTAGAAAAACATTTTTTTTTAGCTATATCCAATCATATCCAATCAAAGTCCAATTCAAAGTCTCACCCAGTGAGACATTCCAGATCCAAGCTGACAAGACAGGCAAGCCTCTTCCTGTCTTGGGCTTGATCCACATGATCTAAGCTGATTGGAGCAGGTATTGCACCCCCTCCAATGCTTGATCTCATTTACATCTTGGCCAAAAGGCTTAGGTGCCGTTTTTAAAAACTGCTTCAAATGAAGCCTCAGTGTAACTCATTGACTTCTTTCAAGTGCAGGATGCCAGTACTACACTTGATCTTAGCCAAAAGGCCAAGAAGCGATACACTTTTTTAAAAATCCAATTCAGTCAAATCAAGTCCAATTCAGAGTCTCAACAAGTGAGACATTCCCAATCCAAGCTGACAAGACAGGGCTCTCACCTCCTGTCTTGGGCTTGGTCTACATGATCCAAGCTGATTGGAGTAGGCATTGCACCTCCTCCAAGGCTTGATCTCATTTGCTTCTTAGCCAAAAGGCCGAGATGCCGCTTTTAAAAATTGCTTCATATGAAAATGAAGCTTAAATGCAACCCAATGACCTCAACCAAGTGCAGCATCTGCATAACTACACTTGATCTTAGCCAAAGGGCCGAGAAGCGGTATCGCTTCTCGCTTCTCGCTGAGAAGCGATACACTTACTTAACTGTAAGTCAGTTTGAAGACTATTTTTGTGGAGGATTCCTGCAGTAGGAGGTGTAGAAATTGACCAACTGAAGCCATATCATGGTAAAATTCAGTCAAGTTTGAGTTAATTATTATATTATAATATTGTATTAAGGGAGGGACTATTATAATCCGCACAATGTTACATATCCGTGGCAATCCAGGTTGTGCTTGGTTTGTTTTCTTTTACAGGTTTCTCGCCTCTTGCCATATTACCAGCCCTGTTCTGCCAGCGTAATCAGCCTTGCGCCCAAGAAGGGCATGAGGCTGATTTAAATATTGATGAGGTCATTTTAATATTATTAGTGACCCAAGACACAATTATCCAGGCTCACTTACCTTAATGGCCTCGCTGGTGGATGCCCTCACTGGCAAGGATCACGAATGATCCCCCACCAATGGGCACCAGACATGATGGCCCCGTGGTGGGACCAGAGGCCATTGAGGGCCCCTGGGTGGTCAGGGGCAGCAGACGGTGCCAAGGGGCAGGGCCAAAGGGGAAGGGCGCTATTTAAGGGAGGGACAAGGCCTGAAGGGGGCATGAACTGAAGGGGAGGCAGGGTGTGGGGAGCTGTGTACTCTGCATCAGGGATCACCAAGTGGTGAACCTTCCGGCAGAGGGCGGGGGGGGGGGGGGGGGGTGGAGTAAACGGGGGCAGTCATCAGCCGGGTGGGGAAATTGGGGGGCGGCAATCGACCTGGGGGGGCAGTCGGAGCATCAATCAGCTGGGGAGGGTGTCATGATCGGGGGTGGCAATGTCTGGGTGGGGGTGTGAGGAGTGACAATTTCCCAGTGCACTATGTGCTCTTGTGTACAGTGCACTGATAGATTAGGGCACAGGTGCAATAGCACCCTCTAGCAGTCTGTAGCTGGCTTCCTGGTGTGAATAGACTCCATCCATTCCACCTATTTGTGAGATTCACATTTGGGATTTTTTTTCTGAAGTGCCATAAGATAGCATATGGGAGTTCCCCAAAAAATGGGTGCAGTTTTCTCCCATTTTCACGCTTCTTCGGAACTTAGAATTTTTTGGTAAGAACAAAGAACAATACAGCACAGGAACAGGCCCTTCGGCCCTCCAAACCCGCGCCGCTCCCTGGTCCAAACTAGACCATTCCTTTGTATCGCTCCATTCCCACTCCGTTCATGTGGCTATCTAGATAAGTCTTAAATGTTCCCAGTGTGTCTGCCTCCACCACCTTGCCCGGCAGCGCATTCCAGGCCCCCACCACCCTCTGTGTAAAATACGTCCTTCTGATATCCGTGTTAAACCTCCCCCCCCTCACCTTGAACCTATGACCCCTCGTGAACGTCACCACCGACCTGGGAAAAAGCTTCCCACCGTTCACCCTATCTATGCCTTTCATAATTTTATACACCTCTATTAGGTCACCCCTCATCCTCCGTCTTTCCAGTGAGAACAACCCCAGTTTACCCAATCTCTCCTCATAACTAAGCCCCTCCATACCAGGCAACATCCTGGTAAACCTCCTCTGCACTCTCTCTAAAGCCTCCACGTCCTTGTGGTAGTGTGGCGACTAGAACTGGGTGCAGTATTCCAAATGCGGCTGAACCAACGTTCTATACAACTGCAACATCAGACCCCAACTTTTATACTCTATGCCCCGTCCTATAAAGGCAAGCATGCCATATGCCTTATTCACTACCTTCTCCACCTGTGACGTCACCTTCAAGGATCTGTGGACTTGCACACCCAGGTCCCTCTGCGTATCTACACCCTTTATGGTTCTGCCATTTATCGTATAACTGCCTCCTACGTTAGTTCTACCAAAATGCATCACTTCGCATTTATCTGGATTGAACTCCATCTGCCATTTCTTTGCCCAAATTTCCAGCCTATCTATATCCTTCTGTAGCCTCTGACAATGTTCCTCGCTATCTGCAACTCCAGCCATTTTCGTGTAGTCCGCAAACTTACTGATCATCCCAGTTACACCTTCTTCCAGATCGTTTATATAAATCACAAACAGCAGAGGTCCCAATACAGAGCCCTGCGGAACACCACTAGTCACAGGCATCCAGCCGGAAAAAGACCTTTCCACTACCACCCTCTGTCTTCTGAGACCAAGCCAGTTCTCCACCCATCTAGCCACCTCCCCCTTTATCCCATGAGATCCAACCTTTTGCACCAACCTACCATGAGGGACTTTGTCAAACAAGATGGCCCCCTCAATGTGGCAAAGGTTAGTGGTAAGCCAGAGGATTGGGAAGTTTGAAAAACCAACAAAAAATAAGCAGGTAGAAGATAAACTATGAGGGTAAACTAGCAAGTAATATAAAAATGGACAATAAAAACTTCTTTAAATGCATAAAAATGAAGAGAGAGACCAGAGTCAACATAGGCCCTTTAGAGAATAAGACTGGGGAAATAATAATGGGGAACTAGGAAATGGTGGAGGAGTTAAATAAATAATTTGCATCAGTCTTCATGATGGAAGCCACCAATAACATTCCAAATAACCAAGGGACAAAAATGGGTTGGGAGAGGAAATAAATACAATAACTATCAGTCGAGAAAAAGTACTAGGGAAACTAATGGGGCTAAAGGTCGATAAGTCCCCTGGACCTGATGGGTTGCATCCCAGAATATTAAAGGTAGTAGCTACAGAAATAGTGAATGCATAGTAGTAATCTTCCAAGAATTCTTAAATTCTGGAAAAGTCTCAGAGGATTGGAAAACTGCCATGTAACACCCTTATTCAAAAAAGGAGAGAGAGAAAAAATAGATTACTATGGGCCAGTTAGCTTAACATCTGTCATTGGGAAAATGTTTGAATCCATTATAAACAAAGTAATAGCAGGGCATTTCGATATAGAGTTGGGGGAAGACTAATGTGAAGCATAAATGGCCACATGGGCCTGTTGAACCGAATAACCTGCTTCTCTGCGGAAAATAATAAACTTTCCTGGAATGGATGTAGTTAGACTGCCGCATATAAATTATGATGTAGTGCTGCACCAGGTGAATTGCTAGTTGAAGGGTCTATTGGTGTTCACGTCTTTCTCTGCCAGGTGAAGCCATTCTTCCTGTTCGGTATCACAGGAACAATATTGAGAGTGAGTGCACCTGGCAGTTTTAGTGTACAACTGCATGAAGCTCAGGAAACCAGGCTCTTATGTTGTTAAGCTGGAGGCATGGCATTGTTTTCCAAGAGGAACATCCATTAGATGCGTTGTAAAGTGGCTTCTGGGCTGCAATTACAGAGCGAGGAGGCAAAGAGCACAAGTTTTAACCACTAGGTCAATTTTCAGATCATTGTTACTTAAGTCTTAAATAATAAATTTGTATTTAGGAGAGCTACTCTGCATATATTTGTTTGCACTAGTAAGGCCTGTAACAGCAACTCATCATACATTGGAAATGAGCCAACATCATAATGCAGAATAGCTTTCATTTTAATTAAATCACATCTGTTTGTTCTAATTTAGAATCTGGTGATCCACACATGACATGGACATTGTTTATATGGAGAGCAGTAACTTAGCAACAGTAGCATGATGTAATTACATTATTGTTGTGTGTCAGAAAAAGAATTCAAGAGAAAGAATGCCGAAGTAAAAGAGGTAGCAGGGAAATAAAGCGTGTGGCCATCCCCAAGGCAGTCTACAACAAACATTAACATTAAATTGTCTGCAGAACACCCAATTAAAAAGTTAGAATAAATTGGGAGCTGAATTCAGTTTGCAGATGACCCTATCCACAATCTAATGAATGATGGGACAAAGAACCATGGCTGCTGACGTCACGCACGATACCCCTGTACATTGCAGGGGACTTGCAGTCATAGGCGCCCTGCAGGCAACACTGTGTTATAAAGACAAATCATTCCGAGAAACCCTGTTCATCGTCCATAACTTTGTTAGGCTCTCTATCACAGCCAATGCCTGTGTTGAACTGAACCTCCTGTAAAAGCTTGATGGGCTCAACCAACAAGGACCTGGATCCAGATACAAAAGTGAATCCCAAAGCTCTCTACAGGACTGGGATATCTAAAAAATGCAAATAGAATCACACTGAGAGAGGAGGCTGAACCCAGGTCCCTTTTCACTCCACAGTGGCACAGTAGTTAGCATTGTTGCCTCACTGCCAGGACCCAGGATCAATTCCAGCCTTGGGTGTCAGTCTGTGTGAAGTTTGCACATTCTTCCCGTGTCTGCATGGGTTTCCTCCAGTTGCTCCGGTTTCCTCCCACAGTCCAAAGATGTGCAAGTTAGGTGGATTGGCTATGCTAAACTACCCCTTAGTGTCCCAAGATGTATAGGTTAGATGGACTAGCCATGATCAAATGTGTTATGGAGATAGGGCGGGGGAGAGGGCCTGGGTAAGACACTCTGTCAGAGAGTTGGTGCAGACTCGATGGGCTGAATGGCTGCCTTTGGCACTGTTGGAATTCTATAATTCTATAATTAATTCCATGATATAATTTTATGATAACCAACAAATTACTAGGTTCCTTCTGCAAAAAGAAATCTCGAGGTTGCAAAAGTAATACAACAAAAAAATGAATTTGAAAATTACTTGGAAACATGTGTGCTAATTTAGCTTTCCAGATTTTCATTAGGTTTCATTTACACAATCTGCGGATATAAATAGAAAATAAGTAAACACATCTTGTGAAAAAAAACTTTTACAGCGCATTCTTCCTCAATTTAAAAATAAAGTGAGAGGAAGAGCAATGAGTTAATCTATCTGTCCAGGTATGCACAGAGTGTCCATATAAAACAGGGCAGCTGGAGACAATAGGCATTGTGAGCAACCAGATATTGTGGGAATTACTGGGACTCAGCCAGTGAAAATAAAGACTGGGAATTAAAATTGCAGGATATTACATACTTTAAAAAGATAGAGTGGGAAAAGGGGAGGGGGGTAACTATTCTAATGAGAGATGACAGATGGCAGTGGGAAAAAAGAACACAACCATTAGTATGACAGAAATAGAATTCACGTGAATTGAGATAAAGAGTTTTAAAACGGATCACTCACACCAATAGGGATAGTTTACAGAAAGCCTAATAATGGAAGGGAATTGAAAGAAGAAATATACAAATAAATTGGGTAAAGAATAACAATGATGGGGGATTTCAACTAACCTGAAATAATTGGTCAGAAGAGATAGGTAAAGGGGGATAGGCAAATAGAGTTCCAACAATAAAAATAGAAAGAGCAGGAAAAACTCAACAGGTCTGGCAGCATTTGTGAAGAGAGAAACAGAGTTAAGGTTTTAAGTCCAATATGACTCTTCTTTGGAATGCATCCTCTGAAGAACTTCTGAGCCAGCTCAGGGTTCTGAAGAAGAGTCATATTGGACTCAAAATGTTCACCTTCTTTCCCTCTCCACAGATGCTGTCAGTATTGCTGATTATTTTTCCAAGCTTCTTCTGTTTTTATCTCAGATTTTGAGCATCTGCAGCATTTTGCTTCTAACAAAATAGGGAAAAAAAGTTCCCAACCCTCATCCCTCACCCTGATCAAACCCCACACACGCCCCATGCCAACTTATATTACCTCATGCTCCAATCCATACCCCAGGGACTTCATATCCCTATGCCAACTCAAGCCCCTCTACCTACATCTTATGGCCCTTCATACTCTAGAGACTATCAATGTAGGATAGTCACCAAGGAATAATATAGGAAACAAAAATAGAAAATGCTGGGAAGTCTCAGCAGGTCTGACAGTATCTATGGTGAGAGAAGCAGAGTTAACATTTAAAATCCATGACCAGAATTATCCGGCTAATCAAGCCGGCAGGATTCTCTGGTCCTCCTCCTGAGCTCACTTGCAGTGGCAACAGGGCGTGAACAGCTGGAAAATTCCGGCCCATATGACTCTTCCTCAGAGCTCTGAAGAGTAGTCGCACAAACTCGAAATGTTAACCCTGTTTCTCTCTACACAGATGTTGCCTGACCTGCTGAGACTTTCCAGCATTTTCTGTTTTTATTCCAGATTTCCAGCATCCGCAGTATTTTGCTTCTAATAAATTAGGAAACAAGAAAAAACTTCCTTACCCAGAGAATGTGGGTACCACAAAAAGTAGGTAAGATCAAAAGTATGGATGTATTTAAGGGGAGACCAGATAAGCATATGAGAGAGAAGGGAATGGTGCATCATGCTGATGGAATTAGATGAAAAATGATAGTATGAGCACCAAATGGAGTACAAGTAGTGGCTAAAACTGCAGGGCTGAATGATCTGTATTATACTTGTCTATTCTACGTAATTATGAGTAACTCAATCTAAGGATTCAATTATCTCACATTAAAAAATTGAGCAGCGGGTGGGAGGCAGGATCGTTCAGTTTCAGCAAAATAGAGATGACTGCACAGGAAAGGCACACTTTGTATAATTCTTAACCAGAAGATTCGCCTCAATTCAAAAATGCACAAGAAAGCAAACATCCTCTTCACCGAACTTCACAAAACCTTGGGAACCAGACAATTTACACTGGTTCTCCAAAAAGCAGCAAAATAAACCAGAAGCAAGAGGGGAAAAAATGACGCATTTAATCTGGAGGTGAGCAGTTCTCCTAGAATGTCTGCCTTGAGAATTTCCAAATCTCCAGGAGCTGACGTTAGTGAATGTAGTGACATTCACTTCCAAAATAGCATTTGATTATGTTGCAATAGACAGCATAGCAGAGATCAGCAAAATAAGAGTACCATGGTGACTGTCAATTCAAGATTTGATTGGTCATTAGTTCAACATGACAAAGATCTAAAACAGGGCTAGACAGAGAGAAAAGAATGAAAAGACAAAAGATGACAAGCTCTGCTTCTTGGTCCCACGTCATGCAAGATTTTCCAGCCGTGCTCACCCCAAAACCGGGAAATCCCACCTGAGGTCAACGGACCTTTGCATGGTTGTCCCCCCACCTCCCCCCTCCCCCCACCTCCTCCCACTATGATTCCCATGGCGGGTGGGATGGGAAAATTCCAGTGACAGGATCCTATCAGAAGGGCTGAAAGGTCATGCATATATGGAATACAACAGAAGACTAATGAATGACATTTTTGAGAGGAAACCATGTGGATCACGTACGGAAACTCAAAAGATATGAGGAGCCAAGGGACAGAGGAAGAATGTAATCTGTAGAAAACAAAAAGGTAGAATCATAGAATCCCTACAGTGCAGAAGGAGGCTATTCTGCCCATCGGATCCGCTGCTACCACAATCCCACTCAGGCCCTATTCCCGTAAAGCCTTAAATTTACCCTGCTTATCCCTCTGACACTAGCGTTAATTTCACATGGCCAATCAATCTAACCCACACATCTTTGGATTGTGGGAGGAAACTGGAGCGCCCAGAGGAAACGGGGAGAATGTGCAAACTCCACACAGACAACGACCCGAGGCCAGAATTGAACTCAGGTCCCTGACGCTGTGACGCACCACTGTGCAACTGTGCCGCCCGGTACGGATGATGTTCCCTGTGAAGGGAGGTCAAACAGGGAAAAACATATTATTATTACTGCAAATGGATGGTTATATAAATTCAAAGCAAAATAATGTGGATGCTGGAATCTGAAACAAAAGCAGAAAATGCTGGAAAATCTCAGCAGGTCTGACAGCATCTGTGGGGAGAGAATAAAGCCAACATTTCAAGTCTAGATGACTCTTCATCAGAGCTGGCACATAAATTAGTTATGTTATCGCTATTGATTGGGAGGAAATCTATTGAGTGTCATGAACAGAATATATTTGTTCTTTTTCTCGGCGCATGGTCAGTATGTTTGTATGTAAGGAATGTGTGTTTTCTTACCTTCAAAGTGAGTGAGCCAATTAAATAATTCCAGCAGCAAGTCTTTTGTGATTTTTTTTAATATAGAAGGGAATGTGTCACCAACACTCACCCCGGATATTTGAATTCGATGTCTCACACACTCATCTCACTCACGCTCTCACATATTCAAAGTTTTGATACCGACGAAGGTGAAACAATATGGTTACAACTTATAATTACTTCAGTCTCTTTCGTGGCAGATCTGTACTTTCTTAATTAAGGTGACACATTGCAGATGAAGTCAAGGTCTTGTAAATCAAAGGATTCTCTGTAAATTGTGAGCATTCTTGTCATCAAATTTCCAGAAAGTTGGTTGTCAGATGAACTCAAATGTTGGAACAGGTTGAGGGGAGTTCTCTCAGTTTGGATCTCTTGCTTTCAATATATTGCTGTTTATTACCTTGACTGCTTGGATAACCTGCAGCTAGTTTGATGGTTTTCAGCGGAATTCAGTGGAGTCCAAAGATGTGCGGGTTAGGTTGATTGTCCATGCTAAGAATTGCCCTTAGTGTCCTGAGATGCGTAGGTTGGAGGGATTAGTGGGTAAATATGTAGGGATATGGGGGTAGGGCCTGGGTGGGGTTGTGGTTGGTGCACAGACTCGATGGGCCGAATGGCCTCTTTCTGTACTGTAGGGTTTCTATGATTTCTATGATTTCTATGAATTCTCTCTGTCTATAAGCAGCTTCTGCTGATTTAAGAGCAGACAACCAAACTGGTTCCCTCATCACGTGATTTCCACAGTTCAAAGTTATTTTTCCAAACAAAGGATCATGTGTATATTGGTTCCATTTGATACCTCAAGATTCATCCAGCCCAGTTTGGATGAGGGAAACCATCATAATATAAGGGAAGGTCAATGGGATCCATTCACATTTGTCTTACACACATTGAGTTTCAATGTTTCCTTTAGTCCATGGTGAAACAGAGAGACAGACCAACTGGAATTCTATAGTTATGTTGTCGATGATCCATCCTTAAGCAAAAGGATGTGTGAATTCCTCAAATAACTTTGAATGTCCATATTTAATTAGATATTTGCTTGAGACTCGGGAATATCTGGAGCTCAAAATGCCAAAGGTGACATGAGTCCAACGTATTGCCTGAAAGTTCAAAATGTACTGGAACATGGCATGAGTATAATTCACACGACACATTAATTATATGTTTATAAAATAAACTGCAAGTACCAGTTTGTAGCTTTTGTACTGGAGGCTTAGATATGACAGTAGTCCTGAACTCAACAAAAGGATTGTGTTTCAGAATAAAGTTGATTTGAAAGGTGGTTTTGTCATGAACCTTTGTTAAATATTTTACTTCAATTCAATATTTTAGACTTTAGAAATGCTCCTGAAGTTATCCCATGCTTTCCCTGTTTAATGTCCTCCACTCTCTTTAGAACCATAGACAGGGAAGCCCAGATGGTCACTAACAACAGCTCATGGAACTTATGTTGTTCCATGAGTGGCTTGCAGGAGATGCCCAGCTATAGAACAGATAGTCCAATAGTCCAGGTAGTATTTCTGTTTTCCAGTAATAAAGATAGATGGCCTTGCCCATTCTACACGTGCAAGACTTGGACTGTGTTCTAGCATAATGTGAAAAAGCTCCGCAATGTTCATCTGAGCTGTCATCAGAAAGTTCTGAAGATCAGGTGGCAGAACAAACTACCAGACACTGAGGTGCTCACCCCAGTGTGCATGTCAAGCATCTACACCATATTGGGACAGTTGGGCTGGTCATGTACTCACATGACCAGCTCACTTACCAAAGCAAATCTTCTGTGGAAAGTTTGAGTCTGGGGTGTGCTCTCATGATATCAAAGGAAGTTTCTTAAGGAGACGCTGAATGTTTCACTCACGAGTTTTGATATTGGCATCAAATTCTGAGAGAGGTTTGCTCAGGGTTGCTGCATTGATGCAGACGAATAAAAAACGGTGCAGCCTCCTTTGAAAGCGAGCACATACAGAGGCAGAGAGAAAATGCAAGGAAAATAAATCACAGGTCAGCAACTCATCCAAAACTCTACTGTCTGTGGTGTCCTGTCCTATTTGAAGCAGAACTTTCTAGATTCAGATTGGCCTTAGTATTCACCTACGTATTTACCGGAAGCCTACCCCAGATGCTGAAGATGGTCATTTTTGCCTCGAAAGACAAACTAGATAAAGCACTGATTTAAAGAGTGCTCCACCTAGTGCCTGGTGAAACTCACACAAAATGTTCCAGCAATCAGATCTCAGTATAAATGAAATAGTAAAGCAATTCCTATAGGACAGGTGGGAAGCAAAAAAAGAGCTCTTTCAATTTTTACTGAAAAGATATTGAAAGTAAACAAAACAAATTGTTGTTGGGTGAAAATGGAGATGTTACCTATTAAATTAATGTCATTTTTAAAGAATGCATACTTTACTGAAAACTGAAGGGAACGGGTAACTGGTAGCTAATCAAGGGTAAAGCACAGCCAATGATTGCATTTCATATATATCTATATGAAATTTATCTGACTTGGAATCTGTACCCAAGCATTAAACTATTTTTTCTACATCATTATGCTTGCAGTCCTACAGTATCTCAGTTTCTCTGTTCCTCTCCATACAACTCCAACTGGCTAACTCTTTAAGTGGCAATCTTATATGTGAATAATGATCACTTCATAAATGGATATAATTATATTGAAAAGTGCATATATCACACTAAATTCCACAAATTTCAGAGGTTTAATTTGGTCAAGTGGCCTTGCACAGCTAAATGCAGTTGAAGTTACTTGGTGATTCTGATTATATTGCGGTATTTCCCCTGTATGAGCTTTATCAAACAGCTTAATAACTACAGAATTACTCATAACAGGACATGCAAATAGATGAACCATTGCCAAGCTAGTCTAGTGTTACGGTGCACTTATATCATATTACACATTTTTAGAAAGGCTGTTTTAAAAGGTTATATCAAAAAAAAACCTTGGATTGAGTATAAAGTCTATTTCAAAATGCTCCGAGCTACCAGACAGAATTGTGGATTTCAGACTAGGGGTGCGATCTTACCAGCCGTTCATGCCCCACTGCCGCTCCATGCGAGGACAAAGAATTTGGCATTCAGTCAAATCTCTGTACATGGCAGCAGGACCAGAAGATCCTGCCGGAGTGAATAGCCAAAAAATTCCGCCCCTATGTCTCCTCTTCCAAGTGGACAAAAAATAATCTTTAATTTAATGCGGTTCACTGTGGTCTCATCCAGGAGATATTGAGCGGAATTTTACGAGAATGATTCTAAGTGTCCAGCTAGCATGAAAATGGGAGAGTTCCTGATCCATTTTTTGGGCAAGTTTTCACGCCCGATTTTATGTACTTACTCATTGAAAAAATGGTCTGGACTGTTTCTAGCTGCTGCAGGCAGTGGGCTGTGCTTAATTCGGCAGCCAGCCTGCAGAGAGAGGTACTGCACATGTCCAGATCTCTGATGCTTCACATGCTCAATTTCAACTGTCAGGCCCCTACTGCTGCAACAGCCTGTACCAACTCCCACCCCCAACAATTATGTGAACCCGATTGTGAGCCCTACAACACATGGACATCTAGCCCCCGCCACCCAGACCGATCGCTTCTTCCTCCCGCCGATCGCATCTACAGAGCCGGCAGCGGCGCCCCTCCCTCCTGGTCTGATCACAGGCAGAATGGCAGTGGGCCCCCTCCCCACCCCAGTCCGACCGCATCTGCAGAGTGAGCGGCGGCCCACCCCAGCCCCACACCTCCCACCTGATCAGGCCTTCAGGCCCTGCCCACTTCCAGGCACGCCACATTCAGGCCCCACCCCCATAGGCCCTGCCTCTGAACCCCATAGGCCCTTCCCCCAGTGCCAAGGTGCCCTGTGGGCATTGCCCAGGTGCCAGGCTGGCACTGCCCAAGGACAGAGCTCTGACGAAGGGTCACCCAGACTCGAAACATTGGCTCGATTCTCTCTCCACAGATGGTGTCAAACCTGCTGAGATTTTCCAGCATTTTCTGTTTTTGTTCAAATTCCAGCATCCACAGTATTTTATTTTTATTTAGAAACTCGACCTGATTCTGTTTATTATGCTACTTGTTTTACAGCAACCTCTGGAAATTTGACAAGTGAAACCATCGCAGCTGCAGAGACAACCCTACAACTTCAAAACTTTCACTTCAGACCACACAACATCTCAACTTCAAAAATGTCAAGCCCGCATCGAACATGGACTAAATTGATCCGGTCTTTTAAAGTGCCCTTTTATCTTCATTTGTAACTGAATTTATCTTTCCTTAAGTAACTTCCAGAGCAAGAGAGGAAAATAAACTAACCTTTTGTTCAAAGCAAAGGCTTTGCTGATGTGTCATTTTAAATTGAATTTCCTGCTCCACAGGTGAGAAAACATACACAAAGATAATAATAAATACATTGTTCACAGATGACTTTGGGGAAACATTTTTCATAGCATCCATGACATTAGAATAAAATGATAAATTAAGGAGCACTGTAGAAAACACAAATTGGCAAACTTTAACAATAGAACAGTCAGTCCTATATTGCAATAAGTGACTGTGCAAAATGCTTTTCTCATCCAGTGCTAGTAATGCCCATTTATTATTGCAATTTTGTAGTTTCCACGTGCTTGAAAGAAATAATAAATAGAGTTATTAAAACATGATTGTTACCTGAGTAGATTGTCGTAGGCATAATACACATATCACAAATAAAAAGCAAAAACACCACCTGGAAGAACATTCGCTGGAAATCTGAAACAAAACCAGATACACCCATTGGCAGATCTCAGAAGTTGCTAATTGGCTTGTTAGCTTTTTCTGACATGTTCTATTTTTGTTACACATATCACAATTAGCAAGGGGGAAATTGTGTGGTGGACTGCTAAAGCTTCCATCTTGAGCAACATCCACATCCACATTTCCAGGATTTAATATTGCTCAAAAAAAATCTTTCCCTCCATTTTTGCAACCTTAGATTAGTTTATTGGGATGAAGTTCTTTGGAAAGAGAAATATTAACAGCAAGAGTTCACAACCATGTTTTTAAAAAAAACCTCAAATGAGAAAAGATTATTTGGCACAATTGAAAGCCACACTTTCTGAAGGGGCAGGTGAATTTGTATCCCTACATGGATTATAGGTTCTTCATTAAGAGTATTTATCCTTTTGCCGATGGAAGATTAATTCCCTTTAATTCACGTAATTATTTCATGTGGCTGTTGAACACAATTCTATCACCAAAGACTTGGTGCAACCTTAACCTGTTTCAGGAAAAAAAGAAAAAATATTGATAATGCAGTTGTAGGGCCTGATTTTACCAAAACTTGGGGCGTGAAAGCGCGGTAAAGTTGGGCGTCGGGCCTACACCGCGATCTGCACCCAATTCCGAGCAGATCGCAGCTTTACCATCACCCGATTCGGGCGCGGGTCCGGCCCGACGATTTAAATGCATTTGCATGCATTTAAATCGACTTAATGAACCGCGCGCCCAACTCTACCGCCACATCCCACTTTACCATCTTCTGGCCTGATCCGTGTCCGCGCTGTTACCGACCTGTGAAATAAAAGTCTGAAGTCGCCGCTGCAGCCTCCGAAGAGCGGGGTCAGAGACTGCAACGGCTCTCTGACCCAGGCCATCCTCTGGTCAGGGAGGGAGGGGGGTGGGAGGAGGAGAGGGGGTGTGATGTCTCATCCCTGGGGGGGGGAGGGGGTGTGACATCTCATCCCCTGGTGGGGGGGGGGCGGGGGGGGGTGTGACCGATCATCCCCTGGGGGGTGGGAGGAGAGGGGGTGTGACGTCTCATCCCCTGGGGGGGGTGGTGGGAGGGGAGGGGGTGTGACCTCTCATCCCCTGGGGGGGGTGGAGAGGGGGTGTGACCGATCATCCACTGGGAGGGGGTGGAGAGGGGATGTGACGTCTCATCCTCTGGGGGGGGGGGGGGGGGGCGGGAGGAGAGGGGGTGTGACCGATCATCCCCTGGGAGGGGGGTGGAGAGGGGGTGTGACGTCTCATCCTCTGGTCGGGGGGGTTCCCCTGCCTGTCTGCGGCCGATCCCTCCTGGCACCATCACTGGTACACTACCAGCCACAGATTACTCTTCCCTGCAGGTACGAGAGAGCGGGAGAGATGGCTGTGGCTGGTAGTGCGCTGGAAAGAGGATTCCAGGCGCGGATCTATTTGACGCCCAGATCCGTCACTTAGACTCTAAATGGTAAAATTCCCCCCGTAATAATGCCCTTTTTATGATTCTCAATTAGCTAAATGGACAATTAATCAGTATAAATGGCAAGTACTATCTCTATCCAGCTATGAACTGCATGAAGAATATAATATCAGAAATAAGAGCAGGACATGACCATTTGGCTCCTTGAGCTGGTCCCACCATTCAATAGGATCAAGGATCTGATTGTGACCTTAATACTACTTTACTGCCCCCCAACCTCTCCTCACCCTACCCACCCATAACCCTTGACTTGTTTGTCAATCAAAATCTTGTTTCTCTACATTGAATAAATTCAATGTCCCAGCCTCCACTGCTCACTGAGGAAGAACATTCCAAACACCTAACAATTAAATCTCTCCTCACCTCCATCATAAATGGGAGACCCCTTAAAAAGCACAACAGTATTATCGGGAAGTCAGTGTCGGGAGCTGAGATTGCAGTAATGACAGGCAGTGGCCTGAAGTGCAGCCCATCTGTCGGGACAACAAACTTGTAAATGAGTCAGCTTAGATTCTATCACTATGAGGGTCTATGAAGAGAATCAGAAGATGTTCCAAAACTTGGAAAGTGGCACCAAGCTAAGACTGAAATGTTATCGAGCCTGAACGTGGAGGTGGTTTATATGTGTAGAAGATACTTCTAGCTTTGTTGCTTAAAAACACCAATGAAAATGAAGGACACCATAATTAATGAATGCAATGACAGACGGCAAATAATCTGTCCTAACATAGACAGGAACAAAAATATAAAAGAGTAACTTTCCCTCTGCACCCAGGTTAATGCCTTTAGTGCAGCACACTCACTTCCTGTTGCCATTTGTCATCCTCTTACACCTTGGCACTTTGGGGCCCCAGTTTTCCTGGATATCAATGGCTGTGTCTGCATGCTGTAAGAATGAATATTCTGCTGTCTGTTAAGCAGTGAAACCTTGTGGTTTCTTCACATAACTAAATTCAAGTTAAGGACACAATTCTCATTTCTATTCCCCCCTTGAATGACTTCAAAATGCTTTTATAATTAATTTTCAGCAGGCCTTAAGCCGTCCTTAGAAAGATTTATTTTAGGGAGGAAGCTTACTTTAACTGAGAGTGCTCAGAACACACAATGTAACCTGGTTGGGTTGAGCTGACCGCATCCTGAAGGACATATCTGCAGGACAGGTCTATGGCAGGTGCTGTGGGAACTAACAAGAAGGAAAAACTCACTTGACCTTGCCCTCACCAATCTATCTGTCACAGGGGAGGTGATGGCCTAGTGGTATTATCGCTGGACTATTAATTCAGAAACTCAGTTAATGCTCTGGGGACCTGGGTTCGAATCCCGCCATGGCAGATGGTGGAATTTGAATTCAATAAAAAATATCTGGAATTAAGAATCTACTGACGATCATGAAACTATTGTCGATTGTCGGAAAAACCCATTTGGTACACTAATATCCTTTAGGGAAGGAAATCTGCTGTCCTTACCTGGTCTGGCCTGCATGTGACTCCAGAGCCACAGCAATGTGGTTGACTCTCAACAGCCCTCAGGCAACAAGGGATAGACAATAACTGCTGGTTCAGCCAGCGACACCCATGTCCCATGAATGAATTTTAAAGATGTATCTGTCTGTGACAGTAGTGGTAGCAGTGAGCATCATACAGTTCTTGTGGAGACAAAGTCCTGTCTGCTCTCTGAAGATACCAGTCACTGTGTTGTGTGATGCTTCCACCCTGCAAAGTGGCACAGATTCAGAACAGGTCTAGCAGCTCAAACCTGAGCATCTAAGAGATGTTGTGGGCCATTTGCAGAATTTGATTTAACCACATCTTATAATCCCATGGCCTGGCATATTCCTCACGTTATCATTACCATCAAGCCAGAGAATCAACTCTGATTCAATGAGGAGTTCAGAACAGCATGCCGAGAGCAGCACTAGGCATCCACAAAATGAGGTGCCAACCTAGTGATGTTACAACAGAGGGCTACATGCATGCTTGAAGTGGAAGCAACATGTGATAGGTGGAGCAAAGCGATTCTGAAACCAACAGATCAGATCAAAGTTCTGTAGTCCTACCATAACCAGTCACAAATGGTTCTGGACAATTAAACAAGAACTGGAGGAGGAGACTCCACAAATTTCCCCATCTTAATAAGAACATAAGAAATAGGACAGGAGCAGGCCATTCAGCCTTCGAACCAGCTCTGCCACTCAGTGAAATCTTGGCTGATATTCTACTTCAACACAATTTTCCTGCACTATCCCTTGATGTTTTTAATATGTAGAAATCTATAGATCTCAGTCTTGAATGTACTCAATGACTGAGCCTCCACAACCCTCTGGGAAAGATAGTTCCAAAGATTCACCAACCTTTGAGTGAAAAAATTCCTCCCATCCCAGTCTTAAGTGGCCTGCCCCTTATTCTAAGACTGTATCCCCTGGTTCTATGACCCAATGATGTGGAGATGCCGGCATTGGACTGGGATAAGCACAGTAAGAAGTCTCAAAACACCAGGTTAAAGTCCAACAGGTTTATTTGGCAGCACTAGCTTTCGGAGTCTATGACCCCAGCCAGGGGAAACATCTTTCCTACATCCAACCTCTAAGAATGATGGTGAAGAACACCACATCAGTGCAAAAGACATGGCTGAAATATTTGCAACTATCTTCAACCAGAACAGTAAATAAATGATCCAGCTCAGCCTCAGAAAGTCCCTCAGCAACACAGATGTCAGTCTTTATCCAAATAGATTCACTCCGCATTATATCAAGACATGGCTAAAGGCATTGCAAACGGCAAAGGGTATAAATACTGATTACATCCCATCAATCGAAGACTTGTGTTGCAAAACTAGCTGTACCCTAGCCAAGTTTTTCCATTACAGCTAAAACACTGGCATCTACCCAACCATGTGGAAATTTGCCCAGGGTATGTCCTAGCCAAAAAAACCCAGAATAAATTCAATCCAGCCAATTATTCTCCATCAGTCTACTCTCAATCATCACCAAGGTGTTGGAAGATGTCATTAACAGTGCCTTTAAGTGGCACTTACTCAGCAACAACCTGCTCAATGGTGTTAAGTTTGGGTTCAAGTCACTCAGCTCCAAATCTCGTTACAGCCTTAGACCAAACATGGACAACAGGGTTGAATTCCAGAGGTGAGGTGAGTGTGACTGATTTTGACATCAAGGCAGTATTTGACTGAGTGTGGCATCAAAAAACCCAAACAAAATTGAAGTCACTAGGTATCAGAAACTTTCTACTGATTGGAGTCATACACAAAGAAAGTTGCTTGTGGTTGTTGGAGGCCCATCATTGCACTATGGGAGTAGGGTAGTGCCCTAGGCACAACCATCTCCAACTCATTAATCATTGACCTTCTCTCTATCATAATGTCAGAAATGGAGATGTTCACTAATGACTGCACAATATGTTCAGTACCACTTGCCATTCCTCAGATACTGAAACAGATGGGTCCATATGCAAAAATATCTGGACAACACTCAGACTTGGAATAATAAGTTGTAAGTAACATTCACAACATATAAATGCCAGACAATGACCATCTCCAACAAGAGAGAATCTAACCATCTCCCCTTGACATTCAAAGGCATTACCATTAAGGAATCCGCAAAGACCAACATCCAGGAGGTTAGCATTGACCTGAAACTTAATGGACCAGCTAACAAAATACCGTGGCTACAAGAGCAGGTCAGAGGCTGGGAATTCTGTGAGAAGTAATTTACCTTCTGATTATTCAAAACCTGTCCACAGTCTACAAGGTGCAAGTCAGGAGTGTGATGGAATATTCTCTACTTGCCTGATGAGTGCAGTTCCAAAAACACTCAAGAAGCTCAACACCATCGAGGACAAAGCAATCCATTTGGTCAGCACCCCATCCATCACCCTAAACATTCACGTCCTCCACTACTGGTACATATTTAAATCGGGGTGGATCATATAAACGTTGCACTGCAGCAACTCCTGAAGCCTCCCTCAACCTTCCAAATCTACAGCATCTTCTACCTACAAGGACAAAAGCAGTAAATTCAGGGGAACACCAGAACTTGCAAGCTCCTCTCCAAGCCACACACCATTTGACAAGATATTTGGTCACCCTCCCTTCACCATTGCTGGGTCAAAACCTGGAACTCCATTCCTAATATCACTTTGGGTGTACCTAAAGCAAATGGCAGCAACAGTTCAAGAAGAGTGCTTACCACTAGGGGAATTGGGTTCCATACTTACTTAAAAAAAGGAACTCTGGCCAACATTTTTCAGTCAAAGCCATCAAAAAGTATTATATTTGTTTCTTTGACAGCAGTAAACATTGACTTAACATCTTAAGAGGTTTATCCATAATAGCCCCAGCCTACTTTCCTGATATTCCCATGTCTGACCCCAGTGTTTTGTTCACTCACAGCTTATTCAAGCACCCAACCATCAACTCTAATTTTTTTTTGTACTTTTCCAATTCAATCAAATCAAATCCAATTCAGAGTCTCAACAAGTTGAGACATTTCCGATCCAGGCTGACAAGACAGGGCGAGCGACCAAATCACCCTGTCCTGGGCCCGATCTACATGAGCCAAGCTGATTGGAGGAGGGGGAGGTTCCTCCTCCAAGGCTTGAGCTCATTTGCATCTTAGCCAAAAGGCCGAGATGCCGCTTTTAAAAATTGCTTCATATGAAACATATGAAGCTTCAATGTAACCTAATGACCTCAACCAAGTGCAGCATCCAATCCATACTACACTTGATCTTAGCCAAAAGGCCGAGAAGCATCAACTCTAATAATGCTAATTTATCACACCCTTCTTCTTGACTCATAGAATTTCACTTTACAACAATCCTGTTCACTTGTGAATACAGAAAACTGTTAAGGTCATACCTTCATGAATTTCAATGCCATTTTCAGTAGCTAATAGTATAGACTTTGTTTTTGTTCTGCCTATGTATTTGAAAGATACCAGAGGGTAGACATGTAGACTTATTTTCCTTTTGGTCATTGTGCTTATCAAAGCAAAGATATTCATTGGTAGAATGGACATTTGGCATCAGGGTCATGTGCTCCCACCTTTAAAGTTCTACCCTGTCCTATATTAACAAAATATCTCAATTGCATGTGTGATATTTTCATTTCTCACACTATTCAGTTTTGTAATCTCTGAGCGAGACAGTCAGTTTGAAACAATTAGTGGTAAATTGTTGATAGGTTTGTGCAAGCCATACCCTGTCCCATATTATGGCCTGTTCACCCATCATACCAGTACTATCCGACAATAGTTTCCTCAAAACAATAAATTTAAACTCCTCAACTATTTCTCCACCTTCCTGTCTGGTTTCCCACATTATTCTTCTCCCATACTTTACCATATTATTGGGGATTAGTGACCAAGCCTCCGGCTGCCTTATCCCTACCCTCGAAAACTCCTTCCTTGATAATACCTCAATTTCTGTCACTAACTTTAGAAACCTTCTGAAAACCCATATTTTTAATCAAAGTGTTGCTCAACTCTCCTAATCCCTCATTTTATGACTTGGAATCCATTTTTACAAATATATCTTCTTTTGAGCATATTAGACATTGTCTCACGTTAAAGGTGCGATATTAAATGAGTTATTATTGGAAAAGATTAATGTCAAAAACAATAGGCAATGGGCAAGTGTGTAATTAGATCGTGGCCAAGTGGCTCATATGTAGAAAATACTGTCTCAGACTCAAAGCCCCATTGGAGCTCTAACGTTCTAAGATGCTGTCGTGATGTTTGATGCGTACTTTAGACCGGAAACTGGTCTAGGTAAGGGTAAGTAATTCCATTTAATGTTCATGAATAATGCATATTATACATGTAGCATGACAGCACATAAATTGGAGAGAATTAAATACAATCTTGCCATCCCAATAGCGCTTAATACTTAAGTGCCACCAGTTTCAATGTCCCTGGCAAATATCATTAATTTGTAATCCCCTGCCACCTCCCTGCATACACTCCCTAGCTTTGAATCTACGCTTATTCTTTTCAATGATCATACAATGGATTAAGTGACCGTGCAAGGGCCGCAATTTTAATTGTTATGAGTGCATTTGGTTTCGTCATTGAACTCATTCAGTGATCTTACAATGTCGAACTATTATTTACGTCAGCGGTAACGAAGATCGTGATTGGAAACCTACCACTCTTATTACCCTAGCTTCGCCTTGTCTTTTCTTGTTTGAACTGGCATCCAGCGTAACTTGGCTTTGCAATATGCAGATATCTGTATCGAGTGAGCCGGATAAATAAATGTTCCTTGCTCACCTTCTCCCTGATGGAACATATTTTCTCTTAAAAAAAACACAAAGCAGGGTGCAATGTGATCGATACAAGTCTGGAAGGTTGTGTGGCTGCACCGTGGCTCATTTGTGAGATAAAAGAAGAAATGGTCAAATCAGTTCAACGTTGAGAGAGGAAATTAAACCTTACCCAAAGATTACAATGTATTAATACATATGCACACACAAAAACTTGTATTTCATCAGGCTTATGATAGGATCTCTTCAATTACCTTTATGATTTTTCGACAATGTGTTTATTAACCATCCAGAAAGGTTAATTTAATGTCATTGTCTATGTATAATTCAGAATAGAAAGTTTACAGGCAACCATTTAGTTATTTAGAAATCATTGAAGACACTTTTTTTTGCTGTTACTAACAGTTAAGTGCATTACAGTATGTTTTTCCCCCTGTCGCCAGTTTTATTGTCCACTTGAAACAGAGACAAGTTAGAAAATAATTTCAATGGAAAGTGTTAATCAATTAATTTCCAATCCAAATTCCAGTTGGAGAATCATAGCCCGAGGATTCGCAGCTGCTCACATCCAGGGATGCTGAGCGCTTTTACACTTTTGTCCAATTTCCATCGGTGAAACAGATAAAGGGGCGCAGCCAACCGCTGTTACCGATGAAGCGGAGAATGCTCGGTTCCAGCATGAAAAAAGTCCATCCTAAAATAAGCAAATGTCAACAGCCAAAGTGACACGAGCCAAATGTAATCGGGGTTTAAATGTAATACCGGTTATTTTTGAAAGCCCGAATTGCTCTCGCCTTTCTAACACTGCGACGGAGATGCTCTGAAATATGTTGTGGTAGCACTTGAGGAAATTGCTGGTCCATAATTAATCCTGCTATCGGTGTAGCCATTGGCTCGCAAAAGACGTGGGAACAACGTCGTAAATGTCACCAGAACGCCCGCGGTAAATAAATAGCGAGCGCCGGAGGCTGCAGGGTGGAATAAAACCTCTGGATCTCACCAGCACTACTTCACCAAGCTTGAGAGGTCTGTGTGGACAGGAGCCATTTACATACAGCGCGTCTCACAAAGGGAGTCAGCACTTTGTATCAGAAACCTGCAACGAGCCTGACTTTTTTGTTCTCAAGGAATAGCCAGGTAACTTGAAAATATGTACTCATCAATGATTTATGTTGGAATGGCTCTTTGAATAGAGGGATGCAGTTTAAAAGGCAAATCTAACCAGTTAAAAACTGTCCTAAAGTTCACTCTTTTGTTCGCTAGCCTTTCTCGGTTGACCATTTAAATCTCAGTTTCCAGTTTGTGTGAGATATTTTAGCTGTGCTCCAATGCAATAGGCAGTTCTCCACTTTAACGAGCATCTGGACTTATTCTCAAAGATGTGGACCGATTTATGTGAGGGTGCAGTGGAACTCTGAACGCAATCTGCTTTAGGTAACAACCCATTCAGTTTAGAATCACATTTGCCTGAAGAGAAGCCGGCACTGCCCGTCTCCAAGAAATGGCTACTTGCCTGAAATTCATACCAAGCATTTTTTGGACCTCAGATTCACCTACCCGCTAACCTGACCGTAATTATTGAGAGAACTTCTATCAGTTATCATAACCCACCTTCCTAATCTTTGAATTCTATTTGATGATGAGCTTCCCCTTTCAAGTGTACTTTTGTTTCTTATTTTTTGTTTATTCTAACGTTGGTTCCATCAGTAAAATTATATCAACACCAAAGATTTTCTTGTGTAAAGGGTATAACCATACAATTGGACACCATTTTTTGAACAGTTGATGTGTTCTTTGTCTATGTCCTATGTGTTGAGATGTATGTAAGTAGGTTAGCGCAGGTGAACATGCTATAGGGATGTAATCTGCCATACAGTACTAATGTCCATTTTTAGACATCTATCTCACGCGCTGGATCTGTCTAGATCATTGTGCATATCTGATAATAGCCACTTGCGAAATTCGGTTATAATATCGCAACCTTTAAAATAGGAACTTGTATTTTACACAAGTTCCTAAAGTTGGGGACTGTTTCTCACCCTATTGCTTAAAAACCATCCAAGGCTAAAACAAAAAATCAGAATGATGGAAGTAGAAAATAAAAGCGAAAATTGTTCTTCAGGACAAGAGGGTGGAGCGCCTTCAGGGAGATTCCGAAGGAATGTCTCTATGTGATCTTAAGTATATTCCCATTCCTGATTTGTTACATATTGTGTACCCCCCCCCCCCAAAAAAAATCACCCAAATTGAAACCTCGATATTTTCTTTTGACTACTGTTGAATCGATAGCAACATTCTGGAAAATGTTCCACTTTCTGTTTCAGGGGCGAGTGATGGAGTGGAGTATGTTTGTCCTGGTGTTGTTCCTGAGTTCACTGCACAGGGTCCGCACTGACTGCGCCAACTGGTGTTCCACCTGCAACTCTGTCCTGGACAGCTCAATCAAACCACTGGTAAGGCAGTTACACCCGGTAATACAATCCCGAAATCAATGGTTTCGGACATTGGGTTGGGCTCAATTAAACCGACAAAAGAACTAGACCCACAATATACGGTTTTGCCGCGTTGTAAACACTGGTTATCAACATGAATTGTCTAGGCAACAGGACGGTGCCTCATTATATTCCGAGGTCCAACTCATCCGCATCAACCCCTTAATGAATGGCGTAGGCTTCAAGGACACAAATAAATGTCAGCCATATATTTATCTTAAATTAACTTGCGCGATAGATTTGCTCAATTAAAATAAACCAATTTTAGTTCATGTGCAGCCTGTCCAACAAACTTTAAAGTTTTCTATCTGCACCCAGATCAACACATTCAGAATGGTCAGGGAAACGATGTACCTACCAATCCTCAAAGGACAGAATACGCAACATATCAACCTGCGCAAGAACCTTTATTCCATAATAAATGTGTGTTGCAATACGTGACAAGGACATAAATATATATGCTTAATTCCAGGTCAGAATAACTCAATGCTCACACAGTGCAATTTGCCAAGAGTACAATTGGCCAGGCAATCACTGATTGGAAGCGCTGGAGGGTGCAGCATAGAATAAAACCAGCAGTTCTGAACCAAAACGTATCCAGAGGAGGTGGTTGGATAATTAAATATCCTTAATTAACGATAGAGCTAACAATATAAGTACAAAACTTTAAATGTAGCAATCAAAGGCAAGCTCTAGTGGGAGACTATTTTTCCTAGCTTTAGGGGTGGATAACATATAAAAAAAGTGACAACGAAGACCAAGTGGTCAATCGCTTTGTAATCTCCTGAAAAGCCTTGAATCTGAGATCGACATTAACGGAGAGATTTTTTTTATGTTAACGATTTTTAAATCCTTTTATCTGTTTGATATTTGTTGTGGTGATGGGACCGAGATGGCGACACCCTGTGGGATGATTCCTGCCTGTGCAACGAAGTACAATCCGATGTTCTAGTCACTGTCCGGATTTGCAAATAATCTCTACCTGGTTGCAGGTGACTGCGGCTAAACTCCTCCACCCAAGCGTGCAACCAAGGATCTGTCCTTCAAAACAATGTGCATCCTCATAATGTTCCTGCCCCTGTTAAGTCTTTTGAGAATGATGGTTATTTGTAAAGCAACGTTTTTGCATAAATGGGAAAAAAATAAGATGTTACTACAAAATGCAAAATACCACAGATGCTGTAAGTCCAAAATCCAAAGTGAAACGGTTAGAAACACCCCCGGAGGTCAGGTAGAGTGCTGGGAGAGACACCTTATAAAATGATTTTTTCAGGACCAACGAAGTAGTTCGTGAGTAATTTCCACATTGTACTGTTAAAATAAAAAAAACTCGCACTTGAATATAAAAACCCTTAACTTTCTCACCTGATTTTCAGTGCAAGACGTATTGGGAAATTTCTCTAGGTTTATGCTGTTAAAGTGATTTCAGTGCCCAGGGTCTACTGTTGAAGACTGCAACAATCCTATCTTGTGGGTCAGCAGGTTATTACTGACAGAAAGGTCTAGATTTATTTATGTTTACTTACTTTTCCACGTATCAGCTGTGCTGATGCTGCCAGGTCATATAGGTGTCCTTGGTTCAATATTCACTGTTCAGACAATATTCACTATGCAGACTCGATGGGCCAAGTGGCCTCCTTCTGCACTGTAGGGATTGTGTGAGAAATTCTTTTCATAGACCGCACTGTGCAATAAATCATAGTCGAGCCTTGTTGTGCTACTTGTCATTAATAACATCTTCATGATGCAAATTGTATTCTTTTTGATTCTAATAAAGTCCGTGCCCTTTTAAAACTAATTTAAATTGATTAAAGACTTAGCATTTTCGGCAATACCAAGACTTAAGTTAAATAAAGGTTTAATTTAATATTTAAAAATACTGTTTTCTGACTGCTACCTTTCAGACCTGCACTCTGGAGTGTGAAGAAGTGGTATTGTCTACCACTGAGTGGGAAAAATGTGACAAGGCACTTCACTCATACAAGTTTGATCTGTTGGGCATTGTGGATGAAACTCTTGCTGACTCCGGCGCGGATGGAAAGGAAGACGAGAGTGTAGAAGCACTTCTTGGAAAACAGCACAACAGCCTTGTTAAACGCTATGGGGGCTTCCTGAAGAAGATTGACAAGAGCAGAATTAACGCCAAACAATTAGCCCAACACAATGCTTATAAGGGACAAAACCTTAAGCACGGAGGGTTTCTGCAAAAGTTTGGTGAAAGGGGCGCCACTGAATTAGAGTCACAAGAACTGACAGCTGCAATGGAAAATCTGCTGGAAAAAAACAGCGACTTCCCCAGTGCCCAAGAGCTAAAGCGCTATGGAGGATTCATGAAAGGCTTTGGCTACAAGAGAAGCGCAGAGCTGGGCGATGAAGAAAACCAAGATATGGAACTGCAAAAGAGATATGGAGGTTTCATGAGAAGAATTGGCAGACCAAGGTATAAATGGGACAACCAAAAAAGATATGGTGGTTTCCTGCGGCGCCATTTCCGAGTTTCGGTCAGATCAGATGATGCTGATGCAAATGATTACTCTGAAGAGGGTTCAGATTTATAGGAGAACCAAAGTGATTTAAATCTAGATGTGAGAGAGGGCACTGCCAAGATAGATGCAGTATTGAAACTATAAATGTATTGTTTTGAATGCACAAATATTTTTGCTATTAAGTTTACAATAGGCTGTATAAAACAGCAGTTAAGTCGATTGATTCTGTATTCTGTTGTCATAGTTTATGCGAATCCAATAAAAAATGTTCTCTGGATTGTGACTAGCAACTTGTTTTGGTTTGCCTTCTGTGATAGTACCTTCATGTTCAACTTCATTTTTCATGCTTAGTTTAACACAATAAAGTAAGCAATTTCTGTGGCTAATATGCAAAGGAAACCTGGCATGTTTTAGTTTGTTCCTTGTATTTTTTTAAGATGGATATAAAATGTTATCATTCTATAATCTTGCACAATTGTTTTCCTTCACTCATGCACTTGAACTCAGGCGACAGCGATTAACACACGTTACTGTCACCACATTGAAGTCCTTGTAACACCCAAGAATTACCAGTTCAAAACATTATGATGAAAGATATTCATGCTGAGTTCATGTAGCAACTGAAATTAGATATACTGTAATGATTTCTTTTGCAATACATTATAAACGTTACAAAAGGAGAGAAATCTACACAGTAATGTGAACATATATTTGCATATTATATCATAAGCATTCTAAACTGCTCTGTAGGGGAGAAAATATTGTGATCATTTTTCAAAGAGGGCAAATAATAGATGAGTCTCATATGGCACATCGTTATTTCACATTAATATATTTTGTTTCTGGCCCAATTTAATTTTCTTTTCAATTAAAATTGCATCATTTGAACATTTATTTGCACAACAAAGCTTTCAAACCTCTGTTTTAGGGTTGGCAATATTCCTTTAAAAAAACATTTTTATTTTGGGGCAGTTTTCTTGTTAGAACATTCAACTAGCTCAGAAAAAATATGAGCCATTCCACTTTATTAAGATATAAGCAAAATACTGCGGACGCTGGAATCTGAAACAAAAAGGAAAATGATGGAAAATCTCAGCAGGTCTGACAGCATCTGCAGGGAGAGAATAAAGCCAACGTTTCGAGTCTGGATGACCTTTTGTCAGAGCCCAACATTTCTAAGAAATTGTTTGTTGCAGTCTTGCAAAATTTTGATTGCATAGATCTCGCAATTTTGATGACATAGATACCCTCTTCAGATACCTAGAGGTAGATCACTATTGCTAGTTTGGAGGCTGTTGGAGCACTTGGGAAGGGGGGGTGGGATGGGGTTAGGGTGCTACAGCAAAAGTGTATTGGCCTGAATTTTGAGGTCCGCAACGAAGGTGCAACACTCACCGTTCACCATGCTGGCAGCTGCCCACAAACTTTTTATCAGGCATCTGATCCAGCGTGACATCTACTGCAAGAGATCTATGATGTGTGAGCAGTGCAAGGCTCTTCAACCAATTCATTGAATTTTTCATTCATAAAATCCCTACAATGCAGAAAGAGGCCATTTGGCCCATCGAGTCTGCACCAATCATTATCCCATCCAGCCTCTATCCCCATAACCCTACTTATTTACACTACTAACCTTCTGACACTAAGGGAGAAATTAGCATGCCCAATCAACCTAACCAGCACATCTTTGGACTGTGGGAGGAAACTGGAGCACCCAGAGGAAACCCACACAGACACAGGGAGAACATGCAAACTCCATACAGACAGCCACCCAATCTGGGAATCAAACCTGGGTCCCTGGCATTGTGAGACAGCAGTGCTAACCACTGTGCCACTGTGCCGCAGAGAGTAAAATGAACGCTTTTGATGTAGCCATGGGATGAACATTTTTCTAAAATATTATATTCAAATGTGAATTTATTTTATCATCATGAAGAAATTTGATGCTCCATAAATATAAAATTAATTTTTCAGGGAGAGTGTTAAGTGATGATTACTAACTTCGTACATCATTAAACATGCAATTACATTTCATTCAACATGATCTAACAGTGCAGCACGGTAGCACAGTGGTTAGCACTGCTGCTTCACAGCTCCAGGGACCTGGGTTCGATTCCCGGCTTGGGTTACTGTCTGTGTGGAGTTTGCACATTCTCCTCGTGTCTGCGTGGGTTTCCTCCGGGTGCTCCGGTTTCCTCCCACAGTCCAAAGATGTGCGGGTTAGGTTGATTGGCCATGCTAAAATTGCCCTTAGTGCCCTGGGATGCGTAGGTTAGAGGGATTAGTGGGTAAAATATGTAGGGATATGGGGGTAGGGTCTGGGTGGGATTGTGGTTGGTGCAGACTCGATGGGCTGAATGGCCTCTTTCTGTGCTGGAGGATTTCTAAGATTTTCACATGTTTTTACAGCGAGGCTAATAGCATCAAAATTCAGATTTTCATCAGTTCAGTGATTTCTACTTAATGACAATTGCAGCATTTTCAACTGTGCATCCTCTGGAGAAGCATCAAATCACTGGCACATATGAGTCTCCATATGTGCTGTTAAAGGCAGAAATCCAGAAATTGCTGTCAGTTTCAGAGAAGCAATGGCAGTGAATGTTGACAATTTTTGGCATCATTATTACCACAAAATCTTGGCCTATAGTGTGATCATTTTGCTTACCATCTGTAATGATATATCCATCACGGCTTCAGTCAACTAAGAGGTAGTTATTTAAATCTGAATTGACTATATAGTTTACAAACACAGTTGAAACTATTTAAACCACATGCTCTATTAAGATCCAATTTTGCTTTAACTGGAAATTATATATTTTCAGTAATACATTTTAAAATAATTTCTAAACATTTTAATTAACTGTATAATAGTAACGTGTTGAAGCATCAATATGAATTGTCAATAGGAAAAGTCAACAGAACAAGTCCAAATGATAAATTTACATTCTGTGGCATATTTTAAAACATTCGTGAATGCATGGAAGGAAAATTTTAGTCAATTGGCCTCAAAAAATAAATTATTTGTATTAAGTGTCTTGATTTAATAATATTTTTATTGTGTCTTATTAAATTGTCAAAATGTCAGAAACTATTTCACTTTTTTGAAGTGCAGTGAGAAATAACATTTCTCATGTATTATCATTTATTATCTTGAAAATAAGCCCCAAATTAATACTAGGATCATAGAATCCCTACAGTGCAGAAGGAGGCCATAGGCCTATCAAGTCTGCACCGACTCTCCATCAGAGCATCTTATCCAGGCTCACCACTCTAACCCTACATATTTAACCCACTAATCCCCCTAACCTACACATCTTTGGACATTAATGGGCAATTTAGCATGACCAATCCCCCATCCTGCATTTCTTTGGACTGTGGGAGCACCCAGAGGGAACCCACAAAGGCATGGGGAGAATGTGCAAACTTTACACAGTCACCCAAGACTGGAAGTGAACCCAGGTCCCTAATCCTGTGAGGCAGCAGAACTAACCACTGTGCGACCGTGCCGCCCACTAATCAAAATCAGTAGAATGCTTTGTATGGGTTAAATCAGAGCAATTGATTTGTAAGCGCCAGATCATGTATGACTAATTAAAACTACTGGAGAAATAGACAAAAGGATATGGTACATTTGGGCTTTTATATTAGCTGTTTTATAAAATCTCCTTCTTTGTGCAAATGGCTATAGGTTCTGCAAGTAGACCAGTTACACAGTAAGCCAAAAATTACACGGAAAAGACCAACAGGATATCAAATCATAAATTGGTTACAGCACAAAGTAACATCATTTGCCTCACCAGATCTGGCTCTTTGAAAATAAGTTCAGCTAATCCCCATCGCTCACCCTATACTTGTCACCATGCATTGTTTCCTCTCTTCAGGACAGGGTGGGATCTGTTGCCCAGGTAAGAATTTTGTACACAAATGGATGTAGCAGATAAAGTAAAACAACTGAGTTAGAGGCATACATTCAGCTCACAAGTGCAATGCACTCCAGCAACTGGTACAGAGAGCTGGCTACCACCTCATCTCGACTGAGGGAAAAATGTTCCAGGCTACAGGATCTTTACAAAGGATGGGAGAATTGGGAAAGGAAGAGTAGCACTATTAATAATATAGACACAATTGCAGATCAAAGGAATTTTAGCAATTGTAGCCAGATGTGGGAAACAAAGCGGAGGCATGGTAGTGGGGGGCTTTGAGGGTATATTAGGGGATTGGAGCATGGTGGTGAGCTGAGGCAGAGGGGTTGGAGGCATGGTGGTGGGGGCCTATCAAGAGGTTGGAGGCATGGTGGTGGGGGCCTATCAAGAGGTTGGAGGCATGGTGGTGAACTGAGGCAGAGTGGTTGCAGGCTTGGTGGGAGGGGGGGGGGCTGTCAGGGGCTTGCAGGCATGATGGGAGGCTGAGGCAGAGGGGTGAGAGGCATGGTGGAGGAGGTAGGGTTCAGGGCATGGGAATGGAGCTGCAGAAAATAACTAAATAAGCTGGTGTATCAGTTACCTGACACGTTCCCACCCACTCTCACTTTTCCCAAAAGCATCCTGCCCAGCAGTGGCAGGAAGCCAATTGAGAGCATTAATTATCAATTATCTGCAGTTTTCCCAAGACAATGGAATTTTGTCAGCAGCACACGAGAACCACACACTTGTCAGCAACTGGTTGATTCACAGGAGGTGATTACACAGCAGAAGGTCATTGAGACAAGATGCACTCAGGAATATAAAGGAATAAAAATGCAGCGCAAGGGCCAGCCAAATGTAAAGGCTTGCTATTGTAGCAGTTGTTCATAGAAACGGCTGCTACTGACATCGCAGAGAAGTAGATGTTGAAGGCTCCTACACCATAATCTGGCTACAAGTCCTTGTGGATTGGAAGCTACAGAGGAACAAGGGTTCCACATAATCTGAGGTTGGGTGGTCTTCTGAGGGAAAACAGTCATGAGATGGCTCAGTAGCCATTGGCAGAGAGACAACACCTACAACAAGCAAGGCACCCAAATGCAGCTGGATTACACAAAGGGATTGACCAAGGGCCAAGATATATATGACAGCATTACCCTCACTGCAAGGTGAATAGGCAAAGTGCCAGCTTCCTGGACCTTCAGGAGCAGCAGTGCTTCCGAAAGCTGTGATGGGTGGTCGGAGATTTCTGTACCCTTTTAGAAGAGGATCAGAGGGTAGAAGGAGGGGTGACCACCCACTGTCCTTAGCGATCATACCGTATTTCTTCATAGCCTGATCATTCAATGGCGAGGCTGCTGACATCTGCAGGATCTTGCAATCGGCTGTGGATAACTGGATCACAAATGACTATGCATTGTATGTGAGGGCATCAGATTACTTCAGATTCCAAATGGTTGCTGCCAGTTAGGCCCAGAGGGCTGCTGGCTTTGCCTCCAATGAAGCATTCTGTCAAGTGCGGTGTACAATAGAATATATCCATGTGGCCATTAAGGTATTGTCCACTCAGCCAGGTATATTTGTAGATAAGGAGGGATTCCTATAACGTGCAACTGATACATGACTACTGAAACAAATCCTGCAAGCATTTGTAAAGTTTCCAAGTAGCTGCCATGATGCATTCATACAGAAGTAGTCTCAGGTACCTCAACTCTTCAAGCCACTGAGTAGCCTCTGATTGAGGATGGCTCCTCGGTGACAAGGGGTATCCACTCCGTGAACGGTTAATGACACCATTGTAGAATCCCATCATTGGGGCACAGGACAACAAAAACAATTCACACATAATGATTGGAGGTTATGGTGAAAAGGCCAGGCAATAGGACTAACAGACTTGCTCTTACAAAGAGCTAGCATGAATAGTGCAGGCTGAATGGCCTCTTTCTGTGGTGTAACCAATCTGTGAGGGAGAGTTTATTCTCCGCAATTGGGAGCATTTTCCGCTTGGCGTGAGGCTGTTTGAGGGTAAATCCACATCTGGCATGTGGGAGTCTTTTAAGGAACAATTGTTAGGGCTGCAGGACAGGCATGTGCCTGTAAAAAAGGAGAGGAAGGGCAGGATTCGTGAACCGTGGATAACCAGGGAAATTGAGGGACTGGTCAAAAAGAAAAGAGAGGCGTATGTTAGGTCCAAGCAGCTAAAAACGGAGGGAGCTCTGGAGGAGTACAAAGAAAGTAGGAAAGAACTCAAACAAGTAGTTAGATGGGCAAAAAGGGGTCACGAAATGTCCTTGGCAGACAGTATTAAGGAGAATCCCAAGGCATTTTATTCATACGTTAGGAACAAAAGGGTTGTCAGGGAAAAAATCGGACCTCTCAGGGACAAAAGCGGGGAATTATGCTTGGAGCCCAAAGAAGTAGGGGAGGTCCTAAATGAATACTTTGCGTCGGTATTCACAAAGGAGAGGGATGTGTTGACTGGGAGTGTCTCGGAGGGGAGTGTTGAACCGTTGGAGAAAATCTCCATTACAAGGGAGGAAGTGTTAGGTTTGTTAGAGAATATAAAGACTGACAAATCCCCAGGGCCTGATGGAATCTATGCAAGGCTGCTCAGGGAGACGAGAGATGAAATCGCTGGGCCTCTGACGCAAATCTTTGTCTCGTCACTGGACGCAGGTGAGGTCCCAGAGGATTGGAGGATAGCTAATGTGGTCCCGTTATTTAAGAAGGGTAGGAAGGATAACCCGGGTAATTATAGGTCGGTGAGCTTGACGTCCGTGGTGGGGAAGTTGTTGGAGAAGATTCTTAGAGATAGGATGTTTGCGCATTTAGAAAGGAATAAACTCATTAACGATAGTCAGCATGGTTTTGTGAGAGGGAGGTCATGCCTCACTAACCTGGTGGAGTTTTTTGAAGAAGTGACCAGAATGGTTGATGAGGCATATTATTGACTTCAGTAAAGCATTTGACAAAGTCCCTCAAGAAGACAATAATATGCCTTCAAGGTCAGATTTCCATCAGATGGGCACCTATCTTTTAAGGGCTAGAATTGGTTGGATGGGATTTTAATCTCAGCCTTGCCGTTCAGAATCCTTTGGCTACATGGAGTGCTCATTTCACTGGGCATATTAGAATTTCAAATGTTGTCTCTTCAATAGGGTTCTCATTTCATTGAGAGAGGTCTCCTGACACCTTATTTAATATTCTGTTTATAAACCAGGGATGAGTAGTGTCAATTCTTGCACACAGGTGGGGATTGTTCTCTTAGTAGGAAACACAACCTTGAATGAGGAGAAGAGGAGGATGAGGAGGCGGCAAAGTGTGAGAGCACTGAGGGATCTGAGGGAGGGCCAGGAGACTCTGGGTCTGCAGGATGGGGTTGGAGTAGTGGCAGGCCCCAATTGTCAGCAAGAGCTTCGAGAGCCTCATCGGAGACGCAGAAGTCATTATGATGCACCAAGGGTATACAGATAACTACCTACAAAAGAATGAGACTCAATACCAAGGGTGATGAAGCTCTCAAAGACAACTCTTTATGCGATGCTGACTGAATACATTTCGTCAAACTTCCTTGAGGGCCATCCCATGATGGTCAGCCTGTAGGTCACAGTGGCACTGAACATTTTCATGACAGACTCTTTTCAGGCAGCTTCCGGAGAGCTGACAGGGGTAACGCAGCCAACTGCACACCATTACATCAAAGTGTTCCAGATGTAATGTTCCGGAGGGCCGGCAATCACATCGTTTATATCCATGATGCCCAAGCCGGATCGAGACAGCCCGAGGATCTGCTGCCATTGTTGGTTTCTCCAGGGTGCAGGGAACCATCAATTATACACATATAACCAGCGGGACAGCCCTGCACATTCATTAACAGAAAGAGATTCCACTCAATCGATGTGCAGCTGACCTGCGACCACAAGTGGCGAGGCTCATGCAGGTATATGCCAGATACCCAGGCAGCAACCATGATGCCTATACTCTCAACAATTCTCTAATTCATGATCTTTTCACTGGCCAAATGCGGAGGCGTGCTTTTTAGACAATAAGGGCAATCCTCGCAAGAGATGGCTGATGATGCATGTGAGGGTCTAAAGATCTAATGGAGAAAAGAGACAACGAGAGTCATGCCAGCACTAATCGAGCAGGCAATTCACCTCCTCAGGACCATTCAGGAGAATGCATTTCAGCACTCTCTCTCACGAATGTCCCTGATAGCTATGGTTTGCTGTGTCCCACACACCATTGCAATACAAAGAGGTGAGACACGGGAGGATGAGGAAACACCAGAAGGGAATTAGTCAGCTGAGGACAAGGGCGAGCATGAGGCTAGGGAATGCCCCTGGCTGTGACCAAATGGATAGCTGTGGCACCAGGGATGCTTTAATGTGGCAACAGTTTCTAGAGAACCTCGCGCCACACTTAGGCAACAGGATTTTTTAAATATATCCTTCCGTCTTTAACTTACAATGAGCAAGATCTGAAGCCCTTACATGCAATCTTTCTCCATATACCCACCAGCTTACACATTTACTCCAGCCCTCCTTCAAAGTTTGATACCCTGCTCCTGGCCCCCACCTTCAGCCAATAGTCACACATTCCATAGCTATCAAAAAAAACACAAGATTGACAGAATGTGACCTTTGAGTTTAATCACAAGCCTTCAAGACAAACAAATATACTTAAAGAGAAATGTCCCCCATGTGCCTCTACTTGTGATGACTGTGAATATGGACAAATACATTCACGAGTGCTCTGGCACAGTGCAATTCTCCAGGGGAAGTTAGTGCTTCTGGACAATTGCCAGGTAAACCCCTACCGGGGAACCTCCAAGAGAGACTCCCCAGTGCATCATTAGGGTACACTTCCCCCCCCAACCCAAAAGGCAATGCTGAAGAAACAGGAAGTTATAGGCCAAAGCAGTAGAGTTAGAAATGATTTGGCCAATCATTTGCTTAGGGCACATGCACCTCAAAAGTTCCCAGTACATCACAGCTTTTAACGAATAATGATTGGAGGAAATTCAGCTTGAATTTTCCATTTATCAGAGAAGTTTTAGGTGTTGGGATCTCTACCCAGCTTCCCGAAACTACAGTGACTTGTGACCTGTGCCCGCATCGGTTTGGGGTAATTTCCAATATGTGGTGGGTTGTCAGCAGGGTTCCTGCCAGTGGTACTGCAGGGAAGCTGGCATCGTAACATTAAATGAACCAGAAACTGAATTAAATATGCTGAAATGCTCAGAAAATAGAAAGACCTACAGCCGTGTAAACCTTGGCAGAGACAGGCACATGTAGGCCATTTAGAGCCAAACAGGGGGAGAGCGGTATCCTCTCCTTCCATGGGAAAGCACGGAGCTATAAACATTGCAGACCCTGGGAGTACTGATGAATGGGTATACGGGGAGGCAATCAGTTAGGACCACAAGAGTGGAAAGGAAAGGAGCAGCCAGTCTTGAACAGGAATGAACAGAAGAAAATTGAGGACAGGCTGCAAAGGCCTCACCATCTGAGACTTAAATAAGTTTATTTATTAGTCACAAGGAGGCCTACATTAACACTACAATGAAGTTACTGTGAAAATCCCCTAGTCGCCACAATCCGGCACCTGTTTGAGTATACGGAGGGAGAATTTAGCATGGCCAATGCACCTAACCAGCGCATCTTTCAGATTGTAAGAGGAAACCGGGGCACCTGGAGGAAACCCACGCAGACATGGGGAGAATTTGCAAACTCCGCACAGACATGACCCAAGCCAGGAATTGAACCTGGGTCCCTGGCGCTTGTCAACCACAAAGCTACCTGATTTCTGGCTGGAATGAGAGTTGGGTGGGCTGGTCAGGTGGGGGGTGCGTGCAGGGATTGCAGAGTAGAATCGGACTTAAATTTCTAGGCTGTCAATCATTGGAAGAATTTCATATAACACTGCCCAACGAACTGTTTTCTGCCTCAGATCTGGACAGAAAAAGATGTGAAAGAACCAACCCAAACACAAGGGTTTTTAAAGGTATCCCAGTTATGTAGCTGGGTGATGCTGGTTGATTCCATATGGTATTCTAAATATTTAGTAAGTCCAGTTCTTGCCAAGCAAGAGATTTGTGTAGATAAGGCCCAAGGTAAATTGGTAACAGGAAACGTGAATGTAGAAAGTTACAGTTAAGGTGGGTGGTACAATGTCTAAAAGAAAATGCATCTGAATACATTTTCCTTATACTTATTCTTTATTAAATGTAAAAAATATATTCAAATCTTCAAAACTGACATTTTTCAAAGTAAGAATATGCTAAGGATAAAACATTGTCTTCTTAAAAACACGCTTTTGATTCTATTATTATTTAAACTTCAGTATAATAGATGAAAGCCCTATCAAACAGTGATACATTCAAAAATTCTGTTCATTGCAATCTGCACAAGATTACTGGAGTCTCACATGCTTGTCATGTGAGTACACATATTGCACCAGTTTTTCTGCCTCCATACAAAAACATATAGCAACATAACAAGATCAATGATTGCAATTTATTACAAATATTTAACAAGTGCATCGAAAAAATACAAAGACACCGGCTCCAAATCACATCGATCCATAGGACATAAGTTCTCGTCGATATACTCATTTAGTCTTAAAGAAAAATTTAATTACCACAGAAACAAAGAACAAAAAAATCATTTTTGGTCTCAGTTTATTATAATTGCACTTAACTGTTGTGCTTTGGGATTTACAGATTGCGAAGTGTGCACTTTAAATAAAAGCAGAGGTTATTGTATTTCGGTGCTCCAGGATGGAATGATATGGAAGAGAGGTGACACTCAATCAACAACATAGAAAGGCTGTAGAAGCTATTCAGTACCAGAGACCCACAGTTAACTTGCTTGCTCCAAATTAAAGCACTTCAGAAAAACAGATGTGGTAAAATGATCCAAACATTACTAACAGAGTTAATGTGATTATGGAGAGGTGTTGTATATAAAAAGAGAAAAGACATAAGGATAGGCATTTTTTTTTTAAAAAAGCACAGATTAAATTCAAATTGAAGACTATCTCTAGGCTAACACTTCACCCTAGTGCACTGCTGCTGGCTCAGTTAAAGCATTGGAAAGAGGACTACATCAAATCCTGATTAAGCACAGTTTAAATGGACCCAATTTTAATTCTGTGTTAGCAAGTGAGTTTTATAAGGGATCAAAGTGGGCCCATACTATGCATTTGGTGTAGGAAGTAAAAATGGTCCGCCTGTATCCTGAATCAGAACTTGATGATGAAATGGTCCAATTGAAGAGAAATAACCCGTTGAGTCTTCCATTCTAACAGTCCCACACTCTAACCAGGAAGATACTCCCTGACCCCCCCCCATTCACATAGCAGAATTAATTAATGTGAGGAGAATCTACTGCTTCATCAAGCTGGATCTAGTGATATAAAGATACAAAAGCACAAGTAATTAATTTAAAAACTATCACATCCAAAAAATTTTTAAAAGCAGATTAATGTTTTTTTATATGGAAGCTAAAGGAAGGTCATTAATGCTAAAGCATTAAGCTTTTGTCTGTTAATTTTGAAAACAATTTCTAGGTTAGTTGCTTACAGGCAATTCATTTAAGGTACACATCACAAAGTATACAAAGAACAAAGAAGAAAAAAAAGTACAACACAGGAATAGGCCCTTCGGCCCTCCAAGACTGTGCCAATCTCGACGTCCTAACTAAACTAAAAAAAAACCTTCTGCCCTTAGTCCATATCCCTCTATTCCCTCCCTATTCATGTAGCCATCCGGATTCCTCTTAAATGTTGCTAATGTGCCTGCTTCCACCACCTCCTCTGGCAGATTAAAGATTATATGAGATTAAAGTTGTCCGGTAGGTGGGCAGAACAATACTCCCGACTAAAATGTTCTAAGGCTGAGTCCCCAGAGCTGTCTGTCACTCAAATCTGCATGCTTAGTCAGTTCTTAACTGAACCTCTTCATGAAGAAATCTGACTTTACACAAGTAGTCTATGATCTAGTTCTGGAATCTATGACCTAGACCAGCCTATTCTTCCAATCACAGAAGGATCAGTAAGGCTGAATGGCCAGTGAGGAGGAGTGGAAAATATCTCATTGCAACAAAGGAAGCTGTATAAATGCATTGGAAAAAGATTTTCAGAAACATAGTTATATGCATGGAATGCTGCAAAGCAAAACCTTCCCAGCAGCAAATATCTAAAAGTATTCATTTCTTTTGAAAAAAAAACACTTCATTAAGTACAAGACAAATTCATTTCTTAAAAATAAAAGTTGCATCTTAAGATGCTTGGTGCCACTTCCAGACACTATACACAGGAACGGCAGTGGTAAGAATAATGTAGAAACCTTAAAATCACAGGTAATTATGAAACCCCTATTTATAATGCACTTTCTGCTTGCAGTTCTAAAAGTCATTTTTCTAAGTTAAGGTTCAACTATCATTTATAAAAGGGAAATTGTGTTTGACAAATCTATTGACTTTATTTTTGTAGATATAACAAGGTAGATAAAGACGAACCTGTACATGTATTAAAGTTGGACTTTCAAAAGGCACTGAACTAAGTGTCACACAAAAGATTGTCACATCAGATAAAAGGTCGTGGCATTGGAAATTATACAACAGCATTCGTTGAGATTAGTTAAAGGATAGGAAGCAGAGAGCAGGATGAAAGGGTCATTTTCAGGTTGGCAGGCTATTGTTTGTGGAGTACCACACGGGTCAATGCTGGGATCTCAGCTATTTCTAATCTGTATTAATCACTTAGGTGCACGGACCAAATATAATCCAATCGAGCTCGCTGATGATTCAATGCTAGTTGGGAAAGTAAGCTGTCAGAATGACACAAGGAGGGAAATTTAACCCAAGAAAGTGGATTGGAGTTGTCTGGAAGATTAAAGTGTTAAAAATCTAAATCTGAACCATAGCCAGCTCTGACCTGACCATTTCCAGTCTTAACGGAGACTGGATAAAAGTCAACTTGGTTCTAGGAATTTGGTTGCCAAAAAGGCTGTGTGCCTCATATTTATTGAATACTATATACTATTTTAAGTTGAGTTTTGGAGATAAGGACTGCTAAATCAAAGAGGTATGTTCCTTTCCATTGAACCACTGGATCTATTGCACATATCTCACCAACCCTGGCAAGGGTTCCCTTCACACTCCAAACCCTTTGATAGACCCCCAAGTTGTCGATTCCCCCGAGGCCTCCAATTTCCAAACCCCTCCCGAAGATCTCCAATTTCCCCTCCTCAAACCACCAACCTCCGATACTCTTCCTCAGGATCCGATCCCCTCCATACCCCAGGATCAGGGCTCAGGCTTACCTGATCCTCTGGCCTCCTTTCCAGTAGTCCACACTCAACTGGAAGCCAAGCCAGGCTGACTTCCATACTGTGGAATGAAAAGTCCTTATGGTGCGAGGAAACCCTGACTTCCAGGTTTCTCGTGTGCTACTGAGTTTTCCACACTCAGAGGGCCAAGAAGTGAGAACTCCCCCCAGACATCTGCAAAGGGACTTGACAGATTTAGTGAGTGGACAAGAAACTGGCTGATGGAAGATGATGTAGGGAATTGTGAAATTATTCTCTATGGTAGGAAAATTAGAAAAATAGAATGGCCAAAATTCTCCGACCATTCACACCAGTGGGATTCTCTGATCCCGCCGGCAGCACACCTTCAACAGCGGATTTCCCGCCAGCATATGGGGTGACATCAATGGAAATTCCCATTTACAGCATTATAGCAAACAACACACCACCTTCTACCGGCGGGAAACACACGGCTGGGAGGTCAGAGAATCTCGGCCAATATTTTTTAAATGGTGAGAAACTACTTAATTTTATTCAGAGGGATTTGAAGTGTCCTGATACACAGAACACAGAAAGTTAATATGCCGACACAGGAAGGAATTAGGATGACAAATGGCAGTCTTGCTGCAATTGTACCATTCTATGTTCCACTTTGGTCTCAGTGCCAAGTAAGAGATATACTTGCCCTGGATGCAATACCACCAAAGTTCACTAGATTTATTCCTGGGATGAGGAGTGATTGAGGAAAATGGGCCTACAGTTTCTGGCAAGATGGCATGACAGGATAAATGCAGAGAGGCTGTAACACCTCGTCAAAACTATGGGACATATTCTCAGGATAAGGGGTCATTACTTCAGTGCAAAATTGGATGTTCCATCGGGGTCTCCTCTTGAGCTCCCCAGCATCACAGGTGCCAGCCTTCAACCAATTCAATTCACTCCAGGTGATATTAAGAAACAGCTGAAGGCTCTGGACACAGTAAGGGCATATGAGCTCTGACATCCCAGCTGTAGTACTGAAGACCTGTGCTCTTTTGTCCTCAGTGTTGGCATGAGAAGACATTTCTTCACACTCAGAGAATGTGAAACTTAGGAATTCTCCATCCAAGATGCCGTGGATATTGCCATTGAGTACTTTTAAGGCTGAGATCATTAGATTTTTGACTCTAAGGGCATCAAGGGATATGAGGTTTGGGTGAAAAAGCAGAGTTGAGATGATAACTGGAGTCCCTACTGTTACACTGCTGTTTAAACAGCTCTTGTGAAGGTCATTGTTGTTCCATTATTATCATCAGATGGACTCCGAATGAAGAAGAACTCCCTGACAGGATGATAATCTGAATTAACTAGTACGAATTACTTCATATTTAATAAGCATGCCTTTGCTAGATTGGGATACCGCTACCTGAAAACACATTTGGTTATATGGTAAAGTAAAACAAGAAGCGACAGCGAATCAGCTTGCATTTCCTTCAGATAATTTTCAGTTAAAAATGTTCTTTAAAGTTTAAAATGGAATGTGGCTTCCCCTTTCAAAATAGACACAATCAAAATATATTTCCCTTCTAACTATCGAGTGGCAAATGTAACACAGCAACGAATTTTGGTCCCCAAAATATGGGCAGTCCTAAAGACTTCCAATAGCTTGGAATGCAGCTTTATTTTGTTCAAACATTATTTATTATATTAAAATCTAAGCAGAAAATTCTGAATGTGCTTCTGAACTTAAAAGTCAGATTCACGATGTATTTTTTACTCACAATTCTAAACCTTATTCCTTTGTTTTGTTTGTAAACCAGCAACTAAATTATAAAATTCTCACATTCTGAATTTCTGGAATAATATGCAGTACATGATATAAGAGATCAAGAACAAGGCATCAATTGTTATAATTCAGTAGGACTATCTTTGACTCTTTCACATTTGCATCAGTGATTTGAGCTAAACAATTGCCCATTTGGTGAAACAAAAATTTACTTTCAATAGTGGCGTAGGAATCAGATGAAGTGGAGTCAATGTGCATTGGAAGTCTGGACCTGGAATCCAATGACTAATATGTAAGGTCTTCAAGTACATTAAAACAAAATAGCAAGTCTGAAAAATCCTGAGTTCCCTGTTAGTTGTTGGGCTGCAATGTCCCAACTATCTCCTCAGAGTAGTAATCTCTTCAGCATTCACCAAAGCGTTTTTCTTCCTGCAATGTGCTAGCATATCCTTCCAGAGATCACTGCAGCGCAATAAATGCTCATTTCCTAGAGAAACAGGAAAAGAGAAGATAAATGCTGATTTGAATGATTGAGCCACGCAGTGCACTGTAACCTTTAAAATGGTGGGATTGTGGTCAGGGCAGACTTAATGGGCTGAATGGCCTCCTTTTGCACTATAAAGATTCTATGAATTCTATGAAAATCCACAAATCTTGGGACCAAGTTATGGTTTCAGAATTTTCTTGATTATACAATGGCATTTGGATGCCTAACCAAAAACGTGTGAACCAGAAACACCACAGATATAAATACTTACCTGAAACTTATAGCAATGATAAAACAATATAAAGCGGTAATAAAACTTGTTTTACTTATCCAAATACCACTGATCCTTAATGAGCCTTCTCGATTTGTCGTAGTGCCTGAACAGTCTTATGACAAGTCCATGAGTTGCTTGGGTTCGCTCAGAAAAATTCTGGGCAATTGGCACTTGCAAACAATAGTTTTCCAGACAGGAGAAGTGTACAGTGTATTAGTAATCAAAGCATTAGTCCACGTTCTTTGTAACATGGGCAATGTTCTGAAGGTGGAAATTGCTACCTTTGTGACGTGAGGATGTGAGGTAGAATGCCCAGATCAGGGTCAATTCAGATGCTGAGCTGCACTCTGTGGAGCTGGAGGAAACCAATGGCAAAGGCTCAGAGTTCGAGGCTTTGGCCTTTGCAATGTTTCACTATAGGAAATTGTGATGATACCTTTCATTACTTTGCTGATGGTTGAGAGTGGACTGATGGGGTGATAACTGGTCAGATTGGATTCATCTTGCTCTTTGCGAATAGGACATACTTGGGCAATTTCCCATATTGCCAGGTAGATGCCAGTGTTGTAACTGCACTAGAACAGCTTGGCTAAGCGCACGACTAGTTCTGGAGTGCTTGTCTTCAGTACTACAGAGGGGTGTCATGACCCATAGCCTTTGCAATATCCAGTGCCCTCAGCCATTTCTTGATACCACATGGAGTGAATTGAATTGGCTGAAGCCTGACACCTCAACTGCTGGGGGGGCTCAGGAAGAGGCCAATGTAGATCATCCACTTGGCACATCTGGCTGGAAATATCTGCAAATGATTCAGCCTTATCTATTGTACTGATGTAATGAGCCCAACACCATTGGCGATGGGGATATCTTTGAATCATAGAATCATGTGATGACTTCAGCAGGCTAATGAGGTTGGCTTGCTAGAGTATGAACTACCTGATGAGTCCGCTGGGCACCGCAGGGGCTGGGGTGTATTATCGACCCTGATAATCACCTTTTGGTTTGATGTTTTAAGTTTCCTTTCGACTTTGTTTTTGGTTCGGGCTGTTCTACCTTCTTTTTGGGGAGCTGCCCCTTTTAATTTGTCCCTAAGTTAATTTGAGTTAGTTTATTTGGTTGGTGTGAAAAGACATACCTGATGAGTCCTCCACCTTCCGCGCCCGATGGGCACCGCAGGGGCTGGGGTGTATTATAAATCCCGATAACCACATTATGATTTAATGTTTTAAGTTTCCTTTGTGATTAGATTTTGGTTCGGGCAGTTCCCCCTCCTTTTGGGGAGCTGTCCCTTTTAATTTGTCCCCAAGTTAATTTGAGTTTGTTTACTTGGTTGGTATGAAAAGAAATACCTGATGAGTCCTCCCTTTACCTAAAAGAAGTACCTGATGAGTCCTCCCTAAGTTAATTTGAGTTAGTTAAATTTGTTGGTACCTTAAAAGAGATACCTGATGAGTCCAAATTGATGGTTAAATCAGGAAGCCTCATGCTCCCTATTTAAAGCAGGTGTGTCAGTCTCCCTGGCTGCATTTCAGCAGGGAGCAACTGGAGAGCTGACTGTGTACAGATGGTGTAAATAAAGTAACTTGGTGACGGGGCTTCGCCTCCGTGGAGTTATTACACATAGAATACCTACAGTGCCATTGAGTCTGCACCAACTTTCTGACAGTGTCTTACCCAGACCATCTGCCTATCTCTGCAACCCCACGCATTTCTCAAGACTAATCCACCTAACCTACACACCTTGAGACACCAAGAGGCAATTTAGCATGACCAATCAACCTAACCTGAACATCTTTGGACTGTGGGAGCAAACCAGAGCAGCCAGAGGAAACCCATGTAAACACAGGAAAAAGGTGCAAACTCCATACAGTCACCCAAGACCAGAAGTGAACCTGGGTCCCTGGAGCTGTGAGGCAGCAGTGCTAACCACGGTGCCACCGTGCCACCCCTCCTCTGCATCCTCCTCCGTCCATTAAATGTTTAATTGACCAACACCATTCATGGCTGAATGTGGTAGAACTGAAGAAATTTGATCAGACTCACTGATTGTGAGATGGTTTAGCTTTGTTTATAGCACACTGACATGCATGGAGTCCTGTGTTGTAGCTTGTCCAGCTTGTAAAGTAAAGTTTGTAAAATTTATTATTAGTGTCACAAGTAGGTTTACATTAACGTTGCAATGAAGTTACTGTGAAAATCCCCTAGTCGCCGCACTCCGGCGTCTGTTTGGGTATACTGAGGGAAAATTTAGCATGGCCAATGCACCTACCCTGCAAGTGGTGGTGTTTCCATGCATCTGCTGCCCTTGTCCTTCGAGGTGATAAGGGTCACAGGTTTGAAAGGTGCTGTTGAAGGAGTCTTGGTGAGTTTCCGCAGTGCATCTTGTAGATGGTACACACTGCTGTCACTGTGCATCTCTGGTGAAGGGAGTATGTTAAGGTGGTGGATGAAGTGCCAAACAAGTGAGCTTCTTTGTCCTGGATGGTGTTGAATCTCTTGAATATTGTTAAGAGCTGCACCCATTCAGGCAAGAGGAGAGTATACTAATGCAATCCTGCCTTGTAGATTGTGAACAAGGCTTTGGGAGTCAGGAGTGAGTTATTCTCCATAGAATTCTCAGCCTCTGACCTAATCTTGCAACCATAAGATTTATATGATTGTCCAGTTCAGTTCTGGTCAATGGTAATGCCCAGGATGTTGATAGTGGGGGATTCAGCAATGGTAATGCCATTGAATTATAAGAGGAGATGGTTAGATTCTCTCTTGCCTGGCGCTTGTGTGGTGTGAATGTCACTTGCCACTTATTATCCCACACCCAAATGTTGTCCCGCTCTTGCTGCACATGGCATGGGCTGCTTCAGCATCTGAAGAGTCATGAATGGTACATGAACATTGTAGTCTTCTTGAACATTCCCACTTCTGACCTGATGGTGGAGGGAAGGACATTGACGAAGCAGTTAAAGGTGGTTAGGCCGAGGATGCTACCCTGAGGAATTCCAGGAGTGATGTCCCAGAGCTGAGGTGATAAATTCCAATGATGAATCTCAACAGTGCATCTCAGAAGGATATATAATTGCGTGCTACCTGCATGGATATTAATCTATTCTTGCTGGAGGAGGAGGAAGATTAAAGAAGAATTGCCAAACATAGAATCATAGAATCCCGACAGTGCAGAAGGAGGCCATTCGGTCCATCGAGTCTGCACCGACCACTTTCCCAACCAGTCCCTATTCCCGTATCCCCACTTATTTACCCTACTAATCCCATGACACTAAGGTTAATTTATGGCCAATCAACCTAACCCGCACATCTTTGGACTGTGGGATTAAGTCGGATTACCTGGAGGAAACCCATGCAGACACGGGGAGAATGTGCAAACTCCACACAGTCAGTGACTCGAGGCCAGAATTGAACCCGGGTCCCTGGTACTGTGCGGCTGGTAGTCATGATGTGGAGATGCCGGCGTTGGACTGGGGTAAACACAGTAAGAAGTCTCACAACACAAGGTTAAAATCCAACCCTTTGGACTTTAACCTGGTGTTGTGAGACTTCTTACTGTGCGGCAGCAGTGCTAACCACTGTGTCACCGTGCCGCCCATGTCTACTTGCATTTAGATACAAGTTAGAACTCATCCTTAGGCACTTCATACTGCCCCATGTTTAGCAGTGCTCAGGCTCAAATTGTCTTAAAAGTTTAACATCAACTACATTGCATCATACAGATTACAGAAGGCTTCCTTCAAAGTGCATTGATTGTGCAGAATCTGATTTTGCCTTTAGATGGCAGTATGCACCTGAAGAATGAGCTTGTTGGGTTTTTGAAATCAGATGCTGACTAGCTGAATTTTATTCCTTTTATGTCAGAAATATGTTTGCATTGTATACAAACAAGTATTAGCATTTTATCAAACCTATGCATCTATTTTCCATCTTCCTTATTTCTCAGATTGTGTTCCTTTACAGTGAATCATGGTGGAAGGATAAAGACCAGACTGATGTGTTAGCATTGCATCCTTACAATCAAGGTGACAACTTTCCATTGAAACAATGCAGGATTTCCACTGCATTTTACACAAATACGCTTGTTAAGAACAAGTAAATGTTTTATGTTCCTTTGCATCTTCCTTTTCCATAAGTTTTTAGAAATGGTCCAAACTTGTAAGCCTGGAACATGATCAGTAAATATTGCAATGGCTATTTAGGTATATGGGATGTGAGTTACACTGACAAGACTGTAGGAATTATCCACATCTTGTTGCTCTAAGAAAATGGTGATGATGCTCCCGCGACAGTGTTAAAAGGGAATTCCAGGATTTTCACTCAGCATTGATGGAGATTTTGTATTCCATGTCAAACACTTCCAGTGGACACTCATGCGCTAGTAGATGGTAACTGGTTTGTTTGGCAGTTCCACTGGTCATCTCTGACAGGGAAAATGGCGGCTGCCAAACTTCCCACTTGCAAAGACTTCAAGGTCAGTTGGTAGGTTCTGTGGTAAGGCAGTAATGGCCTAGGCCAGTGTCCCCTTATTAAAGAATCAACCATTGACACTCAGTTTGGGTTCTGCCAGGATCACTCAGCTCCTGACCTCATTGCAGCCTTATTCCAAACATGAGCTAAGAGTTGAACTCAAGAGATGAAGTGAGAGTGACATCAAGGCAGCATTTGACCAAGTGTGGCACCAAGGAACCCTAGCAAAATGGGAGTTTTGATTGATGGGAATCAGAGGGTGGACTCTCCACTGGTTGGAGTCATACCTGACACAAAGGAAGATGGTTGTGGTAGTTGGAGATCAATCATCTCAGTTCCAGGACATCACGACAGGAGTTTTTCAGGGTAGTGTCCTAGGCCCAACCATTTTCAGCTGCCTCATTAATGATCTTCCCTCCATCATAAGTTCAAAAGTGGGGTTGTTCGCTGATGATTGCAAAATGTTCAGCACTATTCACTGACCTCAGGTACTGAATAGTCCATGCCCGCATGCAGCAAGACCTAGGGCGGCATGGTAGCACAGTGATTAGCACTGCTGCTTCACAGCTCCAGGGACCTAGGTTCGATTCCCAGCTTGGGTCACTGACTGTGTGGAGTTTGCACATTCTCCTCGTGTCTGCGTGGGTTTCTTCCGGGTGCTCCGGTTTCCTCCCACAGTCCAAAGATGTGCGGGTTAGGTTGATTGGCCATGCTAAAATTGCCCCTTCGTGTCCTGAGGTGCGCAGGTTAGAGGGATTAGCGGGTAAATATGTAGGGATATGGGAGTAGAGCCTAGGTGGGATTGTGGTTGGTGCAGACTCGATGGGCCAAATGGCCTCTTTCTCACTGTAGGGTTTCTATGATTTCTATGACCTGGACAACATTCAGGCTTGGGCTGATCAGTGGCAAGTAACATTCATGCACAAAAGTGCCAGGCAATGACCACCTCCAACAAGACAGAATCTAAGCATCTTCTCTTGACATTCAATGGCATTGCCATCACTGAATCCCCCACTATCAACATGCTGGGAGTTACCATTGACCTGAAACTGAACTGAACTAGTCATATAAACAGGGTGGCTACAAGAGCAGGTCAGGAGCTAAGTATTCTGTGGGGAATAGGTCACCTCCTGACTCTCCGAAGTCTGTCCACAATCTACAAGGCACATGCCAGGAGTGTGATGGAATACTTGCCTGGATGAGTGCAGCTCCAACAACACTCAAGAAGCTCGACACCATCCAGGGCAAAGTAGCCTGCTTGATTGGCACCCCATCCACCATCTTAAACGTACACTCTCTCCTGCACTAACACACAGTGACAGCAATATGTACCATTTACAAGATGCACTGAAGCAACTCACCAAGACTCCTTCAACAATATCTTCAAAACACGCAACCTCTACCAATAGGGGGGGGGAACAGTGACCCAAGCCAGCAATCGAACCTGGGCCCCAGTGCTAACCACTGTGCTATCATGCCGTGCTTCTGATCAGATCATATTTGTTCAAGTACTCACTCAGTCAATCTCTCTTAATGACAGATTAAAGCAACTTCCCCATACCATAATGTCTGTCGTACCTGTCAGTGGTAAACCAAAATCTTGGGGAGCCTTCATTCATCAATAACTGGCTATAATCCCTGCATTTGCTTGGGACTGAGTCATCACCATTTACATTTCTTTTGGCAAAAGCAATCTTTGAGATATGCGATTCTGCTCACCCAAGATGCAGAGGCCTTCTTGTGCTCTTGTGAGTGCAACATTCACTTGGTTTGGATCAGTAATGAAACCCAGATATTTCTTCAGCCAGGCTTTCGAAGGCTGGCTATCGATTTCTTTTCTGAGAAGGGATCGGACTGCAGAAAGAATTACGTAACGCCATTCACTACCTATAGGAAAATAAGAAAAACATTCTTGATCTTTAGATGGAACTTATTGTTACAGCTGTTGAATTCAAAATTGTATATGTGGTAGGAAGAGTGAACGTGATTGCAGATGTTTTATCACAATTACGTTTTATGAAAAGATGGAATTTTCAATGTTGGGAAAGAAAAACTGAACTGGACTATACTACTGCTAACTTTGCATGTTTCGATGTAGTAAGATATATACCTTTGAAAGCATTAACTGTGGAAAAACCAGAGGCTTTAGCAAAACAAAGCTATCTTTTCATATTGTTGCTTCATTTTTTAAGGGGGAAGGTAGGATGTACTCTTGCTGTAGATATCTATATATATATTTGTATATTTAAGGGGACTGTTTACAGATTGAGCTCTATCCTGCAGGCAGTCAGTGTGTCCAGAAAACATTTAGTTCAGATGCTAATTGCTCATTTTAGCCATGTAGTGTTTACTTTGGATAGAGCTAATGGATTTTTGTTTATGAATGGAGATTTTCCCTGGGATTTTGATTAGAGGAATAAAAGATGGATTTAGGTAGGCAGTGTCATGTGATGATGTGGTTAATGGAAAGAGCTAGGCGTGTAGCAGAGAGACAGCTTTTCAGTTCTGACTGGGAATTGCTTGAAGACAGAGGCTTTCTGCAAGCTGCCAAAACTCATTCCCTCTCCGTGAAAGCTTCAAGTCTATCTACACTTATTATAACAAGTATACTTATGGTTGCTAGCTTTAATTAAAATGGCTTCTGAATCTGTAACAGGAATGCTGCTTATTTGGAACTGAAACCGACATAAGTTAGAAATTAAGGTTGTTTCCTTTCATTTTTAAATGTTGTTTAATTGTTAATAGTTAGGCTGCTTCATTTGTTAGAGTTACATTTAAACTGGTATTAAATAACATTTGTTTTACCATAAAAGATCCCTAATCTATCAGCAGAATTACTTCTAAAGCAAAGCATCCTTTCCTCACATTTATGTCAAAATAGAAAAATTATTGGGGTCTAGTCTTCCATCCTAATGGAACTTGGGGTTCTGGTGCAGGACCCTAACACTGTAACATCTCTTTGATTGTACTGAAGCACCTCAGAGTGCAATATGATGTATGTAGAGAACCTGAATATTAGAGCACTGTGAGTAATGGCCATTTTGAAATATTTATAATGTTCTTTCAGATATTTTATGAATTAAGTATATTTTTGCAAAATAAAGTTTATTGTCATGGCTCACCTGCAGTCAGTGCTACCTTCACTGCTCACTGACTCTGTATGGTCAGAATTCTCCAACCATTCACGCACCATCGCCCCTGTCAGAGAGGATGAAGAGTTTGGCATTCAGCCAAGTCTCCATTCACTACAGTGGTACGGGAGAATCCCACCGGTGTGAACTGCCAGAGAATTCCTGTCCATGTGTTTGTGACACAGGAAATCACACTATCCCCGAGGGGTTGTGTACTGTGTCTGCAGGCAGGGGCAGATGGTTCTGAACACAGAAATGGCTTCAAGACTTGAAGATCAGGATCCCAGTATCACCCGTACAACTTTGGCAGTCCTTTGACAGGAGGAGGGAGATCTTGACCTATTCAGAATGGGGGAAGGAGGGGTGGCGGGTCAAAGTCAGCTAACACCTCCATCACATTGCAAGTGGAGAAAGGTCGTTTCAAGGAGCTTCTTCCATGCACTGAGAGGCTTTGCTGGGAAGGGTGTATTCACATAGTAACTCACCAGGCATTAGTGGATCAATGCTAGGGCTGGGGCTAAAGTGAAGTCCCGCAGTAGGCCTGAGGCAGGGAATTCAGATGCTGACTTTGAGACTCTCAGATACATCCCTGAACATCAGGTTATGGGTTGTAAGGGCCCACAGGAAGACTCTGTTCCCAGTGAATAAGCAGATGTGGCTAAGCTAAGCCACAGGAATGTGGTGCCTTGCTTCTGGAGACTGTGCTGCAGAAGGTCCAATGATCAAGACAGGAAGGGTGAGTAGTTTGCCACATTCAGTTACAATCCCCTCATTCTGACTTTCCCAGCGTTCCACAGCACCACACTCCTCAGGCCAACATAATTTGAAAGTGCATCCATCTCTTTTCACCTACCACATGCATGGTCCCCTAAAGTAACTGAGTAACACGGTTGCCATACACCTATCTGAAGGAGGTGAAATTTGCGGATACCAGTACCTTGACTTTTGATGATGGTACACACAGTTACTCCTGTAATTCCATGTGTGTTGAGCTGCTTGTTTATCTCTAGCACCTGTGCATTGTAGGGCGTCAAAATCGCAATCTCCTCTGGTTTGATTTTGGCGAAGGTTAACTGCTTCACAATATTCACCTGTACATCAGGCAGAAAACCAGAGACAGCGAACACATGAATATGTAACTTTCAACTCATGGATTACCTAACACCAGTTGTCTTTACCAGACCCAACCCTATTATATAGTATATACTATTAACCATTGCAAGTATTGCTCACGGTAACTGAAGGAGAAAACATCATCCTCAATAAGAGGACCAATTCTTTATCGGGCTCTGAGGTGGTAGCAATGTCCACATTTCTCCATATTTGTTCATAAATAAAGCTCATGGTTAATTTTTGCAGGTTTGTTCCCAAAAACCCTGATATTGTGAGCGCGAATTGTATTTCCATCAACACCCTTTATATTCGGCGTTGTACATTGGATAGGGATTAGGAATGCTATGCATTACCAGAGGATTCAACAGAAATACAACTAGAATAGGGTGACCTCGGTTCAATTCCCGGCTTGGGTCACTGTCTGTATGGAGTTTGCACATTCTCCCTGTGTCTGTGTGGGTTTCCTCCGGGTGCTCCAGTTTCCTCGTACAGTACGAAGATGTGCTGATTAGGTGAATTGGCCATGCTGAATTCTCCCTCAGTGTACCCAAGCAGACACCGGAGTGTGACGAGTAGGGGATTTTCACAGTAACGTCATTGCAGTGTGAATGTAAGTCTACTTGTGATTAATAAATAAACTATAAAACTTTTTAACTAAATTAATAAAGAATGGGAAACAATTTCTGAGTTTTTTTTACCCGATATTAAAAGTGTTATTGTCGTGCAGATACCCTGCAATATGCATACAACCCTGGAATAGCAATTATATTTTTAATTGTAGGGTTTGGCTGCTACAACTAACAGACTTTGCTGTTTCGGGAATTGATTTAGAACATAGAACATAGAAAGCCACAGCACAAACAGGCCCTTCGGCCCACAAGTTGCGCTGATCATATCCCTACCTCTAGGCCTATCTATAGCCCTCAATCCCATTAAATCCCATGTACTCATCCAGAAGTCTCTTAAAAGACCCCAACGAGTTTGCCTCCACCACCACCGACGTCAGCCGATTCCACTCACCCACCACCCTCTGAGTGAAAAACTTACCCCTGACATCTCCTCTGTACCTACCCCCCAGCAGCTTAAACCTGTGTCCTCTCGTAGCAACCATTTCAGCCCTTGGAAATAGCCTCTGAGAGTCTACCCTATCCAGACCTCTCAACATCTTGTAAACCTCTATCAGGTCACCTCTCATCCTTCGTCTCTCCAGGGAGAAGAGACCAAGCTCCCTCAACCTATCCTCATAAGGCATGCCCCCCAATCCAGGCAACATCCTTGTAAATCTCCTCTGCACCCTTTCAATGGCTTCAACATCTTTCCTGTAATGAGGTGACCAGAACAGGGCGCAGTACTCCAAGTGGGGTCTAACCAGGGTCCTATAAAGCTGCAGCATTATCTCCCGACTCCTAAACTCAATCCCTCGATTAATGAAGGCTAGTACGCCGTACGCCTTCTTGACCGCATCCTCCACCTGCGAGGCCGATTTAAGAGTCCTATGGACCCGGACCCCAAGGTCCTTCTGATCCTCTACACTGCTAAGAATGGTACCCTTCATATTATACTGCTGCTTCATCCCATTGGATCTGCCAAAATGGATCACTACACACTTATCCGGGTTGAAGTCCATCTGCCACTTCTCCGCCCAGTCTTGCATTCTATCTATGTCTCGCTGCAACTTCTGACATCCCTCCAAACTATCCACAACACCACCCACCTTGGTGTCATCAGCAAACTTACCAACCCATCCCTCCACTTCCTCATCCAGGTCATTTATGAAAATGACAAACAGCAAGGGTCCCAGAACATGAAGGGCATTAAGCATCTCTCGAGAAGTTGTAAATGCTCATGGAGGATGTATAAGGTTTATAGAACTGTCAAATTATGAAGAAGGGAAGTGCTAGGTGATAAAACTTCACAACATAGGGTGCTATAAAACTTCAAACTGTAGGGTTTCTATGATTTCTATGATCTTTCTATGAACATGTCTGAACAAAGCAGTGTCCTCACAGACACCAGAACAGCTGAGCAGCAAAGAGAAAACTAAAAAAAGAAAAGAAAGACTTGTACTCATATAGTGTTTTCCACAACCACTGGATGTTTTAAAGCACTTTACAACCATTGGAGTACATCATCACTTCAGTTGTGAGAATAGATTGGAGAGGTTGGGACTGTTCTCCTTGGAGAGAAGGCGGCTAAGCGGAGATTTGATAGAGATATTCAAACTCATGAGGGTGCTAGACAGAGTAGATGGAGATAAACTATTACTGCCCATAAAAGGATTAAGGATGAAAGGCCTCCTTCTGTGCCATAAGAATTCTGTGATTCTCTGATCTTGAATTGTAGTCACTGTTATAACATAGGAAACACAGCAACTAATTTGTGCTCTGCAAGCTCCCACAGACAGCAATGTGATAACGACGAGGTAATGTGCTTTTGTGATGTTGATTGAGGGATAAATATTGGACAGGATACCTCCCCTGTTCTTCTTCAAAATTGTACCATGAGATGGGACCTTTTCCTGAGCAGGCAGATGGGACCTTAGTTTAACATTTCAACTGAGTGATAATCCCCGGGACTTGCATGGGGAATCACTAATTGACCCCCTTGTAGGACTTGTTGAATATGAGCTCCCTGATGATTGGTAATTACCTCACCAGGTGGAGCTCATAGACCGAGCCCTTTATAAAACAGGCCTCTGAGTGGGTCTATTATTCTATGGTCCCGGTTGGGACCTGTTTGTGTTCACCACAGGCTTGTGGTTTTGCTTTACTTTATTTTGTGCAATAAAGCATTGTTACTTTACAGCCGACTCCTGGAGTTATTATAATCTGAAAGACAGTGCAATGCCCCTTCAGAGCTGCATTGGAGCACCAGCCTTGATTGTTGTGCCCAAGCCCTCAAGCAGGACTCGAACTCAGAACCTTGTGATTCAGAGGTCAGGGTGCCACCAACAGAACAACAGCTAACATACGTAGACTGAAACGGAATACAGCCAGTGTGGCAGTACACAAATATCTTACACTTCTTTTTGAATAAAGTATACTATACTACCTATAAAACAACTGCTGCCTTTGTAAAAGTAATCACTTCTGAACTCCCCAAATTCGGGCATTTTTTCCAAATATACATTTCAAGAATAGTAAATTGCCCAGAAACTGATAATTCTCAAAGCAAGGGTTACAATACCACTAAATAACAAGGTGAGGTGATGCATTTGCTTCTGGCGTTTTTTTTTGTTCCTCAAATTAGATTGCAAGATAATGTAAATCAATACCCAAAACAACTATTCCACTTAACCTAATTCTTCAAGCTTGGTCCTCCAAAAATCTTCAGTTTATCCAAATTTTCTGCAGCATCTTTCTTATTCCTCACAAAGTTTCACTTGTCCATTATGTCTGTATTTGCCCAACACGTCAAATTTAATATTCTCATCCCTGTGTCAAAATATCTTTGTGGCTTCACTCCTCCTATTTCTTCTTTAAATGATCTTTTCCAGCACCACAACATCAAGCACCAACATCTCTGGACTGGATTTTCGCTGAATATCCAAAATAGCGGATGGACCTGGGATCTGGAAGTTCCACTCCCATATCTGGCAGAAATTATTTTCACCACGTAAGAGTGGGCAGGGGAATGTGACTCCCACATATGGATGGGAAACTGGTTCTCAGCAGGGTCATTTGAACTCAGTGCTGATTTGCTGCATTATCCCACATTAAGGGCATTAAGCATCTCTCGAGAAGTTGTAAATGCTCATGGAGGATGTATAAGGTTTATAGAACTGTCAAAGCTGTCAAGTTATTTAAATGGCAAGCCCTTTAAAAATTCAAAAAGACTGCCTGCTAATGTATGTGAGTAGAAAAAAATCTGATCTAGCAGTTTCAATGCTGTTTGTTGACAATGGCTAAGTACTATCATTATAGCATTGTTAATGCTCGATTGCTTTCCATAACCTATCATTATCACAACATGGGCTATAAGTTCACAGTTTGATTGATAGCTCCAAAGGATTATTAAAGGATTAGTTATCTTTGGCGTAGGATTGGGAATACATATGTTTGTTTTTATAAGTACTTAAAGGGGTCCAAATGTATTGATTGGGCTTTCATGAATAACTTTTTTTAATATTGAGGTCTGTAAGGCACTGTGGCACAGTGGTAGCACTGCTGCCTCACAGCACCAGTGACCCAGGTTCAATTTTGACCTTGGATGAACGTCTGTGTGGAGTTTGCACATTCTCCCCATGTCAGCATGGGTTTCCTCTGGGTGCTCCGGATTCTCCCCACACTTCAAAGATGTGCGAGTTAGGTTGATTAGCTATACTAAATTTCCCCTTAGTGTCAGGGTGATTAGCAGGGTAAATATGTGGGGTTACAGGGATAGAGCCTGGGTGGGATTGTTATCAGTGGTCCGAATGGCCTCCTTCCATACTGTAAGGATTCTATTTTTTATTTTTTTAAATCTAAGCATTAGGTCTGCTCATGTTGGATACAGGATCAGTTGGCATGGAGGGTGTAAGGGCAAATGCTGCTTGGTGTTGGGTATTGGTTAGCACTAAATTGATATTGGGGCTATAAAGAACCAGGGGAAGGGTGGGAGGTCATCAGTTGGCAATAAGTTGGCATGGGGCTATAAGGGCTATGGGATGGATGGGGGGCTTGGGTTGGCATGAAGGGTATGAGAGGCCATCAGTGGTAAGCAGGGGTTGGGATTAATTGGCATGCAGCATGAGTGGAAGATTAAAGGGATGTGGGGGCTGAGGACTAGAGGGCCTAATGTTTAATGTAAGAACACAAATGGGACAATGTCCCAGAGAACTATGGCACTTGGCGTCCTGTAGTTCCCTCTGATCTCCATCTGGAGGTGGCAGACTCATATCCATCCCACACCTTTCCCGCCAGAATGAAGATGGGACATTTTTTCCGGAGCCAGGTACAAGAAGCCTGGAAATTTCCCAATTTGTCCTGCCTACCTCAGGAGCAAAAGCCCAGACATTTATGAAATGCTTTGGAATGCCAACGTTGCTATATAAAAGTTGCTATATCATTGCAACCTGTCAGAAAGATAGGTTGGTTCATGCACTACCTAGTTTGCAAGATCTGCGAATTTGTTGATAAATTGTAAAACAATGGGTGGGATTTTCGTCCCTGTTCACGGTGTGCTTCGTGGCAGCGGGAGGTGGTGTGCCGCTCACTAACAGTGGGATCTTATGGTTCTGCCATTATCAACGGGATATCACATTGAATTAACCCCTCTTCTCCGAGGAACCCATGGCAGGGGTGCGCTGTCAATGGGACCATAAGATCTCGCTGGCGTAAATGGCAGCAAGACTTTGGCATAAACGTTGGTTCAGAAAAGTAGTTTGGTCCTTAAAGAAAGTAGTCTTGGCGTGCAAAAAGCCACTTTGACCGAGAACCATTCAGGGCCCCTTCAACTACAGGTTAAGAAGTTGTGAAAGAAAATTATAGTTAGTAGTAAGCAACCTACGTATCTTAAAGAAGAATATTAAAGAGTAATTTTTTTGCTTATAAATAAAAAATGTATTTTATAACTGTAATATAAACAAAATTTAATTGGAAAACAGAAAAATGAATAATATTCAAAGAATGGACAACCCCAAACAAAATTCTTTATGAGTTACCAGGTTATACCTCTACACAGGTTTTCTAAGACATTATCTTCACAATATAATAATGACTTATGACTCACCGCTTTTTCAGCCTCCAGCCTGTTTGCTCTAGAATTCTCATTTCCCTCTTCAGTCGAAACCATCAAACAAATTTCATTTCCCAGCACATGTCCAAAGATTACTGGGCAAATCCTCTTCCCACGGTGACAGAAGACAGGGTGTCGTGAAATCAAAGGATCAGTTTTCAGTTTCCCATCATAAAATCTTTTAGAGGGAAACTCGCAAATTTCTTGGTGCTAAAAAATAAATAATAAACTTCAATTTTAATATTTTTACAAGTAGTGAAAAACTGTGCACATTTATACAGAAGTTCACACCAAGAAAATACAGAGCCAAAAGGGCCATTCAACCTATTTGTTCAGGCATAACATAAACAAACTGTGGTTTACAAAATTCCTCCCGCTGGCAATTACTTGTACTCAACCCAAATCTTTCATTATAATACTTTAATGGAAGAAAGTTTACTTTCGAGGTAAATAGCCATGGGTAAATTTTCCAAGCACAGAATTTTCAGTATTAAATTATTTCAGAAAATAAGTCAAAAGTAGCTAAACAATTTGCCAGTTTGCATCTGGTGTTCACTCAGTGATAAATGTTTAAATAATTCCGCAATATTTCACTTTTGTTTCCATCGACGCTCATTTTTTAAAATTAAAAAATAATTTGAAGTTTATTTATTAGTTCACAAGTAGGCATACATTAACACTGCAATGAAGTTACTGTGAAAATCCCCGAGTCGCCACACTCCAGCACCTGTTCAGGTACACTGAGGGAGAATTTTGCATGGCTAATGCACCTAACCAACACGTCTTTCAGACTGTGAGAGGAAACCGGAGCACACGGAGGAAAGCCATGCAGACATGGGGAAAATATGCAGACTCGCACAGACAATGGCCCAAGCAGGGAACCGAACACAGGTCCCTGGTGCTGTGAGGCATCAGTGTTAACCACTATGCAACCGTGCCACCCCATTTTGTGAGGAAATCAATAGTTTGCAAGCTATTGCCTGCACTGACCTGATTTCAAAGCATGTGTTTTTTGGAGACAGTTCCTAGTTGTAAGAGAAATCATATTCCCGGTTTCTGGGAAGGGTTTGTAAATTGAAATTCCTGGCTGTGACTTCAAATTTTTTGGAAATCAGCCTATGGCTTAGGTTGTCAAGGAAAGAGAAACAGGGGAAAAAGACAGGCCTTGAGGTCAAATTTCAGCCTGTGGTCAGAACAGGCTGTGCTCTTAAAGTCCATTTTTTTTAGCAGACAGAGAATGGCACAGTGGCTGTGAAAGTGTGAACTTAAGACAACTAAGGTAGAATAAAGTCATGGCAGAGCTATGGAAGGAGACCAAAAATGCTGATTCCGGAAGCAGCACCGTGAAGGACCCGGAAAAGCGTGCCTCTTGGTGGAAATTGTACCTGTGGGCCCTGAGGATGATAATACTGCTGTTGCCCGGGACTTCAGGCCTAATTCCTGTGTGATTAAAATACCTGAAATAAAATACTTGAAACAGAGTTTTGTGAAACTCCAAGGCTGAGATTGGTGCAATATATGCTAAAGGGGCTGCCAGAGAAAACTGTGAGATCCTTCATTGTTGTATGCTCTATTTAAAATTATAATCAAGCATCAATGTTCATTGAACATAGCCCTCAAAAAGTGATATCTCTACGCCAAGATGCCTGTAGAACAGAGTTGCATATGGTGCCCCAGAAGAAGAATCTGAAGGAAAAGGTTTCTACAGAATACAATTTGCCCGTTAATTCATGTTTAATTTATGTTGATTTTGGTTTGATTTTTATAGAATTTTTAAAAAAGTGTAATGATATTCATTGGTTTATTTCATTGGGATTATTTTGTGAAGTTCGGTTCCTTTATGTTATTGGTCACCACGGGGACCAGAACAAATTTTATTTAGTATTAAGTGATGCATTGCTAGCATCTGGGCAACTAATACTTACCATCCGATACTGCACATCAAGCATCACTGCTCGTTGAACATGGCGTTCAAATAGTGATCTCTCCATGCCCAGACGCCTGCAGAACTCATTTTTCATAATGGGCCGGAGTTGCTTATGGTCTCCCAGAAGGACAATCTGAAAGGAAACGCACAAATTAAAGCAATCAAACTTAAGTAGACTTTGATTTCTTCCATAAAAGCAAAATACTGCAGATGCTGGAATCTGAAACAAAAGCAAAAAATGCTGGAAAACCTCAGCAGGTCTGACAGCTTCTATACAGTTTATTGCACTGGCATTACAGTTGTAAAATCCTTCCTGTTTGCCTGAAGAGTGGCACGGTGGCACAGTGGTTAGCATCGCTGCCTCACATAACCAGGGACCCTGGTTCAATTCCAGCCTCAGGTGACTATCTGTGTGGAGTTTGCACATTCTCCCTATGTCTGCGTGGGTTTCCTCTTGGTGCTCCAGTTTCCTTCCACAGTCCAAAGATGTGGGGGTTAGGTTGATTGGCCATGATATATTGACCCTTAGTGTCAAGAAATTGTCACGGTAAATATGTGGGGTTACAGGTATAGGGCCTGGGTGGAATAATGGTCGGTACAGACTCGATGGGCCGAATGGCCTCCTTCTGTACTGTAGGGATTCTATGAAGACTTCTATGAATGTCTGCTATGCACTGTAACACAGTGATCCAATACACGTAAGGCACAGGGACAGGAAAATCTATACCACGTGTTAGGTTACTGGAATTATTAAGTTGAAGCTTATCCTAACCTAGTACAGAACCTAGCAAGAGACACCAAACCAATTACTGGGCCCCTTCAATAAACTTCTGGGAGACATTGAGATTAAGTTTTTTTTTAAACAGTTGACTACCTTTTTTTTCTGTTTTTTTCATTGTCAAGAGTAATGTCATCTGAAAAATATTGTCTAATGTTTAAAAACAGACAAGGGTGATATTGCAAAAGAATAATGGCAGACTTTTAAAATTATTTTTTAACAATCTCCTCAGTAGAGCAGGAGGATATTACATAGCAACAGAGTAAAAGACAGGCAGATGAAGAAACTTAAAGCGATTAGTAAGCCAACATGGATTTGTAGAAGGTAGATCATGTCTAGTAATGCAGCAGGTTTCAACAAACAGAAAAGATACCAAAAGAGAAAATGCTGGAAAATCTCAGCAGGTCTGGCAGCAACTGTAAGGAGAGAAAAGAGCTGACGTTTCGAGTCCAGATGACCCTTTGTCAAAGCTAAAAGGCACAGAAATTGGGAGATATTTATGCTGTAGTATGAGGGAATGAATGATGAGTCATAGCCACAAAAACAAGGGGAAAGGCTGCTCATGGCAGGCCATAGAGAGAATAGAAGGTGTGAAAGGCCAAACGGCAGAGAAGCTGAAATCAGAGTGTAAGCTGTGACAGATGAAGATGTGGAAGGGAGGGGGGAAATGGTGGGAGAGAGGTAAAATTGAGAAAAAGGGGGAAAAGGGAAACAAAGGGGGAAGGAAAAGGTAAGAAAAGGGGGATAAAATAAGGGGAAAGAAGAAAAATAAAGAAAGACAATAAAGAAATAAAAGGTAGAGAACAGTTAAAAATTAAATAAAATGAAAACTAAGAGGTCAAGGTGGGGGTAGAACTAATCATCTGAAGTTGTTGAATTCGATGTTGAGACCGGAAGGCTGTAAAGTGCCTAGCCGGAAGATGAGATGCTGTTCCTCCAGTTTGCATTGAGCTTCAATGGAACATTGCAGCAAGCCAAGGACAGACATGTGGGTCTTGTAAGGCATCGAATGATATGAAAGATGAAATGAAACTGGGGACAGGGACAGCTTTGAGAGAGAGTGATCTTGTTCAGGCGTTGAAACAGAAAAGATAAATTAAACTGAGCTTTGCTGAAGAGATAAAAAAGAAACTGCACCATCCAACTCAAAATCCACATGTCATCACCCTGAGCCTTGAAGTTCCCAAATCTTATCCTGTTGACTGAAGCAGGACAAGTGACTTGCAGATCCCTAGGTCAAAAGTAATTAAATTACAACATTTGAATATTTTTTATTTGCAGCAGTTTTATTGTAAATTAATTTGAAACTTTATTTTAAAAATGTATTTTTTTAAAAACTACTGTGATGTGAGTATGCCTTTGAGAAATGTTTTTAATCATGTTCTCTGCAGTTTGTGAGCAAGTTCTGTTTTTTCCATTGTGGCACCGGCTGCCCGATTAGATGTCTTTTTATTGCTGTTTAAATGTGGTTTTGTTTAATTTTACTCTGGGTCTAATGTAGTTTCTGGGATTTTTATGACCCCTGAATTGGTGGAGAAAGAACAATGGAAAAGTCAAATGCCTTTGGACAGTATTTCTTTAAGTTTCACTTTCAGTTTGGACTGCTGGCTGCTGTTTTAGTTAGAAGGTGTTTTACTTTTAGGCTAGATATGATGTTCTGTCTCCCTCTCCCTGTTGTTTTGGTAAGCCGTTCTGACTTTAAGCTTGTCTGTGTGTGTGTCAAGAAAAAGGCAGAATCCAACAGCATCACATGAGCATCCTTGTTTTCTGTGTTAAACCTGTGGAAGGTGTATATTTATAAGGAGCTTTGTTGCATTGGAACAGTATTGAGTTGTTAAGGTTTATACGATATCATGGTTGTTTTTTTTCTTGTTTGTATTTGGTAAAAGCTATTGCTGATTTTTTTTCTATGTGTTAACTGTATTTTTAAATAAACTTTGTTTGCTAAAAGCTCCCTAGTGGATCATTTGAATCATACCTGCAGTGAAAAATAGTGGCTTGAGTTTTACCGGCACTCCCACCCCAAAATTGTGGCAGGCTAGGTTTGCAGAACGGCATTCTCCATTGGCCTCGGGCGGGACCTTACAAGCCTCGGGCAGGCGAGGCGGTAAAATTCCAGCAAGTATGTTTACCCAAGCCAAATTCAAATAGCAAATCTTATGATCCAGGCGGACTTCATAAAACACTTTGGAGTTTCTGACCTGGATTATAACACTTATTTGGGTCTGAAAATCTGCCAGGTCCACAAATCGCTGTAAAATGAACAAAAGTGGGATGTGGGGGTGATGATGGGCCATCACTTACACTGCCTTGGTTGACATTCCTGGCACAGATCAGGAACATATCAACAGGGAAATACTTCTAATAAAAAAAGTGTCAAATGTTTAGTTACTTCCTCAAAGAACTCGCGAAGGTTTTGCTGCAATATTTTAAAAGTATTGCAGCAAAACCTACGTGAATTCGTTGAGGAAGTTACTAAACATGTGACACTTTTTTTTTACCACTTTATTTACTTCCTCAATCACATTCCCCTCAGGGAGAGAAATCTGGAAAGACCAGTCCTGGCTCACAGGAACAAGACTGACTTGAATCTGCGCACCATTACATTCTCCTAGTTAAAAAGATATTTCAAAATTGATGGTACGGAATCAATTGCTAAAGATATTTTGGAGCAAAATCACTTCAACTTACCTGATTTGCATGTTTATGTGCGACAATAGGGATTAATAATTCTGGTTCCGTACACATGGCACTCTCATCCACCAATATTTGCTGCACACTCAACTGTTTTAGTAAATAGCCAGAAGAAGTGGCACATGTGCAAAGGATGACGTCATGACGTTTAAGTTCATAGATCCGTGCTTTGCTGAGCAATTTCTTGTATCTAGGAAATTATGCCAACAGTTAGACTGAATTTTGCAGATTATGGTCATCTCCCTTAATTTCAACAGAAGACACAGGGAAACTCCAGAAAACAACAGAGCAGGAGACCCTGAAAGAAATTCACTCCTATGTGTTGTCTCCAATATCTTAGATAGCAGCAATTTAAGTATATATATATATGTCTATATAGATATAAATACACACACATATATATATATATTCTCCAGTTGTTCAATCTTTTAACACTGGGGAGGCGATGGCATAATGGTATTGTCGCTAGACTGGTACTCCAGATTTTCAGGGTAATCCTCTGAAGACCCAGGTTCAAATCCCACCATGGCAGATGGTGAAAAGAACAATACAGCACAGGAACAGGCCCTTCGGCCCTCCAAGCCCGTGCCGCTCCCTGGTCCAAACTAGACCATTCTTTTGTATCCCTCCATTCCCACTCCGTTCATGTGGCTATCTAGATAAGTCTTAAACGTTCCCAGTGTGTCCACCTCCACCACCTTGCCCGCCAGCGCATTCCAGGCCCCCAACACCCTCTGTGTAAAATACGTCCTTCTGATATCCGTGTTAAACCTCCCCCCCTCACCTTGAACCTATGACCCCTCGTGAACGTCACCACTGACCTGGGAAAAAGCTTCCCACCGTTCACCGTATCTATGCCTTTCATAATTTCATACACCTCTATTAGGTCACCCCTCATCCTCCGTCTTTCTGAACTTAAAATCTGAACTTAAAAATCTAATGATGACCATGAAACAATTTGTCGTAAAAACTCGCCTGGTTCACTAATGTCCTTTAGGGAAGGAAATCTGCCATCCTGACCAGGTCTGGCTTACATGTGACTCCAGATCCACAGCAATGTAGTTGATTCTTAAAATGCCCTCAGCGATGCCCACATCCCATGAATGAATTTTAAAAAAACATGAGCTGGAAAGCCAAAGAAGAGACTTCTGCCATAGGATCCAAATAACAAACATCACTGCCTACTATTGAGAAACTCACTGAAAAAGTATGTAACCAATTGATCCAAGTCCTTAACTAAAAAGATAAAACGTCAACTGGGAAGTCCCAAACTCTTTTGCAATAATCTGAAAATTCTGATTACCAGCTTTAAGGCATCACAGTTCAAATCACCAATGTCAGAATAGTGTCAGCATCATGCAATTTACAAAATAGCATTTCATTGCCAACGGGGAAAGCTCCTCTTAATGGTAATCAGTATGAAAGAAATCACATTGTGGTGGGTAGTAAATCAGATCAGCACTCAGGTACATGCTTTGTAAAATACTCAATGGAAACACAGATGGAGCTGCACATAGGACAGTAGTTAGGACAATACTAAGCTTTTCATATACATTATATCAACTCTCGATGCATGCCTTTTTAGCTGAAAATTAGAAAAATGTCATGCACCTTCTAAAAGCAATATATTAATGATTGTTCTAGTAGTCTAATAATCCAGCAAGTTTCAGCAAACAGAAAGGATAAATTAAACCTTAGCTTCAATGAAGAGGTAAAGAAGAAACTGCACCATCCAACTCAAAACCCACATGTCATCACCCGATGGCTCAAACTTCTCAAATCTTATCCTATTGACTGAAGCAGGACAATTGACTTAAAGATCTCTACATTGAAAGTAATTAAATTACAACATCTTTTCATCGCAGCAGTTTTATTATAAATTAATTTGACACTTTATTTTCAAACAAACTTCTAGAAGTGTCCTAAATATATTCATAAAATTTTTGATTTTGATGTGATTTGATTTATTATTGTCACATGTATTAACATACAGTGAAAAGTATTGTTTCTTGCGCGTTATACAGACAAAACATACCGTTCACAGAGAAGGAAACGAGAGAGTGCAGAATGTAGTGTTACAGTCATAGCTAGGGTGTAGAGAAAGATCAACTTAATGCAAGGTAAGTCCATTCAAAAGTCTGACAGCACCAGGGAAGAAGCTGTTCTTGAGTCGGTTGGTACGTGACCTCAGACTTTTGTATCTTTCCCGAAGGAAGAAGGTGGAAGAGAGAATGTCCGAGGTGCGTGGGGTCCTTAATTACGCTGGCTGCTTTGCCGAGGCAGTGGAAAGTGTAGACTGAGTCAATGGATGAGAGGCTGGTTTGCGTGATGGATTGGGCTACATTCATGACCTTTTGTAGCTCCTTGCAGTCTTGGGCAGAGCAGGAGCCATACCAAGCTGTGATACAACCAAAATCAACAGAACAGTTCTGCTTCTCCCAATCAGTGTGACAAATAAAATCTCCTATGGTAACCATATGATTTTTTGCCACAAAAATATTCTTCCTCCCTGCCTCCATTCCATCATTCCTATCAGAAAGTCTGTAGACAACATCTACCCAGAGTCTTACATTTCACCTTATTTCCACACATCCTATTTCCAATGCTCTGCTTTTGACTTTGTAAATACATTTATATATATATTATATATTGTCCTTCTCCATTCACAATTCCCCTGTCTTTTCTAAGGAATTTATAATTTGGAATATTTAGCTGCCAATCATGTCCAGCTTGTAGCCAGGTCTCTGGCAATGGCTACTAAACTTTAAGATGAACTTAACCTTCGTGTTCACCTGTTTTATTCCTCGAGCTGCATGCATTTGTGTATAGAATTCATATTTGGGTAACTGTCTCCACCCTGCTGACACGTTCTGTTTTATTCCTTTTTTCTCACACTCATTTAACGCCTTGAACATTCTCCTCAAACTAGTTTAAGCGCAGAATCCTCTGGACTTAATCCATTGGAACAGTGGGACAACTTTTAGGTCAAGGATCCAATTTATGATTGCAGATGGCTTGTTAACTAACCATGGCTCTTTAACTCAGTCTTGGCATCCCACCTCCAGGTCGCCCAAACAGTTAGGGAGGTCGGGCGGGATGGCACATCCATTCTGTCAAAAGAAGGATTTCTGATTAAAGGGACCATGGGCCAGAATGTGAGCCAGAATTCTCCAGCCATTCCACCCACTCCCCACCCACCACCCACCACCCCCCTTCCCACCCCCACCACCACTGCCAGCGAGGACTTAGAATTTGGGGCTCAGCCAAATCTCTATTCACTGCAGCAGGACGGGAGAATCCCAGCTGAGGGCCAGATCAGAAAATCCTGCTCATAGATTTTTTTGAGGAATAGACAGAAGATCCTGGAAAGCTGTTAAGATCATGGACCTTAGAAGGCTTGACAGGTAAGTGGAGTAAGACTATCAGGTGCCAAACACACCCTCTGACTTTCTCAACATTTTCCTGCACCGCAATCCCCACAGCAATATACTTTACAGCTCTATTCACTGTTCTCTCCGCAGGCACCTCATACCTTTACCTGAGCAGTCAATACTCACACTCACCCTCATCCTATTGTCTTCTTACACCAATGCCTCAATCACCCTCCACAAGCGTTATCCTCCCCTTTCTTTATACAAGCCATTTCGAACACTCATACTTCTCTCTTTTCTATCCATCCAAGAGAAGAGAGAATACAACTTGGCAGGAGCCAGAGGCCTGGGGGCTATGGGTCCTCCAGTGGCAGGCACCTTGTTAACCATTAGCAACGTGTGCCTTCCTGCTCCACTGAAAAAGGGGTCTTGTTAAAGGAAGTTGCAGGTGTCAGTAGTGACTTGCCTTGAGAGCCTGAGCCTCTTGAGGCATTAAAGCTCAGAGATATCAGGAGATCCTCTGTCTGTAGACCCTATGTTTGGAATCCCACATCCTTCCAGCTGGATCTCAGTGTCCATCCCTTTGCCCTCGGCGGGGGTGGGGGGGCATGAGGCTGAAGAGATCGCAACTGCTGCTGCTCCTGGTGTTGCTGTGACTTTCACTTTTTTTTCTCAGCAGGGACAGAAAGTGGCTGTTCCCATGCCATGGTGAAGAAGGCCAGCTGGACAGTGTGGCTGAAGGTGAGTGAAGTGCAAGGCCAGTGAAGTGACTTCCAAGAAGACTGTGATCACCTGTCAAGCAGTGAAGTACTCTGAGTGCAGAAGTACTTCAAACAACAGTCTCCCAATTGGTCATAGCTGGAGCTCTTGCGTATAATTTATCAAACCCTTCACAACTTGACAATTTCACTGAAGAAATTGTGTACTCACTTCTGTGACCCTGGCAGGCTACTGACAGGTCACTGGATGGAAAATCCAGAAACAAAGATTAAAACAGCCTTTAATTTGCCTTTTTTTAGTGATCTGACAGATGGTTCTCTACAAACCTTCAAGCCTGCCCCACAGAAACCTAAAATAGGGCAGGATTCCAAGCTGACATCAATTTCAGGAGACTTAATTCCCCAGATCCATGCAAATCCGTCTCCCCTTGCCAAGGAAAATTCCCTCTTAAATCTATCATCACTACAAAAGGTCGTGAATGTAGCCCAATCCATCACGCAAACCAGCCTCCCATCCAGTGACTCTGTCTGCACTTCCTGCTGCCTCGGAAAGCAGCCAGCATAATTAAGGACCTCACGCACCCTGGACATTCTCTCTTCCATCTTGTTCCGTTGAGAAAAAGATACAAAAGTCTGAGGTAACGTACGAACCAACTCAAGAACAGCTTCTTCCCTACTGCCATCAGACGTTTGAATGGACCTACCTCGCACTAAGTTGATCTTCCTCTACACCTAGCTATGACTGTAACACTACATTCTGTACTCACTCCTTTCCTTTTCTATTTATGATTTGCTTTGTCTGTATAGCATGCAAGAAACAATACTTTTCACTGTATACTAATACACATGACAACAATAAATCAAATCAAATCAATTACTCTTTCTTCAAGGATATAGATTCCTCTTCGGTTTACATAAAGAGTATCCAATCTGCACAGCCTTCTCTGATTCTGAAAGTGATGGCAGGAATCTATAGTTTCCCCCTTTCTGTACCATTCATTCATTCTGACATTGAGAATGCTAATCATTCTCATCCAGCATGTGGCAGCAAGAGACGCCCAGAGATTAGTTTCTTGGAGATTCCACCCTCAAGTCTAGAAATTTGAAACCCCACAAGAGTGTTACTTTATAGCAAGTAGGAGCTACCTGTAGAAATGATAGAGTAAAGAAAAATCCACAGATAATATATCATTTTTTTCTGACTTACTTATCTATTTCCGTTTCTGACGTTATTGTCCTATTTTGAATCTGTGCATCATATGCTTTGATTTCTATTGCGTAAGGATTTGAAGGTTCCCGGATTTTGTAATGTAGCGTTATTGGCCTGCAACAGAAAATACACCACAAGATTACTCCTGTCCAGGAAATATGCTTGATTCATAATGCATTTTCCTGTTTTGTATCTGCACCAGAGCTTACGTCAACAAAATAATTATCTAATTGAAGAGCCAGGATGCGCAAATTAGTTCAAAAGACCACAATACTTGAAAGGACAGGACTGAAAATGCCATAAATCAGAAAGGAGCAATTTGTCTATGCTAGAGTTAACTTGAAAGGCGATTGAACAGGGTATTCTTCAGCAACACAAAGAGGAGTGCGACTGCGAGGAAATCATCCATTCGTCATCCATTCTTCAACTGACTGCCTAATGGTCCTGGCTTAAACTTTCTTGTGGCTGTCTCAAGATGTACTTGGACACTCACTGCACCAAATGTCACCACGTGCTGAGGTTCGAGCTGTCCCTAGTGTTGCTAAGGTTGGATCATTCCAATCAGTTGAACTGTACAGTATTGTCTGTTCCTTGTAGAAAAGTTTATACAGAAAAACACTTTTAACCACACCTCCACCAGGCAGTGGTCTGCACGTAATGTCCTAGTGGTCCTGTGGGAAAAGGAGATGGTAGACCCTATCAGATGGTTCCCTGAGCAGACTGTGAAAGACTTTGGGCAGAATGTCTCATCACCAGAACTTTCGAATGAGCACCAAAATGTAGCTTGGTAAGTGGTGAGAAAGGCCCTCCCAGTCAGATCCTTCCTGGAGACCCACCCTCTCCACACATTGCTCTTGAGGTGGCTTTTGAGGGGGAGAGACCATTGTTCACTTCCTTCTGGAATGTGCCGTTGCAAAGCAGAAGAAGATGCAGTGGTCTTTGTCCAGATTTATCTGCAGCAGCTCTGTGACACAGGACTCTGTGCTCTATTGGCTGTCCCCAGGGACGCACACTGAAACAAATGTCAATTGCGGCCGGAGAATCATCAACTCATGGAGTCATCGAGAAACACAGCATGGAAACAGGGCCTTCGGCCCAACCGGTCCATGCTGACTATGGTGCCCTCCCAGCTAGTCCCACTACCCACATTTCACCCATATCCTTCTAATCCTTCTCCATGTACTTATCTAAATGCTTTTTAAATGTTGCTATTGAATTTGCCTCAACCACTTTCTCTGGCAGCTCATTCCATATAGACACCACCCTCTCTGCTCAGTGAAAGATGCTGGGGACGATTCTCCCAAATAAATCCTAAGTGTCGAATTTGCGTAAAAACTGGAGTAAGTCCCACTGTGTTTTTTCAGCGGAAGTTTCAAATTTAATCTCCCAGTGCGCTCTGTACTGCAGCGTGCACTAGCGTGAATCACTCCAGAAATCAGTGGGTGGGGCATATTCCCGCAGGAGAGGCCGGCAGCATAGCGTTGAGCGGCCACTGCGCACGCGCCGATCTGTCAGTGCCGATATCGACGCATGCGCAGTGGCCCCTGCCTGCTGGCCTCCCAATCGCTGGCCAGCCCCACGACCCCGCATTGCTGACCATACGACCCCCTCCACGGCCTGATCGCTGGCGCCCCCCAATCATGCCCGGGCCAGCCTCGACCCCCTCCCCCAGCCCCGATCTCCGGATCCCCCCCCCGATCTCCCCCGCCCCACCTTCAGCCCTGACCCCTCCCATGCAGTCTCAACCCATCCCCTGCAGCCCCGGTAGCCCCCCCCCCCCCCACTAACAGACAGGTTGCCCCCACCCCCACCCCAGCCCTGATGGATTATAATTTGGATTAGAATGTACAAGTCACATCTCCATATATAATTTCCTGTTCTGCAAATGTGATAAAAGACTGCCACACAATGAAAGCAACTTCTAATTAAGCGCCACGATACTTGCAAGGGAAATATCTACCTCAGGTGAGGTTTCGGTTTCCCTTCCCTGACGGACTTCCTCGAGGTCACCAGGTTGCTCCCAGGATATGGAAAATCCACCATCTCCATTTGATCACTGAAAACACGTAGTGGTTTCAAAGACTTTACCTTCAGCAAGTATTCTACAAAAAACAGGTATATTAGCATATCTGTCTCACTGAAAAATAGACCCTTATTAGCATATTCAAGATACCAATCACATTGACTTATCACAATACAGCCATATTAACATTCTGTGTGAGTCCTTGGGAGATGAGTCTGCCCAATCTCGGCCTTGTTACAACTGGGCCATGCTAACACCACCAAATTGCTCACTATTTAGCATTATTTAGTATAAACTGGCAGCTTGTTACAGTTCATAGCACCTTTATCTTTGAGTCAGGTTTTAACATTGGCAGTAAATGGGCCAGAACTTCCGAGAGGTAGTAATCACTGTGGGATTGCCAAGCCATTTCTTTTCACTTACACAGCTTGGAAGCTGCACAATTCTCGTCCAGACCTCTGACTGAGACCTGTTGAGAAATGTGCAGCATACCTGGTTCCTTAGTCCTTCTGTGCAGTGCAACAGCATTAGGCGGCGTGAAACCACGGCCCCTTTTATGACACTAGCTGCCATAAAGCAGTAGGTTTAAAGGTCCCTGTGTTTGAATGTGACTTTCAAAAACCAGGGAGAAGGTAATTGTACAAGGTGGGATAGAGGGGAGCGTGGGTCATTGGTCGGGACAGTGGTCAGTAGGATGTGGATGTCAGTAGGGTGGCACGGTGGCACAGTGGTTAGCACTTCTGCCTCACAGCGCCAGGGACCTGGGTTCAATTCCTGGTTTGGGTCACTTTCTGTGCGGAGTCTGCACGTTCTCCCCATGTCTGCGTGGGTTTCCTCCGGGTGCTCTAGTTTCCTCCCACAATCCAAAAGACGTGCTGGTTAGGTGTATTGACCATGCTAAAGTCTCCTTCAGTGTACCCAAACAGGCGACAGAGTGTGATGACTAGGGGATTTTCACAGTGACTTCATTGCATTGTTAATGTAAGCCTACTTGTGACACGAATAAAAACTTAGGATGGGTCATGGGAGTTCAGGTGGCAGTCAGGGGGTGGACAGTCTGGGATCAGGGAGGCAGCTGATTGGGGTGGGGGGCAGTAGGTTAGAGGGGTATTTGGTGTGGTAGAGGGGATTGAGAGGGCAGTCGGGAGGGTGGGGACATAATCAAGGGATGGCCAGAGATGGAGTAGTAGTCAGCATTTGGGGGTTAGTCGGTGTGTAGTCAAGGATCGGGAGGGAGTCATGGGTGCTCGGGGAGTGGGGGAAGACAGGGGCATTGGGGTGTAGTCCGGGGCTAGTCAAGAAGTGGTCAGTAAGGTAGTTGGCGGGGGGTGGAGGTGTTGGGGTTAGTTGGGTATGGGGCATAGTTTGGAGGGGTTGCCAGGGGTGGGATTGGTCAAGAGAGAGTGGAATTGGTGTGGTGGTCAGGGGTGTTCGAGGATAGTTGCTGGTTGGCGTGGGTGGTGTGGGCAGTCCTGTGTGGGGAATTGGCGGGTTAGTACTATTATGATCCCAGTTGATGCTATAACTGGACAGGAAACACATCTTCTGGGGTTCCTCCGGGGTATGGCCTTCTGGAGATTGGAGGCTCTGGGCCAATGGATTACTTTTCGTTTCATTTTAGTGGTTTTTGACGTGGACCTCACAAAATACTAAAGTGATCTGGCTGTCACTGTGTGCACGAATATATACAATTTAGTCAGTGATGTTTTCAGAATGTATGTGAGTAAGTCATGGTTGAATATCTGAGTCAGGCTCACTGAAATACTGAATGTGTGCAAGTCAATGAAAAAATCTGGTCAAAATTTTACCAGGCCTTTGGTTACAGGTGGAGAGGCTGGAAGACGGGCAAAATGGCGTGGGCAGGCGTCAGGGTCATGGGCATGCTATTTTTCCATTGCCAGGTACGTTGGCAGATCAGCCACCTGCCCAGAGTCCAATGGGCCACTAAAGTGGCTAAATAAGGGCCACCCCTCCTCCGAGGGCATTTTGCCTGCACTGGGTGTGGAGGGGAGGGGGGTCACTACTTTGTGGGGAAATACCCCCTCCCCCCAAACATTTGCAATGGTCACATCAGTGGAAGCAGCTTAACGGGCGCACTGTGAATCTCCCAGTAGGTAGGGTCTGCATAATTGGTCTGGGGGCGGGGGGGGGGGGGTGAGGAGGGGTGGTCACCTCACACTTTTGCCCTGGTGTACAACTTCTTCTGTCCCTGTAGAATTCAGCCCTCTGAGTCAGCCACTTTGAGAATAAACACAAACCAATTTAAGTGACCAAAGTCACATGCTTTCACTTATCAACATTACCAGCAACAACGTTGACGGACTTGTTGGAAGGTCCACAGTAAAGAATACATTTTTTTGCTTGGGACTTTGTGTCAGATGGAATGTTGTGACTGTTATACTCGTGATTCATTTTATGGAACCAATGCACGATGTGAACTCCAACCATCGTTTTTCCTGTTCCTACAAAATAAGGTGACTCGTGTGAACAGGCTTCATGAATAAACAATGGACTGATCAATCCTGCAATGTTCAACCCTTCACACAACAGAATGAAGATCTCAAAAGTGTGTATTTAAGGGTTAAGCAGTAGCTGTTCAGTGTACTGCAGTTATATACGCTGTCGGTTCCCTCTTGGGTAAGGCAAACACGGTGTTGTTTAGGAGAAAAAAAAATTCTTCAAAATACACAATAAATTATAATAATACAATAGACTTTGTTTGTGCAGTTTGCAATGCCGTTCATACTAAGTAAATATCAGGTCACCTGCTAAAGCATCAACAGCAAATAGCCACTTGCTATGTTGGTTTCCCTCCCCCAGCCCCACATGGAATTTTTTCTATATTTGTTCTTTTCCAATTTTTTTCTCTGGCTTTTCTCCCTTAATCCACAGACATTAGTGATGCTTTGCCAAATCATCCGCCCATTTTGTTCTCAAATATTAAGTGTACAATTATTTTCCCTCGGGAATTTGTCTTCATAATTAATGCTTGTGCAACCGAACAGGGCAGGCACATGAGTTTAGGACTGCTATTTGCATTGAGGACAAAGCACAAACAAAAAATAAATGGTTGGTCTCGCCAAACTGCTTCTTAAATGCAATTTCCACATTATTTTCTATCATTGAACAATGTCATTCATATACAGCCGATAGTTTAACTTTCTATCCCAAATTATTTGAATATTTAGATTTTTCATTCATGAGCTCGGCCTCCTCTTACCTGGTGGACCTTGAATAAGAGAAAAAGGGCTTTCAAGAGCTTGTCGAATAGCCTTTACTTGGCTCTCATTGAGCTTACAGAATTCTGCAATGTTGTAGTTCCTCTGGGTCAATATATCTGATCGTAATTCTGGAACCCCAAATGCTGAGGGAATAAATATTAATAAAGATTTAAGAAAAGGAATAATAAGCAGCTAGAAATGTAGCCATTAGAGAATAATATGCAGCATTTTTAATATTTCTCAGTGTGCTCTGGGACTGTCAAGAAGAAGTTCTTTCTGAAAATCTTGCCACGTCCAGCAAAGGAACAGTTGCATCAGTTGGTCAGGCAGAGTAAGTAATATCAGTCAAAAGGGAGGTCGGAGACTGAAAGCCACCCACTTTCTCTTGCCACCAGCCCCCAATTCCACGATCCCCATCCTGCACCTCTGGTCTGGAATCCCATGACATTGCGGGGCCTCTGGTAGGTGCAGGCACCAACCAGCAGACATCTCTCCCACTGGCACTGGCAGCAACAAGTAGCTGCCAGCCTTTGATGGGCCAGCTGGATCTACAACACCATGGACCTCAATCATAGGGGAGGCTTACTGAGGCCAGTTCAGTGCCTGAAGGGCACTTGATTCAGTCAAGCTTCCCCCATGCAACCTGACTGGTGTGCCCTGCCGGTTCTCGGCCCAGTGAGTGTGACTCCAGTCAGCTGCACAAAGTCCAGCCCCCTGAAATTTAGGCAACTTATTCATTCCCAGAATAAGCTTTATTACAGTAAGTGAAATCTCATCCAATTAGGACACATGCCTTGAAGCAACTTCCTTCAACAATTGCACAAACATTTCATGCTGATGAGAAATTGTCTAGTCTGCTAATTTAAATGGATTAGCGTTGCAGTAAAATAGCAAACAATGGAATTTGATATAGACGCACAAAATATCGGGCAGAATTTCACACTTGGTGTGCATGTTCAATGGTGGGAACCAGAAGTGGCTATGATTCCCAGTCCCACTTGAGATCAATTCAGAATCATGATATTACTCTAATTTGCCACATAGAGTAAATCGCAGTCGCATTGGGCCAGCGGGGTCAGCGAGGGTGGTGCATGGCAGGTGCCATGTCCAATGACGGCCTGCCACAGAGTTTAAAGGCAGTGTGGCAAGGCCACAGAGGCATCACTGCCTGCAGAGTGGCCACGCTGGTAGACCCAGCAGGTGGGAAGGGAATTCCAATGGCCAGTAAGAGGACAGCAGTATCCTGAGAGCTCCACACTGTGCTGAGCCTAGCACAGAAAACGTTCTCCCAAAATCCAAAAACACCATCTCAACTCACTCCCTGAAACTCCCAGCTCCTCCTCAGCATTCCCCTTTTATCCCATCCTTGAAACCAAAAAGTTAAAATATGGTTGGTCCTGCTGCCCGTGTTTCCCATGTGCTGAACTTGACATCGCACAGGACAGGTAAAAGTTTGGTCTTTTGGGGATCTAATCCCTTCCAACAAGAAGCATAATTATTGGCGGGCGCGGGGCCAATCTGCACCTGTGCTCGCCAACCAAAATCTCACACGAGTGCATGATGACATCAATATATATATACAATATATCATAGAAACCCGACAGTGCAGAAGGAGGCCATTCGGCCCATCGAGTCTACACCGACCACAATCCCACCCAGGCCCTACCCCCACATATTTTTACCCGCTAATCCCTCTAACCTACACATCCCAGGACTCTAAGGGGCAATTTTAACCAGGCCAATCAACCTAACCCGCACATCTTTGGACTGTGGGAGGAAACCGGAGCACCCGGAGGAAACCCACGCAGACACGAATATAACACGCTTCCGGGCCAGGCCCACTTGGCAGACATAAAATTCTACCCATTGGTTTATGAATTCCCAAAACACTCACTGACTTAAATCAATAAATACATGGCAACAAACTGAAGGATTTATGGGTTGAAATCAAACCCCTGAAGGTGCTGTTCCACTGTGTTAATGTACTCAGCAGCATGGTGGAAGGGCTGTTCTGATCCCTGTGCCAAATTTCGCCTGGGGACTTTTTTGCTCAGAACGTAACCCTTTACAGCAGAAGTTGGGTAAGAAGGGGGGGAAGAAATTTCCAGGCGAGGTTTCCCTTTACATTTGACTTGGGATCTGCTTACCAACCAATACACCAAACAATAAAAGTGGTACTCAGTTTGAAAAACATAGGTCCAGCTAAGAGACCAGGCCAGAGTTTAAGCATAGAAAAAAATTCCAGTCATTCCTTGTAATCTGCCCCTTTGTAAAATGTCGTTCTGTGCTGTCGACCCACTAGTGGTTGCCCAATGCTGCATTTCCGACGAGTGCTCAAGGTGCACCAACATGAACTCTCCTTGACCCCAGATACTTCCAGCTTTAGGAAGAGGGGTTCACCATTGAGCAATCCCCAGCACCTACAACAGAAAGTGGACTTCCAAGACCACGGTCATTAAATGGATCAGAAAGACAGCAGCTAGATGTCAATCACAAACTAATCACATGTATGACATAAATAATGGAAAATATTTAAAGCCCAACACCATCAGGCTTCAGAATCATGAGAACACTAAAAAAGCTATGTTTCCACATGATATTAATTAATGATAAGGAATGTTATCTTCCTCTAGATATTTGAAAACTGTTCAAGATAATGAGCCCAAAGTTCTAGTACCTGACTCCCATGATAACTGAGACAGGAAACCCGTGGTAATGACCAGAAAATAATGAAAAGCCACTTGTTTCCAGGGACTCTGCCATTTCTAGAGTTTTCAACTTGCTGAGTAAGGGGCAAGACCCCGAAATATTGATGGAGACAGGACAAGAAAAGTTACTCCTTACACCAAGATTCAGTGAGATGAGACATCCTGGCTTCATATCAGCGAAAGTAGATTCCATTGGACACTCCAAATGAGTGGCCAGGACTCCAAACAATGAGACAATTTTCTTTTAATGAACATCTTGATCTGCCCTTTACACAGGAAGGCCAAAGGGAGCATGGCTGAGACCTTAACAGCATTCTCCTCATGAGTGAGAAGCACCTAATATTCTAGTTAAACTTCCCAGCTACAAGCAATGTCCTCTCATTGACCTTGTGAACCCCACTTGGTCAGTTTTACCCTGATCCCAGCTAACCCACTGCAATATTATCCCAAGGATATCTGAGGCCCATAATTTCACTTTGACCATCTAATATTAAAGAATACTGAAGGATAGAGTTCGGAAGACTGTTCAGCATTAAGTGACTAGGTCCTATAACAAAAACACAGCATTCTTTCAGTGCATTCAAGTGGGCAGGTGTCTTCTGAAATTTTCAGCACATACTCCTTACAAAGCAATGGGTTTTTGAGTGAGAAAAATGTCAATACTGCTGTGAAAGAGTTAATATGGCCCGAAAACAAATATGCCTTTAACCTCGTCACAGAACCAATGAATATACTCTGGTCTTATATTTGGGATAAATGTTCAATTATGCCTGTAAGCTGTTCTTACGTCTGGAAGGTATATGTTGACCCAGTGCTATGCTCTGAGCCAGTTGCGAACTGCCAGTGAGACTTTGAACAGCACCCTCCTTGCGTCTGTAAAATTCAAAAGGAAGTTGTTAGGATTGGTGGGTTTAGCATTAAACATCACTCTGACAAAACAAATTTCATAACTTCTGCATTTTCTCTCAACAGATGCTGACTAACATGTCAAGTATTTCTACAATTCCCGTTTTTATTTCACATTCTAACTATTGCTATTCGCCTTCTTTAAACCTTTTTAGGTGCAGGATGACAGTCATGTTTTTAAACTTTTCTTGAAACCTTGTGGTAACGAGCTTTAGACAGCGCCTTTAACGCTAAGTGAGAAGAGAGCTCTGATGATAACAAATTTGGCAAGTTCGTACGTAAGATTTCATTATATCTACTGAACCTGCTTTAGGATTCAGTAGATTGAGATTTTATTGACACAATGGCGCAACAGAATCTTATTGTGCGTGGTTGGCTGAATTCCAAACTCCACTGATGCATTCAGCTCAGTGGAGGCTGTTGATAGAGGACTGAATAATATGGGAAGGGAACAGGCAACACAGCTTCCCCCCTCCCCCACTCCCCCTGGATACAACATGCTCCATTCCGACCTGCCCCACAGCCACAAAGCGCTGAGGGGTGTGCAAACCATTTTGGACTTATGACATTGTTGTAGTGGGCTAACTAACCACAGGAGACTCAGGGGCAGGTGACGATAGTTTGTTCATGGAATCGAGCATGGAGGGCACTGCCCCAGAGAAACCACTGAAGAAGCACTCTCCTCATACAGCAGGCACTGCTCTATTAGAGCTTTCACTTGGACAGAGCTCTCTCTTCTAAGTCACAGATATACACAGTTGTATACAGTTAGTCAGTGCATTATTTAGAATTCTGATCTTGTCCACATAGATTTATTATTAAACCTTCACCCAGAATCTTGTTATTCCCTCCGAGCTGGAGACCATCTGTTCTTCTTCTAAGTAAACATCACTACTGGCAAATTCTGCTGATCTTAGGTCCTTGAATGTGTGTAAAGTTCAAGGGGCATAAACATTTGCTCTTTACTCAAACCCCCCATTTTACTTAAACACTTAAAACTATTAATTCACCCTAACAAAGTCCAGAGGAAGTCCCTCCCAATTGGCCAGCAGTCCTGGCAGTGCCAGGAAGGCATCAGTGGTCTGCCGCCATGACTGTGCAAGAAGAGCAAGATTAAGGGCATGGATCCCCCAAGCAGGTAAGTCCTGCGTCTTTGGCTAGGAAGGTTTGGGTAGGATAGGAAGAACAGTGGGGGACAGGGAGGGAGGGGGGCAGTGTTGTGGGTGGGTTTAAGGGAGGCAGCGTTTAGGAAGGAAAGGGGAATTTCAGTCTGGGGGTGGGGGAGGAGGCAACCGGCAATCAGCCGGGAAGAGCAACCCCACCGCGCCAACCCCGGCTTCCCTCTCCTCATAAGTTAAAAAACATTAGGGGCCCAGTCAAGCTTAATTAACAACTATCATTCATTTAAACATGGCAGGTGGGCTGGTGACCCAGCTCCCCCCACCCCCCCCCCGTATTATTATGGGGGTGAGCTCGGGATTGTGTGGGGAGGTGGTGGGCTCCCCCTGCACCCATGGGAGACATGCCCACTGAGGGGACACAAAATTCAACCCACAGTCATTCAATAGAATCTCATTATCCGTGATGGCTATGTCCCAGTCTCTACTAATAGATTCAGCTCAGCAAAGATTGTTGATACACTTGTCAACGGGACTGAGAGTTTACCTATCCTGACAGCTTTATAATAGGATTATAATTTTTGGAAGTAGCTTTTGATGACTGTTGTTTATCTTGGCAGTTTAATGTGGTTCTAAAAGGATTTTTTTTCGCGTGGTTTTTGAATGGCACTTTATCTTGACTTAATCTGAATTATAGTCATCTCAAAGACTTCCCCTAGTTTTACACATAGTGGATACTCGGTGTGGGCTGGGAGTATGAAGGGGCAGGGGGTGTGGGGGGACATTGGCATGTGGGGGTGAGGGGTTAAGGGGCTTCACATTCAGCTAACGACTGGGTTGGTCCCAACAAACAGAGGTGGGCTTTCTAACCCACCACCTCAACATCCACATGCCTTCACTTACATCTCCATCCTGCTTCAGGAGATGGTGGTTCCCAAGTCTGCTAGGTAAAAATAAAGTGGGTGTGCACAGCCACTCAAGAAGCAGGATTGCAATGTGGGGAAATAGCCTGCAAAGGCCTGCTGTGCCAGACAAAGATGAAAAGTAGAGGGGCATTGAGTACAAGAGTCAGGATGTCATGTTGCAGCTTTATAAAACTTCAGTTAGGCCACACTTGTGTTGCATTCAATTCTGGTCGCCACGTTACAGGAAGGATGTGGAGGCTTTGGAGTGGGTGCAGAAGAGGTTTACCAGGATGCTGCCTGGATTAGAGGATATGAGCTATAAGGCGAGGCTGGACAAACTAGGGCTGTTTTCTCTGGAGCAGTGGAGTCCGGGGGGAGACCTGATAGAAGTCTATTAAATTGTGAGAGGCATAGATAGGTTTGACAGTCAGAATCTTTTCCCAGAGTTGAAATGTCTAATACTAGGGGCATGCACTTCAGGTGAGAGGGGGAAAGTTCAAAGGACATGTGACGGGCAGGTTTTTTACACAGAGAGTGATAGATGTCTGGAATGCGCTGCCAAGGGGTGGTGGTGAGGCAGATATGATAGGGGTGCTTAAGGAGCTTTTAGATAAGCACAGCAGTATGCAAGGAATAGAGGGATGTGGACCAAGGGATTACTTTAATTTGGTGTCATGTTCAGCACAACATCATGGGCCAAAGGGCCTGTTCCTGCACTGTTCTATGTCATATGTTCTAATAACAAAATATATGATAACCTCAGTCAAGAGCTAACTGGTCAGTATGTAAATTCATTTAAAAACAAAACTTCAAACCAAGAATTCTGGAATGTATAAAGTAAAAACATTAAATTCACGGTGTCAAGTATCTGTCTGTGTTATTAAATAATGCTATTGATGGAGTTATGAACTAGCTGGGTAAGAATAAAGACATGACTCTAGATTGCAGTCTGGCCCAAATCAAGCACATGTATAAACCCCACAGAAATAATACTCGCATAAAAGCTGACCCTTAATGATTTTCCTAAAAAATTGGATTCAAAGATTCACCTTGAATGTAAGTATATGTGGTAATTTCGTAACATTTGAAACCAAATTCTAATGATTAGGAATTCAAAACTTTTCAGTCCTACAAAGCCACTACAAAATTAGACACAAAACCTTTCATTATAGTTGTCCAGCCATAGTACTTACATGTCAGGAAGTAGTTTGGGAATGATCTCCACAGTGAACACCGTATCGTCCTGGAATATTTCACTTGGGATGGTATCCATGGACATTTTGTGAATAGCAAAGTCTGCCTTCACGCTGATTTCTCTATCAGGTTTAGGAGCATCATTTTGAAACCTTTCAGTCACAGCATGTGCAACCCAGATGTAACTGTCAGGGTCAATATTCAGTTCGGAGGAGCTTTCTGATATGCAGAGGGCCTTAAACCTTTGAGAAAGAGGCTCATCGTTTTTGGTCAGATTCCTTTCCTCTTTCTGTTTCAGGCCTCTACACCGGATACACAGGTAGCAATTGCCCAGGGCACCTTCAATATGCCAATTTTTACTAAATTCTTTGGGAATAGAAAATGACCCATACAACTTTCCGCCTTGTCTCTCCTTCCTCATCCAAGTTATCTTAACATCGTAGACAATTATAACTTCATTCTCGCACACAGCACTTGATGCAGATTCCATTGCACACAGCGGTCCCCAGATTGTTTGGTATTCCCTTGCATTCTGATAGTTCTTTTGGGGTGATCTTGAAGCGTACTCCGAGAAGCACGCAATGGGGTTTTCTGCATGCTCGACACAAATTTCAAACATTGGAGTTATACTCCACAACTGCACAGTCGGCACCAAGAAGCCATTCTTTACATCTGTGCTCAGCTGTAACTGCAAAGCATCGCCATTTTTAACCTCCAGGGAAATATGTACGTAATGTGCAAGTGAAGACTTTTTGCACTTCTCTACATCTATCTTGCCAAAGTACCCCTGTTTATCACTAGATTTGGCAACTTGGCTCTTCTCCAAGAGAAGGGCAGCCACCTTACAAAATTCTTCTGATCTGACTGCGTTGACAAATTGCTGCCAAGTCTTAGCTCCAATGGTATGGACGTGTGGATTGCAGAATGGCCCAGGTGGAAGAATAGAATTTCTCTGTGTTACTAAGCAGTAGATTCTTTTCCTCCACGTTAATTTCACTGAGTTTTTGCTCTGATCATAGGCAGGTTGTTCCACCAGCTGCAGAGTTCTGTAATTTACTTGGTGGAACTCTGATAAAGTGTCATTGTTCAAAGGGAACATAACTTTGAAGGACCTGGTTTGGGATTCAACGTCAATAGCGAATGCCAGCTTTTGCACAACTTGACTTCTAAGCTGCGTTGCCAAGTGAAGGTTCTGAGCTTTTTTCTTATAACTTGAAGCCTTCCTACTTTTTCTATTGAAATCTGTGCATAATTTTTCAATTTCCTGTTTGCTGTAGGGCAGGTGTCCCTTGCAGAGGACAGCGGCAAGGAGACGCTGGATAATAATGTCCAGGTATCGGCGAATGGGTGAAGTGGCCCAGGTGTAACATTCGAGTTGCAGAGAGTAATGCCCTTGCTTCGACCCAGGTGTTGAGTTAGAGCAAACAAATAACGATCTGTGCATAAGTTTTCTGAGTTCTAATGTTACCGGTGCGAGACTTGGGTGGATATCATCTGTTGCGATGAAATCTGACAACTTATGAATGTCATTAGCCTTAGCTGCCATTAACAGACTGTTCCACAAAGAAGATAAAATCTGGAAATCCTCACAAGGTTGAGGTTGAACGTTTGGCAGGATGCCAATTTGGTGAGAGAGATGAATGGAAAGGCAAATCAACTTCCTGTGCTTACTTTCCAGATTGGCCATTTCCTGAAGTGCGGGAGAACCCTGGCATCTCAACGGTGTCACACTTATTGTTTCAGTATTATTGGTCAAGAATTCAGCAACAAAGCTGTTCATCATTATCATGAGTTCTTCAATCATCTGATGGGATTTTCTGTTTCCCAGGTGCCTCTTTTCATCAGGCTGTTCGTAATAGCAGTCATCTTGAAGTCGACACTTTCTGTGGACTCTGGCGAAGTGAAAGGCTACAGCAATTGAATCTTCCAGAGTGTCAAACCTTAAATCACTTCCACTAAAATTGTTGATGATTTCTTCAGCTTCCTCATAGGAGAGTCTTCTGTCTGACTTAATAACAGAAAGTGAAAAGTTTGCTTCCATGACCTTGTCGGTGCCCTTTTCTACCACAACGAACAGAGAGATGGCCTTGCATTCTTTTCCTGGCAGTAGGCTGCAGATTTCTTGACTGAGTTTTGGTGGTAGCATGTTAATTGGCTCTCTGTCAGGTGAATAATAAGTAACTCCACGCTTCTGTGCCTCACTATCTAAAAGACTACCCTTTTGCACAAAGCTTCGCACATCTGCGATGTGAAGCCCTATTTCATAATTTCTATCTAACTCTCTCACGCTAATGGCATCATCAAGATCCTTGGAATCTGAGGAATCCACAGTGAATGTTAAATACTTGCGGCAGTCCACTCGATTTTCACCCAATGTTTCCCTGAATTTCTGGTTGTGTTCTGCTATCTCTTTGATAACTTCTTTTGGGTAGCTGTCCTGAACATGGTATTCCAAGTTCAGTATATCCATTCCTTGATCCATTGTTACTGCTACAGGGAGTAATTTAGTTACAATTCCCAATGGAAGGTAAAAACTGCTCCGCCAGCATAGTAGATCAACAACAAAGAAATAATTCCTCTTTATTTCTTCAGTAAGATATATAGTTTTAACTGTCACAAATTTTTCTTTTTTACGTTTGCGAATTGGGATTTTGTTGCGAGATTGTTTATCTGCTGGTGGCGTGTAGATTTTCGTAACACACTTGTTGACAGGGACCATGACATGTGAATCATATTCATCAACTGTGCAGACAAAGGTTCTTGGCAAGTCACCTGCCTTTAGCACTCCTACAACTTTTCCACATACACCAAAATGATCACCTGAGCCTGAATTCTGGGGCAGAATTTCAACTAAAACCTGATCACCGGGGAACGATTGTCCACAGTTAACTCGACCTTCTATCTTAATGTGTACAGGCTGAGATTCATCCAGAGTGACAGCATAGCCTTTGTAAAATTTTTCCATGACTATCTCACATCGCTTGTACTTCATAGGTTGAGTTAACAGCAATTGCTCCAGAACATGTTTAGGGTAATTAGTGTACTGTGCATTTCTTTTCTTCTGAGAGGACTGGGTAGATACTACGGGAATTTCATTAATCTTATTCTCTGGTTCTATTTCCTCGCCTTCAATAATGTCTATCAATCCTTCCTCTGTCACTGTTAATGTCACATTCTTGCTCTCATCTAAAAGTTCTTGTAGTATTGGATCAACATCTTTGTCTGAATAATAAGAATCATCATCACTTTCATCTTCCCCTTTGAGAGTCCAGGTCTCCATGTCAACAATGGCCTGTTTAATCTGCTCCATTGTGAGATCCTCTGGGTAAATGCCTTGATTGTGAATAGACTCCTGAATATACTTCTTCCAAATTTTGCTGCATTTCCCAACAGAGCAAAGAGCCACAGCATCGCCGACAACTATGACAAGAGACTGGGCCCGTGTCATGGCTGTATTCAAAACCCTAGATTGATTGAAGAATTCCAATCCGGCACTCTTTGAAGAAATGCTGCTTTCACAAGTGTGCACGGTAGAAATGATAATCACTCTGAACTGCTTTCCTGGAGAGAAAGAATAAACAAATTACCTCACATGAAGCTATCATTTCCATCAATGAGTGTATAAAAATACTCAGCTACTTCTTTTCTAAGGCAGTGTTGACACACACTGCTATTAAGTGGGATTCAGGAAAATGTCAGAAATTTCACACAAATGCCTCTGTCAAGAATCAAGACATGGAGGACCTTCTGGAAGGAGGTGATGCGGGGTCTCGCTGGCTCTCCAACCGATAGCTCAGACTCCCCATCACCTCCACAAGATTCTGCACATTCTCTCGGGAGAAAAAGATTTGCAAGATTTAAAAAACATTCTGTCCCCCTATTATCTCTCCCCCTGGATTTTGCAGAGTTTATTTTGCTTCCTGTATATGGTTTATATTTCCTGTATTTGCTTACTTGTTTAAACTCTGCATGGCGCAATGAGAATACTTCATTCTCTTTGGGTGAAAAGCATCACTGTTGTTTGCCCTGTTCACAGATGCCACGGAACTCATATTGAGGGTGCTGCACCAAAACAAATGCCAGATGGCTAGAGGCCTCTGTTAACCACCCCACGTCTCTAACCACCCATAAGTCTCTAAGCAACTGTACATGAAGGAAAGCGCCAAAGCTGTTCCTTTGCTGCTGAAAGCAAAATTCAGGTCATGTAATTATTGCACGTATATTGCCCCAAAGTCTGGCTTGCTTTTATTTCCATAGCTAACACCTGTAATGTTCTGCTGCAGATCCTCACATCTGGCCAACTTTCCTGATGAATAAACGTATAAACTTTGTACCAAAAGTTCTAAATTTCCAAACTTACACAACTTATTTGTACTTCCACAGGATGTGGACATTGCTGACTGGGCCAGCATTTATTGCCCATCCCTTGTTACCGTTGGGAAAGTGGTGGTGGCCATCTTCTTCAACCACTGCAGTCCATTTGGTATAGGTACCCTGTTAGGAAGGGGGGTTCCAGGATTTTGACCTCGGCATATTGAAGGAATAGTGATATAGTTCAAAGTCGGGGAAGTCATAGTGTGTGGCTTGGAGGGCAACGTGCAGGTGGTGGTGTTCCTAGGCACCTGTTTCCCTTGTCCTTCTAGATTATACAGGCCACAGGTTTGGAATTGCTGTTGAAGGATATTTCAAATGTCGAATTCTAATCAGTATAGAATTTGGTGGGTTTCAACCCCTGAATTTCCAGTAACTGCTAACATCATCCTCCTTTTTTTGATGTCTTTAAAGTATCATCAAAAGGGGATTTCTTAAATCATAGAGAATCACTGAAACCCTACAGTGCAGAAGGAGGCCATTCGGCCCATCGAGTCTGCACTGACTCAACATCTCACCCAGGCCCACCCCCACCCTATTCTTGTAATCCCATGTATTTACCCCACTAATTCCCCCTAACCTATACATCTTGCAGCGCTAAGGGGCAATTTAGCATGGCCAATCCACCTAACCCGCACATCTTTGGATTGTGGGAGGAAATTGGAGCACCTGGAGGAAACCCACACAAACTCGGGAAGAATGTGCAACTCCACACAGTCACCCAAGGCTGGAATTGAACCCAGCTACCTGGTGCTGTGAGGCAGCAGTGCTAACCACTGTGCCGCACCCACTGTGCCACCCATGTGAGTTTTTCATATGCACAGGTCTAAATTGAAAATTAACTTAATAAGGGACATCAGTATTATATGCATACAAACACACAAATTCTAGAACTATTAAAATAGTTTACAACTCATTTAACTACAAGGCTGTTTTTCTTTCCCTTGTTGGTGAAACAGCCTCACGGTATATTGGTGTGGTTTCACAAGAGGAGGAGGAAATCCCCAAATGCGGCACCAATATGAAAAGTCTATTTGCAGCACTTTCACAGTTCAATGAGCTATAAATAAACCTACCTTGAATGTTGAAGACATTTTCTACAGTTACTGATGAGCGTCCACACTGCCTCAGTCTGTGTCTCAAGCATTGAACCTGAATAAAACAAGTTTACAAGAGATTATTAAAGTAAATCCACCAATTAGTGTCATTTTGTTTTTCTGGCTGAAATAAATATAAAGTCCTTCTGAACGAAATGGCAATTTGAATTGACAGAATGAAGGGTACAACTTTCCCGATTCCCAATGAGTTCTCCATTTCAGATACTCTACAGATATGGTTGTCCAACTAATTTGATTTGATTTATTATTGTCACATGTATTGGGATACAGTGAAAATTATTGTTTCTTGCATGTTATACAGACAAAGCATACCGTACATGGAGTACATAGGGAAGAAAGAAAGGAGAGGGTGCCGGATATATTGTTACATTCATAGTCATTGGGGCAGCACAGTAGCACAGTGGTTAGCACTGCTGCTTCACAGCTCCAGGGACCTGGGTTCGATTCCCGGCTTGGGTCACTGTCTGTGTGGAGTTTGCACATTCTCCTCGTGAGTGCATGGGTTTCCTCCGGGTGCTCCGGTTTCCTCCCACAGTCCAAAGATGTGCGGGTTAGGTTGATTGGTCATGCTAAAAAAAAAAATTGCCCTTACTGTCCCGGGATGCGTAGGTTAGAGGGATTAGTGGGTAAATATATGGGGGTAGGGCCTGGGTGGGATTGTGGTCAGTGCAGACTCGATGGGCCGAATGGCCTCCTTCTGTGCAGTAGGGTTTCTAAGTTTCTAGTCAGAGCCCCTCCCAACCCCAATGTCCAGGCCCAATCGCTGGCTTCCCTCCCTCTGCCTACAATTCCAAAATGCAGAGTGGCAACAGTACCCCGTTAGCACTGCCCGATTCCTGGTGGGCAGTGCCAATGTGCTCCCTGAGCATTGGCACTTTGCCCCCCCTCCTCCCCCTCGATGACCCCCCCTTCACTCCAGCAGGGTCGGTCCACTGGAGCGAACCACTCCTGGCGGGGGTGGGGAGCGGCTCGCAGGCCAGGAGATTTCAGTCCCGGGCCTGCTAATGATATTTAAGATATATTTAAATTAAGATTAGCATAATTTATACAGCTCTGCCCTGATTTCTGACACGGAGCTGACGACACCGGAAATCTGGTTGCCAGAGGCTCACAGAGGCTGTGGCGCCTAGCGGGGAGCCCGCAAAATGGCCTCCCCTTGAGTCTCTCAGGAGAATCGCCCCTTGGACTCATCAGGGTGAGCGGGATTCACACTGACTGCACATTTCACACAACCTTCCCATCCACAGAGGCTCAGCAATGGAGCAAGTCAAGGAAATGGAGGCCAACACTTAGTTAAGCAAGGGCTGTGGAAACTGAGTCATTGGATATCTTTAAAGTAGAGATTGATAGATTTCTAAACATAAAAGACATAGGAATATGTGGATAGTGTGGGAAAAAGGCACTGAAGTGGTTGATCAACCATGATCACAGTGGAACATGCTCAATGGGCTGAATGGCAAACTCCTGCTCCTATGTTACTAAAAACACAGAACAATTTTATCCATCAGTTGGATAAAATTCCCATTGAAATACCTTTGCATGCCCTGGGTAAGAACAACATCCACTGACTGCCTAGGCGAATTGGCCATGATAAATTCTCCTTCAGTGTAGCCAAATAGGCGCTGGAGTGTGGCGACTAGGGGATTTTCACGGTAACTTCATTGCAGTGTTAATGTAAGCCTACTTGTGACTGATAAATAAACTTTAACTCTCCTCCTCGATGGCACCTCGCCCTGCTTATTCCCTCTTCGGCTCTCCTCCGCCGATGATATTGCTCTTTCGCTGGCCTCAGGCCCCTCTGCTGTGCCATATTATGGAGCATGCAACAGTCACTATCCTTAACACCCTTGCAGGCAAGTACCACATTGCTCCCCCGAAGTGGTCAAAACCTCTGAACCGTAACTTTCACAGGCCATCAGCCTGCTCAGTGATGGTCCACAGCTGCAAGTGGCTGGTGTTGCAATGACAGAATCATAAAATCATAGAATCCTACAGTGCAGAAGGAGGCAATTCAGCCCATTGAGTCTGCACTGACCACAATCCCACCCATAACCCCATACGTTTAGCCTAGCTGGTCCCCATGACACTAAGGGGCATTTTAGCATGGCCTAAGCCGCACACCTTTGGATGTTAGAGCCTTGACTCAGTAGGCTCAAGGGCGTAAGCAGCTATCTCCTAACTGGATACCCTTTGTCCCACAGAACCCAAACACACACCTGGGGTCAGGGCTGGAAAAGTTGTCCTCTTTCGCAACCCCCTCCACTTCCTCCTGTTTGGTTTTCCACCAACCTCTATCTCTGAAAAAAGGCTTCAGTGTTTAAAGTATTACTTTACAAAGGTCTGCACAAGGGATACGCACCTTTTTGTGAGGTCTCACCCCTAAACTTGTGACTCCCACACTACAGGCCTATGCTCCTGGGGGCATGGATAATTGCATTTTTCAGAACTATTTTCAAATGGCCCTGCAGATTCTGTGCGTGATTCACACCCCACCCCCTTTCCTTGCTGGCAAAAATGATATCAGCTGAAAATGGAGGTGGAACATCCACATCCGGGTTCCGCCCACCATTTTTAAAGGTCTCTGGGGTCTTTTTTAACCTTGCGAATTCCATCCCTCATATGCAGGTTTCCTTCAGCGTGTTTCCCAACTCCAACTCCAACGTAGATCAGGAGCACAAGCCGCTATGGAAACTGCAAACTAACGGTCAGGTAGGGTGCTAATAGCACATCTCCCAATTGGAAGATCTAGGCCTGGCACCAAAGGACAAGAGGGAGCCCCTCTCAAACATATCCATCACTTTGTTGAGCAGGAAAATATATTTTCTATATAGGAAATAAAATGAAATCACTCCTGGTGATAATCAACAATCGCGCAAAAAGTGACTTTTAAAAACTTGGCAATTTCCTCACTGCAGGATATTATCATGTGACTCACAGGGCGTTACAAAAAGAGAACTGTTGCTCAATTAATATCAAAACTAAGAGAGAGGTCAAACCTGGGCTTTCGGAAAACAAAGAACCACACAAGCTGTGATCCTAAGAAAACAATACAGGCAAATTTGGAACAGTCTAACTGCACTAGACATGGTTGGACTTGGAGCCTGAAATTGTCACAGCGGACAGCAACAAGGAAATGTTTACACAACATGAGCACATGAAAAGTGATAAAGATCCTACTGTGGCCTTTATTTCTGCCTTGCGCAGTAGGCCCTCTATGTGATGTTTTCTCCTACACTACAATAGACGGAAAATGTGGCGTATTTGTCAAGCTTCGGGATTCTGGAGATTCTTGGATTATGTGGCAATTTAAGAAAAGCAACTTTAGCCACAGCTTTTAAAGGGGCCACGTAGTCTTGCAAAATAATCATAATTACATGATGGTGTAACCTGGAGATAATTAGGCCTGCGTGTGTATTAAGTTGATTTTTGAAATTATAATTAGATGATTGCAGTTGTGACTACGGGGGGGATTTTCCAGCTGCGTTCTCCCCAAGACCGTAAAATCCCGCCCGAGGTCAACGGACCTTTACATGGTCCGTGTCCCGCCCGCTAAGATTCCCGTGGCGGGCGGGACGGGAAAACTACGCAGTAAATGGCACTTTTTGAATTCACTCTAGCTTGATGTCTCAGGTCTGGATCCAGTTCAGGTGGGCTGGAAACCTCTCCATTGCTGGTTCAAAGTGAACCGTCCCACCTTAGTAGGTGTAGAACTAGTGACCAGCCAGCACCAATTTGCTCAAAGCTGGGAATCAGGCCATAAGGACCTCTTTGGTCGAGAACAGAACAAACAGAAGGTGCCCTCTTCTCAGTGTAGGGCTCAGAAACAATGAGGTAAATGAGTCATTGCTTCAATCAGTCTCCAATTTAGGCTATACCTATTCCAAAAGTATTTAATGTTACTGCAGTAAAAGGGAAAACAAGTTCAATTCCAGCATGAACTCTCCCCTGATGCTTGCAAAATTCAGCTAAAATCATTTATGCTGGAGGAACATTTTCACTGTTATTACTTGAGTTCACTTCCTCAGAGTCATTCTGTACAATGTTGTGCAACACTTTCCTAGTCAGTAACATTGGCCAGATTCCGTGGTCAGTGGACAATGAACAGCACTTGCCGTTCATCTCGCTGACAATTCTCCACAAGGATGTCGGTCCTGTTGAAAATTCTTGGCCGCGCAAAGGCAGAATTGTTGCCATAGGCTATTCCTAATTCTTCCTGGAACTTAATTCTGTTCTCAAAACTCTCCTTTCTAAGCAACGTTATTCATTTTCAAGCTGTTAAATGGATTTAATATATACTCTACACTGTATTACATGGTGGCACAGTGGTTAGCACTGCTGCCTCACAGCGCCAGGGACCCGAGTTCGAATCCTGGCTTGGGTGACTGTCTGTGTGGAGTTTGTACCTTCTCCCTGTGTCTGCATGGGTTTGCTCCAGGTGCTCCGGTTTCCTCCCGCAGTCCAAAGACATGCTGGTTAGGTGCATGCTCCCTCAGTGTACCCGAACAGGCACTGGAGTGTGGCGACTAGGGGACTTTCACAGTAACTTTATTGCAGTGTGAATGTAAGCCTACTTGTGACTGATAAATAAAACTTTATAACTTTTATACCTGAAACCCTTCAGAAGATACAACACACACTGAGCTTGGATCCAGTTTTCCCCACTCCATGGGCCAGTTATTCAGAACAGATTCCACCTTTTCAACCACTTGAATTATTTCAGTCTCATTATACCAGGATAACTTGGAAGGGTTGAAACAGCTGCTCCCGGGAACGTGGCAAAACATCAGCGGGTAGAAGTGAGGATGACGTGGAATGTTTCCACTTGCTTGAATGACATCGGAGGTTCCCACGTAAAAATGCTTCGAGACAAAGTCAATTATCTCTTTCACCGATCTGTAGTTTTCCTTGAAGATTAGGCGGCTTTTGATTGCCTTGTAATGTTTTATTTTCTGATAATAGTGGAACAGACGATTGAGCAAAGTGTAGTCTGCCATCTCGCTGCTTTCGAGGGAGAAAAGCTTGGGTGTCACTTGCATGTGATCTCCTGCAAGGACAATTCGTGTTGTACTGCTGGCTAGAGCCAGCGGAATCAGTGCGTCGCACTCCAACATCTGAGCTGCTTCATCAATCAGGATATGTGTGAAAAAGCCCAGGGGCAACCTGAGTTCAGAAAACAATTTTGCCTCCATGCAAGTGGTGATCACTATACGGTATAATTCCAAGGTATTTCTGTCAGGGGCAATGAATGAATTGTTGGAAATTAAACAGTATTGCTTTGTGATGGCATCAGTATGAATGGGGTTTTGCTTCACATATTTCAGTCGCAGGGGACTTGCTTTCAAATGTCCAGAACAGACATGGTAATGAAAATATTCCTTGACATACAAATCTGCAGCACTGAAATGACAAAGCAAAAAACAAGCTAATTAATAAGATCTAAACAACTTATTTTGGATATTCTTTTTTTCATACATACATGGGCATTGCTGGCTGGCCAGCATTTACTGATGTGGAGATGCCTGGTGTTAACCTGGTGCTGTTAGACTTCTTACAGCATTTATTGCCCATCCCCAGTTGCCCGAGGGCAGTTGAACTTCATTGCTGTAGTTCTGGAGTCACATGTAGGCCAGACCAGGTAAGGACGGCACGTTTCCTTCCCTAAAGGACATTACTGAACCAGATGGGTTTTTCCGACAATCATGGTCATCGTGATTTCATGGTCATCAGTAGATTCTAAATTCCAGATATTTTTTATTGAATTTTAATTCCACCTTCTGCCTTGGCGGGATTTGAACCCGGGTCCCCAGAACATTAGCTGAGTTTCTGGATTAATAGTCTAGCCATTATACCACTCGGCCATCACCGCCCTGGCGTTATGGACTATGTAACCTTTAGGCTGTTTTTAATAAAGTTGATGACTAAAGGTATCTGATGATGTTTCATGTGCTTATTGTTACTTTTGCAGTGTGAAATATCACCAGCCAGGACTTTGGAAATACAATAGTCATGAAATTAAAGTTGATTCAGACATATTACGTGCTGCTGTTCAATGTTTCATTAATTAACACATATTGTGCTGTTGCAAACACTGAATAACATACTACTCACCTATTAGTGTCCGTGCATAGCAGCAATCTAGAGTTTGGTTCTTTCACAATTTCCATAGCAGCTGTTGCCAAGGTAAAGGTTTTTCCAGTTCCAAAAGGGCCGTAAATTAAAAGAGGGGGGGCAGGTTTTTCCCCAGATGTTTTTCCAGCAATGAAGGCAATAGCATCACGTTGCTTTTGGTTTCCAGTTAGAACAGGAGAGGGAAGCTGAGGAATGGAACACGTGGTGATCTCTGGGAAAATTATCTGCTCACTTGGAAGCAGGTCCACAGCTTGGTGCTTGAAGCAAAAGGGAAGCCGGTCTAACTGGAACTGAATCTCCACGCTGTGACAGCTTCCTTTGTGGAAAGCAAGATCAGTTTGGCAACGTGGTGACAGCTTTAGGGCAATGCAATTTTCAGTGGTGGCCTCACGAAGGATGGCAGCCTCATAAACCACATTGCTTGAGGGAGGATTGGGTGCTAACAGCACAGTATTAACTGCTCTCTTGAACAGGAAGCTTTCATTTGTATTAGTCAAAGCAAGAGGGGGATGGAAAACAGCAAAGAGCTCTCCATGTTGCGCAATCATCAACCCTTCAAACATATGTTCCAATTTGTCTGTGATAGAAATTGTCTCCTGCAGACTGAGCCTATCAAGGAAAAAAAATTGACAATTGTGTTTAGCATGGTTAACAGACAAAACTTAATTGTTTTCTAAATATCTTCTTATATCTATGTGTCCAAAGGCAAAATAACACAGATATGCATTGGAAAAAAAGCATGCCTTGGAAATTGGTTTATGACACAGGTCAGTGCAAAATGGGGGCAGGAAATGATGATGGGCCTCAGGCCTCAATTAAGTTAAGCTGCTGGGGATTTCCCGGGAGCTTGCCAGAGAAAAGGACGTCAACTGGGCCACTGGGTCATCAGCTGGGGTTCCAGATAGATCCTGCGAGACAAGGTGAAGCGATCAGCTGGGATGGGGGTGATTGGGAATGGAGCAAACTATTGAGAGGGAGAAGATGGTGATTGTTAGATGGAGGGAACAGTGATTGCTACAGGCATAATTGGTGCAATTCTGACTCAGCTGGAACTTCTGACACCTGCTGTACTAATGGGGGTGATGTCCAGGCCTCACTTCTCCCCACCTCCTGCCATGCCCCCAAACAAGCAATTTTGAATATTGCTGAAAAGAAAAGACATGCTGTCAGAACTTTTTCATCTTGCACTCATCAGGGTTGCGGCCAGAATACCAAGTTTCAAAGGGAACAACAATTATACTGCATGAGAAACAGGATGCTGATTGGTTCACATCTGTTCTCTGATTGAGCTGCTGTTTGTCCCAACTATTGATAGAAGGTATCAAATCGTACATCTATTCAGCTATCCACAATAGGCAACTAACCCGTGCCTGCAAAACTCAGAACATAGGCAGGAATGTTCCAGCCCCGCCATGGTGGGTTCCCCTGCGGAGAATGCAACAAGCCATTCAAATGTTCATTGACCTCGCTTGGACCTTATGCTCCCACTAGTGGGAGAAACAGGGTCCAACATTAGATGTGGTTCTGTGATTGAGCAGCACTTACTGAACATTCCCGAATGTACCAAGAATTACAGTAACAACCAATTTAAGATTATCAAATGGACTCGCATTTTCTAGAAACGACATAGATTCACACACAGGGCCATGTCCTCTGAAGGCAAAAGGAATTTATCCAGATATTGTATCATTTCAAAAGAAAAAAAGCTTGGGGGACACTGCTCTTTGGAGGATTCCCAATCAGAGTCACACTATTTTAGTTTAAACGAAAGCTTCAGGGTAACTGTTTCTTGGTGCACTCTCCATGGCAATGCCTCAACCTAGAAGAATCCTCTTGCCAACCAATCACCACCCTGTTTCAGATGGACTTCAACCCAGATAAATGCGTAGTGGTCCATTTTGGCAGGTCGAATGGGATGAAGGAGTACAATATAAAGGGAAAGACTCTTAGTACGGTAGAGGATCAGAAGGACCTTGGGGTCCGGGTCCATAGGACTCTAAAATCGGCCCCGTAGGTGGAGGAGGTGGTTAAGAAGGCGTACGGTGTGCTGGCCTTTATCAATCGAGGGATAATGATGCAGCTATATAAGACCATCGTCAGACCCCACTTGGAGTACCTGTGCTCAGTTCTGGTCGCCTCATTACAGGAAGGATGTGGAAAAGATTGAAAGGGTGCAGAGGAGATTTACAAGGATGTTGCCTGGATTGAGTGGCATGCCTTATGAGGATAGGCTGAGGGAGCTCGGTCTTTTCTCCTTGGAGAGACGTAGGATGAGAGGAGACCTAATAGAGGTATATAAGATGTTGAGAGGCATAGATTTGGTGGACTCTCAGAGGCTTTTTCCCAGGGTGGAAATGGCTGCTACGAGAGGACACAGGTTTATGGTGCTGGGGGGTAGGTACAGGGGAAATGTTAGGGGGAAGTTTTTCACACAGAGGGTGGTGGGCGAGTGGAATCGGCTGCCGTCAGTGGTGGTGGAGGCAAACTCAATAGGGTCTTTTAAGAGACTCCTGGATGAGTACATGGGACTTAATAGGATGGAGGGTTATAGGTAGGCCTAAAAGGTAGGGATATGTTCGGCACAACTTGTGGGGCTGAAGGGCCTGTTTTGTGCTGTAGTTTTCTATGTTTCTATGTTTCTCAAGCAGTATAAACTGTTATTCCCTTCAAAATTTGGTATTCTTGCATTAATCCTGATGAATGCAAGAAGGAAAGCTTTGATAACTAATCTCTTTTTTCACCAATACACAACCTTTCTTTGTAAACAAATTGGTTAACTCATCAAGGTTCAGCTTATTTAGGCTGAACTCCTCAGTGTTTATAGATGTGGTGGACATGTAAGAAAACATCTATACCAATTAGAGCAAAGTTTAAGGCATGCCCATCAAAACACAAATCGTGGATTAATAAATCTAATTCTGATGGTGACAGATGAACTGAATAAAATTATCAATAAAGTAAATGGAAAGGGAAAAATCGATAGAGTTGTGCTTGCATTAATGCAAAAGTCTAACAGAGAAAATTTGTGATCTGGCAGGTCTTTCAAGGATTGATAAATTGGACACCTTTAGCATTAGAGAGAAGGCCTCGTTAGGAAAATGCTAACTTTTTTTTCCATTTAGATCTAAATTGTCTTACTCTGACTACTAACTTAGGGCTTGAGGAAGACATTTTGTTGCATACTGTCTTGGCAGCTTTCTGGTCAGATACTGTACCTTGAAACCAAATCTTCTTCAGCTTGTTCCTCTTGGTAGAGGAAATTGTGCATTCTTTCTTTGTAATTCACATGTGTTATAGGAGTTCTTGCCACGTCCTTGACTTTATACTCCAACGATAAAGCGGGCAGTTTGTATTTCTGCAAGACCAGAAGTTCCTGTTCGGTCTTCTCTACGGAAGGCACAATCCTCCGATTGCCACTGTGCCACCTCTCCAGCTTGGCAAATGGGAAGTCACCGCTTGCCTCTGCAGCTGGTTGGAACCCATTCACTTCGCTGACATTAATCTTCTGAACGAGTAGCGGTCGACTTCCAAAATCAAAAACAACCCATTGGTCATAAATTCCTAGGTTCACAGATTCAAACGAGACACCAACGCAATAGGAAGTGCCTGCTGATCGGAATTTGATACCTTCAGCACTGGAGCAATTCTTTGGTACGTCCTTGCCTTCCAGCCAGAATACTGCTCCAGGCTCCCTCTTCAGCAGTGCAACATTCAGCAATGGTCTCTGCACACACAGCAATAAAAAGAACAATCAGTGATGTTCCTCATCCAATTCAGATGTGCGAGTTCCAACATATTTTCCAATATCTTGGTAGAAATAAAACAGCTATTGGAGCAACATTTCTAATCATTCAGCCACGGCTACTTACAGTTCAGCTAAAGTTAGCAGTCTTGTTCAGAGAGCACATAAGAAGGACCGGTTTGTGAAACATAAAATCCTCCACTTGAACATTAAAGCCTGTAGTTTTGAGGTTAGGATTAAGGCACATTGCTGGGCCAAAGAAAGGGAACTCTGTCCTGTGCTATACTTGACCTGGGAGTATTCAATGACAATAATGAATGACTAAAGCAACAACTTTTCTATTTTGAGGCACTGACATTCGTTCATCTTGATTACTACATATTTCAATGAAAATACAGATCTTCAAAGGGCAGAGGAATGTTGAAAGCAAAGAAATGCTTTAATCATATAATGAAGGCCCAAATTTTACATTCCTCACAGAGCGGGGATGGCAGGTGGGGAGGGGGGTGCGTAAATTGAGGCCCTTATGGTCAATTAATGGCCATTTAGGGGCTTCCTCATGCGGCTGCTGGCATTTTACCCGCAGCAGCAGAGGCCTGGCCCACATCAACTGGCGCCCAGCAAGGGCTGTTAGCCTGGTGGACAGGCTGGAGAGGAGATGCCTCCTGGCCAGGCATCCAGTCCCCATCAGAGACCCCTCCCGCAAGGTGTGAACTTCCTCTGCATTGCCGCACACCCCTTAACCTGTCACCCTGCACCCAATCCCCTCAGCCAGATCTGCCAACTTGGTCGAGTGGCACTACAGACTCAACTCACAGTACAGGCTCCAATGTTGGCCATTTGATTGGCTATCAGCTCTCTAATATGGGATTTCCTCTTGGAAGGGGGTGGAAATCCCATTTCTAGCCAGTTAAGGATGTGACAGCTGTTAAACACCTGTAGGGTGAGCTTCATCACAGATGTGTGTGTGTATACATGTCTGCATGCCTGTGTGCGTAAGTGCTTGATCAAGCATATGTGTGTGTGTTTGTTCATGCATGTGTGTGTTTGTGCTTGCGTGTGTGTATAGGTGCATATGTGCACTTGTGCATGCATGTGTGTGCATGTTTAAGTGCGTGTTTGTGCGCACATGTGTGTGTATATGCGCATTTGTGTGTTTGTGTGTATGTGTGGGTGTAAAAGGGATATCAAATGACCAGCCATCAGCCGTTTTATGCCACTGCCCAAAATTGAATCTTCAACCCATGGTATCAGACTAATGCCATTTTCAAGATCACTTATTTATATTGTATAAAGATGACCAGGGCAGCCTGGCGGCACAGTGGTTAGCACTGCCGCCTCACAGCGCCAGGGACCCAGGTTCAATTCCAGCTTTGCGTCACTGCCTGTGTGGAGTTTGCACATTCTCCCCGTGTCTGTGTGGGTTTCCTCCGGGTCCTCCGATCTCCTCCCACAGTCCAAAGGTGTGCGGGTCAGGTTGATTGGCCATGCTAAATTGCCCCTTAGTCTCCAGGGAGATTAGCAGGGCAAATAGTGTGGTGATGGGGATAGGGCCTGGGTGGAATTGTTGTCGGTGCAAGATCGATGGGCCAAATGATCTCTTTCTGCATTGTAGCAATTCTGATTCCAGTATTTGTTCCCACATACAACATTTGACTCCACATTCAAGTGCTTTGCCAATTTCAGCACAGCGCTACACAGAGCCAATATATGATAGATTTCACTCTAAATGCTCAGAGTGCCTCAGGGTTATAGAGAAAAATTCAGTGAGGGAGCCTCCTTCTGATTGATATGCAGCAACCTCTGCTAGGAAACGCCTACACATAAGACACCTGGTTGGATCAGGGTCTTGCCTGGCTGTGATCCCTCTTTCAGTTCAATCGCCCGCCAACACTCATAATCTAGGCTCATACAAGATGCACGGCAACCTGGGTAAAATATTGGAGGACAATACTTCAGTGTCCACAAAACCATACAGCAGCATGAGACAAAACCTTCAAGATAGCATTGCAGAAAATTGGAGCATTAGCTTTGAAAGAAACACCTCATATTTATATTGTCGAAAGCTGAAAGCTGAACTGTTCTCAAAGCAATCCACAGCCTGATCTTATTCCTAAAAATGCAACAGGTTTTCCCAGATTCTGACCAAAGTTCTGTATAGACCACACAGAAAAATTCTGAAGAGACGTGTATCCGATAAAAACTATATTGTTCTGCCTTGGGTTTGAAACGTAAAGTTTATCTTGAAGTACTACTTATCTCCTAGCAACAAGATGGATAGCAGTGCTGGCAGATTCATGGGAGCAGGCCGTGCTCTTCCTTGGTAAATGCTTTACTGGAACACAAATGGAAAATCCTCATCTTTTAAAATGTGCGGGAGGATTGATAAATTTCAGTTTATTTTTTAAGATTTTAATTTGTGTATAATTGACGGAATTTTTAAGCTGAAACTTTGAATAACTGCAGAAGCTGGAAATCTGAAACAAAGACAAGACAATGCTGGAAATACTCAGCGGGTCAGGCTGAAAGAAAAATCCAGGGCAAAATCTTCTTCACACCTCAATGGTAGGTCTGGAAGTTCAGAGTGGTGGAGTGGCTCGTCACACTGTTGGCACCCAATTAAATGTGGAGATAAGGGCCCTAGCCAATCATGCGGTAGGTATGGGTAGGAAGTCGCTAACCTTGCTGGAGGTCCAGATGCCATATTTAAATGACACCAAAAGAGGCATCAACCTCGTGCCATCCAGCAGCATTAGTCAGCCTGGATGCAACGGTGTCATCATGGGCTTGTCTGGCACATCAATCCATCATCCTTACCTTGACATCAGTAACCCTCGACCCATCCCATCTCCCTTGACCAATTATTATTCACCCTAGAGCCTTCCCCCATGATCATTGGTCAGCCCCCCAGCACACTGGAACTGTTCTTTGTTACCCTTGACCTGCCATCTGTCACCGTTGACACTCCCTCTATCTTCCTTGACATGTCCTCTGTTGCCCTCGACTCTCAGGACTCTCTGTAACCCTCGAACCGCATGATTGTGCTTGACCTCCCCACCTGTAAGACACTGACCTTCCCTATGTAGTTCAGCTCCCTCCCTCTGTCCCCCGCGAGTCTTAGTAAGGCTGCAACCTCCCTTGGTCAGCCTTCCATGCCCTGTTCCCCTTCTTACAGCCACCTCCTTCATTCCCTCCCTGGTCAGGCATGCCCCTTTCTCTTTTCACCGCCAACACCCAATCTCAGTGCATCAACACCTCTTCTCCCCAGGTTCAATAAAGCTCCCCATACAAGAAAAACAGATTCCATTCAGTCCAAATCATCCAGGAAGACAACCTCACTGCTGCACATCAGGTTTAACCAGTCCTGAATCTGGAGGCACATTCCAGATGCCTCATCCCTCATTTGCAGGTACAAAGGTACAATTTTATCTGGTGAAGTGGTGTTTCAATGAGCATACATGATATGCGAATGAACTAAAAATAGATTTCCGCCACTTGCTGTTAAGAAGTATGATCTGCCTTCAATCCAACAACCAGCTTTCATCCTGCCTCCCACACAGTTAAGTACCCTTCCCATCAACTTTCCAGTAGAGACAACCACACTGCTATAGCCAGGAGTCACAATTAGGCCAGATCTGATGAAGAAGACAGATTTCCTCCACCAAAGGATTTTATGACTCTACTGTAGTTTTGTGGCTGCTATCAGTTTTTTTTATTCCAGAGTTAGCTAATTAATTGAATTTAGCTCCCCAGTTGCCAAGATGGGATTTTAACTCATGTTAGTACAGGCCCCTAGATTACAAGACCACAGCATAACCAGTGTGCTATCATATCCCAAACTATAGCATCTGTAACATACTAAAATACCTCAAAATGCTTAACAGGAACATTATCAAATAAATTGTGACAGTGAGCCACATAACGAGAGAACCTTAGTCAGGCTGCACTTGGAATATAGTGTTCAATTCTGGTCGCCACACTACCAGAAGGATGTGGAGACTTTGGAGAGGGTACAGAAAAGATTTACCAGGATGTTGCCTGATATGGAGGGCATTAGCTATAAGGAGAGGTTGGAGAAACTTGGTTTGTTTTCACTGGAACAACGGAGGTTGAGGGGCGACCTGATAGAAGTCTACAAAATTATGAGGGGCATGGACAGAGTGGATAGTCAGAAACTTTTTCCCAGGGTAGAAGAGTCAATTACTAGGGGAGCATAGGTTTAAAGTGCAAGGGGCAAGGTTTAAAGGAGATGTATGAGGCAAGTTTTTTTACACAGAGGGTGGTGGGTGCCTGGAACTCGCTGCCGGGGAGGTAGTGGAAGCAGATACGATAGCGTCTGGACAAATACATGAATAGGATGGGAATAGATGGATATGGTCCCCGGAAGGGTAGGGGGTTTTAGTTCAGTCGGGCAGCATGGTCGGTGCAAACTTGGAGGGCCGAAGGGCCTGTTCCTGTGCTGTAATCTTCTTTGTTCTTTCTTTATTCTCTTTATAAGGAGATATTCAGGCAGTTGATCAATATTTAGACAAAAGGCCTGATTTTACCAAAACTTCACGTCCGTTTTCGGGTGCGAAATCGCGGTAAAGTTGGGCATCGGGCCTATACCGCGATCTGCACCCGAGTCTGAGCAGATCGCGGCTTTACCGACACCCGATTCGGGCGCGGGTCCGGCCCGCGCCCGAATCGGGCAGCCCGACAATTTAAATGTATTTGCATGCATTTAAATCGAATTAATGAACCGCGCGCCCAACTCTACCACCAAATCCCACTTTACCGTCTTCTGGCCTGATCCGCATCCGCACTGTAATCGACCTGCCGAATAAAAGTCTGAAGTCACCGCTGCAGCCTCCGAAGAGCGGACTCAGAGCCTCCAACGGCTCTCTGACCCAGGTCATCATCTGGTCGGGGGGGGAGGGAGGTGGGAGGAGGGGAGGGGGTGTGACGTCTCATCCCCTGGGGAGGGCGGGGGGAGAGGGGGTGTGGCGTATCATCCTCTGGTCAGGGGGGCTCCGCTGCCTGTCTGCGGCCGATGCCTCCTGCCGGAGTGGACGTGCGGCCATGCCATCCCACGAAACCTTCCGGATGAAGCGATTCCTCGCTAAGAAGATGAAGCAGAACCGGCCGATTCCACAGTGGATCCGCATGAAAACCGGCTACAAGATCAGTACAGGTCCAAGAGGAGACACTGGAGAAGGACCAAGCAGGGCCTGTAAAGGGATCCACCATCACTGGTACACTACCAGCCACAGCCATCTCTCCCGCTCTCTTGCCCCTGCAGGGAAGAGTAATCTGTGGCTGGTAGTGTACCAGTGATGGTGGATCCCTTTACAGGCCCAGCTTGGTCCTTCTCCAGTGTCTCCTCTTGGACTTGTACTGATCTTGTTGCCGGTTTTCATGCGGATCCACTGTGGAATCGGCCGGTTCTGCTTCATCTTCTTAGCGAGGAATCGCTTCATACGGAAGATTTTGTGGGATGGCATGGCCGCACGTCCACTCCGGCAGGAGGGATCGGCCGCAGACAGGCAGCGGAGCCCCCCCGACCAGAGGATGATTCGTCACACCCGCTCTCATCCCCCCCAGGGGATGATCGGTCACACCCCCTCCCCCCCCCCCGCCACCAAGAGGATGAGATGTCACACCCCCTCTCCCCCCCCCCCACCAGGGGATGATCGGTCACACCCCTCCCCTCCCACTCCCACTCTCCCCCCCCCCCCCCCCCCCCGACTAGAGAATGATGTGGGTCCCGCCCCCCACCCTCCTCTCACCCATCCCCCACCCCCCCCCCAAACCAGAGGATGATTGTCAGAGAGCCGCTCTCTCCGCTTTCTGCTTTTTCTTTCTTTTGCGCCTGGGCGCGCTCTGTCAGATTTTTTTCGAACTGCGCATGCGCAGTTCAGAGCTCCGATCGGTCCGCCAGCACTAAGCCCCGCCCACAGCGCGGATTGGGCCGGAGCCGGCAAAACGCGTATGAGCGCGGTGGAAAGAGGATTCCAGGCGCGGATCTATTTGACACCCGGATTCGGCACTTAGACTCAAAATGGTAAAATTCCCCCCCAAAGAGTTCGCTTTTAGGGACATTTTTAAAGGAAGACAGAGGAAGAAAGGCTAAGAAATTTAAGGAAGGAATCCCAGAGTGAAAAACTAACCACCCACAAAACCGTCTGTTAAGAACTCAGTAACATATTGTTCTAAAATTGAAATTGTCTCTCAATGACTTGTTCCTAAATGGAGTAGAAAGCAAAGTACAATTCACTTAGGAATATCGGGCAGAGTTTCTGCTTGGTTCACCATTTTTATTTCAGTGCAATTTGGTGTAATTCAATCTGACCAGTGCAAAAGATTGCAGAATATCAAGCACAATGCATGTTCAGTGGATATTGCGTTTCTGTGATTGTTGTGCTAGTTTTTTAAAAATCGGAATACAAGTCGCGCCCATTCACAAAATTGAGCACCCCCTCAGATGAATGAATCTTTCGTTGGGCGTTTCCACTAATTGCAGGTCTTTGCAGAGATTCTAAAGATTAAAGTGGGGGCACTAGGACACTATTCATATGATGCGCCCAAAGTGTTTGGCCGGAATTTTCCAGCCCTCCGCACCAGCAGAATTTTCCAGTCCCGCCAATACGAACGGAGATTTCAATGAGCCACAGTAGGTTTCCCAGCTGAAAAATTCTGGCCTTTGAATGGAATCCTTTTAAAAAATTACTCCAAAAATGACTACTGCACTCCAAAATAATTAGCAAATGAAGCTGTATTTTTTTTTAAGAAGTCATTTTTAGAGATTTAAAATTGGGTTACTCACTGATGGTAGCTGAGCACTGTGACTAAAATGCTTATTTTTTGTCATTACCACAATATCAGCTGTATTGGACAAACAACATTCTAAAGCACTGCCCTATTGCTTTGGCTCATGGCAAATTGTGTATTCACCAATATGCAAATTAGTTTGAGCAGAATTCAAGGAAGTAAGTTTGAATCCAAAATGAAATTCCACTCGATTGCTGGGTAATGGTAATGGTTCCTTCTTTACCTTGAATTAATTAGGCACAATAATACACATTTCTTTATGTTTTTTTCACCCTAGTTTGTACTGTTCCTCTGTTTGTCTGTTTAGTTCTGCATGGACTTGCATTGAATCAACAGCGTGCTGCATTATCAGCATATTTCACTAAATGAACTTCACAATGTTTCAGACTTTGGCCTGCGGTGTCACCTATGTTTGCAATGCAAATAGTACTACTGTCAGTGTTTGTGACAGTCCAAAGAGTGTAGATACTAAAAAAAGCTTTTAAAAGATTTTTCCAGCCTCGGTCCTAATTCAATATGTACTGCATATTACCTTTCATTCATTGGGCCGATTAATGATAGGCAAATTATATTTAAATTCTAATTTAAATAAATGATAAAGCTCTACGCTGATTTCTGGTGTGGAGCTGATGGTGCTGGAAATTCCAGCAGGGAGCCTGCTAAACGGCCTCCGCTTGAGTCTCCTGGCCCGCTTCCCTTATACTTCTCCTTCTTCCAGTTCATCTAAAGAATTCAGTTTATAAATACTCGCTTGGCAGAGCTTAAGCATTGTGAAAAAAATAAAGTTTTAAAGTTTATTTGTTAGTCACAAGTAGGCTTACATTAACACTGCAATGAAGTTACTGTGAAAATCCCCCAGTCGCCACACTCCGGCACCTGTTCGGGTACACTGAGGGAGAATTTAGCATGGCCAATGCACCTAACCCGCACGTCTTTCAGACTGTGGGAGGAAACTGGAGCACCCGGAGGAACCCCACGCAGACACGGAGAGAATGTGCAGACAGTGACCCAAGGCTGGTATTGAATCCAGGTCCCTGGAGCTGTGAGGCAGCAATGCTAACCACTGTGCCACCAATAGAAACAAGCTTTTCATCTTGCACTCACCAGGACAGGTGCAAGAGTGCCAAATTTCAAAGGTGCAACAATTTAAACTGCATTAGAAAAAGATACTGATTGGTTGGCGAGTTGACTCGAGTCTAGATTATAGTCTCCAGTATTGCACTAATAATCTATTTAAAATAATTAGTCAGGCTTGTAATGTAAAAGCAAAATAACGCGGGTGCTGAAATCTGAAACAAAAATAACTGACAAAGGGTCATCCTGATTCGAAACGTTGGCTCTATTCTCTCTCCACAGATGCTGTCAGACCTTCTGAGATTTTCCAGCAATATCTGTTTAGATTTCTAATGTGGCCCACTTATACGCTTGCCAGAAGCTTCATTAGTAGGGCATTTCTTGGCATGCATGTGGAACATGTCCAGGTATTGCACCATTTTTGAATTAAACAAAAGCATGGGGCATTCTCCATGGAAACACATCAACCAATCAGAATCAACTTGCCAACCAATCAGCACCCTTTTCTCATGCAGTACAAATTGTTGCTCTCTTTGAAATTTGGCATTCTTGCATGTGTCCTGATAAGTATAAGATGTAAAACTTCAACAGCATGTCTCTTTTTTCAGCAACTCAGTTTATGTTCATAATTTAGGGAGATGATTGATTCTGAAAGTTCTTCCAATTTATAGTGCTGAAGTTTTGCCATGGGAGCAGGAAATAGAAACCAGGACTGTTTCCAGATGCCAAACCTGCCCCCATGGGAAACAATCATTTGGTGGAACTTTTACCACCAAACTAATTTTCAATTAAGGGCCAGTGGCAGACTCCAGAAGCCACAGGGCCATTCAGAGGCCCTCCAGCTTCTGAGAAGCAGCAAGCTGCAGTGAAAGGTAAATAACTAAGTGTGTGCTTCAATAAGAAAATGCACTTTCAGACACCTTTTCAAAAATGTAAGTAAAAACATACAAAAAGCAGCCAGGCCACACCACTGTGGGATGGGTGAGGTGGGAAGCTCCTCTACAGGGCAGCCTTTAGTATGACCTTGACCTAGGCCGGGAGAGGGGACTTGTAGGCCTATCTGGAATATTACCAAGCCAGCTTGTCACTAGGATCAGCCAGTTAAACTGCCCCCTGTTGTGTCAACAAACTGGAAGTTGATTAGAAACCCTGGTGCTTCATGAGCCTAATTACCTCTCCACCTCATGCAAGAGGGTGGCCTTCTCTGGTCCTGAATCCACATTGGCTAAAATGGCCGGTAGTGGTAAAGGGGCCGCACCAGCTGGTCTCATGACTTTCGGCCCCATCCGCCTCCCTTCCCATTGCCGACGAGAATTCAACCCATTTTAATTTATTGTACTTGCCACTGTTAACATGTTATTAATATCAGAAATCTCATGATGAGAGGTCATTTTGAGTATCACTAAAATGCCTCCAGCAAAGTTACTGTTTCAGGATCAGAGTCAGACATTCAATTCTTTTTACTTTGCATAAGCTGACAACTTGTTCTAAAGGTTCATGACTTTCTGTGAAAAGAAAAACTCTTTATTTTCAAACCAACTGCTTGCTCATAACTTGTATGCATATTTCCTGGTTCTCCCCCAGCTAGCGATCTCTGATCATCCACTGACAAGAACATAGTCACTTCCTTTCATTATCTTAAAAATCTCATTCAAATCTCCGCAAAATCTATTTTTCTCAAGTTAAAGATATCCAACTCTCTAAGCATAGTGTGATAACTAACAGTCTTCAAGATTTGTGTCAATATACTGGTTTTCATCTGAGTCTTTTCCAGAGCTCCTGTATCCATTAGGTAGGGGGCCAAAACCGGACAGTTTTAAAGATGAATCCTAGCAAAGATCTTACAAAAGGATAGCATTGGCATGGCGCATCACAGTGGTTAGCACTGCTGCTTCACAGCACCAGATACCTGGGTTCGATTCCCAGCTTAGGTCACTGTCTGTGCGGAGTCTGCACATTCTCCCCATGTCTGCATAGGTTTCCTTCGGGTGCTCCGGTTTCTTCTCACAGTCTGAAAGACGTGCTGGTTAGGTGCTTTGGCCATGCTAAATTCTCCTTCAGTGTACCCGAACAGGCGTCAGAGTGTGGCAACTGGGGTATTTTCACAGTAACTTCATTGTAGTGTTAATGTAAGCCCACTTGTGACACTAATAAATAAACTTTAAAAACATTATGTTTTTGGCTTTATAATGGGTCATCTTGGCAGCAATATATTCCAATATTCTATTAGCTTCTGCTATACCAAAGCACTTGATAAATCCCTGTACAAGAGCATCTTTTTTCCTAGTCAACAGTCTTTAGCTGGGAATCCTTAATGGTTTTTGTTCACTTGGGGTGTGTCCAACCCCCATGCATAGCATGACTTTAAAGGATATCTGACAGATGGAGGCCCATTTCCCCATCATATTTAAAACTGAATGCAGCCATTAATTCTCCTCCAAGGTACTAATGCTCAAAGAAATCCTTATGAAACATCTTTTATAAAGATTGTGAAAAGCAACATTCCCAATGCTGAACCCTATGGAACTCCACTGTTTCCATTACAAATTCAGGCACACACATTTTCGGGCATGTGAGGAACAAGCCTGGGAGTGACTGCCTTATCTAAATGAATGTGCCTGAGTTGCATCCGATATTGGGCTGCCAGCCATTTTATTATTCAGCCATCAGACTGCAGACACTTAATAGGTTTCTTCAGACAGTTCGCAGGCAAAGCACAAATGATAATTGGTCCACTGAAAGGCCAGCCGTAACCGTCAGTTAAGTGATTAAAAGGGTGGGGAATGCGATTGGGAAGTTGAACAACCATGAAGCTGGGAGACTGGGAATGGGGATGCTGGGAGAAGGGATACGATTACTGTGGGAGGATACCAATGGTTGGGAGGAAGGGTAGTAGTTGGCATCAATGTGGGTTGATGGTGGCAGAGATCTTGTAGGATGCATTGACAATGATTGGGTAGCGATGCACAGCAGCGATGCTTGGATACGTGAGGACAAGCCAGATCCCACCTGAAGTTATAGGATAGGAACTCATTGCATTGGGAATTCCTGCCCTTGGAAATAGAAAATCTTGCAATTGGCTCTTCCCACCCTACCATCATTTGCATTGAAACAGGAAAACTTTGGCTCCGCCCTTCACAGGGCGTGGAAGAAACATCCAAAAGTGGCAGAAGTCCAGTACAACTAAATTTCTGTTGGAACCCCTAAGTAATTTCAGGGCTACACTTTATATAATAGCAATTAGCGCAAGAGCAACTTAGTAACATCGGACCAAATTATTAGGAGCCAATGGGGGCCGGCACATGAGGCAGGCAGGTACAAAATTTCTCACTGTTGACCAGCTTGCCAGTTCCCCAGCTCTATCCTGCCCAATTTTTCTCGGAGTGGGGACAGGGTTTAGCAAGGCTACCTGCCCTCAAACAACAGGTTGTCAATTCATCGAATTAATGGCCTAGTATTGGTGGTCGACTGGAATTTTCCAGTCAGCCTCCAAGCTCCCTGGGGTCTGCATGGAGGCAGCCTCCCAGGAGCACACTACAGACGGTGGGCAATGCTCCCGGCAGGCCGAGAGGCCCTCCCTAAATGCCATGCTTCAGCTGCAGCCACAGGGGCCTATGTGGATGAGTTGCCCTACCCTTTACAATGGCAGCCCTAATTGCTGAGGAAGTTAGGAAGAAGGAGCCTCCATCTTGGGGTGCCCTCTCCCTCAGTTACCTGAAGACATCCTACTGCTACTTCTGATTTATGCCTTCTATTGGCTCCCCAGCTTCGAGAACATGCCCATCATCCTTAACTGGGCAGCGAGTCTGCCCTCAGGCCTCTAGTTGTTCAATTGTGAGAATATTGCAGGTGACTGTTTCAGACAACAGTGCAAGCTTTTAATCCCTATTGGAGCCGGGCGTCAGGGTCCTGAAATCTGTGGGGAAAGTCCTACCCAGAGTTTTTCACCCTATCAAACTTTTCCTTCTAATTTATATACAGAAGCTAATTTCTTGGCCAATTTCTCCTCCTGCTTTTTATGTTCTTATCCCCGCACAGTTGTTGAACTACACACACAAACACACAATCTCACTGAACCAAGCTTCAATTGTCAAGTCCTACTCCTGGATGGGACCCTTCTAATCCAGGTTTTAAGAGGGAGTTTGTATATTTTAAAAATTAATTTGTGGGACATGGGCGTCGCTGGCTGGCCAGCATTTATTGCCCATCCCTAGTTGCCTGAGGGCAGCTGAGAGTCAACCACATTGCCGTGGCTCTGAAGTCACATGTAGGCCAGACCGAGTGAGGATGCCGCATTTCCTTCCCTAGAGGGCATTAGTGAACCAGATGAGTTTTTCCGACAATTGACAATGATTTCATGGTCATCAGTAGATTCTTAACTCCAGACATTTTTTACTGAATTCAAATTCTGCCACCTGCTATGGCGGGATTCGAACCCGAATCCCCAGAACGTTAGCTAAGTTCAATTAATAGTTCTGGATTAATAGTTTAGCGATAATACCACGAGACTGTTGTCTCCCCCCTAAATGTGCGCACATAAGTGCACGCTTTCACATATGCGCGTGCTGATTGTATTATCTGTAATAAACTGATAACTTTTCCTGAGATAGCTTAGAAATAGTCTGAGAAATGGAATCATTCACAATGGTGCAGTTACAACCATTCCATTGTTCCAAGCTTAAAATTCTTCGATCAATGATTCACCATGATAATCGCAACAGATAATAGTTGGCTCATTAATGAATTCTAAAGCAGTGTCATTGTTATCTTTGCCAATAAATTAAACATGATTATCGAACATCACATGCAGTCGTTATCATGCTCACTTACCAGAGCATTTAATTATTTATGTAATTGATGAAAATAATACTGGGTCACAATGTATCCTATAAAGTTGTTGCACCTCACATTGTCTAGGTGTGTGGGAATATTTGATCTCATGTCCAAGTGATACAATACTTAAAGAAGTACCTACCTGTGATTGTATGAGGAAGTTCCATTTCAGTTTAGATCGTCTCTTGTACTGGGTTATTCTTAAGGCACGATCGCATGAAATCGCAATATCATCAATTTCTTCTGACATCTGTAAATCAGTAAATGATACTAAAACATGTGCAATAATGGACATGTATTGAATATATTTTGAATACATGAATAATAATGAGACAATATCACTGGCAAAAGACACAAGTGACCATTGATGAAAGAAAACATCTTACAATCAGTACTTCGTTCCCACAGTTCCTGTATTCCTCCAGCAATCGGTCCTGGTAGGATAATAGCCCTTGTTTCTTTGCTGATTTCTTCTGTTTCTGAGCAACCTCTGACCGCGTTACCCACTCTTCAAGTTCTTCATGAGAGTGAGCGCATACACAGTTCTCGCCAAATTCACAGATGTCTATCCTTTAAAAGAAAGCAGGAAAGATACTCTGTAAAACATGCAAAGGCTTGTGGGTCAATTAGACCCACCATCCCAACCATGAAAAAACTACTCCCTTTCTTCAGAGATTTGAGCTGCTTTCATAGCCTCAATGTCATCAGTGTGGCCAACTTTCACCTATGCCTTGACTCAGTCCACATTGCAGTTTCCAAAGGTTCATAGATTCTAAACGAGCGAAGGAAGTGGGGACTCTGAATGCAGAGTGCCCCTCCCTTTGACTCCAACTCACTAAAGACATTTTCCTAATGAGGGCCAGACAAAGCTCCTATAAAGAGCAAAGATCTACTTCTGCGGGTCTGTCATTTTCTAAGGGATTCTGGCATCCATTACTGGAATTTCAATGGGAAACTGCTACGAAGCCCCATGGATTTTCAGGCTCATTTTTTTACTGTTTCCAATCCCAGGACTTTTTGCAATATTATAACATTTTTTCTGAAGAGGATGGATTACTAGCAACATTCCAGGTGGAATAAATATTGTCCGCTGGAATTATTATTGATCTTCGTTGCATTACTTCGGTAAAAATCCAAAATTTCATTTACCTTGAACACAATTGATATTTTTTTACTTTCAGAGGTGGTTTTCGATGCTTCCACTCAACTGTGGTGTCTTTCAAGACCATCTGAGCATGTTCTATGGCTGCACAGTGATTCTCAAACCTATCCTGAGATGAAAAGGTTACCAGGCAGACTCTGCAATAGAACTGAACATTGCTTTCAGCCAGCTGTTCCGTCCCTGGTTTTCCATTCCAGTTTTGTTGCTGGGATACTTGGAGCAAGGTAGAACGCTTCAAACCGCGTTGTATCTCTGATTTCCATATCATCAGTTCAACTTCACTATGGGCAAAATTGCAATTGTTATAATCATGATGACATAATGTCCCCTGACATACATTTTTGCAGTATTGCAGCTTGCCTGGAGATGTGACTGGTCTAATTTCATTGCATTGTTTCATGCCATTGTTATTTTCAAGGATATGCACCAACAATGGGCTCCATCCATGCTGTGCTGAGAATGTACAAAAGCCATGAGTGTTTTTATGGGCTAATTGCTGAGGTGAATTGTAAAAACATATTGCACATAATTCAACAAATTGTCCTTCAAATTCATTCACAATTTCTTCCTCAACGCTTTGTTGTTTTGGACTAGCGGTGCTTGAGCATGGCCTTCCATTGTTTGTTCTCTGTGCCACCAACTTCTTGAGTCTGTTTCGGTCGATTTGGTTATTTTTTTCATAGTTCCACACAATAGCTTCTTCCTTGCTCCAGGCAAAGGTGCAGCGATTCTTCTGCTTCTTGCAGCCTGAGCCTTCCTTGTAGTACCAGCATACCTCATATCGCACAGGACTAATAAAAGTTGGCCGTCTGCGAATGAATCGCCAGCTGCCTTTTCTGCCCTGTTGCTTCCTGGCAACCAGATGGTGATGCTGGCATTTGTGGTCCACGTTTTTAAGGACAATGGTGCTCTCATTTGTCTTCTCGAAACATTGTGGGCAAATTAGCTGCAAATCAACTTCTTTGAACAGATCTTCCACTCCTTTCATTCTCCCTCAGTCAGGTTTTCTAATTAATGGAATTCTGTGCTCTCTGGTTTCCAATGGCCCATTCAGTAGTCAAGATTCTGTCCCTGAGTTATAAAAATGATGTTTACCAGTCCTGCAACAATAATGAGAAACAGAGAAATACATTTTTAGAATATTCTGCATCGAAATATTCATAAACATTTTTTTCAAACTTATTTATATTGGTACAATGTGAAAATGACATCGATGGTATCAAACTTTAGTTGAAAACCCACTAAACATTAGAAATAGAATATGCTACTAGCAGAATTGGAGATCTCCATGATCACATTCGGAGCAGATTCTACTCTGTGATCCAAATTACAAATTGCAGAAGGTGATGGAGCCCAGGTCACAGGTAGATTTCCTCCATTACCTGTGCTCACACCACTTCCCAGGGCTATTGTGGCGAAGTTAACAGTAGATCAGGTGTAACAACAATAAGGGCCCAGAGGTCACTCAATGGAGGCAGAACATGGTACAGTAGCCTTCTCTTCCCTCAGCCTGCCCTCCAATGCCTTACTTCTGCCAGCCTCTGTATCAGCCACAATTCACAAGGCTGTAACGCCATTCAATGGCAGCTACTCTGGTATTTCCTGTCTGACTAGTGGTTAGCTCCCTATTGACACTGAAATTCAGCAGAGAATCTGCCACGTATGAGAAATGATCAGCAAAATGGGTCAGGTTGGGCGGTGTTGAATGGAGATGGATCAAAAGTCCTATTCCACTGACACTCCATCATTTAAAAGAAAATTCAGCCCTATATGTGTGTGCAGACAGAATTTTCATATACTTTGGGAATATTGGGGTATTCTGTAAAGAACACTGTGTGTGTATGTGTGTGTGTGCATGTACATGATTTAATTAGTTTAGTTTTAGTTTATTTATTAATGTCACAAGTAGGCTTACATTAACACTGCAATCAAGTTACTGTGAAAATCCCCTTGTTGTCACACTCCAGTGCCACACTCGGGTACACTGAGGGAGAATTTAGCATGGCCAGTGCCTCACCTAACCCGCACAACTTTCGGACTGTGGGAAGAAACCGGAGCACCCGGAGGAAATCCACGCAGACACGGAGAGAACGTGCAGACTCCGCACAGACAGTGACCCAAGCCAGGAATCGAACCTGGGTCCCTGGCACTGTGAGGCAGCAGTGCTAACCACTGTGCCACCCCAATTAAGCTGGAGAAGATTAATATAGACAGCTTGTCTGTGAGAGGTGAGAGATAAATGGGATAAAGGTGCCAGCTGCGTGTATTTGTAATGAGAAGCTCTGATGAGCATGGATTTACAAGTAAATAGGTTGGGTTTTAAAAACTGCACCAGGAGATAGAAAGGGACTTGACTTTTCAGCTGTTAAATTTCAAAAAGAAGTTTAAGGGACTTCTACAATTTATAAAGGTTTCACAGGTAAGTAACAAAAGGTTGTTAAATTTTATTTGACACAAAAGTGGAAGCAATAGGAAAACATGAACGAGTTCTACAGTTTGGAAAAGTTGAGTTCAAGAAAGTGCTAAGGATAATGGAACTGGAGATGAAAGGGGTAAAGAATGTTTAAGGAAAGACACTGAGCTGAGTTGTGGCGGCTGTTTCGGGAAGATATCCCGAGACCAGCTTTGTGCTAAGCGAAAGTTTGAAGTTAGACCAGAAAAGTCTTTGGTTCAGAAAGCAGTTTGTTTCTGAACTTTCTTACATGTCCACAGCAGAGTGGAAGTGTTTGAGGAGTGGTGTGGTATACCTTTGCTAAAGTAACAACAGTTTTTGTCTTGGGTAATATTACTGGATTGTTATAATTTTAAAAACTACATGGGAACTGTTGCCAAGCAGTATACTTGTGTGTCCTGACAAAGTGGGCTTTTGAGGGGGATGTTTTATAAGACTGCTTTAGTTGTGTAACTTTAATCTTGCGTACTTAAGTTAATAAATCTTTTAATTTCTAAAATCTTTAAAGTGTTACTTGAGTTCTACGCTTCTGGGATCAGTAACCTTTCCTCCTCATTTTCAAATGCAGAAAAAAAAGGTTATGGTCAGTCAGACAAGTTTCCCTCTGGGATTTGCCTTGCTCAACAAATAACTATCTGCTGTGGTCATAAAAATGTGACAGACTTACAGGCCCTGATTTTACCTGCACGCCTGCCCCGATTTCGGTTCGCAGAACAGCATTCTCCATTGGCCTCGGGCACAATCTTACGAGCCTCGGGCGGGCGTGCCGGTAAAATCCCGGTCATAATTTTCAATTTTCTTTTCCAATTTTCACCTTTCCAGTTACTAAAGCACTGGCAAATGTTCCACAGCCCAAGGACATTTTCAGAAATAATAGCAGCTCGCCTGCCACTAACTAATTCAGCTTGGAACTTCCTGATTGTGTGACCTTACCAGCCAGGGCACTTAAGTAAGCTATTAGACTCAGAACTGTTACTTGTGAGTTCAGTAAGAAGTCTCACAACACCAGGTTAAAGTCCAACAGGTTTATTTGGTAGCAAATACCATAAGCTTTCGGAGCTTGCTACTCCTTTGTCAGATGGAGTGGTCTCTGTTCTCCAACAGTGCACAGACACAGAAATCAAGTTACAGAATACTAATTAGAATGCAAATCTCTACAGCCAGCCAGGTCTTAAAAGGTACAGATAATGTGGTTGGAGGGAACATTAAACACAGGTTAAAGAGATGTGTATTGTCTCCCAGTTGACCAGCCAAACTCACTTGTCAAGTTCCTTGTCATTTTCCATGCCAATCTCTACTTCTCATATTTTTATTTACAACTGGAATGGCTTTTGGTACAAAGTACTTTTTTTGTACCAAGTTCTGGGCATTGTCAGAGGAAATCAATGGCCCAGATTTTTTTGGAGCAAGGCATCTTGTAGCATGCACAGTGGGATATTTTACCCTGGCTTTTCCGCTCATTTCTTTCGCTCTTTAAGTTGCTGCTAATGAAACAGTGAAGAAAATGGAGCATTTGCAACTTTGGAATTAACAGCCTATGGCCCTAATCAGTGAGATTTAAGAATTGAGAAACAGAAATTACAGAGAAAGAAATATGGTGAATTAGTTATAGGAAAAAGATATAAAGAGAAGGAAAAGACGAAGTCATTAAGATTATATTCATTTGGAGTTTAGAAGAGTGAGAGGGGGTCTTATAAAAAGCTATAAAATTCTAACAGGATTAGACAGGGTAGATTCAGAAAGAATGTTCCCGATGGTGGGGGAGTCCAGAACTAGGGGTCATAGTTTAAGGATAAGGGATAAACCTTTTAGAACTGAGGTGAGGAGAAATTTCTTCACCCAGAGAGTGGTGAATCTGTGGAATTCACCACCATAGAAACGTTGTGTGATTTCAAGAAAGTTAGGTATTGCTCTTGGGCTAAAGGGATCAAGGGGGGAAGGCAGGATAAGGATATTGAATTTGATGATCAGCCATGATCAAATTGAACGGCGGAGCAGGCTCGAAGGTCTGAATGGCCTTCTCCTGCTTCTAGTTTCTATATTTCTATGTTTCTATGATAAATGATCGGATTAAAAGAGAGAAATAAAGAGGCAGGAAAGAAAGCTCGGAAAAATAAATACCTTCTAGGGAATCTCTAACAACAAGTTATTACATTGGAAAAGAAAATTAGAAGCATTGCAAAACGGGCCACTGATTTACTGTCATCCATTTCAGAGAACTGTATGTTTCAACAATATTTAAATGATGAAGTTGATGCCAGAGTGGAGTTCGAATGTAAACAACGTGCCTGAGGTTGGGAGTAGAGCATGTCAGCTTCTGTTAAAAAACATGGGTGTTTAAATATTTGCATTTGCAATCTATGAAAATTTTACAAGGACAAAAGGATAAAGTTCAAGCTTATAAATTGGACTAACGTGACAAAAACAGACCACAGTGCACACCTCAGCCTGGTTATTAATATAAAAACAGAAATATTGGAAAGACTCAGCAGGTCTGGCAGCAGCTGTGGAGAGAGATACAGAGTTAACATTTCAAGGGGAATCTGACTTCTTCAGAACTGCATTTTCCAAGTCATGCTGTAACGTAAGGGGAATGTCTACTAGCACACCTATGTCTGGAAGCAACTAGTCTGAGCAAAATCCTGAAGAGAGCAAAAAAGGTCTTTAGTACCTGTCACACTACTCCCTGTAGATATTAGCAACTTCAAAGATCTCTAGAAAGCACCAAGCACTTGCACAATAATCTGTATATCTCATCTCAAAACTAAATCTGCCAAAACTGGCCACTCCATACTGATTCATTAGAATGCTTATTTCTGCTTTTTGTTCAATCTTATCGAATTATATTCAATCATTCAAAGCGCAACAACATTTTTTTCAGTGCTGGGAGTACATTCACAACCTGAAAGTAGTTGACTATTTTAAACGTCACCAGTAGGGGCTATCCTTCCTGCAGCCGAGCACGTGTTTAGCTGTGCGCCATGGCATTGGCAAATCATAGATGCACACTCACCAAAATGGTGCCTGATGGCATTCATATCAGAAGCATGCACAGGCCACGGAGACCATTTTAGGCCTCCAAAAGCCACCAATAGAGCCCCAAGAAAACAGATGCTATGCATCTTGAATTTTGTGACCCTTACTTTTAAAGAATCAATTTGTTGATTTTTAGGTGTCCGGAATTTACATTTGGCTTGGTGGTTGAGGCAGAAACTCTCAGATAATTTAAAAGGTACCTGGATCAGCACCTGAACTGCCATGACGTGCAAGGTTACAGACCAGGTGCTGGGAGGTGAGATTAGAACAGGTCACTAGGGCAGGTCTTCTCCGATGTCGTACGCCCTGCCACTGCTGCCAGCAAGAACGGAGAATTTGGTGCTGAGTCAAAACTCCATTCACTGCAGTGGGACCGAAGAATCCCAGCTGTGGGGCGAGGCCGGAGAATCCCGGCCAGATTTTTCAGCTGGCACGGAGGCAATGGGTTGAATGGCCTCTTTCTGTGTCATACATTTTTTTACGATTCTGTGGATCCATGTCAATTATTACTTAACACTCAATTTATTTCTCTTGATGATAATTTTAATTATTATTATGTAGTACTGCAAAAACAATTAGCTAAACAATTTGGTGAAACAAATATAACAATATTTGCATAAGTTCTTTCATAAGAACTCTGGTGAATCTTCTAACCGTTTCTTACCGGTTCATGGGGAAACTCTGATTGCTGTTTGTATCCTAGACCTGTCAATATTGACCACTTCATACTGATTCATTAAATTGCCTATTTCTGCTTGTCTTTAAACCTTACTGAATTACATCCAATCATTCAAAGTATATTAAAATTTCTTTCAATGCAGGAATACATTCACAAATTGAAATCTTTTGAAAAGGGGTTAATTTTGTAATACTATTTGACAAAGTGGGAAAGCACACCGTGCTTTTGTATTGTACAAAGATGTTGGGTGAGATTCTCCAGCCTTCCAGCTGTGTGTTTCCCGCCGGCGGGAGGTGGCGCGTTGTTTGCTAGTGGTGTGATTCTCTGGTCCCGCCGCAGTGAACAGCTGGAGAATTATGGCCGTTAAGTGTAATATTGAGAATCACAGGCGGCCACCAGATAGATTAACAAATAAATGATTTATTGAGATAAATAACTATTTACAGAGAGTGATGAAAAAGCTAATGTACTCCACAACTCCGGACTCCTAACAACCAGGGAAACCCCGCACTCTATTGCTGGAACCCGCGCATTCCGGCCTAGTTGGCCGACAGGGTCACATGACCCACGGAGTGCTCACCTCTTAAAGGGGAACGTTACCACATTAACATTACCACTGAAGTTTCTGCAGTTCTTGCCATGCACTTTGTTAATCCACACATTTAGGAGAGGTAAGAATGTGTACACACCTGATACACTATTACAGGCAGAATCACAAGTTAAAATCAAAGAACTGGGAGTGCGAGGATGGCAGCTATAGCATCATAAAATAACACAAAGGTCGGAATTCTCCAGCTACTCGCTAGTGGCTGATTCTCTGTCCCATCATCAGCACACCCTGGCTGTGGGTTTTCCTGCAGTGTGAGGAAGCCACAGTGGGAAATCCCATTGAGAGTGATGGGACCAGAAGATCCCACCACGAGCCAAAGGCGCGCGGCTTCTCATTACCGAGAAACCCACTGATGGGAAGCTGGAGAATTCTGCCCAAAATTACTATAGATATACATACTAGATACATCTTACTGACTAACTTCTTCTATGCGTACATTCACTTTCATTTATTACTGTAGGTGTGGCAGATTTCACAATTCCTGACATACGGAATGAGCAATAATTGCAGTCCCATAACCTTTGATCGCTTCAATTCATTTAAAACATTATTGCAGTAATAGATTTCATTTTGCTTTTGCAGTGGTGAGCCACACTGAAACATTCAAACTTGCCTGCTCACCATTTTTAACTGCATTTTATCATCTTCTCTTCTTTGAATCCCCCAACATTAGAAGAGATGAAAGACCGGTTCTGATGAAACAATGACCAGGATTTTCCAGCCCCTCCCATGGCTGGTGAGCAGCGCAAATGGTCATTGACTTCGGCAGGACTGGAAGATCCAGTTGGCAGCCAATGGTGAGATGTCTCTGTCACCGGAGAGCCTGGGGTGGAAAATCACGGCCATTAACTCTGTTTCTCTCTCCACAGATACTGCCTGATCTGCTGAGTATTTCCAGCACTCTCTCTTTACTTCAGATTTCCGAGCAACTGCAGTACCTCACTTCTGTAAAGACTTCACGTATTTGGTATTCTCTTTAAATACGTCATCAATAAATGGATTGGTATGAAATGTCACACACAAGAATTTGATGTTACACATTAGAACATAGAACATAGAACATTACAGCGCAGAACAGGCCCTTCGGCCCACGATGTTGCACCGACCAGTTAAAAAAAAAAACTGTGACCCTCCAACCTAAACCAATTTCTTTTCGTCCATGAACCTATCTACGGATCTCTTAAACGCCCCCAAACTAGGCGCATTTACTACTGATGCTGGCAGGGCATTCCAATCCCTCACCACCCTCTGGGTAAAGAACCTACCCCTGACATCGGTTCTATAACTACCCCCCCTCAATTTAAAGCCATGCCCCCTCGTGCTGGATTTCTCCATCAGAGGAAAAAGGCTATCACTATCCACCCTATCTAAACCTCTAATCATCTTATATGTTTCAATAAGATCCCCTCTTAGCCGCCGCCTTTCCAGCGAAAACAATCCCAAATCCCTCAGCCTCTCCTCATAGGATCTCCCCTCCATACCAGGCAACATCCTGGTAAACCTCCTCTGCACCCTCTCCAAAGCCTCCACATCCTTCCTGTAATGTGGGGACCAGAACTGCACACAGTACTCCAAGTGCGGCCGCACCAGAGTTGTGTACAGTTGCAACATAACGCTACGACTCCTAAATTCAATCCCCCTACCAATAAACGCCAAGACACCATATGCCTTCTTAACAACCTTATCTACTTGATTCCCAACTTTCAGGGATCTATGCACACATACACCTAGATCCCTCTGCTCCTCCACACTATTCAAAGTCCTCCCGTTAGCCCTATACTCAACACATCTGTTATTCCTACCAAAGTGAATTACCTCACACGTCTCCGCATTAAACTCCATCCGCCACCTCTCGGCCCAACTTTGCAACCTGTCTAAGTCTTCCTGCAAACTACGACACCCTTCCTCACTGTCTACCACACCACCGACTTTGGTGTCATCAGCAAATTTGCTAATCCACCCAACTATACCCTCATCCAGATCATTAATAAATATTACAAACAGCAGTGGCCCCAAAACAGATCCCTGAGGTACACCACTTGTAACCGCACTCCATGATGAATATTTACTATCAACCACCACCCTCTGTTTCCTATCCGCTAGCCAATTCCTGATCCAATTTCCTAGATCACCCCCAATCCCATACATCTGCATTTTCTGCAGAAGCCTACCATGGTGAACCTTATCAAACGCCTTACTAAAATCCATATATACCACGTCCACTGCCTTGCCCCCATCCACCTCCTTGGTCACTTTCTCAAAAAACTCAATAAGGTTAGTAAGGCACGACCTACCTGCCACAAAACCATGCTGACTATCACCTATCAATTCATTACTCTCCAAATAACTATAAATCCTATCCCTTATAATTTTTTCCAACATCTTGCCGACAACAGAAGTGAGACTCACCGGTCTATAATTCCCGGGGAAGTCTCTGTTCCCCTTCTTAAACAATGGGACAACATTCGCTAACCTCCAATCTTCTGGTACTATACCAGAGGCCAACGACGACCTGAAGATCAGAGCCAGAGGCTCTGCAATCACTTCTCTTGCCTCCCAGAGAATCCTTGGATAAATCCCATCCGGACCAGGGGATTTATCTATTTTCAGACCCTCCAGAATATCCTGCACATCCTCCTTATCAACTGTAATACTGTCTATTCTACTCCCTTGCAACCCAGTGTCCTCCTCAGCTATATTCATGTCCCCTTGCGTGAACACCGAAGAGAAATATTGGTTCAATGCTTCACCAATCTCCTCCGGTTCCACACATAACTTCCCTCTGCCATCTATAACTGGCCCTAAACTTGCCCTAACCAACCTTCTGTTCTTGACATACCTATAGAACGCCTTAGGATTCTCTTTAACCCTATCCGCCAAAGTCTTCTCATGTCCCCTTTTAGCCCTTCTAAGCTCGCTCTTCAACTCCCTCTTAGCCAATCTAAAGCTTTCTAGTGCACTACCCGAGTGCTCACGTCTCATCCGAACATAAGCCTCCTTTTTCTTTTTAACCAACAAAGAAACTTTTTTGGTGCACCACGGTTCCCTAGCCCTACCAATTCCTCCTTGCCTGACAGGGACATACCTATCACAGACTCGCAGTAGCTGCTCCTTGAAAAAACTCCACATGTCGGACGTTCCCAGTCCCTGTAATCTCCTAGTCCAACCTATGTTTCCTAATTCTCTCCTAATAGCCTCATAATTACCCTTCCCCCAGCTAAAACCACTGGCCCGAGGTTCATGCCTATCCCTTTCCATCACTAAGGTGAACGTAACCGAATTGTGGTCACTATCACCAAAATGCACACCAACTTCCAAGTCTAGCACCTGGTCTAGCTCATTTCCCAGCACCAGATCCAATATAGCCTCACCTCTAGTTGGCCTGTCTACATACTGAGTCAAAAAACCTTCCTGCACGCTTTGAACAAAAACTGACCCCTCTAACGAGCTAGAGCTATAACAATTCCAGTCAATATTAGTCAAGTTAAAATCCCCCATAACAATTGCCCTATTACTTTCACTCCTAAGCAGGATTGACTCCGCAATCCTTACCTCAACCTCTCTAGAACTTTTAGGAGGTCTATAAAAGACTCCCAACAGGGTGACCTCTCCTCTCCTATTTCTAATCTCCGCCCATACTACCTCAACAGATAAGTCCTCATCAAACCTCCTCTCTGACACTGTGATACAATCTCTGACCAATAATGCTACCCCTCCCCCTCTTCTACCTCCTTCCCTACTTCGACTAAAACATTTGAACCCCGGGACCTGCAGCATCCATTCCTGCCCCTGCTCTATCCATGTCTCTGAAATAGCCACAACATCGAAGTCCCAGGTACTGATCCACGCTGCAAGTTCACCCACTTTATTGCGAATACTCCTGGCATTGAAGTATACACATTTCAAACCCTGCTCCACATTGGTGAGAATGTTTATAGAGTGTGCGTTGAAAGCACAGCATTTGAACACCTCACCTACACGAGTCAGTACCAGTAATGAAAACACATTAAAAACAAAAGAGAAACATGAAAAGATTTAAACTAGCATGTTTTTACAGGCCCTCAAATTACAATATTTCATTACCTCCTGGACTTGTTAGCTAAACAAAAACAGCATGCCCTGAAAAACTGTATTCTCTCTTCCTTCAATGCCTTATTAAGAGATTGCTGGGCACTGACGCTCACTGTTTCTGAAGTGCAGGTCTAATTTCAGAAATCTAATTCCTTCTCATTTCATTACGTCAGGAAAATATTGTAATGGTGGTTTTTTTTCACTATAATTATTGGGTCCATTTTAACCATGCTCATCTTGCAAAAAACCAGCCCAGGGAGCGGTGAGGCACTGGTGTTATTTAAAATGGTGTGTGGGACCAACTCACAACGCTTTCCCATGGGTGACCATCTTAACCTGCTCTTCTGGGCAGATTTGAAGGACACAAAAGAGAAGCCACTGGGGCCCTTCTTCAAATATGTCGATCAGACTCCAATAACATCATTGGGGCTTAACTGCCATTTTAACTTGAGAGTACGTGGGGAAGTCATTATCTTCACCAGACCAAGCTTGTAACTCGAGGAGGTGGGGCCTAAAATGCCCAAAATGCTATGTACTTTTCATTTTTTGTGAGTTCCCTTATTTGATTTGATTTATTATTGTCACATGTATTAATATACAGTGAAAAGTATTGTTTCTTGCGTGCTATACAGACAAAACATACCGTTCATAGAGAAGGAAACGAGAGAGTGCAGAACGTAGTGTTACAGTCATAGCTAGGGTGTAGAGGAAGATCAACTTAATGCAAGGTAAGTCCATTCAAAAGTCTGACGGCAGCAGGGAAGAAGCTGTTCTTGAGTCGGCTGGTACGTGACCTCAGACTTTTGTATCTTTTTCCCAAAGGAAGAAGGTGGAAGAGAGAATGTCCGGGGTGCATGGGGTCCTTAATTATGCTGGCTGCTTTGCCAAGGCAGCGGGAAGTGTAGACAGAGTCAATGGATGGGAGGCTGGTTTGCATGATGGATTGGGGGATAGGAGCAGCAGGAGTGGCCCTCGAAGGCCTCACAAGAAAACCTCATATCCCCCAACCTCAGGTTCCCCATCCTCTCTCTTGACCACAAGGTCCTCCCAACCCTCCTCCCAACTTCTCACCCGAGTATTGTAGACCATTCCTTTGGATTCCCAATAGCAGTCTTGCACCATCAAACATCCTGCTGCCAACCCTAGGTGGCTATCATTTCCCTCTGGCATTGCGAGATTGACGGGGCCTATTCCGACGAGTCCTGGGAGTTACATCTTTCTCGGCCTCACTCTGAAGAAGTCATGGAATCATAAAATCCCTACAGTGCAGAAGGAGGCAATTTGGCCCATTGTGTCTGCATCAACAGCAATCCCGCCCCAGACCCTATCCCCACAACCCCACACATTACCCCAACTATCCCTCTGACCTACACATCCCAGGACACTAAGGGGCAATTTAGCATGGCCAATCAACCTAACTCGCACATCTTTGGACTGTGGGAGGAAACTGGAGCACCAAGCGGAACCCACGCAGACATGGGAAGAACGTGCAAATTCCACACAGACAGTGACCCTAGCCAGGAATCAAACCCGGGTCCTGTTGCTGTGAGGCAGCTGTGCTAACCACTGTACCACTGTACCGCCCGTCAGTTTTCTTTATGCCTCTGCTCCTTTAACATATAACCTGCATCCCAAGTTATAAATTCAACCCTTAAGTATTTCACTTTAACTGAAGTTATTAGAAATAGATTTTACTTCACTGCATTGCACTACAGTTAAACACTTTCTTACTTACCTCCCGCTTTTACAGCGATGGACCTTATTTTAATCAATTTTTGATTAATTCCAACGGCCAAGCAATGTAGCCAGAGGTGTCAGGCAACAATTAACTTTCTCACTGAATGGTTCATGCAACAATTATTATTAGGAGTACTTATTTCCCGCTAATTAAAAAATCTCAGCTTCCTATGTCGTTGACATCGATTAGTGCCTGGAAGGATTATCATGAAATGATTAATATCGGAAGCACAGACATTGAGACTCTCGGCCAGCTTTTTACAGCTCAAAGGAGGTGCAAATCAGGCTGCTTAAGTTAGTTTTTTTCTGCTGTGAAAACAACTATCTTCTGCCTTTCAGACCCAGGCCATTTTTGTGCGGCTTTTTCATGGATCAGAGAAGGCCTTGAGTGCAAAATTCACATGCGCATCTTCCAAGGTTGAGAATCGCACTGTGAGGACCACAGCAAAATTTTCTTTCATCCCATATACAATTTTCATTTGCTGATGTGGGTTTTGGAAGCCCTGAAAAATACATATGAAAGCTCAGTATAAAATGTTTTGACATCTTCCACTGTCGTTATTAGGTTCTGTGTTGTAAGGTAGATGGGTTTTGATGCACAGGTTTATCAGAGGGATCTGTCTTGTAAAGGTAAGTTGAATCTTCCATTGACCACCATTGTGCAAGTGTTGTGATGCATTATAATATTTTTTTCCACTGGGGAAAATGCCATAATGCATTAAAAATGTCAAAAAGTAAAAAGAAATGTCAGCCCCTGGTGTCACATTTAGTGCTGTGGTTAAACTGACTGACTGCTCTGGCTGTTAAAACAAACTCCTGCTTTTGAAAGGTGAAAAGAAACATGTGATTGCTTCCTTTCATTGATTGACAGGCACTCTGCTTTGAGATGGAAATTGGGTACATTCTGTTCCGTCCATTTCAGGCAATGCAGCTGGAAGCTTTATTATGACAGTTGGAGCCACTCTGAATGCTTGACTGGGTTTCAAAATCTGTAATGGCTTCAGCTCAGCAGGAGACATGTTGATTCAAGAATGATCGAAACTTCTAAGAGCCCTTAATAATAGAATATACATTTGAACATACACGCATACGAACTATAAGCTTTGATTTGCAACAATAACCGTTGATGTGGGATCTTATCAAATGCCTTCTGGAAATCTAAGCACAGTACATGCAGCTTGATCAAGAACACATGTTACTTCTTAAAGAACTTAGATAATTTGGTTAAACATGATTTCCCTCTCACAAAATCCATGTTGACATTGCCTGATTATCTTGAATTTATCTAATTGTCCTGCTATTGTAGAGTGATCACGATCCCACACTTGTCCTCCGTGTGAATGCCGCGACATCAGATCTTCCCACCCCTTGCCAGTGATTTTACCAATGCTTTACATGCATTTCAATAAATTTTAATACAACTCTCACCAGATATTGACCCCTCCTCCCCTGCTGTTTACAACAGGTTCACCTAGACACGAATCTGTCATGGGGGGTTTCCTCAGGGACGTAAAGGTAAGGAGAACTCCTGGGGAGGAGGGGCATGGTGTCTCTGTGCCCTGTTTGAGAGCAGATTTCCACTCCATCTGACGAAGGAGCAGCGCTCTGAAAGCTAGTGGCGTTTGCTACCAAATAAAACTGTTGGACTTAAACCTGGTGTTGTTAGACTCCTTACTGAGGAGGGACATGGCCAGGCAGTGGCCTGATGATGCCCCTGGCACTGCCAACCTGTGCCAAGGAGTGGGCCCAATTGGGTGCCTCAAGGGGAGGGTGGGGGGGGGGGGTGCAAGCTCATTTGTATTTGGCCAGGAGTGGACGGAGGAGCTGGGAATGCTGCCGATGGCCGGTGACAGGGGGATGGTGGGGGGATGGTGGGGATGGGGGCAGCTCCGACTGTGCGCGGAGGGGATGTGGAAGGGGCCAATTTTGGGGGAGGGGGAGGGGGAGAGGCTGATGATCGAGGGGGTCAGAGAAGTGTTATGATCGGGGCAGCCTTTAAAGGTGGCACCCAGACCTCAGTGCAGCCAGGTTTTGCCAGCATTGAGGCCAAGCCCCCACCTCCCCCCACATCCCCCCCCCAACCCTCCCCACACCCCCCACCACATTATAGCGTGAAACACACCGCATTGATTTTTTTTTGGCAGAGTGTCTCTGCAGTGTCTCTGGACAGAAACATGCCAGTTTTCTCACCGGAAACAACACTGCTATTTCTTGGTAAGATTCCCCCCACTGTTTTTAATGATAGCTTCTAACATTTTCCCTGTGACTGATGTTAAGCTAGCTGGCCTGTAGTTTCCTGCCTTTGTTATGGTTTCTTGATCGTTCACTGAAATTATTGCTTTTTTTTGCAGTATCAATGATGGTCTGCTTGTATTCAGGTTTTATTACATTGTTAGCGGCTTAATTTCTTTCCAGTGACGTTAAGGTTGCCACTGCATAGCTCCTGAGGACTGTACATAGTGGATACTGGGTGAGTGACTGTGGAAGTTACAAAAGGCGCATGGAGGTGGCATGAAGGTGGCATGGAATGGCAGGAGGGAATGAGGAGATGAGGTTTATGGGGTCTTCAAATGACATTGGGAGCTGGGCTGTTGTGTTGAAGAGCCGTAGTTAGCCATTTAACCAGCTCGCCTCTACACCCACATCCACACAAGCTCCACCCTGATTCACAAAATGCTCAGTGTATCCAATCCCTGTGTGAAAAGACAAGATCCTGGGCAAAGTCACACATGGGTTGGGAGTGCATTTCAGTGCACTTCATGACATCCCTCTGCGACTGGATCCTGAACTTCCTAACTCACAGACCACAATCAGTAAGGATAGGCAACAACACCTCCTCCACGATCATCCTCAACACCGGTGCCTCACAAGGCTGTTCTCAGCCCCCTACTATACTCCTTATAGACCTATGACCGTGTGGCCAAATTCCCCTCCAATTCGATTTTCAAGTTTGCTGACAACACCACTGTACTGGGTCGGATCTGAAACAATGACGAGACAGAGTACAGGAATGAGATAGAGAATCTGGTGAACTGGTGCAGCAACAATAATCTCAACAAAACGAAAGGGATTGTCATTGACTTCAGGAAGTGTAAAGGAGAACATGCCCCTGTCTACATCGTAAGAGTTTTAACAACACCAGGTTAAAGTCCAACAGGTTTATTTGGTAGCAAATGCCATTAGCTTTCGGAGCGCTGCTCCTTCGTCAGATGGCGTGGATATCTGCTCACAAACAAGGCACACAGAGACACAAAATCAAGTTACAGTTTGCAAGCAGATATCCACGCCATCTGACGAAGGAGCAGCGCTCCAAAAGCGAATGGCATTTGCTACCAAATAAACCTGTTGGACTTTAACCTGGTGTTGTTAAAACTCTTACTGTGTTTACCCCAGTCCAACGCCGGCATCTCCACATCATGTCTACATCAACAGGGACAAAGTAGAAAGGGTTGAGAACTTCAAGTTTTCAGGTGTCCAGATCACCAACAACCTGTCCTGGTCCCCCCATTCCAACACTATAGTTAAGAAAGCCCACCAACGCCTCTACCTTCTCAGAAGACTAAGGAAATTTGGCATGTTAGCTACAACTCTCACCAACTTTTACAGATGCATCATAGAAAGCATTCTTTTTGGTTGTGTCACAGCTTGGTATAGCTCCTGCTCTGCCCAAGACCGCAAGGAACTACAAAAGGTCATGAATGTAGTCCAATCTATCACGCAAACCAGCCTCCCATCCATTGACTCTGTCTACACTTCCTGCTGCCTCGGCAAAGCAGCCAGCATAATTAAGGACCCCAAGCACCCCGAACATTCTCTCTTCCACCTTCTTCCTTTGGGAAAAAGATACAAAAGTCTCAGGTCACATACCAACCGACTCAAGAACAGTTTCTTCCCTGCTGCTGTCAGACTTTTGAATGGACCTACCTTGCGTTAAGTTGATCTTTCTCTACACCCTAGCTATGACTGTAACACTACATTCTGCACTCTCTCGTTTCCTTCTCTATGAGCGGTATGTTTTGTCTGTATAGTGCACAAGAAACAATACTTTTCACTGTATGTTAACACATGTGACAATAATAAATCAAAACAAATCAAACCAAGGGGCAAAAGTGAGCAGTTTTGGTTTTCCTGAGCTCACTGGAGAATCCAGTCTTCTTTTATTAACCTGAAGGCAACTCCCTAGTGGGAGGGGTAAAATCGCTGGTCCTCAGCAGTATGGAATCTGCAATCACAGCTCAATGAAGCAATTTTGATTTTGGCTATCAGGCTTCACAGCTCCAAGTTGCCAAGCAGATGTGATGCGTGCCCACATGACCATTTAAATGGACAGTCCAGAAATGTAAATCGGAGGTGATCACCATCGATAATTTAGATAGAGCTTGGGCTACAGCCAGATTCAAAGACACATTGCTGCAATCACTTCTGGGTGCAATCAGGAGCAAGAAGAGTAGGAACTTGAAGCACACCGTGTTACAAGGGGGCAGTGTCTCAACACGCCAGCAAAACCCAGCATCACTGAAATCATGGCGCCATCTTTAAAAGGTGCCCCAATCATAACATATAAATCTCCACCACCGCCCCCCCAAACAGCCCACCACAAAGATTGAGGGGTTCCCCTCCCTACCCCAGATCAGAGTTGGCACGATGCTGCCCCCCCAACCACCCCCGCCCCCCAACCCAAGAAATAGTGGTTGGAGGTAGCTGAGGAGATGCGCAGTAAGAACATTGTGCCCTGGTTTTGGATTCAATGAAGGAAGTGGTTTATTATTCTAACCAAGTCAAGAAAAACAAATGAACTTCCTGATTCACCTACCTTCCTTGTGCAAGCATTCTCCATTACATCGCTCCTCATATCTGCTTAAGTTTCAGTAGCATTCACTTTCAATCTATCCACCATTGAAACGAGCACCAAACATTGCATAATGTGGTATATGAGTCTCATAGTCACCCATTTGGGTGAATACCTTACCTACACTTTATCACTGATTGATTTTTTTTGCCCTCTTGCAATTGTAAACACAAGCAAAACTGAGAGGTTTAAAGTTGGCCCACCACAAATAATACAGCTAATAGATGCAGAGGAGGCAGCCCTGCAGAAAAGTGACACAACTGCATTACTCTCAGAGATATAGAGAGCTAGCAGACATATGGCGATAAAATTCAAAGTATTTCTGACACACATATGCTGACTTTATTTCTCAATGACCAAACAACCAAACTATGGTGATTGCCAAGATTCTGACTCTCTTTTCTCTTCCAGAAGCTTCATGGATATGGCAATTGTCACAGAACATGTTACAATTGGATAATTCCTCAGGGAGCTTCATTCCTTCTGAGGAAGCATTATCGCATGACGTTCAACCATGTACCGCCACAAATACTCAACACTTTAGTGCATCCACTTAGACAGGTTGTTAGCTTTTCACCTGATGATTTATGTCTCACAACTGAGCAGATATTGGTGACAACTGTAGAGAGAACATGCCAATGGATATAACCATCTTCAAGTTCTGCTGAGGCACAAACATACATCAAGAAGGAGAACGATAAAGGTGCATCGTCAATTTAGCCAAATTCTGATCAACCTGTCACAGAGACTCTCCACAAAAGCAGAGAGGATGGAAGAGTCTAACTCGTACACTGGTGGATTTGTGACAAAGGGAATTTCGAGAATCTCTTCCCTAGAGATAGCAGTCGCCTGCACAGAGCTTTAACCGTGGCTTTCAAATGAATCCATGCAGGCCATGACCAGAGCTATGCCAGAGATGTCTGATGCCTCAAAGAGGATGCCAGATATCATATCGATGGCCTTACAACATATTACTGATTTCCACTGAACTGGTCTGCAGCGGTAAGAATGAGGTGGTGCAGGTCTACAAAACGGATGATGATGAAAGGAGATTTGTAAGTAGGAACTCTACTCAAAATGCCCCCACTTCTCACCTGTTGCCCCCCCACTCCCCGTTCAGCTGGAAACTGATCCACCACCTCATTTCCCAATGATCAATCCTGCTCCTGCATAAGTGTAAGTGGAGCTGCCTTTGATGTCACCCCTAGGGTCTTTAAAACCCAGACAGCATAGACCAAAAGTATCTCATCAGTTAGGACAGGGATGTGAGCAGGCACCCTCTGCCTCTGCTATAGCCACACCGGATACAACACGTAAAAGCAGGATGGAGCTACAGTTGAATAAATTTTAATTTGGCTATGAGCATGGATGTTAGACAAAACGTTACCCTGCCAAGTTTCTTGTTTTATCATTCCACTTCTAATCTATTGGTTAGTTTCAATTCCAGAGCTTGTTCATTATTGCATCCTCAGGGCTAACTCGTCCTTTCAGTTGTTGCATGAAGAATGTCAATACATGACAAAACCCATCAGCTGAATGTACACTGGGTTGAATGACTGGTTGAAGAGCTGTTGAATGCAGGGTAGGGCATTCTTGGTTGTGGGAGCAGACAGCAAAATTTAATTTATGTTTTGATGTGTCAGTTGAAACTAAGTGAACCTTTGTGATATAAGGGCATTTCAGTCAGCAATGTAAGTGTCTGTACCTTTAAGACCTGGCTGGCTGTAGGATTCGCATTCTAATCAGTATTCTGCAACTTGATTTTGTCTGTTTGCACTGTTTGAGAGCACATTTCCACTCCATCTGACGAAGGAGCAGTGCTCCGAAAGCTTATGGTATTTGCTACCAAATAAACCTGTTGAACTTTAACCTGGTGTTGTGAGACTTCTTACTGTGTTCACCCCAGTCCAACGCCGGCATCTCCACATCATGGCCGCTGATCTGGCCATGGTTGCCTTACTCTCATCATTCTCCTCCTCCATTGATCTTCTCAATGAACGGTGAATGATGAGACCCTTCATTCCCCTTCACCAGCAATCATTTCTGTTCTGCGGTGTTGTGGAGGTCACACCACTGTCATTCTGGAAACCCTTGTCGATGAGAGCCTTTCCATATCTACCTAGGCACCGCAGCATTCCAATGGTTTGACCTGGTGGTCGCATGGCTCTTGTTGTAATACTCCTGTGTCGCATTGATGGAGTTCCTCACAGATGTGATGAGCTAAGTTTGAAGGGATTATTCTTTGTCTCCTAAGAGCTAGTTCTTACCACTGCTTTCTGGAACAGATCTGTGATGTTTAAGTGCCTCAGGAAGAGTGAACCATGACATCTCGGAGGAGGTATGGCACAGACCTGTGTGAGGTTTGCGGTTTATAAAATCTCCTTACTGCTACAGTGATGTGCAGATTGCCAAGTGTGTGTGCCCTCTACCCATGGAAAGCCAGCTTGAAAGGCAAATATGAGTGCCCATTTATTCTGACTATTGTCATCACAGAGGTATTTTTACCTTCCAACCCTGGAAAACATTCCAGCCATTTTGCATTTATGTGCAGTGCATCATGAGACATTCCAGATGTATCCAGCATCCAGGGAACCAGGGACAAAACAACCCCAAGGTAATTATGACCTTTGCAGCTACTGGTAATGTATAGTCACCAGATCTTCTATTGGAAGGCTGTAGACATTTGATGTGACAATCTTAGCCCGAGGAAGCGCTGTTTTTCCAGGAGGTCAGGAGGACTGGAAAGTCTGGAATATGGTTTGTGCCTCTTGTGACCTCACTCCTCTTTTGTGCAACTCACCCCTGTGAATAAGCTGATACCACCACAGCTTGTGGTGGTGATGGTTCTCCTCTTCTGACGTGCTGTCAGATAGATCCAATATACTATCTATCCTGTTCTTGTCAGCATGAAAGCTTCAACAGCTGAAAAAAGGATGTATCCATGTAAGGTTTTTCGTTTGTCAGCGGGACCAGAGACACCAGCCGTAATCAGTGAGGTTTTATTCCGATAATGACAAGTAATGACGGGTAATGACAAGTTTAAACACCCACTTGCACCAGGGCTCAATCTCTCAGTTTCCCGAGCCCTGTGGAATCCACGCTAGATAGCAGTGGAAAATCATAATCTAATCAGGGTCAGCATGGCTTCATGAAAGGGAAATCGTGTCTGATTAATTTATTAGAATTTTTCGATGAAGTCTCAACCAGAGTGGATAGAGGGGAAGTAGTAAATGTGTTGTGTGTGGACTTCCAGTAGGTGTTCCACAAGGTACTTCACAAAAGGTAAGAGCCCATGGTGTTGGAGGTAGTATATTGACATGGATAGGATATTCCCCCTAGAATTTGGGGGCAGTTCACTGTTTACATTTAAGACAGAGATAAGAATTTTTTTCTCTCAGAGGGTCATGAGTGGTGGAGGTATGGGAGTGAGTGAGTGAGTGAGTGATCGAGTGGAGGTGTGGGGTGAGTGAGTGAGGGTGTGAAAGTGAGTGAGTGGGGTTATGGGAGTGAGTGAGTGATTGAGTGAGTGGATGGGGGTGTGTGTGAGTTTGCCTTAAGCCCAGTCTCAGTTTTCTCACTCACTCTCACCACTATACACCAGCACACACCCAAAACACTCCCACCCACATCCACCAACTCTCTAACATTCTGGTCATTTTTACTGCTTACTTTTTTTTAACCCAACAATTTATTCTTACGATATTGCTTTACATTTGCTCAGCAATTGTTTTTCCTTCAAATCTCTCTTTTTTTCTGAAATTCAGTTTATTGTTTTGCCAAACCAGCTTTGCAAAATTTTTGCTCCAAAAGTAAAAGAAGTAAAGTTTATTTATTAGTCACAAATAGGCTTACATTAACACTGCAATTAAGTTACTGTGAAATTCCCCTAGTCGCCACATTGCGGCGCCTGTTCCTCAGCCGTTGAGTAAGAAAAATTTACATCATGGCCCCTGGAGGGACAAGCTTGCTCATCAGGGTGGTATCGGCTGCTGCTGCACCCTGTAGATGAATCAATGGAGACTCATGCCTTCCTGAAGAGTTCACACCCACCCCATCCTCAACCTGCCACTGGGAAACGGCTGCAGGTAGCTAAACTGTCCCCCGCTGCCTCGGGAAACCTGAAGGCTGACAGGAAAAACCTTCAAAGACCTCAAGAAACATATAATTGGTGCCATGTTAAAGTAGCTAAAGATCCTGTCTACCTGAGACTTCGCTACAATATTGCCTGCAGTTAATTCTTGTGTGCGTGTTTTACTAAAATAAACCTTCAAAATGTTTTAACCATTTACATTCTGAAGATCTTTGACACCTGGCACACTTTCCTCTGACTCCTTTTCTAAACAACATTTAGCAGTTTTTAAATGCTATAATTGCATTATTTTTCTAATGGATGAAGAGCTTTATTCAGGTGACCCAACCCTGCTGGGCTACCAATACTCCTCCCCCCCCCCCCCCCCCCCCCTCAAAAAAAACCAGTCCCATCTCGGAGACAATAGGCCAGGAGGGAGCCAGGGAACCATCGTACAAGCGGCAGCATGAGATTCCAACACCCAACTCAATTTCTAGCCCTGGCAAGGCCTAAAAGTCTAGCCGATGGTGTCTTCTTTGTGCAGGAGCCATGCTAATCTTCTCTGTATTGTTCCAATTTTAGTAAATGTGCTGCCGAAGAGAGCACAACTGTGTCTGGTGTAAACAATGTGTTACTCATCAGATGACACAAAAGTTCTTCTCGTGGTATTTCAGAAAACGCCTGTTCCCGTCACTGATCACATTGTAGCGCTGGTCTCAGTTCATTCAATAGCCTGGGGAATATGCATCATGTGGATGCTTGTATTAAGCCAGACAGGCCTGGAAGAATTGACTTTGATCCTTGGACAGTGTTTGAAGTGGGGTGGGCACTGATTGCTACACAGTTGCAATGTTAGCTTATTGGACACTACGTAGAACTGCTACTTGTTCTTCATTTGGTCAAACTACCAAATGCTGCGCAGACACACCAAAAGCAAGAGACAAACTTGAGACCTGGTATAAAAAGCATCAGTTCTTATTTATTTCAAATATAAACCAGTATTGATTAGCAGTTGGTTTACAAACTTCATTTGGGCGATCCACAGGTGGACAGTGGCTGCCACTGTACCCAAGCCGACAGGAGGGCCTCTGAGCCTGCCTGGAGCACTGACTACTGCTTCAATCACCCAAGTCTCCCACAATCACCCAAGATCCTGCTTCGTCCCACTTACTGTTTAGAGATCGATAGAAAGACTTTCAAACAGAAGAGAAAGAAGAACGCTTAAATGAGTAGAAAGAGACAGCGTGAAAGAGGGGGGCAGGAATGAAGGATCAGGGAGGCATAAGTGAAAGACAAAGAGGCAGAAATGAAGGAAGAAATTGAGAGTTAAAAACTAAAGGGACAGAAGTGGGTTGAAGTGAAGAAACAGAGATAAAAGTGCAGAAGGGAGGTAGAAGGGAAAATGTGGGTTAAAAGTCAAAGGAGTGTAAATGGATTTGAAGAAATTTTAAAATAGATTGGGCGTTGGAAAAAGGGTTGAATCATTATAATTACATCTTACTCGGGAGTGATTTCATCATGCACAATAATGAATGTGCCACAAGGGACTAGCTTATTGCTCCAAAGGTCAGACACATTTACACTGAATACGTTAGGCCTACATTTACAACTGTATCATCCATCTTGCGTGAATATTTAATTCAGTCACACCATACAAAAATAAAATTAAAATATACTGTCAGATTCATGACTACATTCAAACTCCAATTGTGTACAATTCTATTCCATTCCAATTCTCTTTCCGCACCTAGTGGTGCACTGAGGCAGACGTTTGTCTGTTTCCATAGCTAGTAATTCCCGGAACAGGTCACTAGCCAGGGGCTTATAGCTTGAGGGACACAATTACCCATCAAGCATGGCTGATCTTTGAATGTTAAATGTGATTCGTATTCGTGACATTTTTACTTGAAACTGACATTACCAAAAATAAACTCATGGAGGCGATCCCTTTTCTATTTATAGGCTGATCAAAGGGGGAGACGATGGCCTAGTGGTATTATCACTAGATTATTAATCCAGAAACTCAGCTAATGATCTGGGGACCCAGGTTCAAATCCCGCCACGGCAGATGGTGGAATTTGAATTCAATAAACCATTGCCGATTGTCAGAAAAACCCATCTGGTTCATTAATGTCCTTTAGGGAAGGAAATCTGCTGTCCTTGTCTGGTCTGGCCTACATGAAAAAACTATTTGTGTGTTTGGAAGGATTTATAGGTTGACACACTGAACCTGGTTGATCATGTTACAAATACACCTTACTTGGTCATCAAGTCCCAGGGTGAAAATTGAACCTGGAGCATCTCAGAGGCAGGGCACTACCCACTGTGCCACAGGACCAATTGTGTATGATGCATGCTATCAAGTATTTGTAGGTAGCAAATTTATAGCAGTCAGTGAGGGAGGTTTCCAAAGGGAGTCTGGAGTGACTCAATGGGTAGTTCTCTTGCTTCTAAGCTGGAAGGCCTTGAATGCAGGTCCCACTCTAAGAATTGTTAGCTGTGAAATAACCTAGCTACTGACGCAGAGAGACCAGTGTGTGTTGGTGTCAGTCTATAGCCCAGAAATATGAGGTGAACTGGCAGCAGGAAGAGCACCTGAGTATTAAAAAAGCACACCTGCCAAAATAAAGCGGTGGTTGATATGAACGTAGGAAAAGCTAAACGAGCAAGAATTCTGGATGCCACGTTAGCAAAGTCATAATAATTTTAAGACTATTTTGGTGAGTGACAATTCTTTTTAAAAATTCAGAAATAAACAATGTTCAAGATAACACATCATAATAATGGATTGAAGAGAGTAATTTCAATCTGGAGATAAATATCAAGGATTCAGCTAAAGTTTATATGGAAATCATGTAACATTATAACATTAGCCAAATTGTTGATTACAAAATTTCTTGCAAATACAACTACCTAGATTTAACTTATGAATAATTTGAACTTATTTAGCTAACAGTTTATTAGCACACCTTCCAATCCAACATCCTGTATGTAGGCTTAATTATATAAAAGCTTTATAATACATAGAAGCTATTATATTTCAGTACCAATATGCTATTGGGAAAACTAAGATTTGTGTGATAGTGTGAAATAGGTGATAATGAGTCAGCAGCCTATTTTACATTTCTCTTGCTTTATCCTACCTTAAGCTACTTGAGAGAGTAGCAAACAAGCTGCCTATTTACTATCGCTCATTTAACATTAGTGCATTAAGTCAAGATATAACCCAATATCGATTTCTCACATACTGGTAATATTCCATTCGTCAAATTAAATTATTTACAACACTCCTACCATAGCTGCAAACCAATTGTGTTTTGCTACAGGATGGAACGCTCCTCAGACACAACACAACATTGGAAAAGTGTGCTAACACATTTTGGTAGGAAAAATGAGCAGAGGCATTACAGGCTAAATGGTACAATGTTAAAGGACAGAGTGACCTGGGGATGTTTGCGCACAAATAGGTGAAGGTGGAAGGACAGGTTAACATGGCAGTTAACAAAACAGATACGATCCAGAAATTTATAAATACAGGTACAGAGTACAAGGGGCAGAAAATTATGCTAACTCTATAGAAAACATTAGTTTTATATAATACCGTACAGACACAAGGTGATTCACACAAGAACCAGAGTGGACTTTGTTTTAATGCAACAAGTGGTTCAGATTTGGAAAGCACTGCCAGACAGGGTGGTGGAAACAGATTCAATAGCAGCTTCAAAACGGAATTGGTTACATGCTTAAAAGGAAAGAAAAACAAGATTATGGGGATTTGCTCTGCAAAGGAGGTAATTCTGGACAGCACACTTTAGGACAGATGTGAAAGGATTGCAGAAGGTACGGCGGAGATTTACTAGAATACATCTAGAAATGAGATATCATGTTTTGTGAGTAATGTGAGATTGTTCTCCTTACAGTGGAGGGGGCTAAGAGGAAATTTGATAAAGGTGTCTATGAAATCATGAAGGATTTAGATAGAATAGATAAAGCAAAACTGTTTCAAATGGCTGTCGGGTCAAGAACAAGAGAGCACAGACACAAGGTGACTGGCACAAAAACCTGGTTAGCACTGCTGCCTCACAGCGCCAGGGACCCGGGTTCAATTCCCGGCTTGGGTCACTGTCTGTGCGGAATTTGCACATTCTCCCCCTGTTTGTGTGGGTTTCCTCCAGGTGCTCCGGCTTCCTCCCACAGTCCAAAGATGTGCGCGCAAAGATGTCCAAAGGGCCATGCTAAATTGCCCCTTAGGGTTAGGAGAAGGGGGACTAGCTAGGGTAAATACATGGGATTATGGGGATAGCGCCTGGGCGGGATTGTGCAGATTTGATGGGCCAAATAGCCTCCTTCTGTACCGTAGGATTCTATGATTTCTATGAAATTCCTCGCTACTATAAAATACCGAAACATATGCACACTATTGCTGAAAAATGAGAGTTTTTTGGTTGTAGCTTTTCATCTTGAACTCAACAGGACAATTCGTGAGAATGCCAAATGTAAAGGGAACAGCAATTTATACTGTAAGAGAGGAGAGTGCTTATCGGTTAGCAAGTGGATTCTGATTGGTAGAGGCAAATGCACTAGTTGATAATGGGTGACAGTTAACTACAAGGATAGGGTTGGAGAGTGGGCCTGGGTAAGATGCTCTTCGGAGAGTCGGTGCCGACTCGATGGGCCGAATGGCCTCCTTCTGTACTTGTAGGGATTTTATGATTCTATGACTGTTTGAAATTAAAACCAGGCAGTTTGACTCTGATTGCTCAAGGCATTGTCCAGATGAGTGCAAGATAACAAAGTCCAACAGAATAAATATTTTTTCAGCAATAATCAAGTTCTGCCAGGCGCTGGTGATTCCAATCCCAGGATCTTAAAAGAATCAAGGGAAAAATTGTACAGCATTGATCATAATTTCCAAAGTTCTCTCGAGTCAGAAATTGTGATTTTGAGTTAGAAAATTACAAATATCACTCCATTATTTAAGGAGGGAGGAAGGAAGGAGCATGACAACTACAGGCCTGTTAGTTCAACATTAATTGTTGAGAAATTACTAGAATGTATCATCATAAACAGAGTGGCTGAGCACTTGGTCATACATCAGTTGATTAAAGAGAGTCACTGTGGTTGTGCAGAGTTAGTCCATGTCTGGCTAATCTTGCTGGATTTTGTTTTAAAGAGGTCACTAGTATGGTGGATAGCATAATATCTTGGGACATTGCCTGTATGAATTTCTTAAAGATATTTGATCAGCTTCTGTACAAGAGACTTATGGCAAAAATAAACATGAAATTGTAGGTAGTCTTGTGACATGGGCCAGTAATTGACTTTGGAGGGTTCGCTCTCTGCTTGGCAAGATGTGTTAAGTGATATTCTCCAACGTTCAGTATGGGGGCTTCTACTTTTACCACACAATATTGACTTGTTGAAGAAATAGAGAACTGCATATGCAAATTGAAGATGACACTAAATTAGGAGGTATGGTAAATTGGCTAGATGAGAGTAGAAAGGTACTCAGGGACACAACAAACAAAATGAATGGGCAAAACAAGGCTGATGGAGTTCAATTCGGAGAAATATAAGGACTCTGTATGAAAAACAAATTGGAATATTTTCATAATGGTGGCACTGCGAATGAGCAAATTGACTTAGTTGTCCATGCATGAATTAGGAACAAACAAATTAGGGGCAGGAGTAGGCCATTGAACCCCATCGAGCCTCTTCCACCATTCAACAAAATCATGGCTGATCTGATTTTGGCCTAAAATCTACATTCCTGCCTGCTCCTGATAACTTTTGACTCCCTTTTTAGTGAAGAATCTATCCATCTCTGCCTGAAAATATATTTAACCCTGACTCCATTGTTCTCTGAGGAAGGGAGCTCCAAAGACCCACAACCCTCAGAGAGAAAATATTTCTGCTCATTTCCATTTTAAATGGAAGATCCCTTATTTTAAAACCGTGTCCGCCAAGTACAAGTCTCCCTCACAAGAGGAAAGATCCTTTCTGCATCCACCCTGTCAAGTCTCTTCAGGATCTCACATGTTTCAATAAGATCGCCTCTCATTCTTCTCAACTCCAATGGGTACAGGCCCAGTTTGTTCAATCTTTCCACAAAGAATAACCTCCCCCCCCCAGCACCCCCATCCAGGTATCAATTGAATGAACCTTCTCTGAACTGTTTCTCACACATGTATACCCTTTCTTAAATAAGGAGACCATGATTGTACAAAGTACTCCAGATGTAGTCTCACCAATGTCCTGTACAACTGCAGGAAAACATCCCTACTTTTTTATTCCATTCTCCTTGCAATAAATGACAACATGCCATTCACCTTCCTAACCATTCGCTGTATCTACATGCTACCTTTTGTGATTCATGCATCAAGACACCCAGTTCCCTCTGTACTTCAGAGTTCTGCCATCTCTCTCCATTTAAACAACATGTTGCTTTTCTATGCTTCCTGCCAAAGTGGACAATTTCATATTTTCCCATATTATACTCCATCTGCCATTTTGTCCCATTCACAAACCTGTTTATATCTCTTTACAGATTCCTTATGTCCTCTTCACAACTTACTTTCCTATCTATATGTTCCTTTCTTTTCTTTGCATACATTTCTAAAAGCATGTGGGCGTGTACAATAAGTAAACAAGTCAGCTAATGGAATGTTAGCTTTTATCTCAAGGGACTGGAATTCAAACGTGAGGAACCTTCATCAGACCCCAACTGGAGTACCGTACTTTGCTTTGAGCACTCGGTCTCAGGAAAGACACAATGATGGGAAGGAATACATTGCAGCTTCATTGGAATGATGATACTATGGTTTAAAGGATTAAATTATGAGAGGTTGTGTAAATTTGGCCTATTCTTGATGGGTGATTGCTTTGAGGTATTTCACTGGGAGATTCAATAAGGTAGATACGGAAAAATGTTTCCTCTGAAAACTGATAAAATCCCTACAGCACAGAAGGAGGCCAATTGGCCCATCAAGCCTGCACCAACAACAATTCCACTCAGACCCTATCTCCGTAACTCCACCTATTTACCCTGCTAATTCCCCCTAACATTAAGGGGCAATTTAGCATGGAAATCCACCTAACCTGCACATCGTTTGGACTGTGGGAGGAAAGCCACGCAGACACGGGGAGAATGTGCAAACTCCACACAGACTGAGGCCGGAATTGAACCCAGGTCCCTGGAGCTGAGAGGCAGCAGTGCTAACCACTGTGCTTCCGTGCTGCCACCTCTGCTGGTGGCGTCCAGAGCAATCAAAAGCAGGAATTCATGAAGCTGTTCTTGACACAAAGAGCACTGAAAACTCACTCCCCAAAAAAGTATGGATGCTGGCTGCATTAAAACGTTCATAGAATCCCAACAGTGCAGAAGGAAGCCCATTGAGTCTGCACTGGCCACAATCACACCCAGGCCCTATTCCTGCAACCCTACATATTTGCACTCCTAATCCCCCTGATACTCGGGTCAATTTAGCATGGCCAATCAACCAAACCCGCACATCTTTGGACTGTGGGAGGAAACCGGAGCAACCAGAGGAAACCCAGATTTCTCAAGACTGAGATTGATAGCATTTCTTTAGTTAAGGGTATGGAAGAATACACAGCAAAGAAGGATAATTACAATTGAAGTACAGATCAGCCATCATCTAATTGAATGGTGGAACAGGTTTAAGGGCTGGACAGCCTACTCTTGTTCCTATGCTTATATATAAATCAGGGTAAGAAGTCTCACAACACCAGGTTGAAGTCCAACAGCTTTATTTGGTAGCAAATACCATAAGCTTTCGGAGCATGCTGCCCCTTCGTCAGATGGAGTGGTCTCTGTTCTCCAACAGTGCACAGACACAGAAATCAAGTTACAGAATACTAATTAGAATGCAAATCTCTACAGCCAGCCAGGTCTTAAAAGGTACAGATAATGTGGATGGAGGGAACATTAAACACAGGTTAAAGAGATGTGTATTGTCTCCAGACAGAACACAGACAACCTGGTGTTGTGAGACTTCTTACTGTGCTTACCCCAGTCCAACGCCGGCATCTCCACATCATATATATAAATCAACACACACACACGCCACCTATTATACAGATAATTATCATTCAATAGGCTGATGCGAGGCAAAGAAATGTTAAAGGGCGGTTGCTCCACCACCACAGCTCACTGACATGTACAATCCCATAACAAACTGAACCATTCATCTCCCATGTGTAACAAAACCGCTACTAATCATTGTTCTATTTTTAACTCACTAGTAATGTTATTTTCCAGTCGTAATGGTTTTGGTAAGGTGAATCATCACCTGATGCCATCAGTCCTTGCTCAATATCATATGCTGTGTATCGATCAACCTATAAATAGAACCGGGATCGTCTACGTGAGTTTCTTTTGGGGTAACAACAGCTTCGAGTAAAAATGTCGCTAATGTGAGTCACGTTCAAAATAAAGCTGTCGTTTCAGAGTGTGACTGGCAAACGACTTGGTTTCTATCTAAGTTTCTTTCAGTTCAGGTTGCAGGACCAGAGGACAAGCAGTTAGATTGCCATGTGATTTCCAAACCTTTTCATACACAGACTTGTGTCAATCATCACCTTACTCGTATTAAGTTGATCTTTCTCGACATCCTAGCTATGACTGTAACACTATATTCTGCACCCTCACCTTTCCTTCTCTATGTACAGTATGCTTTGTCTGTATTGCGCACAAGAAACAATGCTTTTCACTGTATGTTAATACATGTGACAATAATAAATCAAATCAAATACTACGGTAGCCCACAATACTGGCAGCATCCATTGTCTGTGTTACCTGATACACACGCCAATCACAGCCATCCGCTGTTTTAAACGTAAAATTTAAATGCACAACCTATCATTGAAGCTAAGAGTCGCAATACTTTCCTTAACCTGATGGAGAAAGCACAGCAACTTCCTGGGTTTAGCAAAGAAAGCTTGGGTCAAACGTTATCAAGTGTCGTTCAGCCACTTACCTCGCTCTGCCCTCTGAACCTCATGGGGAATCAAGGGGCTGAAAAATGAGGCTTAAAGTGAAGCGATACATTTTTCACCGATAGGTCTTGCAGTGTGGAGCAGACTTGGTCCGCCAGCGACTGTGCTGCTGGCATGAAGGCGACGATACAGGAAACGGGCTGAGTTTCGATTCTCGACTCGAGGTGGCCCAAGCTGTCATTGCTCGGAAGTTACCTCACTCCAGTTTCATGTAAATAACACAAGGAAAACAAACAGCAAGGCGTGATCCTCCACTCATTCCAATGGCATTATTCAAAGCATCTGCGCTCAATCTGAGTGCCTGACTGCGCTTTGTCTTGGGTTTGAGATTGTGACAGAGAGCAGTGAGTGATGAGAATTAATAATCGCTGCAACATTTCAGATGTGATCCTGGAAGCAGCGCTGAATAACGCCATCTTTGTGTGGGGCAAAGCACTGAGGCCAAAAAGTTACGCTTCTATCCAATAAAAATGATGACATTTGCCATTGTTTGAATCCGATTCAAATGCACGCGTAATTCAGGTTTCCTTGGCCCTGGACATGTTCTAGAAATGCAACTTTCAGAGATATACCTGACAGGCATCTGAACAAATTCTATTCACATGGTGCCTTTAACATAATAGAACATCCCAAGGTACTTCACAGGAGTCTGAGGAATTAATTAACCATTACACGCAGCCATATGAGGTTATTAGGTTAATCATAGAAAATCATAGAAACCCTACAGTGCAGAAGGAGGCCATTCGGCCCATCGAGTCTGCACCGACCACAATCCCACCCAGGCCCTACCCCCACATATTGACCCGCTAATCCCTCTAACCTACGCATTTTAGGATTCTAAGGGGCAATTTTTTTTTTTACCTGGCCAATCAACCTAACCCACACATCTTTGGACTGTGGGAGGAAACCGGAGCACCCGGAGGAAACCCACGCAGACACGAGGAGAATGTGCAAACTCCACACAGACAGTGACCCAAGCTGGAAATCGAACCCAGGACCCTGGAGCTGTGAAGCAGCAGTGCTAACCACTGCGCTACCGTGCCGCCCAGTTTTAGATGACAAAAATTTGGTCAAGGAGCGTCTTAAAGCAGAAAAGAGAGGTAAATGGATGGAGAGGTATAGAGAGGGTATTCCAGAGGTTGAGAGCCTGCCAGCTAAAGGCACAGAACTCCTACAGTGCAGAAGGAGGCCATTCAGCCCATCAAGTCTCCACCAACTATCTGCTGGAGTATCTTATCCTTTTCCCCAGTCATCAATGTTAGAACAGTTAAAATTGGGGCCAAACAAGAGGCTAGATTGAACGCAGACATCTTGAATGGTTGTGGAGCTGGAGGAGAAGACAATAAATGGGAAGATATGAGGCCATGGGGAAGATTTGAAAACAATAATGAAAATTTTAGAATCAAGGCGTTGCTTCACACAGGTAACTGAGTTATTGAAGACCTTGAGCTTAGAGAGGGAATGTGGGAGGTCAGCTACAATTGCATTGGAATTGCCAAGTCTAGGGTCACAAAGGCAAAAGTGAGGGTTTCAGTGACAGATGATCGGAGATGAGACAAAGTCGTGCCATGTTACAAAGGTGGAAATCAGCAGTCCCAGTGATGGCATGGAAATGAGGTCAGAAGCTCACCTCAGGGTCAAATATGATGGGCCACACGGTAGCACAGTGGTTAGCACTGCTGCCTCACAGCACCAACGACCCAGGTTCAATTGCGGCCTCTGGTCACTCCCTGTGTTTGCACTTTCTCCCCATGTCTGTGTGGGTTTCCTCCAGGTGCTCCAGTTTCCTCCCACAGTCCAAAGATGTGTGGGTTAGGTTGATTGGCAATGCTAAATTGACCCTAGTGTCAGGGTCAATTAGCAGGGTAAATGTGTGGGATTATGGGAATAGGGCCTGGGTGGGATGTGATCAGTACAGATTCGATGGGCCAAATTGCCTCCTCTGTACTGTATGATTCTATGACAGCAAGACTGTGAACAGATTGGCTTAAGCTCAGACTGATGCCAGGGAGAGGGATAGATACAATAGTTAGGGAATGAAGCTTGGATTGGGAACCAGAAACAACGGATCTGGCCTCAGAACGTGTAACTGGAGGAAATGTCTGCTTATTCAGTGCTAGATGTCAGATAAGCAGTCTGATAATTTAGTAACAGTGCAGGAGTCAAGAGAGGTCGTGGTATAATAAGAGCCGGATGCCATCAGCAAATACGTGAAAACTAACACTGTGCCTTCAGGTAATGCCACTGAGCAGTAGCATGAAAATGAGAAATAGGAGGGGTCAAGGAGAGATTCTGGGAGGCAGGAGAACCAGAGATAAGTGCAGCAGCAGGAAGAGAAACCATTGCAAGTGGTCCTCTGCTATGGCTCAAGACATAAGAATGGGACTATTGACAGAAATTCCACGCGGCTAGATGACAGTGAAGAGGCGTTGGAGGAGGATAAGTTTAAGTTTATTTATTAGTGTCACAAGTAGACTTACGTTAACACTGCAATGAAGTTACTGTGAAAATCCCCTAGTCGCCACACTCAGGACCCTGTTCGGGTACACTGAGGGAGAATTTAGCATGGCCAATGCACCTAACCAGCATGTCTTTCAGACGGTAAGAGGAAGCCTGAGCACCCGGAGGAAACCCACGCAGACATGGGGAGAACGTGCACACTCCACACAGACAGTGACCCAAGCCAAGAATCAAACCCGGGCCCCACCGCTGTACCACCATGCCGCCCTTGCCGATAGTGACATTAGCGATGTCAAAGACTGCAGACAGATCGAAAGACATGAGAAGAGATAATATACTGTTGCCACAGTCACATAGCAGAATATTTGTGACTTTCTTAAGAGCTGTTTCAGTTCTATGACAGGGACATAAATCTGATTGGTGGGATTCAAACATGAGAGTTCTGGAAAGATGGATACTGGTTTGAGAGAATTCACATTCAAGGACTTGAAGAGGAAACGGAAATTGGAGACATGATGGCAGTTTACAAAATGCGTGATTGATTTTTTTTTAAAAGGAGAAATTACTTGTAGTGGAATTTCCTCCTGATTTGCACCAGAGATCAGGGTTGGCAACTCTGGTTGGAATCAGTAATGAATCTAGTAAGTAATTCAGGGGAACCTCTTCATCCAAAGAGTGGTTAGAATTTGGAATTCACTGCCATAGGGAATAGTTGAGAATAGGAAATATACATTCAAGGAGAAGCTAGATATGAATATGAGAAAGATACAGAATGGTATATTGATGGAATTAGAAGAAGAGTAGCTGCGAAAAGCATGGATCTATTGGGTTTTATGGCCCATTTACGTGCTGTACGTAGCTGGTAATACTTTGCAGTAAAGCCTCAGGCAGATCCTGCTGTTGCAGAAAGATGTATGTTATTTTAAAAACTTGAAAAATCTGCTGCTTTTCTGCTATTCCTCTAAAGGAAATGGTAAATTAAAAAAATACTTTGGGCTCAGTGCAGAGTGATTTGAATTAATTACTCTAAATTACTGTGACGAGATAAGTGCTACTTAGTTTCCAGCCTCACGCAGATAAGGAATTATTTCCCCATACCTTACATATTTACCCTACCAGAGTATCTTGAGGTCCAATTGGATCTGTTCCAAGCAATTATGCTAGTTGATGGTACTGATTCATAGGAAATTCATTGTGCTTATGCCATTTAACTTGCAGGGAATCTTGGACAACTTCACCCCTATTAAATAGGCAGTTTTGAGAGCAATTTCCCAAAATTGACTTTGCATCTATTCCCACAACTTACCCATCCTTCAGGAAATTTGCCATTCTTAGGCCTTCCCTTCCTTAAGAGTGGAAGTGAGCACATTTTTGGATTTTTAGTCACTTTTCCACAAAACAGGTTTTGAAAAGTTAAATGTAAAATATTTTTACAGCAAATGTATTCATACATCCTTAAAAAAAAGAGGTGGAGACAAATTTGAAGCTAATCCATGCAGATTGCTCTCATTGGATTGTGCCAGGCATACTTACGGACATACTTGGAATAAATTCTGCATAGAGTTTTACAGCACAAAAACAAGCCCTTTGGACCATTGTGTCTGTGCGTTGGCCATCTAGTTGCAGACTCATTAATTTAAGGATGTCAGGGCCTTCAAATTTAGTGATTGGTATAATGGCGTGGGATGTCTTGTTGTGCTGTGGGCACTGCCTCTGAGCCAGACACTCCAGGCTCAACTCCTACTCTAGTACTTGATTTTCAAGGAAGATGCATTCATAACACAGTCAAACAGATTGAATATCAACTTGCATCTTTCCAACATGTGCTAATGGCAGGTGATAAGAGAGAACTAGAGTCCTAGTCATCCATTTGATCTATGAGAAATTGGAGCCTTGGCCATAACTATCCATGGTTCCAGGATGCAACATGCATATAAAAGTATATATTGCCACAGCGACTCAGACTGCTTAGGAGGCCAGTTGGTTCAACTGGCTGGGCAGTTGGTGGAGAACAGATAGAATCATAGAATCATACAGTGCAGAAGAGGCCTTTTGGCTCATTGTGTCTGCACCAACACAAGGAACACCTGACTTCCCACCAAATTCAGTTCGAAAGGTGTGCTGGTTAGGTGCATTGGCCATGAACAGGCACCGGAGTGTGGTGACTAGGGGATTTTCACAATAATTTCAGTGCAGTGTTAATGTAAGCTTACTTGTGACACTAATAAATAAAGTTAAACCTTGGCCTATAGCCTTGAATGTTATGATGGGTGCCAACAACATGAGTTTCAATTCACATTCCAGCTGGGGTGCATTTGGGACCTGCCTCCTTATCCTACCCATGGTAACACAAGTGGGTCGGACCTGCCTTTGGACAAAGAACTGAAGAAGATAATAGTGTTAGTGGCCAATCAGTTCTGTTGGTTATCTATTGACACTGACATGTTTGCTGAATCCACTGTGATTGTGGTGCTTCTCAAGAGTCATTCAACATTAAAATTGATTCGGCCATCAGATACTGTATTTGTGCCTTTGTGTCTTCAGTCACAACTTCCCTTAGGAACTAAATGCTCCACATCTTGAGCTTCTGTAAATCTTTTGCAATTGCAAATCAGACTGAATTGTAAAATTTAATAGAATATTCCTCAGCTTAAAGTCTTTGTTTCTTTTCATTAGCATGATGGAAAATGAAAAGCTAAATTCTTACACCAAGGCTACAAGACTAGTGACTGAAGGACAATATAATGTTATAACTGTATAACTGTTGTGCAGAGTGATCTGGAAGGCAAAATCTAGAATAATATGTAGGGTTGTAGTTCTACTTTGATTATCCACCAAATCAGAATTTTCAATAATCTCTTAGGCAATACATTAATAAAATCAAACACAAATTATTAATACATATATGAAGTTTTCAACGGCACAATTTGAAGAAGAAAATTGGTGTTCTTCCACTGCCATGGCCAACATTCATTTCTTAGTCAACATAACTGAAAACAGATTATGTGGTCAATTATCACATTGTTGCATTTGGGATCTTGCTGTGTGCAAGCTGGCAACCACAATTTTACAATGACTTTACAATGGTGACCACCCCCTTTCCCCACCCTCAAACCTCTCTTACCCTTCTGAGGGTAATAATTTTGCTTCTACTATCAGGTCTATTGAACTTAGCCACCACACTGCCCACCATGTCCCAGATACCTTGACTAGCTTAACCAGGAACGCAGCATCTGCACATCCCAGTGTGGTGTGGTCTCCCTTCTCTAGTTATAATCTCCAATATCTAAATTGCTCCACCTTAAAACCAAAATGCCAAATAGGCAGTAGAACTAGAAACAGGTATTGCTAAAGGTTATTTGAGATTCCTCTCTTAATATACTATCATAAAAACAATGTCCCTTTAAACTGCTCATGTATTTAAGGCAACAAGATATAACTTTTTGGTCACCGAAGGCAAGGTCCAAGTCAGAGCAATGACAGAAACGCAATGCTCATTATTTGCCCACCTAAATGTCTCAATTTGTGAGGTTGTGAGAAGGCAGTTCATGGGCTTCCCAACCAGACTTTCAGGTAGGAATCTGATAAGTCCCCACCCATCATCTTCCCACCTGATTAAATTACCCCACCACCAAACCCACTAGTGGAAGCGAACTCTTACCGGCCCTGAAAAACTTACTTTATATTTATGGAATGTCAAATTTCTCCTCGGTATGATAAAAAAAACCATACATTTTGAAATAAATAAATTTGTTTTATTGTTCCATAAGTGTGTTTATCTTTACTTTAGCTTCTATTTTAATATTGTCCTTTGACAGCACCTTTCAAACCTGGGATCTCTAACACTAGAAAGACAGGTGAGCAGATAGATGGGAGCACCACCACCTGTAAGTTCCTCTCCCAAGTCACACACCATCCTGCTTTGGAACTATATCACTGTTCCTTCACTGTCTGTGGGTCAAAATCCTGGAACTCCCTTCCTGACAACACTGTGGGTATTCCTACAACACTGTGGGGGGGGGGGGATTTTTCCATCCTACCTGTCACAGGAATCATAGTGGGTGGGGGAGGGGGGGGAACCATCCAACGGTCTGTTGACCTTGGGTGGGATTTTCCAGTTTTGGGGCAAGCACAGCCGGAAAATCCCACCCATGGACTGCAGCAGTTCAAGAAAGCAGCACACCGTCACCTTTTAAACCGCAATTATCGGTGGGCAATAAATTCTGGCCTAGCCAGTGATGCCCACATCCCATGAACAAATGTTTAAAAAAACTATCTTGGTATCTGAAAAATTAAATTAAAAGTTAAGGATTTTAAGTGCTTTTAATTACCTGATCTGATGCGTGTGAACACTCAATTTGATGAGTTGCCAACGATTTACTGACATCACCGATGCTGAAAGCCAAGACATTCTTTTCTCTTGACACCAGATTTAAACTGCTGTGGGGAGAGGGGAAATTCCTACCACAGAGGTTGCTAGATCTCCGAGGGCAGCTTTTTTTTTTAAAGTTCAGCAGCAAACACCTCAGCTTTGCCACTTACCTGACTGCAAAACAGACATCGTCAACGTCTCAGAGGTTCTGAAGAAAGGTAATCAATCTTAAATGTTAACTTACATTTTCCTCTCCACTGTTGCTGTTGACCAATATTAGCAACCTTGTCAGCAAAAAAAAGGCTCTTAACGAAGCTAAATCATGTTTTTTTGATGAAATAGCTGGGAATATTTGATTGACAGCAATTCATAGAGATTATCCATCACAGGAAATACAAAAATTGCTGACTGATGCCTGATTAAAATGAAAACTAAACATTTTACTCAAGTAATCCATTCAACCCCACCCGATTGTGCAGAGTTAAATTCAGCTCCCAAATTTTTATTTATGCACGTGATATTTATTTATTGAAGCACCAGAACATTTACTTATTTTCCAGCAACTAATCACAAAAATCATAACCTGATTCAGGCACCATGCTGCTAATCCCACCATCTCCCACAGCAGAAGACTTTTGCCATGAGCTCCAGGGACTTTTTCTCATCCACCATGAAGTGCTTCAGATTAACCCACCTTGCATTGTATGCCATATTCCTCTGGTGCAAGAATAAGTAAATTAGGTGAAGGATAGCAATTGAGAAGTGTGGGTCGAGTGGCATGGAAGAGCTGAAATGTGTTGGCATTACTCAGTTAAAGTAAAGGGCTGTAAGGTTGTGCATGCAAGTACATGCTTTGGAGTACATAGCTAACCATAGAATGAGACCTTGTGTTAGCGCCCTCCATAACCACACTGCATTGTGAAGAGTTTTTACACAACCATTACTTTTAGAAGGTGGTAAGTGTGTTGGTACAAGAAATAAAAGGGAAACTTTTTATTTAAAGGGTGACCTTGTCTGCGTTGGTCAAGTTATTGAATATTTTGCTGGACTGGAAGTAGAAGCAGGAGTAGGCCATTCAGTCCCTCAAGCCTCTTCTACCATTCAATTAGATCATTACTGATCTATCTAAATGCACTATCCCCATATCCCTTGATGTCTTTACTCTCTAGAAATCTATCAATTTCTGTCTTCAACATACTTAATGAACGTACTCCCAATTGTTGCAGAAAGTGGTGCAAGACACTACATAGAAACCAGAGTATAGGTACCAACCTCCAATTCATATACTTTACATTCTATCTTAATGTGTGTCTTCAGTTTTAAAAATAGTAAAGGTTAATAATTAAATAACAATAAAAAGCTAAAGGAATAATCATAAATAATAGTTATTAATTTACTGATTTGGTTGAAAAGTGAACAGTTTGTGAATTCAATCTCCAAGGCACCAGTAAAAAAATCTCAAAATGAAATTGGATTTCTTATTCAGTTGCAGAAAGCTAGAAGCCTTGACTTATTTGTTACATGGCATAACATTAAAAAAAAACTATTCTTTGGTTTATCCTGAAAAATGCCATACATAAGCTAGTAAATATATTCATATATTGCAACGGGATCTTGATCAATTGGGCCAGTGGGCTGACGAATGGCAGATGGAGTTTAATGTAGACCAGGGGTCTCCAAACTACGGCCCGCGGGCCACATCCGGTCCGCAGCGGGCCACATCCGGCCCGCAGTTTGGAGACCGCTGCTGTAGAGGAAGTGACATGGGCAAGTCAGCCCCAATACATCAAAGGACGTCTAATTCGCTCAGGCTTCCTGCAGTCCGCAAAACCTTTACTTTCTTTAGATACTCTCCAAAATTCTTCCACTAACTTGGCCCGAGCACAAGTAAGTCAAAAGTACCTCAACCACAATTTGTTGAGTGAGCCATTAGATCAGCGGTCTCCAAACTGCGGACCGGATGTGGCCCGCGGGCCGTAGTTTGGATCCTGATGTAGACAAATGCGAAGTGATGCATTTTGGTAGATTGAACCAGGGCAGGACTTACTCAGTTAATGGTAGGCGTTGGGGAGAGTTACAGAACAAAGCGATCTAGGGGTGCATGTTCATAGCTCCTTGAAAGTGGAGTCAGAGGTGGACGGAGTGGTGAAGAAGGCATTCGGCATGCTTGGTTTCATCGGTCAGAACATTGAATACAGGAGTTGGGACGTCTTGTTAAAGTTGTACAAGACATTGGTAAGGCCACACTTGGAATACTGCGTGCAATTCTGGTTACCCTATTTTAGAAAGGATATTATTAAACTAGAAAGAGTGCAGAAAAGATTTACTAGGATGCTACCGGAACTTGATGGATTGAGTTATAAGGAGAGGCTGAATCGACTGGGACTTTTTTCTTTGGAGCGTAGGAGGCTGAGGGGTGACCTTATAGAGGTCTATAAAATAATGAGGGGCATAGACAAGGTAGATAGTCAATATCTTTTCCCAAAGGTAGGGGAGTCTAAAACTAGAGGGCATAGGTTTAAGGTGAGAGGGGAGAGATACAAAAGTGTCCAGAGGGGCAATTTTTTCACACAGAGGATGGTGAATGTCTGGAACAAGCTGCCAGAGGTAGTAGTAGAGGTGGTTACAATTTTATCTTTTAAAAAGCATTTAGATAGTTACATGGGTATGATGGGTATAGAGGGATATGGGCCAAATGCGGGCAACTGGGATTAGCTTAGGAATTTTTTTTAAAAAGGGCGGCATGGACAAGTTGGGCCAAAGGGCCTGTTTCCATGCTGTAAACCTCTATGACTCTATATCCATTTAGTCTTGCCCCCACAAAGTCTGCATTTCTTTCAAAGCAAGACAAAGTTTTTATTATTTCAACACTTTGAGATACCCAATTTATGCCAGTAAAAGTTTATACAAAATGGAAAATGGATTTTTTTTGCCACAGACAAACTAGTACAATACAGTAACAGCATGTAAACCAATCAACAGGCACAAATATAGACCAAGAACCAATATGCAATGGATACTTTGCAAAAATTCTCTATGTTACACAATTTTATTTTCTTTGCAAAATGTTAAAGCACCCCCCCCCCCGCAATAAGTTTCAGCTGAAACACTTTTGCTCACATTCTAATTTCACATACAGTTATTTTATTCTGCAGCATTCACAATTTGTACAATAACATCCCATTTTCTTTATCATCAGTCTCTCATTTCCCAACATCTTCAGTCAGATTTAGCCAACGCAATTCCTTTTCATGCTTTGTCAGGAAAGGATCCCTCAAGGAGGATGCCCCACCCCCCCCCGCCCCACCTTTCAGATAATTGCCACCCTCTCCAAACAAATTAATCAACTAGATTGCGCTCTGTGATAGTCCAACATGATAAGGCGCTACATAAATGCAAATCAAGATCCCTTTTTCTTTGTTTCAAAATGTATTCTGAAAGCTGTAAGAAATGAAAACTCCATTCAAATTGCAGCAGTTACATTAAACAAATACACTTGTCACTTAAAAGTGATTGGATTTTTTTTTTAAAAAATGAACAAAAATCCTAACAAAGAAATAGATAAATATCGAAAGATTACACAGAATTTCCCTGTCATTCATTACAAATAATTTTCATAAAGGAGTTAAAGATCCTATTTTTGGACATTGCCAAGAACGTGAAACACTCCTGAAAATCAGCCAGAAGCATTGGTAATCTTCAGCAAACCCTGATTAAAAACTCACAAAACTTACATTTACTACCTAGAAAATTCATATACAGATAGTATATATAAAATAAACGAGTTCTAGACTGTAATATCATCTCAGGGTTCAGCTGATATGATCAACATTGGAGACCCAGATCATCTTATCACTGATTCCCAGGTTATCTATTATTCAATACAGTGTGGTAGAATATGGGTTTGTGCCAGCAATCTTCCTATCGTGTGCTACTAATCTCAGCCTCAGTAACTGTGAAAAGGTGATGTGTACAGGTCAAATCTATTCCCCCCAAAAAACACCATCTTATTTACAGACTGCTCTCAGATATTTCATCGCAGACAGTTTAAGAGGCAGCTCAGGAAGTGAGCAATCACCCACAGTTTTAACTGTAGTAAACAAATGATTCCATAAGGAGGTGAGGAAGGAATTAAAAATCTTTTCAATTATGAAAGAAATAGTCACAAAGACATTTTCACTTATCGTACTACAGAAGTGAGTACAGGCAACCTATCTTCAGTCAAAGGATTCGATTCAACATTTTATCCTCCAATCATAAACTGACTGATCATTATTCTCATAATTTGCATACTTTTGTATGTTGAGAAAAAAAGTTCGAATTTTGGTGTGAAAGGAAATATGACAGGCCTAAGCTTAAACAGTTAGGATACTGTTCAGCTAAAAGATTGTAAACTTTTCACAAAGTATAGACTATAATAAGAGCACACACTTGTAACAATTTCTTTAAAAATTAGAAAGTTCAAAAATGCTGAACATGAATATATGATTTCAATTTAATGTGGGAGAAAGAAAAATCAGTGATAGTAAAATGATTTCTGATTCATTTCTTTTTACCAGCTTAGCTTATAAGTATTGATCTGATCATTTTAATAAACATACAGCAGTGTAAAAAATGGTATATGATGTGAAAAGCATAACTTGCTACAGAAACACGACTACATCAGATTTGTTTTGTATAGCTCATACATTCAAATAACCACATTTTCACCGTGAATAAAAATGGTACCTTGTACGTGGCTGTCACTAAAGCGCAAATGCAATAATTCTTTTACACATAGTATTTAAATCCATTTTAAAAAACGAATCAGCTTGCTTATAATGTACCCATTTGCCTGGTTTGCCTTTCATCTGTGACAAAATCCTACATCTTTGCAATCATGTATCAGCCTTATTCTAAATACAATGCAGATTGTACAATATTGAGTTGTAAACAAATTACAACAGCCAAATATTTACAAATTCTCCGTATTAATCATGTGATTATCCAAACAGCACAATACAGTAAAATAATTGTTAGAAAACAGTGAGAGCACCTATTGTAAAGTAAAACTGCCATTAATAGTCAATTATAGTTTCTTAAAGCAACCACAAGACAACATTTTGAGTGTAATTAGGTATTAAAGCACACAAAATACAGTGCAGAAAAGCTCTGTAAAATGCATTATAAACAACTCTACCAAGCATATCTGATAAATGTCTTTATTTCTGTACTTAAGCCAAAGTCTGAAAAAGAGTTGAGACACTTGCTCCTGCTCCATGATTCTGCGGCTTCCATTCTAACCAATTACCACTTGGTGGCGCTGCATGGGTTCAACCATAGCATAGCAGAATCCTTGTATTGTTCTCAAGAGTTACATTCAGTAGCAACAAGTCTTTTAAACAAAACATGAGGCTATGGTTTCTGTTCATGTTCTTCGCTTATTGATGTTACCTGTATAGTGGTGTGTCCTTCTCCTGATGTGGTGGTTTCAGAAGATGGTACAGCCATAAGTGTACTTCCTACAGATGCCATCTGGGTAGTGTTATGGAGTGCAGCATTGAGGCCAGGGACTGTAGTGAACAGCTGGATTGGGCTGACTACTTTCAACACTGTGTTACCATCCTGGATGGCAGCCGTACTCAGGACTGCCAGATTGGATGCATCTGGGTGGATCTCAACTGCATTAGGTATTCCTGAGCTTGAAGATGCCAGAACACTGTATCCTCCTATCAGTGGTGAAGCCGTGGCAGTAAACGTTGCTGTGTGTGGTGAAATCTTGCCAACTGCAGAGACTGGAATGGTGGATAGAGTTGCCATTTTTCCTATGTTTGTTAGCTGAGACAGAGGCACTCCAGAAGCCAAGGTAATCTGGCCTGATTGTGATGTTGTGACCATATGAGCTGCCACTGTTGCTGGTCCAGATGTTGCTCTTGTAAGGCGAGGCCGTTTTGAAGGAGGTGCTGCTGCAATTGGAGTCAAGGTCATGAGAACATTGTTTAGGTGCTGGGATTTGTGCTTTAATTCTTTGGCTCGTTTACGATGCTCATCACATTGTTGTTCCAACGCTAAAACAAATATAAAGCAAAACAGAAATGTTTGACGCCTTTCAATAAAATACAAAGATATGAATTTAAAAACTTAAAATCTTAACTTTGTTACAAGCCTTCTACCACAGTACTCTATGTAGAATTACACAGCATGTATAGTACAACACAGGTCATTCATCGCAGCCAATTCATATACTCCACGTGAAATTTCTTCCATCCTGTTTCTTCTAATCTTATCAACATAACCTATTCTTTCTCTCTTATGTGTTCATCAAGCTTCCATTTAAATGCATCTACGCTATTCTTCTGTACTATTCCTTGTGCTAGGAATTTCCACATTCAAAATATTTTCTGGGTAAAGACATTTCTCTGGAATTCCTCACTGAATATTATAGTTACCTATCTTTTAGTTGCCACCTTAGTTTTAGTCTCAACAAGTGGAAATATATTCTCTGTATCTGCAATATCAAAACTTTTCATGATCTTAAAAACCTTGATCGGGTAACTCCTGTTCTTTTTCTTTCTACAGAAAAGAGTCCAGACTTAAATCTTTCCTGATAAGTGTACCCTCCCAAGATCTGATATCATCTATATATATCCCATTTGCACCTTTGCTGTACCTCAATATTCATTTTCTAATATGGAAATCAGAACTATGTACAATACTCAAAGGGTAGTCTAACCAAAGTTCTGTACAAGTTTAGTATAACTTGTTTGCTTCCCAATTCCATTCCTACAGAAATGAAGCAGTGCAGTTTGTTTTTTTGATGACCACGTTAACATTTAGTGATTTGTGGTTCTTTACCCCTGGATCCCTTTGTTCCTCTACCCCATTTATACTCTCTATTTTTCAAGGCGTATTTTTCCTAACAAAATGCAGGTTATATTGTGACATTATCACATGGCAAAATCATTTCTACCCTTAGTTTGGACTAAACTACACATATTGTTTGCTCACAATAATTTCACAATATGACTATCTCACAACCACAATTCATCAAATAACTTCTTAGTCAGGTCTGAGTTATATGCTATTTACTTGCTATTTATATCAAATCCCACTTTATTTAACTGAAAAAGAATGAATGGATTGCCTGAGCTGGATTATTTGCTGAAGGTCTGGTAGGTGTTGTGGTGCAGTGGGCAGTGTTCCTACCTCTGAGCCAGAAGCTCTGGGTTCAAGTCCCACAGTAAGAAGTTTAACAACACCAGGTTAAAGTCCAACAGGTGTATTTGGTAGCAAAAGCCACACAAGCTTTCGGAGCTCCAAGCCCCTTCTTCAGGTGAGTGGGAATTTTGTTCACAAACAGGGCATATAAAGACACAGACTCAATTTACATGAATAATGGTTGGAATGCGAATACTTTCAGCTAATCAAGTCTTTAAGTATTCGCATTCCAACCATTATTCATGTAAATTGAGTCTGTGTCTTTATATGCCCTGTTTGTGAACAGAATTCCCACTCACCTGAAGAAGGGGCTTGGAGCTCCGAAAGCTTGTGTGGCTTTTGCTAGCAAATAAACCTGTTGGACTTTAACCTGGTGTTGTTAAACTTCTTACTGTGTTTACCCCAGTCCAGCGTCGGCATCTCCACTTCAAGTCCCACACCAGGACTTGATGGCAAAAGAATGCATGTTCCATAGAGGGTGCAGCCAAACAGGTTGAATATCAACGTGCAAATCCTTCCAACATATGCCAATGGCAGGTGGTAACAGCAGGTGAGTTTTCTGGTCAGCCATGTGATGGAAATAAAGTTGGAGCCAATACCATCGCTTACCATAGTTTCAAACTACAACATACACGTAAAAGTGCACATTGTCACAACAATTCAAATTTGCCAAGGGCGAGCTCCCTCATTCTTTTGGGGGCAAATCTGCCTCCATTTGTCCTGCTTTAATTTTTCAGCCCTTTAACATGAGGAGCAACTTCCATCTGACTTCAAGGTGAAGACCCTCTTCATAGAGCTGCCAGCTAATCAGAAGCCAGCACCTCTGTGTCACACCAGGGTCGGTTGACAACTGTCAGTATTGCAGGAGTTCTAGGAGGAAGAGGAATCATGTATGGTCCAATACCAAGTATCCAGAATGTTGCCACGGCTAGATTGGCAAGCCTGGTGAGGAATGGTGGGAGGTGGGCATGTTAAACAGGACTTTGGAGGGGGTGAATAAGAGGATGGACATGGAGAGGCAAAACTGTTTGGGGGGCAGGGGGGGACACTAATTAGCATGTGGACCTGGGAAGGAGGCGCCATCCTCAGCCTTTTCCCCAACAGCCCACAAAGTTCCTGCCAGGCTACATGTTGGGCAGATTTCTCCCGCCACCTGTTAAATTGGAGATGCAGCATGATAAGGCCTTAGATTGGGCATTAATTGTCCACTTAGGGCCTCAAGCATGTGGCCCAACCCACTGTCATAAAACTGTTTTGGAAGAAATGTTATCAGTTTAGGAAGAAATGTTTGGAACAATTCACAATTGCTTAATCACAACATTTTCCCTCTTGCTGATGAAGCTATACTATTATAGTCCAGATCTTTCAGTCAATGTCAGAGAGGGACCACCCAAACTGAGTGCAATTTGAATTGCCCACTTAACAATTTAATGTAGAGCCATTGCACCTTCCGTGCCGGCTCCTGCAGGAATGAACAGAGTTGGACGGTCAAGCTTGTAATCCTAGTGCAATCATGCCCATTCTCATCATGAACTGAAGACATGTTCCTAAGGCCTGTCTTCAGTTCATTGACTTCTACTGTTTTTAAACGGAGCGGTTTAATCCCAACACTGCATAACTTCCCCTCACGGCACCCCTCTCCCTCACCTCCAGAAAGCATAATTTTCTTTTCTCGCTACCCCACCTCCACCGACCCTGATAGTGCTCACTCCCTTTCCTCACCCTCGACAGTGTGCAACACCCTCCCTGAACCCATGAAAACACTCAACCCCCCCCCGCATACCCCAACAAAGCCAACTCTTTTGACAGCTGCTAGATAGGAGCCATGGATTCCAGAAGATGAGTCAAAAAAGAGGTTGCGGGAGGTTGAGGGCACTGCCCTTGGGTGGGGCAGGGAGAGCTGGTGAGCTGGGAGGCAAGTCAACATTGCTGGGATGGAATGTGAGGTGTGAATATTGTCATGAGGTGGCTGAGAGCCTACAGGACAGGGGTTGAGCACTATTGACGGGAAGCAGTGATCATTGCCGGGGGGTGGGGGGGAAGTATACATTATTATGGGTGCTGAAGTGCTTTGACACTCCATTTGATTTTTTAGAATGATGCTGCTCAGCTGGCTTTATACCTGCTAGGAATAGTTCTAAGTAAATCTCTGTACAAAATACAGGGCAAACAGCTGAAGCCTCCATGGTTCTGGCCATCCAATCACCCTGTCATGGGAATCTTGGAGCAGTCCAGGCAGGATAAAATCGGTTATTGGAAGTTTAAACTTCCTGTGTAAGTACCGCAGGTATGCACAGGTTAGGAGTTCCTCAGGGTCCAGAGGCATATTAGAGATGTAAGTTGAGTCGAGGCCTCTTCCCATATTGGAAGATTTAGGCCTTAACGTTTAAATATAGGGGAACAGAATTACAAATTTACAAAGCCGGGTTCAAATCAGCTCAGCAGTATAAAATTAATTTACATATTGACAAAAAACTTTTTTTCAATAACCAAAAATTTCATTATTAACTCATTCTTCCAAAATGATTTTTTCTAGATGTCATGCAACATCACTGATAAATATTTCTTTCTCATTTTTATCTAACTCCTTATTACAGACCTGTGTTTGCTAATAAAATAGGTATCACTTTTTAAGTGACCCAAAGCACAAACTTTAGGCAGTTCATGAAAACTGATCAACATTTCACCTGCATGTGGTTGTAAGTGGAACTGAAAACAAGATAAATCCTACAATAACTATACATACACAAATTTGATATGCACATGTGGTTGTAAGTGGAACTGAAAACTAGATAAATCCTACAATGACTATACATACACAAATTTGATGTACAAATACACATTTATTTTTTTCTGACAAAGGTAAGTAGATAGTAAATCAATACAGCAGAGAAGTAGTTGTCTTCATTTTGAGTGCATGATTTATGTGAATGGTCTGCAGACCTATCTTCTCTCTTGTAAGGGCCAAGAGTTGAAGCAAGGCCTAGCTATTTCAGAGATAAGTAGTTACAAAATTAATGTCTGGTTAATCTGAATTTACCAAAAAAATCCAACATCCTTTGCTCTGAGCTCTGCTGGACAGCAAGACTAGCGACATTGATTCCATTTGATGAGAAACTAGGTGACAACCTGGTGGAGAGGGGTGAAGTTGGGGAGGGGGAATTTTCATTGGCAACAGGAGGCTTGTTTGGGTGCATGCAGGGAATTAAGTGTGCAGCTGTAGTGTAAGGCTTTAACTATTAATAATGATAAATTAACTTCTGTTTTAACCAAGGATTCAGCATTTAACAAGCAGTGAACTGATTTTCCAAGCTGTGTGAAACTCTCCACGGTCCATAAGGTGAGTGCACAATGGGAAGTACAATTTCAGTGAAACACACTGGTTGCGAAGTATATGAACAATGAAACGGAACAGCTGAAGCCATTGAAAGGCAATCAGTGCTTGACAAGTGATTACCTACTTCTTGCAAGTCACTTCATTCACCATCAGCTTTACTCCCCCACTGCCAGCCTTCTCCACAGCATGTGAGTAGCTTATTCAGCTCTACCCTGCACCAATGAGAAAGTACAGTAAGAAGTCTCACAACACCAGGTTAAAGTCCAACAGGTTTATTTGGTCCAAATAAACCTGTTGGACTTTAACCTGGTGTTGTGAGACTTCTTACTGTGCTTACCCCAGTCCAACGCCGGCATCTCCACACCAATGAGAAAGAGCAGAGGAGCAACAACAGCTACATCAATAGCACCAGCAACAACTGGAGCATCACCAGAACTTTGTCCTCAACCACTTCCTGCTACAAAAGACAGAGGAGATGGACAAAGAGGTCCAATTCCAAGGAGTGAGACCTCCAACTCAGGGTTTACAGGCTGAGAATGAGCTCTCTTGACAGATGTGAACATCAGTACTTCAGGAGGCTCAGGGTTTCATGGCTGAGTGTTGCTGATAACTGCAGCCTCCTGGAACAAGACCTCCTTCCCAGCTGAGCAGGTGGTCGTGCATTGTCAGTAGCCATCAATGTGCCTCACATTGGAAGGCCACCCACAGATCTCTGCCTCTTCTGTTGTGTGCTTGCTTCTGCAAGGAAAGAAAGCAGAGAGTTACAAGTGCTAGCAATGACTTGTGTGGGTAGCAGGGATGGGCAACATTTGTGGAGGATGAACTAGAGATTATAGGCATAGGAATGACAGCGCAATAGAATGAGGGTGAGTATAGGTGTTGCCAGCTCAGATGGGGATGTGGGGAGCCTGGAGAAATTGAAAAAGCGAGAGAGGCAAAGGTGGAGTTGAAAGGTACGTTGTTCTGAGGAGTGCTGTGCAGGAGAATGCTGGAAAAGTCAGAGTGTGAGGCCTAGTTCCTAAAATTGTTACTCTACTCACCTCTCCCACACTCCTGAGGTCCCTGGTGGATTACCTCCCGTTTGAAGGAACCACATTTCTGTTGATTTCCTCAGCCATTTCCATCCACACCTACTTGGTGGAGAGGCTGTCCTCTTCCTCCAGTCCTTGGGAAAGATCACCCCACTTCAGTCTCTCAGAGTTGCAGGACCTCCAGGTAAGAGCCCTGCAGTCCCAAAAATCCATGTGCAGGTGAGCCATTGCAACCCATGCCGTAGTCCTTTTAATTAGAAATTCTTCCTTTGAAAGAATTGGCACATCATTCCAAGTGCCCTCCCTGATTGGAGAAGGAACATGGAAGCAGGATAGTAATACCATGGTTCAGTTAAAGAACTTTAGGAAAGCCCATTGAAGAAGGGTTCAATGAGTTTCCGATCCACTAATTGTCCCATTGTGTTGGCAAGGAGAAAGGTGAGAAAAGTCTGCCCTTGACTTCATTAAATGAATTTCTGTCAACCACAAATAATTCAAAAGCAGAATTAGAAGCTTTTGTAAAAACGCTGGAAACATGAAGAGCAATCTTACCAAAAAAGTCTAAATGCCGAACAAGAGTGAAAATGGGAGGGAATAGTGCCGATTTTTTGAACAAGCTCCCAGTCACAATCGTATGGCACATAGAAAGAAAATGAGCCCAGATGTGATTCTCGTAGTGGGAGGGCCGGACCCTATTCTCCCCAGGAAGCCACCTGCTGAGCTCTAGGTGCGTCATGGCGCAGGTGTCCCGGTCTTCCAGTATATTGTGTAAACAGCGTACAGAGTACAATGGCTGCCCCAGACATCGCCAACCCCTCCACCCCCCAACTGGGTCATTACCGATCCCCACTACCCCTTCTCTCCACCTCCCCTACAAAGCTCACCCCACTGCCTTCCCCCCATCATGACAGAGCCTCCAACATGGGCCTGCCCCCTTGGGTGGGCAGTGCCAGGGTGCCAAAGGGCATTCCTCAGCCCTTCCCCCGACCACCTAGTGGTCTTCAATGGCCTCCAGTCCCACCGACGAAGTTATCATGTCTGGTCCCCGTTGGTGAGGATCATACATGACCGGTTAGGAGCTCGACTGGCTAGCGGGTCATGTCAAGTGAGCCCAGACGATAGCGTCCGAGATTCACTAATTATATTTAAATTACCAAATGAATATTTAAATTGGCTTCGCGCCCATCACACGAGTCGGTAAGATCGCCTCCTAAGGCTTTTGCTTCTACTTCCTTGTGAAACAGATGAAATAAAAGGTTAATAATTCCAATTTGATATTTTGAAATTTTTACATTCCAATTATGTAAATGATTATTTACATTTACTGCTGATGTGACTTTGACACAGGGTTTCTTAGCTAGCTGATTATTAACAATATGTCAGGTAAATCGTGTCAGTAATGGTTCTAAAATGGCACTATATTGCAATTTACCCTGAATTTTCTGTTAACATAGAATCATATCATCATCATATTAGATGAACTGGAATCCATGATTGACTTAAACAAAAAAAAATGACAATGAGCCATATAAGGATATTGTGACAGATGACCAAAGGCATGGTCAAAGAGGTAGCCTCTTAACAGTATCTTAAAGAACAAAATGATGGCATGGCCACCAATGTAACAAAGACTAACATAGCAAATTTGCAGGAGGCCAGAATTAGAGAAGCACCGAAATTTTGGATTGTAGAGCTCGAGGATGTTACATTAGTTAGGGGTAAAGCTATCGATAAATTTGAAAATAAGGATGAGAATTTTAATATGGAGTGTTTGCCAGAACAGGAGTCAACATAGACTACTGAACACAGGGATGATGTGTGAGTGAGACTTGGTGCAAGTTAAGATAAGAGCAGCAGAAGTTTTGGATGAGCTCATTTACCTAGTCAGATTGTCGCATTATTAATTTTTAAAAGTCAAAAATCACTAGAATCAGCATGTCAACAAGTAGCAAGTAACCAACCACAAAAAGGAGTATGGTCAGAACTTTGAGTCTGATATTTGTGTTCCTGACATACAACAAATTGCATGCCAATTTTCACATTAAACAAATACAAGATCTATGTTGAGGAGTTAAAATGAAGAGCTGAGATATTGGGCAAGATTTTTCTTCCTCTCTGCAGCGCATTTGGCAGCAGTGGGAGGCAGCGCATAGCTCGTTGGCAGCAAGATCTTATGGTCCCGCCATTGTCAACGGGGTTTCCCGTTCAATGCACCCCTCACTGCCAGGAAACCTGTGGCAAGGGTGTGTTATTGGCAGGACAGTAAGATCCTGTCGGGGGCAAGATTTCAACGATTGAAAAAAAATGAAGTAATATTGTGAAGAAAGGACGAAGCATGTGGTGGCGTAGGTGAATGCAGAATAAAGTTTACATCTTGTTACCAAATAAATGCAAGTCTTTTGTATATTGTGGGGTAAAAGTTATTTTCCTTCTTTGGATAGGACTGAGCCTTAGCCATTCATCCAGTATCTTATTTGGCAGTTACTTTATCTCAACAAATGTTATTTTTGGAACCAAATTTGCACAACAATTTGAACAACAATCCCATATGCACAGGAGTTCCATTCTTGCTCTAGCTCCAGTTCTGTCTTTTTTGAATTGAGTAGTTTGGTGTACTAATGCTCTTAATGCAGTTCATCAACAGACATGAAAAGAGGAAAAGACAGATGAATAATTAAATCCAATAGCCACAAAAAGCCATTCAGACCATTACAAGTTGCAACCTACTGGAAGAGCTAACAAACTAGTCCTACTCCCCTGATTTCCCTCCATTTCTTTTTAAAATCTGTATTCATTTAGAAGAATTTATTTTTCTTCAAATATTAATCAAATTTCTCTCGAATAGGATTACGAGTTCAATTTCCAGCACTGTTCCTGTTATGACATCTTTGTCCCAACAATCCTCTGCATATATACAAAAATGCTTTACCACTTCATTTCTTCATTTAATGATGATCTTAAATTCATGTCCTCTAGTTACCAAGTCAGCAATGAGTGGAAATATATATTTTCTCTATTCAACTTAATACTTTAATCAGCTCTCTTCTTAACTTTCTCTATTGTAAAACAAGCTCTAGTTTTTCTAGTCCCTACTTATTCCTGGTATCATTTTATGTGAAGCACTTATAAGAACAATAAAATATTAAAACAAATAAGTTTCATAGTTTTGTGAATCTGGGAAAATGAATTAAGAAAAGTGGATTATGAGGGAAGTGTTGTTTTAACACAAATAGAAGACAGGTTGCTTAAAATGCTTTCTTTAGAGAATTGGGTCAGCAATAACCATTTCCACTAATGTAGCAACTTTCATTTAGTAAAATACACCATGGCACTTCACACTGAAGACATTGAGAGTGAGTAGAGGTGACATAATAATGTTGATGTTTGCAATAAAGTTGAAGTTAAAGGATGGAGAGCAGATAGGGTGTACCTTTCAGATGACAAGCTTTTTCTTATATCTTATCCAGCAATATGGGAGCATTGTTAGAATAGCTTCCCATATATTGGAGCTGTATTCAAGTCTCAACAAACTTTAGCTGATAAGGAGTTAATTGTGACGGAGGGAAGAAATGCTGGGCACAAATAAAACAACGCTTTTGTGGTCGTTAAAATCAGAGACAATGTTAAGAGTTCCATATGAGGTCAGAAGAGATAGAATATCATAAGATAAAGAAATACTGAGGTGTGTGGTAGCTGTTAGTTAAACTTGAAAGAAAGATAACAAAATTATTTTGGAACATAAGAACATAAGAAATAGGAGCAGGAGTAAGCCATCTAGCCCCTTGAGCCTGCCCCACCATTCAATAAGATCATGGCTGATCTGAAGTGGATCAGTTCCACTTACCCGCCTGATCCTTATAACTCCTAATTCCCTTACCGATCAGGAATCCATCTATCCGTGATTTAAACATATTCAACGAGGTAGCCTCCACCACTTCAGTGGGCAGAGAATTCCAGAGATTCACCACCCTCTGAGAGAAGAAGTTCCTCCTCAACTCTGTCCTAAACTGACCCCCCTTTATTTTGAGGCTGTGCCCTCTAGTTCTAGTTTCCTTTCTAAGTGGAAAGAATCTCTCCATCTCTACCCTATCCAGCCCCTTCATTATCTTATTGGATTCTATAAGATCCCCCCTCAGCCTTCTAAATTCCAACAAATACAAACCCAATCTGCTCAGTCTCTCCTCATAATCAACACCCCTCATCTCTGGTATCAACCTGGTGAACCTTCTCTGCACTCCCTCCAAGGCCAATATATCCTTCCGCAAATAAGTGGACCAATACTGCACACAGTATTCCAGCTGCGGCCTCACCAATGCCCTGTACAAATGCAGCAAGACATCTCTGCTTTTATATTCTATCCCCCTTGCGATATAGGCCAACATCCCATTTGCCTTCTTGATCACCTGTTGCACCTGCAGACTGGGTTTTTGCGTCTCATGCACAAGGACCCCCAGGTCCCTCTGCACAGCAGCATGTTGTAATTTCTTTCCATTTAGATAATAATCCAATTTGCTATTATTTCTTCCACAATTGAAGAAAACAAGTTTTTCAGTGGCCCTCTAAAGGCAATGCAGGAGATTAAGTTGTAATGATTCAGACGACATAAATGGAGAAATGGAGCAATAAAATGAAACCCAGGCTTCATTGGGAAAGTGCTTTCCAAATACAATGCTGTTTTAGGTAACTCTGATTATTGATTAAAATGTACATATGCCACAGTTATCTGAGAGCCAGTAGCAATTCAGGCTGATTAAGAATTGCAACAGCAAATGTCCCAGTCCTACTGACCGATTCCATTTTCTACGTTAGAAAATAGTGCACCCGTTATGTGCCCTGTTGCAGTCAGAGTTCAGAAAGAGCAGAGATTTTTTAAGAAACATTCTAATGTTCACAATGCCTAAGAATGCTTTTCTGTTCAGACCAACTGTGGGCCTCGAGTATGTACTATTACACTGAATGTCAATTGTAATCTGGATGGCCTTTCACAGAGGTCACAGTTACAAAATTGTAGTCACGTGACAGGCACAGGTCATGATTTTTAGTGACTTCAAGATTTCTGTATTTTAAAACCAAGACTAGCTTAAGCCAAAAAATATTTTGGAAATTTCTGACCCATCCCCAGTAACTAATGGTGCTAAGCAAGCTGCATGCTAGCTAGCACCAGCCTCTTCAGCATGTTTTTTTCTAAAATAGTCTCTGATGCCTTCCATGACAGTGACTGAAATCAGGTATCGCATGTGTGGGAAGCTGCTCAAGCTGAGATGTCCCTAGGCAAAGACCAAAGTCTCCAAGGAGGTAGTCCCAATTTCCCATCGCCAATGATTGTGCGCGAGAACTAGCTGCCCGATTAGAGCTGGACATGCAAAGCAGCATGGACTTGTTCTCCAATGCATGTGACAACTTTGATCTTATACTCAACATGAAGAAAACTGAAATCATGCACCAGCCTGTTCCAGGCAAGCCTATCTTGAGTCTAATGTTTCAGTCCACAAGCAGAACCTGTCAACAGCAGAGAAGTTCACTTATCTCAGCAACACAGACTCTATGACAGTCTCCAAAGATAAGTTCACTTATCTCAGCAACACAGACTCTATGGTAGTGTCCAAGGATGTGCAATTAGCCATGATAAATACGCAACGTTGTGTGTCGAGAGTGGTGGGGGACGGCTGGGTAAGAAGCTCTTTGGAGAGTCTGTGCAGACTTGATGGGCAGAATGGCCTCCTTCTGCATTGTAGGGATTCTATGATTACAGTGATTAGAAAAATACAGGAATTGCAAAAACAACCGTAGCCTTCTTCAGACTTTGAACATCAGTTTGGGAATGAATGGAAGTCTTTTTTGGATAGGACTAAGCCTTGGTCATTCTCCCAGTGTCTTATTTGGCAGTTACTTTATCTCAAATGTTATTTTTGGAACCAAATTTGTACAACAATTTGAACAACAACCATATGCACAGGAGTTCCGTTCTGGCTCTAGCTCCAGTTCTGTCTTTTTTTAATCGAGTAGTTTGATGTGCTAATGCTCTTAATGCAGTTCATCAACAGACATTACCTCTTGAATCATCTCCAGCCACACCTTCTTCTTGTCACCGGTTGCATTTAATACCTCGCCACTGTGGAACAGGATCCCTCTGGTTCCTCAGAGTGCCAGCACCACATCAAGGGAGACATTACTGAAATGTAGTGCAGTCTTTATCCTATCTCAACTTTATTTGTGAACCTCCTCTTCCTTTGTTGCAAACTCTAACTCTTCTGAACTCCATCTCTATATTGATTCTTTAACTACTGGGGTTGAGATCACATCATAAGGCCTTCATTATGTCCTCGGCCGAGCCTTGGATACAAAACCCAAAGGTAAGATGCTCATGAAGTGACTCAGTTAAGTCACTGACTGACTGCATTGAATTTACTTCTGGGCTTTCTGCATGCTATTAGATCGCCACCCCTCCCCTATTTCCATTTCAGAACAAATTTCAAAGCCTGCGCAGCTGGGTAAAGATTATTCAAACTAATTAATCGAGGAGCAATGCTGTTGCTTGCCTGGCTTATGCAGGTTGCAGATCCCCTGTAGAGGGCACAACACCGAAAGTACTCTCTACCTTTGCCAAACAAAAGCCCAGAAAAGGTCTGTGCGTGACTGTAAAGGCAAGCACCGCTCATTCGTTGTTGACTGAAAAGTCCAGGCCCATGTGTTTTCCTGTGCAAATAGTCCTTTGATACATTTTAACTGTTCCTAACTATTTTCATTTTGCATTCCACACACCTTTTGCCAACCCTGATTGGTTTGATTCTTCCTTTCCTCGTTGATTTCTTCTCTTTAATTTCTTTACGTTGGCAATTCAATTACCAATTTTCTGCCTATAGACTAGTTAAACATCAGTTTGAGGACGCTCCCTCACTCTGTGACACACCCACTGAAGATGGTGCCATCCAGGCTGTTATTCCTGGAATTTAGCACAGTAAAATGAGATTAACTATAACTTTATTGAAACTGCAGCATTTAGCGGGTAGCAACAGGTTGAAGTACACTTTACATGACAGAAACATGGAATGATGATTCTGCCTACAATCTCTCCCACACTATTGCAATGTCACAGGAAGGTATTGTGGGGACACCAACACTTACCAAACAGGGAGACAGGAGTCATCTAAAGCTGTGCATTCTCAACAATCTAGTTGTACAGTACTATTAATAATGACAAACAGATTGGGCGGAGTTTTATGGCCTCGCTCGAGCAAGACTGGAAATTCTGGCCTAAGGTCAACACACATTTCCTTTATCCGCCCCCTCGCCTGCTCCGATTCCGTGGTGGGCAATGCAGTAGAATTCCGGTGATTATCTCCCCAACTCTCCCTTCTGAAAGGGGGGTAAATATAAAGACACTTCAAAAACATCCCAACAGTTAGTACAAAATAAAAAATTCTACTTTTTGCAACAATTAAATCAGAACCCTATTAACTTTCAGCAGCAGGACATGAATGCACATAGACTGACCTGCTAAATCTCGTGTGTACTGTTCTCGCGAACGATCCATCTGACTCTTGTGACTTGCTAAAACCTTTTTAACAAGGTCCAAAAGACCAAAACTTTGTACAATATTGTTGAGAATAACTGCATCTGAAAATAATAATCAAGATAAAGTCAGTAAATCATTAAATACAGGACAAGTTTTTAAAACGCTAATTAAACAATAAAAAGTACGAACAGCTACTGGAACCAAAAAATTAACCAGAGCTTGTTTGGTACTTGTTTATCCAAAAATTATATAAATACATAATTTCCAAAAACAAGTTAATTAAAAATAGTGTCTGCTGATATTATTTCTGGCGTGGTTTTTGAACAGTTCAGATACTCTTGCAACCTAAACTTACAGGGGCAAAATTCATTGGCCAATTTTGAGGCATTGGGTTACGATTCACAGCCTACCCACACCCACTGGAAATGAGGTGGGTAAGATACAAAATTCATACACCCACTCCATTTCCCTCATATTAACTTGACCACAGTGGTCCTGCTCAGCTCCACACTCCATTGCACTGCCAAAGTCCTCTACATATTGCCTCAACAATGCACTTCCTTATGATCAAAAAATGTCAACTGTTAGGAAAGCAAAGGTAGCTTGAAGGGATTTTATATTCGTATTGGTAAACATTAGAAATAAAGTATAGTTTTATAATGTTTCTGTGGAAGGATGGTAAAGCCTAGAGTTGGATTCATGCTAGACAAAGGTGTTTGTATGTGTGGGGGTTTACTCAATTCAAGTTGTGCTTCTCGTGCTCAGAGAGGGTTATGGCATGAAAATTAATAACCGAGTGGAAGCATGTGACCGTTGCTTCGCAACTGGGGGCCCTTTTAAGGTAGAAAGACCTTTGAGTTTAGTTTTGGCTTAATTTGTTAGCAGTTAAAGATAAGACACCGGGGAATGAACATCTCTCAACTCTGCCAGGAAAAAACAAGATGGACAGGATAAGGGAGCTTCAAAGAGACAGACTTACCAACAAACAAAATACAGTCCAGATAACCAGGGTACTGGGACAGAAAAAAATGTCTTAGGGAGACTGAAGTTAAGAGAACAGAGACCCATAAACTGAACAAGGTATTGTTCCAAGAAGAATACAAGGGAAAAGCAGACAGAATGTTGTTGAGTGTAAGAGGCAACTGCAGTAGCCAGAATTAAAGTGGGAAAGCAGACCTTAGAGATAAATCAAAAGTCTGATGCCATCTTAATAAAGTCTGGGAATCAATAGTAAAAGCAATTGTGAAAATTGGTGCAACAGTCAACGCAAAGAAATCCCAAAAGGGGAGTTGTAAAACCTGGATTCCTTGTTAAAAGTGTGGTTTGGAAAACCCGGGTGGATTTTTCAATACAAACAACTGAGAGAAAGCACTGTTTAAAACAGAATTTGCAAGTAGGTGTTTTTGAAAGTGGAATTTGAACTCATGTAGAAACCAGAGTTCAGTGAGACAAGGTGGCTCACAGTATAAGAATGACCTGGGGAGTCTGGGGAGAAATCCATGGCCATTCACTGAGGCCCAAAGTGAATCATAGAATCCCTACAGTGCAGAAGGAGGCAATTCGGCCCATCAAGTCTGCACCAACAATTCCACCCAGGACCGATTCCCATAATCTCACATATTTACCCCGATAATCCCCCTGACACGAAAGGACAATTTAGCATGGCCAATCACCCTAACCCAAACATCTTTGGATGTGTGAGGAATCCGGAGCACCCGGAGGAAACCTACAGACACTGGAAGAATGTGCAAACTCCACACAGACCACCCGTCACCCGATGCCAAAATTGAACCCGGGTCCCTGGCTCTGTGAGGCAGCAGTGCTAACCACTGTGCCACCGTGGATAGTGTATTTGACCACAACCAGTGTGTTTAAAGGGACTTTGTGTTACTGAGACTATTGTGGCTTAACATATTCTTTGTACTCCATGTTAACCTTAACACCTGTATATATTTGTGAAGCTAAGCAGGGAGTAAAGGAATATTATATCATAATCCAATTCTTCACGTTTAATACATTTTTTCTTGTTGTTAAAACCAATTGTGACTCTGTTCCTCTTTGTTTTCTAAAAGGTACAAGTTATGGCCTTTTGAGTCACATTCCACTTTGGGATCTTCTCATCCAGTTATAACACAGCATAGTTTTATGAAAAGGAAATGGTGTTTGACAAATTTATTAGTAATTTTTAGGGTCCAATTGGTAGGGTTGATAAAGAGGAACCAATACACGCAGTGTACTTGAATTTCCAAAAAGGAAATAAAGTGCCACAGAAAAGGTTATTGCACAAAATAACTGGAGCTGGGGTTAATACATCAGCATGGACAGATGATTGGTTAAGGGACAGGAAGCAAAGAGGAGAGATAAACAGGGCATTTGAAGTTGGGTATAACAAGTGCCACAAAGATCAGAATTGGGGCCTTAGCTATTAACAATCTATATTGACAAAGACAAAGATAGAGAGAGTAATAAATCTAAGTTTGTTGATGATACAAATTGAAGTGAAAATATAAGATGTGAGGACACAAAGATACTGCAATGAGGCAAAAAAGTATGTGAGTGGGCAATAAGATAGCAGATGCAGTATAAGTAGGGAAGTGTGAGGCAATTTACATTTTTTGTGTCAAGCATAGGAAAGTAGAATCTTTTTTTAAAAGATGCAGATCTTTTAAATGTTGATGTTGAGAGAGACTTGGCTATGCTTATACAAGGAACACATGCAGGCACAACAATTAGTTAGGAAGGCAAATGGCACATTTGCCTTTATTGCAAGGTAATTGGGGTACCAGAATAAGGAAGTCTTTCTACAATTGTAGAGGGTTATAGCGAGATTATACCTGGTACTGTGCATAGTTTTTGTCTCCATATTTAGGACAGAATGCAATGCACTTGTTTTGGAGGTGATACAGCAAAGGTTCACTGGATGGTTCCTGGAATGAGAGGGTTGCCTTATGATGAGAGGCTGAGTAAATTGGGCCTATACTCTCTGGAGTTCGGAAGAATGAGAGGTAATCCCATTGAAATGTACAATCTTCTGAAATGGAATATGGACACAGAGGTTGTATCCCCTAGCTGATGAATTTAGAATACAGGGTATACAGGATAGGGGTCAATCACTTCAGACTGAGGTGAAATAAAACTTCTTCATTCAGTGGAGTGTGAATCTTCGACTTGTCTACTCCAGAGGTTATGAAAGTTTCATTATTGGGATAAACAGATTTTTATTGAGCCAAGCAATATGGTGAATGGGCGGGAAAGTGGAGTTGAGCCAGAAGACCAGCCATAGTCAACAACATTCTATCTGTTTTTCCCTTGCATTCTCACCTCAACAATATTTTGTTCAGCTTCTGGGTCTCCGTTCTCTTAATTTCAGGCTTCCAAAGACATTGGGTGCAATTCTCCCATCGCAACCCGCACATTTCATGGCGGGTTGGGTCAGGAGATGCATGTGTCGGCCATTTCGCGGGATTCGCGCACACGTTCCCGATGTTTGCACATGTCCCAGAGCCAGAGAACAGGCGCAGTCGGGACCGCGCTGGAAACCAGTAGGAACAAAGGTAAGTGATTTTAATCTGTTTTAAATGTATTTTTAATCTATTTTACATGTCATCATCGGGCCCGGCACAGAACTTGCTGGGCCCGATAGCATCTCTCACCTTGCCAGGAGTATTTCATTCTGGCGGGGTTTAGAGTAGCTTCCCACGTTCAGGGAACTAGCGGGAGACCCCACTGGAGTGAAGGGGGGGCAATCGGGGCCCCCAGAGGGTCGGGTGGTGGGGGATGGTGCCCCCTAAGCATGGGGCCCCTGGCACTGCCCAAGGGGCAAAGTGCCCATGCCCAGCAGGCATCGGGCAGTGTCAAGGGGGTGTGGCCTAGGGGGCAATCAGTGGGGGTGAGGGGTCTGCATGGGGTCTGCCACTCTGCATGGGGATCGGTCTGGGCTGGAGGGAGGCCAACGATCGGGGCGGGTCAGCGGGGTGGGTGGGGGGGACTGGAGATCCTGCCCTCATCTTCTCGGATTATCTTTTCACTGCTGAAATATTGAAATAATTTTACAATGAAGTTTTTTCGTCTGAAGGTATGTTTTTTTCAATTCTTCTGATCCATCTCTCAACATTTTCTACACATTGCTATATTCCTTATTACCAAACCAAAATTTGCACTGCTTATTGAAGTTTCCCTGTTGCTGTGAGTCACGAAGCAGTCATGTACTATGTTTACCAAATCAAAGCTACTTACAAAGCTTCCCAATTTGTATTTTGTTAACTGAATTCACTCATTAATAATTGCTTTCCCACATCCTTAATATCTTCATAGAAAGCAAACTCTTATTCTTTATTCTCACTGGCTCTGTAGTTTACCCCAAATGTCAGAAGGCTACCCCAAAAGAAGACTACTTGCTTCTTTCAATCCACGCCAAAATGAGAAAGTATCCTCTTTGTTTGAGAAAAGTTAACAACATGAATTTAAAAAATTAGAGTCAAACCACCTCATTCAAAATCAAATGCAAAATTTTGGTACAGAAAACAACAAGACTGATCATTGTGCCTGTGCTCACTCCCCTACTGGCTCTAATCCCACATCCTTGCATCAGCCAATTTCATTTCAAGTGTTTAGCTATTTCCCTGCAATTGACTCTACTTTAGTAACCACTTGTGGTAAAGTATTCCATGTCCTAGTAAAACATTTGGAAAACATATCATTTGTACGTTTACAGCACATTCATTGAAAACTTCCTTGCCTCACCTCTCCCTCCAGGATTTGTAGATGCTGACTTTGCTTTCAATCTGGTCCTTATTAATTTGTTAATATATTTATGGTCACTCTGTTTAATGCATGACTGCTGAAGCAAAGCACTTAGTTTCTCTACATGACCAGTATTACTTCTGTTTATCCTTTACTGAAATGCTGCAGAACAAAACCATTAAGTCAATTTGTTTAATCAGTTATCTAATTTGTTTCAAGCTAGCCCTGCTAAAAAAAACATAAATATCCCCCCACCCCGCACTTCTCTGTATTTGAGTCTCAAATCATACTAAAATTTGATCAGTCTGTAGTCACCAACACCAAAAGGTGCCACAACTTCCATTTCCTGTATGTTTTCTGGCTTAGTTAATATTACCAAACCAAAATTTGCACTGCTTATTGAAGTTTCCCTGTTGCTGTGAATCACAAAGCAGGGGCGGCACGGTAGCACAGTGGTTAGCACTGCTGCTTCACAGCTCCAGGGACCTGGGTTCGATTCCCGGCTTGGGTCACTGTCTGTGTGGAGTTTGCACATTCTCCTCGTGTCTGCGTGGCTTTCCTCCGGATGTTCTGGTTTCCTCCCACAGTCCAAAGATGTGCGGGTTAGGTTGATTGGCCATGCTAAAATTACCCCTTAGTGTCCTGGGATGCGTAATTAGCGGGTAAAATATGTAGGGATATGGGGGTACGGTCTGGGTGGGATTGTGGTCGGTGCATACTCGATGGGCCAAATGGCCTCTTTCTGTACTGTACGGTTTCTATGAGTTCTATGATTTCATAGCAAGAGGATTCATGTACTATGTTTACCAAATCAAAGCTACTTAGGTATTCACAATTTGTATTTAGTTAACTGAATTCACCCATTAATAATTGCTTTCCCACATCCTTAATATCTTCATAGAAAGCAAACTATTATTCTTTGTTCTCACTGGCTCTGTAGTTTACCCCGAATGTCTTTTCTCCATGGTTCATTGAATAACTTCCTACCTCCTGCACAATTAATCTCTTAAACCTCTCCGGTATTCCTGACATAAAAGATTACACCATTTCCACTTCTATGTATTTTTCTCTTCCCAATACTCTGTACTCCTAAATGTTTATTTATTGCAATTCTTTAAGGTCACTCATGTTTTGGATATGCCTGCCATATCATAGTTCCCTACTGCCACAATTTCTTTTTGGCATACTTCTGTTATTAATGTATATCTATCATATTGTAGATTTGCCTCCTTTCTTGATTCCCAAGAGCATTTGCCGATGTTCCCCCACACCCAATCAGGTTTCTATCAGCCCGTTGATTACTTTTCACTCAAAATCCACTCACATCAAGCAAGGTTAGGAATACTGCCTATTAGGATAAGCTAAACTTTAGATAAGGAGAGGCATTAAAAGAGAACATTTTTCTAGCCTCTCTGATGGTGGGGGAAGATTTAACTATTCCTGCATCCGGATTTAGTTTACAGACGATAATCAGCTGGGAATGATAGTGGATGGAAAGTCTGACAAAATCTCTAATGTGATCTTCCTGCCTAATATTCCTTTGTGCACTGCAGCCAGGTGCAAGAACAGGAAAATACGTCCTGTGAAGTCATGTTTTAATTTATATTTTACAAATGTATTCCTTAGTGTGAACTGCCATCTTCCTCACATTTTAAAAGAAACTGAAGTGTGCTCTTGGTGCACTCACCGCCAACTTGAAGAGGAGGCTGATGCAGTCTTTGCTGAAGACCTTTCAGTGTACCTTGCATCTCCTGTTGAAACTCCAGTATGACCTCTTCCAGTAAACCTGCTTCTTTCAATCCACGCCAAAATGAGAAAGCATCCTCTTTGTTTGAGAAAAGATACCAACATGAATAACAGCATGAATGAAAAAATTGAGAGTCAAACCACCTCATTCAAAATCAAATGCAAAATTTTGGTAACAGAAAACAACAAGACTGATCATTGTGCCTGTGCTCACTCCCCTACTGGCTCTAATCCCACATCCTTGCATCAGCCAATTTCGTTTCAAGTGTTTAGCTATTTCCCTGCAATTGACTCTACTTTAGTAACCACTTGTGGTAAAGTATTCCATATCCTAGTAAAACATTTGGAAAACATATCATTTGTACTTTTACAGCACATTCATTGAAAACTTCCTTGAATTTACAATCTCCAGAAGTAGGAAAGCCTAAAAGACCATAAGAAATAAGTACAGGAGTAGGCCGTTCGGCCCCTCAAGCCTGCTCCACCATTAAATAGGATCATGGCTGATTCAACATTCCTCCCGTCCACTTTCCTGCTTTTTCCCCCATGACCCTTAAGAACCATATCTAGATTACACTTAGGCCTAACATTTCCATCTATGTACCAATGGCCTTTGTATAAATGCTTATAATACCTAGATAGATATTCTTTCACTGCAATTTTGAATAATTTAAAAATCTCAGTACCTGGTATTGTTGAAATCCATTCAGAATTGTCTTCACAACTCTCAATTCTGGATGTAGCAGGTGAGCCATTAACTGAAAAAGTCAGGAATCAGTCATGAATTAGGTACTGAGGTATTCATCTGAAAAATAAATAATGTATTAGTCACTGAATCATTCAGAAGAATTTTCTTGTACCCCTCAATAAAATACATTTCAGTTGTAGATGTTCCTAGTATCCTTCTCTTTTTGTTTCTCCTTAGCAGTGCACAAGACGTTTTTGTGCCATTTTACAGATTTTACTATTCTATTGACCATGGCACGGCCATCTTCATTTTCTTTATTAACTTTGCTGTCATTCAGTACACTAAATAGAACATAGAAAAGCTACAGCACAAACAGGCCCTTCGGCCCACAAGTTGCGCCGAACAATTTCCTTACCTTCTAGGCTCATCTATAACTCTCTATCTTACTAACCTCCATGAACCTATCCAAAAGTCTCTTAAAAGACTCAATCGAATCCGCTTCCACCACCACTACCGGCAGCCGATTTCACGCACCCACCACCCTCTGAGTGAAAAACTTACCCCTAACATCTCCTCTATACCTACTCCCCAGCACCCTAAACCTGTGGCCTCTCGTGACAACCATTTCAGCCCTGGGTAAAAGCCTCTGAGAATCCACTCTATCGATACCTCTCAACATCTTATACACCTCTATCAGGTCACCTCTCATCCTTCGCCTCTCCAAGGAGAATAGACCTAGCCCTCTCAACCTATCCTCATAAGGCATACCACTTAATCCCGGCAACATCCTCCTAAATCTCCTCTGCACACGTTCTATGGCTCCCACATCCTTTCTGTAATGAGGCGACCAGAACTGGGCACAGTACTCCAGGTGGGGTCTGACCAGGGTCCTATACAGCGGCAGCATTATCTCCCGATTTCTAAACTCAATTCCTTAATTGATGAAGGCCAGTATTCCATACGCCTTCTTAACCACAGCCTCTACCTGCGACGCCGCTTTGAGCGTCCTATGAACCCGGACCCCAAGATCCCTCTGTTCTTCCACACTGCCAAGCGTCTTACCCTTAATACTATATTCTTCCATCCTATTCGACCTGCCAAAATGAACCACCACACACTTATCTGGGTTGAAGTCCATCTGCCACTTCTCCGCCCAGTCTTGCATCTTATCTATGTCTCGTTGCAACTGCTGACATCCCTCTACACTATCCACAACACCTCCAACCTTTGTGTCATCAGCAAACTTGCCAACCCATCCTTCCACTTCCTCATCCAGGTCATTTATAAAAATCACAAAGAGCAAGGATCCCAGAACAGATCCATGGGGCACCTCACTGGTGACCGACCTCCACTCTGAAAAAGACCCATCTACAACCACTCTTTGCCTTCTGTGGGCAAGGCAGTTCTGAATCCACAAAGCAACGTCCCCTTGTATCCAATGCCCCTTCACTTTCTCCATAAGCCTTGCATGGGGCACCTTATCAAACGCCTTACTGAAATCCATATAAACCACATCTACCGCTCTTCCCCCGTCTAAGTGTCTAGTCACATCTTCAAAAAACTCAATCAGACTCGTAAGGCATGATCTGCCTCGGACAAAGCCATGCTGGCTACTTCTGATCATACTATTCCTTTCCAAATGTTCATAAATCCTGCCTCTCAGGATCTTCTCCATCAACTTACCTACCACTGAGGTTAGACTCACCGGTCTATAATTTCCTGGGCTATCTCTACTCCCTTTCTTGAATAACGGAACCACATCCGCCATCTTCCAATCCTCCGGAACCTCTCCCGTCTCCATTGACGACGCAAAGATCATCGCCAGAGGATCAGCAATCTCTTCCCTCGCCTCCCACAGTAACCTGGGGTACATCCCATCCGGTCCTGGCGATTTATCTAACTTGATGCTTTTCAACAGCTCCAACACATCCTCTTTCCTAATGCCCACATGCTCAATCTTCTCAGTCCACTGCAAGTCTGCACTGCAACTACCAAGATCCTTTTCCACTGTGAATACTAAAGCAAAGTATTCACTGAGTACCTCTGCTATTTCAACCGGTTCAATACAGACTTTCCCACCGTCACATTTGATAGATCCTACTCCTTCATATCTTATCCTCTTGCTCTTCACATACTTGTAGAATGCCTTGGGGTTTTCCTTTATCCTGTCTGCCAAGGCCTTCTCATGTCCCCTGCTGGCTCTTCTAATTTCCCTCTTTAGTTCCTTCCTACTAGTCATATACTCTTCTAGATTTCTAACATTACCTAGCTCCCTGAACCTTTTGTAGGTTTTTCTTTTCGTCCTGACTAAATCCGTTACAGCTTTCGTGCACCACGGTTCCTGTAACCTACCATAACTCCCCTGTCGCACCGGAACATTGCCGTGCAGAGCTCCAGACAAATTTTCCTTGAAAATTTGCCACATTTCTTCCGTACGTTTCCCTGAGAAAACCTCCTTCCAATTTATGCCTCTAATTTCCTACCTAATAGCATCATAGTTGCCCGTACTCCAGATAAACACTTTCCTAGCTCGGCTGATCCTATCTCTCTCCAATGCTAGTGTAAAGGAGATAGAGTTATGATCACTATCCCCAAAATCCTCTCCCACTGATAGATCTGACACCTGCCCAGGTTCATTCCCTAATATCAAATCAAGCACAGCCTCTCCTCTTGTAGGCTTATCCACATACTGTGTCAGGGAGCTCTCCTGAACACACCTAACAAACTCCTCTCCATCTAAACCCCTTACCCTAGGGATATTCCAATCGATATTAGGGAAATTAAAATCTCCCATCACGACCACTCTGTTATTATCACATCTCTCCAGAATCTGCTCCTCCACATCTCTGCTACTATTGGGAGGCCTATAGAAAACACCCAGTGAAGTTACCGACCCCTTCCTGTTCCTAACCTCCACCCACAGAGATTCCGTAGACAATCCTTCCGTGGCATCCATCTTTTCTACAGCTGTGACGCTATCCCTGATCAACAGTGCCACTCCCCCACCTCTTTTGCCTCCTTCCCTGTCCCTCCTGAAACATCTGAAACCCGGCACTTGAAGTACCCAGTCCTGACCCTGAGATAACCAAGTCTCTGTAATGGCCACATCACACGTCCAAGCAGCGATCCACGCTCTAAGCTCATCCACTTTATTCACTATACTCCTTGCGTTAAAATAAACACACCTCAACCCTTCGGTCTGAGAGCTCCCCTTCCCCTGCCTATCCTCCCTCTCACACTGCCGACCAGCCCCTCTTATTTTTATTCTAACCTCCTCTCTCCCAGTCACCACATTTTGATTCCCACCACCCAACTATTCTAGTTTAAACCGTCCCCTTAGCAAACCTTCCCGCCAGAATAGTGGCCCCCCTGGGATTTAAGTGCATGTACTTAAAGCATGTAATAGAGCATGTACTTTACACATCTTTCAGCATTGTACATTAGATTGTTTGGTACAATATATGAATTGTTGCTGACAGTTTTTGCATATATTTAATGTCTTCCTTCAATGGCAGGGCTATTGAGAAAAAGAAAGCATTCTTAAGCTGATTATTTTGCCTGTTTACAGCATCCTAGTGGCTGCCTTCCTAATTGAGAGACATCCTGCTGTTCTGTACGAGAAATGTTTTGGGTGTGATAATCAGTTGATGGTAGTAAGCCAGGAATGGAGACTTGGTCCTGACAACCCATCCTGGCTGATCCTCAGTGAGTACAATTCTTTTTTTAGTATTGTATCATTTTCTATAGTAGTTTGATTCACATGGTCAGAAACCCTGTTCCTGAAGTCACCGAGAATAGTCTCAAGAATCAATACACTGTACAATTCTTTTAACTGATTCACACATTACAGCTGTCTAACATAAGTTATTTATAGAATGACACCAACTCTTCTCCAGTATTCCCACAAATTTAGAGGAATTATTAACCTTCATCTAACCCTCTTTTAAATTTTTATAGGCGGCGTCTATAGCCCAAATATTTATGAAGAAACAAGGAGGGAATGTGACAATGGGCAGGCGGATGGGGGGGGGGGGGGAAAACAGGAAATCCTAGAGATGTGGAGGTTTTGTCAAATTTAATGGCAGGTCCTCATTATCTTTTACTTTTATATACAATTTCTTGAAATGCAGCCAGTCAGATTCACGGGTTGGTCATCTGCCAGACAGGAAAGTTAACAATGGAAATCCACAGTCGCAAAGTCTTGAAATTTGTTTCTGGCAATTTGGAGAAGAAAATGGGACAGAGAAGAGGATTGGACTGAATTGAAATGGAAGGAAGAAAAAATGGGCATATGGCAGTTAGGGGTCAGGGAGGTGTAAAAAAAAAGGATGGGAGACAATAAAATATCATACAGGAAGATACATGTGAATCTGCAGCAGGTTTTCTGGGAGGCCTCCTGGCACACACACTACCATAAAAAGCATAAACACATTTGTTTCAGCAGATCCTATTTCCATTTACCTGCTAGGTTTCTCGAACCCTGGAGAACCCAGGCAATCAGCTGTGAATTTAAATCAAAGGCCCAAATGCACTGTGGAAGCTTCATTTAAATATTATAATGAAGTGTTCCATCTTTCAAGAGTGAGACATCCGTGCCACACAACCCATTCCTGTAAAAATGATGGGAGGCTCATATGTGGCAAGATAGTGTCACATTTCACCATTTTTACTTTTAACCTCCAACCCAATCCTGTCTCTCATGTGGTCAGTGGCCTAATATTAACATATTAACCCTCATGCAACAAGGGGAACCTACCAGGGGCACTAAGGTAAATAGAGCACCGGTTGGTGAGGAACATGCCAGTGTCCTGGCACTCCCCCTTTAAAAATGGTGCCCTAATCTCTGTGGAGTCAGCGTTGGCATTTCTCTCAAGCCCCATCAGCATGATGGCAGTGCCCCCAGACTCTGTGCCCAGAGCGCCAGAGATTCTGGAAAGAAAACTCAGTTGTGCATCTGGCGAGCAAATTAGCAATTTTCTCATTGAAACTGACATTCAGAATGTCGGAAGATTCTTCCCTTTATACTAATATGCTACTCCCTACACAACGTAATCTTAAGCCACCTTTGATATGGCACCTTACTAATACTTTCTGGAAGTCCAAGTATCTACAGGTTCCCTTTATCCACCTTGTTTGTCTCTTGTTCAAAAACTCTAATAAATTAATTAAACACAATTTCCCTTTCATAAATCCATGTTGGATCTGTCTGATCAAATTATGATTTGCTAGGTATATTGCTATAACCTCCTTAAATGATGGATTATAGCAATTTAGTTTCATACTCAACAGAACATTAGCAGAAATTAAAAAGATCATGAGTTTGGAAATTAGGGAGAAGGAGATGGTGGGCCCACTAAATTCAGCATTGCACATAAAACAAGCCTATCCTTTTTGAAAACCAGGTTCCCATTTGTTGCTAAGAAGCTAATTCATTAAATGTGCAATAATCTGAACAGATAAATAATTAATGGATTATCACTTATTAATCTAAGCCATGTTAATATTTTGTCCTCCATGCACTCTGGTATCGCTATATCATTCTAAATACAAAATATAATTCTTCTGAAGGAAACGTCTGCACCATAATATAATCAACTCCCTCTCCCACCCCCCATTGCCCAGTGTTCAATGAGAGTATAAAATGAACCCTTAAGCTATAATAAAGGCAAAACACTGCAGATGCGGGAATCTGAAATAAAAACAGAAAATGCTAGAGAAACGCAGCAGGTCAGACGGCATCTGTGGAGAGAGAATAGAGCCAACGTTTCGAGTAAGGATGACCCTTCGCCAGAGCTCCTTAACTTAATATCTGAATACAGATATTAAGTTAACCTTAATTGCCTGATATTAATTTGTTACAAATAACCAGATATAAAATGTTTTGTAACATTCAAAACTGCTCATCTCTTTTCTCTCTTGCATTTGGTGCCAAAACAAAATCCAGCTCCAAGTAACTATAACAGAGGCAACACCCAAAATAGCCTTCTTGTGAATGGTTTCAATACTTGAAGTGTGTATTAACTATCCTTTATTTTTATTTTTAAAATCTCAACAATGGCAGCACATTCAGAGAAGGTTATCAAATCAATGCTGTTATTTTGTTGTATTGTAAACTTTTTCTTATATATTTCCATTGTAACTTCAGTATTTGCCCTGACGGTTTTGGCATGTGTCCAGTTTAATTCCAGCCATCTACAAAGATGAACTATCACTTCCGCTCCTGCGGGTGGGTCCACCCACCCAACCGTTAGTTTTGTTTTCAGTGGAAAAGTGGCTCTAAAGTGTTCCATGAGAACCAAAATTTAATTCTATGATACTAGAGCCAAAGTATGTCCTGTATGTAGTCATTTAATTGGAAAGGTAGTCAAATAATTTCTGATGACCTTTAAAAAATCTATTTGAAAGTTCCCCATAAGAAAACACCTGCTTTTTTAAAAATCTGAAATTAAACTGAAAAATTTACAAGAAGCAACATTAACATCCGAAAAAAATGTAAATGCACTTCACAGTAATTGCATTAGTTTTATGTGCTGATAGACCACAGTATTTGATATGCCATCATAGTTCACATGACCCTTAACAATATTTCCCTTCTTTTCTACATCTTTCATACACATTCCTATCAATACACCACTAGTAATTGTCTAAACCAACATTTAACCATAGCGAATCAAAATTAAACAATGGCCCAAATTTTGTGGTGGTAATGATGGTAAAACTCTGTGTTTGCCATCAGTACTCCACCGAAACGAACAGCAACTTTGAGAGTCCAGATGTCAGCAGAATAACACAGAAATCCAGAAATTGCTAAGATCTGCCAGGTGGTGAACAACTGAGGATCTCACCCAGAAGTGCAATCCTTAAGCTGTGAATTGATGAAAACTTCCACTTTTATGTAGTTAGTCTTGAGGATAAACCTTTGATGAAGTTACACTTTGTTGAATGAGGGGTAACTGGATTTTTAAATGCCATATGAGTTTCGTAATCGCTGCTAAGCACCATCCAGTGGCCCTATAAAACTAATTTTACACATGCAGAAGATCACATTTCCCCATAATAAAAAACTTCACAGATTATATTAAATGTTTTAATAATAATATTTTAGCTTCCATCTTAAACCAGTCAAAATTATTTTGCTATCTGAAAATTTAAATTAAAAGTAATGGGAATAGTGTTTTAGTTTGCTGTGTGTGAAAATATTTCAATGTGATTGGCCGTTTACCCTGTTTGCTCTCATCACTCTCCTGGATGCCTAAAGATCCCCATGACTTGGTGCCAGATTTCAACTGCCATCAAGAAAGGAAAGTCTCCGCCATAGATCGCTAAATCTCTCTGGCCAGCTTTCTTCGAAATCAACGGCAAGCATCTTTGTTTCACCACTGACCGCTAAATACTTGCAGTACTGCAACAACAAAGGCAAAATAGTGCTGGAAATCTGAATTAAAACAATAATTAAAGTAAAAAAATTTGGTACAAAAATAGAAATAAAAGGAAGAACTTGGATTTATTTATCACCTTACCAAGCTTTCGAAACATTTTAAAGTATTTCACACCAAATTAATTATTTTTGCTTGCTGCTCATGTTGTTTTAAAGGCAACAGCAGCCTACACGCACAAAGCAAGGTGCCAAAAAAGTAACTGAGATGGACAACCAATTATTCTAGCATTGTTAGTGGTGATATCTGAGTAAAGAATGTTGGCCAGCACATTGGAAGAACTCCCTTCTCTTCTTCAAAGAGCATCATCAGATCATATATATCTACCTGAACAATCAAAGTGTGCATTAAGTGAATATCTCATCATAAAAGACAGCATCTCCAATAAATGTCAGCCTAGATTATGTTCTTCACTCCTGGATGGACACTTAAACACGTTTTGACTCAGAGATAAGAGTGCCACCAACAGTGCCAAACAAATACCTGTTTCTAAGCAGCAAAACTCTCTCATTCAATTTGACTTTCAGCAAACAAAAGTGGCATAGATGTTAATAAAGAAAATGTGTTACCATCAGCTATTGCAGGAGTCACTGGGATGTACTCTGTTGATTGCTGACTGCTCAAAGATGATCTGGCACTGGAAAGATCAATTTTTGTACTACGACATGTATTGGAACACACTTTACCATGCTGGTAGAAATCCAGTTCCCCTGAATCCATGATTTTTCTTCAGTGAAGTAAAAGTAGAACAGATTCAATTAATAAGTTCTATCTGAAAATTACATATATGAATTATCAAGCAGAAGCAGATGGCATCACAAATGACAACCTTTCTATTATTATCTACAAGAGTAAATTAAGTCAATAGGGTTTAGAAGCCTCAATACACTTGTGGATGTTTGCCCTCTACTGGATGACATATTAATTGCATGAGATCCATCCATCCATTATGTTAAGCCCAAGGGCAGATCCTAATTCAAATCTCACAATCAAGATTCTTGAGAGAAGGGAGCAGTTGAGATGGTTTCCCCACTGTCTTCCTCATGGCTTTTATCTTATCCTACATGAACTGTCAACCTCACCTACTTTTAAATGGCTGAGGAGAGAAGGGGGGATGTGACAAAAAGCCACCCACACTCATCAGACACAAATATTAAGCCAATATCTAGAGCTGACCTCCAGTTGTCAAGGCTTTCTGAACTGTGCCTGAACCCAATCCTTCCAAATGAGAGGCAGAAACACTGCCACTGATCCAGTGGTCACTTTAACCATATTGAATACTCTGCTCAATGTTACTCCTGTATAGAGACAAAGTTCTTGTCTCCAATGGCTGTGGCACAAATCCTTCACTATCTACCTCAGAGCTGGTAAAACTATCACTAAGCCAAAAGTTCTCTTTCACTGCATAAACAAATTGCATTAATCAGAAATGTTTGACACAGCATAATCTCCTACTAATACAACAGAATTAAATAATGATATGGCTTTTTGTGCCCCAGGGTTTCATTACAGTCATTAGCTGAATTTGCATCTATTCTTGAAGCAATTGGCAAATCAATTCTACAGAAAAGGGCTAATGTGATAGAGTTCACCTGGTAGTGCACCATGCAAGATTTTTTGCGCCGTGTAAAATATTTTATTGTTCAAATGATTTGTAACTAATGGTCATCTGGAAGAACTAAAAGATGTTCAAAACAGTACCAATGCAGTCTTCATCCAGTAGCTGTGTGATCTTTCCTCTCTTAGTTACAAAGTTAATAGAACAATATCAGTGCTTAATATATTTTATGTTGCCTGCATTGTGCTTCTGGTTGCCAATATTAAAAGAGAACATTATCATAGGCAGTGTTTTTATTCTATCGTATCCCTTGTGTAAAAGCCAGCAAATAGGCACCAAGCAAATTAAAGACTAAATTGGATACTCCACGAAAACAAGTGCAGGGATAGTGATGCACAATTACCTTGTGCCAGTTCAACGTAATGTAACCACACAGCAGCTTAGTACTGCAAACTCATTTAAATGATTGTTGCATGCAGCCAACGCTAATTGTCTTGTTCATTGACTATACTCATCAGCATAGGGCCCAAAATTCTAACTTGCTGATACCAGTTAAAAGCTTGCAACACTTAAAATGAAGGTACACTGAGTTTGCTGTAGGTCATTAAGAAAAGTGTGCTGGGCAATAATCAACAGTGACTGACCATGAAGAGGGCAGAGGGGGATGGAAGGGGAAGAAAGAAATGGGCGGAGAAAGAGGGACAGAGAGAGAACCTGCACTAAAGTTTCAAACACTGTACAGAGATCTTTGTGGAAGAGATGAAACAAGGAGTGATGCTGTACCCACCATGATTCAAGGAGGTCCCCTCCGTACAGACAATGAGAAGATAGTAGAAACAGATGGCCATAGAGGTCAATGCTTGGAGTATGTGTGCAATGTTGCAAGGAGTGTAATGACTTTGCAAAGAGTGGTCAAGGCCAGTGGATGCATCTTCAAATGCCATATCCCATGACTAGCCTCAGCCACTGTTCAATTTATCCCACTGCTCATTACTAAACCACAAACAATCCCTATCAACCAAAATTCATATTTAACATTCATATAATTCACCTCACCCTCACAAATTTAGCACTGTTGCAACCCTTACATCCACATATCACACCTTGCACACAATGCAAGCTGTTCAACCATGACAGCCACATTGGACTAATCTATTGCACGTCATTGACAAACTTCCCTCTCTTTTGCTGGAGAGAAAGTGGTGCACAACTGGAGGAAACAGAATTTTACCAGAGGGGGAGAGGCGTACTTGCATGTTGTGACCCTCATGAACAAAATGGAGCTTCTCATTATGGGAACAGACACGCAGACCTCATGGCTAGCAGCAGGGCCACCAAATCCATTGAAAATGATGTTATCCTCATACCTAACCCTCCTTCTCATACCCTTCTTCCCCCTCATTCTGCAATGTATTCGGGTTTACAAGCTGCAGATGGTATAAATATGCCTCTCTTACTTTATCCTGCCTCCTCATCACAACCTTTGTTCTTTTTTCCTTTCTGATACCCAAGAACTGCAACCTTCCCAGAGCAGGAAGACAATGATGATGAAAACACATTGTCACTCAATTTCCCATTTGCAGCCAGCAACTCAAATACTCAGGTGTGTATATCTTAGAGGATAGCATAAAGAGGAATCTGCATGTGGTGGGACACTGGGAAAAGTTGCCCTGCAGCCAGGGTAGGAGTCAATGATAACACAGCCACCAGCTTGCCAGAAGGCTGGGCTACATACAAATTCTGTGCAAAAGACTCAAATGAAAACTCCAATAAGCCAGGGTATAGAACAAGGTTGATTTTTGTACATAACGAAATAAATAGTACACTGGAAAGCCTGCCAGAAAGTTACATTCAAGGACAAGTTCCATGGAGGAGCCCAGTGCCAACTTGGCGCATGACTTTGCACAGACTTTGGGCCCATTCTTTCCAGTACAGGATCTTGGTTAATCCCATCAACATACCTGTTGGACCAACTACAATGCAGTGTCTGCGTCTTAGCTTCTGCTGCAGATCAAGCAGCTTCTAAAAGTCAGGGTTTTTTTTAATTCATTCTTGGGATGTGGGTGTTTCTGTCTTATTTCTCATCTCTAACTGCCCTTAACTGAGTAATTTTCCAAGCAATTTTAGACTGCAATGAAGAGTCAACGATTTTACTGTAGGTCTGGAGTCACATTTGGCCAGGTCAGGTAAGTGCTACTGTGGAAGCTCACATAGCTGTCAATACAGCTGAACTTGCTGCCATGTCAGCTCAGACTGCTACTATCATGGTTCTGGATACCAGTATTCAGAAGATTCAGAATGTCACAGTAGTCAATCTGTCCTCAGGCTGAGGCACAACCAGGGGGAAATGGCGGTGGCTCCATAGAGCAAAAATCTACTGTTCCATCTCAGAATGACAGTTTATTATCCTAACACTGCCACTCCACCAGTGCCTTTGCTGTTGTTGCTTAGTCAGCTAGCTCAGACTCATCCTTGCCAAGATGGTGCAGTCTGAAGGTGGGCATTAATAATCCAGAACTACTTCAGTTTATTCTCCAAAGTTAGCAGCAGTCTTTCCACTGAAATTCAGCAGACTTCCACCAACCTAACTGTAGTCACTGGACTAGCACAGTGTAAGGCAACAGCACACAGAACAAAGGAACTAAAGGAATACACACGAGCGATCAGCTTAAACGTATGTAATGTGGCATGATTTAATTAATAAATTTGGTTCAGAATGTATATTTTGTATTGTCTTTTATTTTTCTATTGTGGCCAAAAGGACAATGTGATGGCCAGTGACACAGAAAAGGTAAGGGGTGTGGGGCTGTTGTAATTGGGGAAGTTGCGTTGAGGCTACTGGTATTGCAAGTCATAAAATCATAGAATTCCTACAGTACGGAAGGAGGCCATTTGGCCCATCAAATCTGCACCAACAACAATCCCACCTAGGCCCGAACCCCATGTATTTACCCTGCTAGTCCCCCTGACACTAAGGGTCAATTTAGCATGGCCAAATCAATCTAACTGCACATCTTTGGACTGTGGGAGGAAACCGGAGCACCCAGAAGAAACCCACGCAGACATGGAGAGAATGGGCAAATGCCACATAGACAGTGACCCGAGGACGGAACTGAACCCTGGAGCTGTGAGACAACAGTGCTAACCACTGTGCCACATTAGGTCCACACATACAGTTAGTTCAGAGAGGGGCCATCTAGATTGCAGTTTCCCTTCCTCTTCCTCTGCTTCTGCCTCCTCTTCTTCCTCATGTTCCTTCTTCAGCTTCTCATCTGCAAATGTTATCAAAGACCACTCCCTCATAGTGGCAACATGCAGCACACCATCACAAATCTTGAGAACCATTCTGACAAGCACTACAATGCTGTTTGGGAACAGTCCATTGCTTCCGCATGCCAATGTTCTGCTCTATCACATTTATGGCAGAAAGGCTGTTATTTTGTACGTACACTCCACAAATGTGCATAGGTTATCAAAGTCATGAGCTATTTTGTCAGCAGAAAGCTCTTGTTGCCCAGTAGCCACCCTTTCATTTGCTGAGTTGGCTAAAATGAAGCTGGCCCAACAGATTGACACAGAACGCATTACGGCTGGCACTGACCTGCATAATGCGCTCCCTATGGTCACACACCAGCTGCACATTGACGGAGTGGAACCCCTTTCAGTTCAGGTCGACATGAGTACCCCATTGGGAAGTTTGAAATCCTTGCAACCCTTGTTCACACTCTGCTTGCTTCTCTCTAACAAGAGAGAACTAAATTAAATTATACTGCTTTGAAAGGAAAGGTTTATTCATCTCCCTTATGCAGCAGTACACTGCAAACTGCATTGCTAATATTTCTGGCAGCAGCCTGAAAGAAGACAGATATATAAAGATTCATGACTACTGTCACTTTTAAAGCCACTGACAAGCAGTCCTTGCCCTGCATGGAGGTTGGTGTTGTCTCTGCAACATTTGGCAGATTTAAGTGGCGATTTCTTTAGTAAAGCACAGGCATCTCAAACACTGGTTGTCGCTGATGTTCAGGTAGGACAATTGATCCGCTGAATGCCCTAGCTGTATAATGGCCTGCTGCTGAGGCCAATTCGCTTCTCCCCCTCCGCCCTCATCGAACAGTATGTTTTACTATGCATGGCATCTTCTTCTTCTCCCAGTCATTCTGTATTGCAAGAGGTAAGCCTATCAATGCACAAAGGTTTGCAAGAAACTTGTTTGTGTGGGAGCCTTGGAGTCAGCAAAAAGTGCTTCAGCTATGGAAAGCATCAAAAATACGTACAACTGTGGCAGCAGCCAGGAGACATCAACCAGCAACAAATCTGTAGGTAGTTGTTAATCCCTTTAAATATCAGTGGTGAGGACTTCTTCATGCTACTTAATGAATGTTAAGCTGTGTGAGGTTAAGAGGGTACTGGGTGGAACACGGAGCTCCAAAATGCCAGCACTGGTGACACACGTCACAATCTGCCTATTCTGTACACTTTCCACAGACGTTAACTGAGTATGCAATAACACCTTTACCAATATAGCATCTGGAGTACTTCATGTCAGATGTATTTACGCATGCTATCAATGCAGATTTGGAACACTAATTATTACACTAATAATGCAAACTGAACTTTTTTATAGAACAGTAATAGTGTTTCTCAAACCTCAGCATGACACCATTCAAACGGATAGCTCTCTTCCAGTCTTTCAATGTAGATTTTCCAGCTAGATTCACAAATTCTTTGGGACTTATAAGTTGATTGTCAAACTGGAAAGAAAAACAGACACTGCAACTTAATAGTCATAGGCAGTTAAATATTGGGTTCCTCTTGCATAAGGGTCAGCAAATGTGCCAAATATCTTCTTTTCATGCTGTCATTTTACTTGGTTCTACCAATGCACTGCCGAAGAGAACTCCCCCAAGCCGTAAGTTCTTTTTCTTATATCACATATATTCTCTCTTCTTTCCCTTCCATGAGGTCTGACCAGTTTGTGTTAAACTGGTGAGACTTAGTAATGATGTGGAGATGCCGGCGTTGGACTGGGGTAAACACAGTAAGAGCTTTAACAACACCAGGTTAAAGTCCAACAGGTTTATTTGGTAGCAAATGCCATTAGCTTTTGGAGCGCTGCTCCTTCGTCAGATGGAGTGGAAATCGGCTCTCAAACAGGGCACAGAGACACAAAATCAAGTTACAGAATACTGATTAGAATGCGAATCTCTACAACCAACCAGGTCTTAAAGATACAGACAATGTGAGTCGAGGGAGCATTAAGCACAGGTTAAAGAGATGTGTATTGTCTCCAGACAGGACAGCCAGTGGGATTCTGCAAGTCCAGAAGGCAAGTTGTGGGGGTTACTGATAGTGTGACATAAACCCAACATCCCGGTTTAGGCGGTCCTCATGTGTGCGGAACTTGGCTATCAGTTTCTGCTCAGCGACTCTGCGCTGTCGTGTGTCGTGAAGGCCGCCTTGGAGAACGCTTACCCAAAGATCAGAGGCTGAATGCCCGTGACCGCTGAAGTGCTGTGGGAGCACTTCAGCTGTCACGGGCATTCAGCCTCTGATCTTCGGGTAAGCGTTCTCCAAGGCGGCCTTCACGACACACGACAGCGCAGAGTCGCTGAGCAGAAACTGATAGCCAAGTTCCGCACACATGAGGACCGCCTAAACCGGGATGTTGGGTTTATGTCACACTATCAGTAACCCCCACAACTTGCCTTCTGGACTTGCAGAATCTCACTGGCTGTACTGTCTGGAAACAATACACATCTCTTTAACCTGTGCTTAATGCTCCCTCGACTCACATTGTCTGTATCTTTAAGACCTGGTTGGCTGTAGAGATTCGCATTCTAATCAGTATTCTGTAACTTGATTTTGTGTCTCTGTGCCCTGTTTGAGAGCAGATTTCCACTCCATCTGACGAAGGAGCAGCGCTCCAAAAGCTAATGGTATTTGCCACCAAATAAACCTGTTGAACTTTAACCTGGTGTTGTTAAAACTCTTACCGAGACTTAGTAAGACATAGAAAGAACTCTCAGATTTCCATGAATGCCTAAATGAAACAAAGCTTGCAACAATGGTACACTTCATTAGGTTTTTACTCCCTCAGTGACAAAACTCCAAATCTGCTGGAAACTCAAACCATGGGTTGGAAGGGGCTATGGAAATAATATTGGTGAGGTGATTCTATGGAGCTGACGATTGGTGCTTTAAATCCTCTGCCATTGCTTACTCTAAAATCAATTTTCTTACTGGTCGAGCTACAAAAAAGGTGCAATTTTCTCTTTATCCACCACTTCACTACAGAAAAATTAAGTTTTTACAAGGAGCTGTACAGAACAAATCACTCACCTGAACGCATTTTATATTGATACCGGGGCAAACAAACTTTTTCCAAATTAGGTTAGCTTTACTTTCTCCACAGGTTATAGGATAAATAATTTCTGGCTCTATGTTTTCTCCCTCATCGGCAATTTTCACCTCTGCAAAGAGAAAGCAAATAAACATTTATAATTTCTTAAACTGTGTTAAATTTTACCCCTATGGAGAGGAAAATGCAGGTCACTTCTGGTTAGGAATCTGATTCAGCTCTCGCTTGGACAATAATGGCCAATGTTTCCAGTAATTGGCTTCTAACTCCAGTCCAATTTATCAGACAACAATGTAGATTTGTAGCGCAGCCAACATGCAGCATGCTCAACACCAGCCATCAAGGGAGCAAATGGAGATGTGGGGGAGCGAGGTTTTGCTTTGAAGCCTAAAATTTGGTACATAATCATTTGGGAAAGCACATAGGGAAAAAGTATGGTTAAGTCACAATCAGAAGTCCAAAATTGGGCAGTTAAACAAACAGGATGCCACATTCATTGGGTGCAAAATTAGAAAATCGAGTTTCCAACAACTGATAAATTGCTAAAATAAATCCAAACACTGAGTTAAAAACAAGATGGAAGGTGAATCTGAGGCAACTGTGTCAATGTCAGCACTGTTAGGAAATATTATAAACAGCAAATGGACTTTTCCCATTATGAAAATGTTTACCCTTATAAAATGACAAATTCCAACATACAGTAAGGGTTGGGATCAATGGACAACATTTTCAGAGAATAACACCTCGTTTAGATGGAAATCTGCAATTTCTTGACACACAACCAAAGATGTGTCAAGTATTACTGGTACATTTAGGAAAAAGTGAACAAATATATGGACCCTGACTGCATAGACACAGGGGGCGATTTTACCATTGCATTGCGCCCATTTTTGGGCATGAAAACATGGTAAAGTTGGGCGTGAGGCAACTAGCGCAATCTGCGCCGGCGCCTGCGCAGATTCCCACTTTACCAAGGCCCAAAAATGGCCGCGATCGGAACCGTGCCCTAAACAGGCACAACGTCAATTTAAATGCATTTGCATGCATTTAAATTGACTTAATGAGCTGGGCGCTCAATCTTACCTACATTTCCCCCCTTACCATCGCGTTCGCCTGTCCAGATTCAGCGCAAAACAGATGTGTTCGGCAAAGGTCTGTTTCGGGCGCTCCAGCTTCTGAACAGGTAAGTTCAGAGCTTCCAGTGGCTCTCTGACTCAGATTGGTGGATGGGAGGGGGAAATGGAGGGAGGGCCAGATCGCTCTCTGGTGGGGGAGGTGGAGGAGGAGGCAGGTCAGACCTATCTCTGGTTGTGTGTGTTGGGGGGGGGGGGGGGGGGGGGCACCAGATGGTTCTCTGTTAAGTGGGGGGGGGGGGGGGGGGGGGGGGGAAAGAGGGCCGAGGGCCAGATTGCTCTCTGGTAGGGAGAGGAAGGAGGAGGCGGGTCAGATGTATCTCTGGTGGTGGGGGTGGGGAGGAGGGAGGCCCAATCATTCTCTGGTTGGGGAGGGGAATGGTATTTGCAACCAAATAAACCTGTTCGACTTTAACCTGGTGTTGTTAAAACACTTACTGTGTTTACCCCAGTCCAACACCGGCATCTCCACATCATGGGGGGAGGGAAGCCAGATGGTTCTCTGGTGGGGAGGAGGAGGGCCAGATTGCTCTCTGGTGGGGGTGGGAGGAGGAGGAGGAGGAGGCCAGATCACTCTCTGGTGAGGGAGCAGGAGGGGTAGAGGTAGGAGTAGAGGAGGTCCACTGCCACTCTGAGAGTGATCAGTGGGGGGGGGGGGGGCATCGCTCCTGGGCTGCTTTTTGCGGCCCGGGAGCGATGTGACAGGGGAGTGTTTTTCAATTTTTTTTTTTAAACTGCGCATGTGCAGTTGAAGGCTCCGATCGGAGCAGCAACATTTTGGGCACGATAATCTCCACCCACAGCACGATTCAGACTTGGAATTTTTTTTCAGGCTAAGTGCGTATGGGGGCACCTGAGAAGAGTTTTCCAAGTCGGATCGGAATTGTGCCCAGATTCAGCACTTAGAGTCAAAATGGTAAAATCGCCCCCACAATTTCCATTTTCAAGCAAGTGTGACAAGTCCTTTCTCCTAAAACAGGACTGTTAACTTAAAAATAACTCCTCAATAATGTGGCTTCACAATGAAATGGAAAATAATCTGATTATGATTGGAATGGTTTTAGTTTTCATGCTACTTATGAAGAGTTTAAAGTCATACTAGATGCACTATGCTCCAACTGTCAAAGAATTACTTTCTCCTGTGGAGAAATGAAGCTCTTGATAATTCTGAGTACTGCTGCTACACCAATTATTGAAGGAAAGAGATATAACACTGCAGGGATTATACATGGGAACACAGTTAATTACAGACTTCTACAAATATATTTATATTCCTTTCTCAGCTGAATCTTCGAAGCTACAAAACAATGAAAAAGGATTATTTAATCACACAATAATGTTCAAATCTGATTAAATTAACTCTCAGAGGATACTGTTTGTGATAAATAGGCTATTTAAACAACATTACTAAGATAAGTCTGGTACACAACTATAGCTTGATGGTACTCATAAAGACACCAGTAAAGCGAAGACACCAGCAAAGCCTGACGGTTCAAAGGGCTAACTCTGTATCAGACTAAGGACTGTGAGAGTAGCAAAGAACAGGATGTGCAAGTATGGAACAAACATGGGAATTGATTGGGCAGTGGCTGTTGCTATGCCTTGAACAGAAAGTTATTGAACACAGACATCCCAGTGTGTCATGTTCCTAAAAGAATTACGTCCCCCCTGATAGAGGCACGACTCTCAGTATTCATGACCAAAAAGACAGTGATTGATTAGTGCCTGTCCTCTAAGTATGAGACTGGAAACACAAACAGTACCAGTAGTATCTCTACAAGCATAAGAGACAGAGCGACATTGGCAACACTAACCTGGGATCAACCACTCTAGAAGCAAGACCCTGAGTCGAGGACTGAGAGACATTGGAACAAAATCTAGCAGCAGCGAATCTGATCAGTTCGCATCGACATGGGTAGTATCTCTAAGTCGTGAGTTTTGATATTTTGTGAAGTTTTGATACCTTTTGAATATTTGTGTGTATAACAGAGAAGGTCAGAAGTTAATTACTTTGTGTGCAACAAAGTTTGATGCCTGGTGTAATTTTGTGGTAACTTGGTACAGTACAAAAAAGGAGATTTGTTGTACAATAATTCGAGAGTTTGAGTGTCTTTGTCCATGGCGTTGACAAACTCTCTTGGGCATCTATTCAAAGGGAAAATAGCTATATTTAAAAATTCAAACTGCACCTCTCCTGTTCAGCGCTCGTTAGCAATTTCATAAATATGAAGCATGTATATTGTTTTACATTATTTCATGGGATGTGGGCATCACTGGCTAGGCCAGCATTTATTGCCATCCCTAATTGCTCTTGAGGAGGAGGTGGTGGTGAGCCACCTTCTTGAACTGTTACAATCTATGTGCTGTGAGGAAGGACATTCCAGGAATTTGATCCAGTGACACTGAAGGAATGACAATAAAGTTCCAGGTCAGGATGGTGTGTGTCTTTGGGAGGGAAGCTTTCAACGTCTGACCTGCTCCTGTGGGAAAGATATTTATATGGTTGGTCCAGTTCAGTTTCTGGTCAATGGTATGTTAACAGTGCAAGATTCAACAATAGTAATGTCATTGAATGTCAAGGGGAGATGGTTGAATTTTCTCTTGTTGGGAGATGGTCATTGACTGGCACTTATATGTCATGAAAGTTACTTGCCACTTGTCAGACCAAATCTGAATGTTGTCCATGTCTTGCTACATATGACAAGGACTGGTCTGAATGGTGCTGAACATTGTGGAACCATCAGCAAGTATTACCACTTCTGCCCTTATGATAGAGGGAAGGTCATTGATAAAGCAGGTGAAGATGGTTGGGTCTAGGACACTGCCAGAAGGAACTTCTGTAGAGATGTGACTTTCATCATATTAAACAATGCAAGATATTTTAATGCTTAAATTGACAAGCTGTTACAAAGGTTAATGGTCTCTCAATTTTCTGTTTATGCACTTTGACACTAACACAACCTTTAATAAGATAGTAATGAAAACTGGATGCTACTGCATCAGAGAATCACTAGGCTACACCCTCTTATAAAACTACACTTGTGTTTGCTTTGTTGTTCCTTCCCCGTCTCTTCCTTACCACTTACTTTTGGTTTTTCAACTCAAACCATCCTTTTTAAAAAGCACTATATTTTTCAGTGTATAAGTCGATGTGCTGTATAATTCAAACTGATTAGAATTCCAATTTTTCTGAAATTCATGCATAAACAAGTCAAAGTGATGTATACGATATAACCAAGCCAGAAAAACAGCATCAATTTACAGCGAGCAATCATGTTCCCGCCATTCTCTTATGCATATTTCACGACTTTCAGCTTGAACACTGCCCTAAAGGATTGACGTGACTTGACTGGAGGCAATTTGATGTGAGCCGTGCAGTTTGCATGGATTCATTTATAAGGTGTCAGCATCTAAAGTCCACTTAATCAATAAAGAAGTCAAAGTGGCATACAAGACAAGGCCTGATGTTCAGGAGAAAAAAGTCTCGTCTTATACACCAAATAATACAGCAAATGGAAACAGTTGCCGTTCCAGTTGCTATACAAGTTTTTAATTAGAAAACACCTAAATGCCTAAAACTTTAGTTTTGCAAATGCATAATTGCTACTTCTGGTATTATGTAGCACAGGAGTTCCCATACTGGGAGCCCCGGAAACAGAGGGAGACTCCTAGGGGGATAGTGGCAAGACAGGCACATTTGTAAAATTTGAAAAAAGTGCTGCTGAGCTGCTTGTCCAGTCAGACGCTGGCTTGACTGGACAAGTGTGGACAGAGGAGTGATGGGAAGGGAGGGCGTTGGAATGGAATTTGGAGCATGCATGCCAGAGCATGTGATGGTGGGGCGCAGGCTGGAGCAATGGGCCAGAGCGATGCCAGCTCGGGCATCGGTGCAGTGGGCCAGAGCATGGGGTGTGGCGGGGGGGAGCACGAGAGGGGTGGTGGGAGGGGGCTCAAGCTTGCCCCGACAATCTAGATGGAAATACTCAAAAATGTTGTTTTAAGCATTGAAGTGTTCCTCTCTTGCATCTGCTGTTCAAGTTTATATCAATATATTCAATATTTATCTCAGAAATGTTGCAATCCTTCCCCTTATCATCAAAGATAAAACTCTAATTTGCTCATTCCTATGGTTATCACCACTCAGATCTATTTTTAGAGTTCCAAAGCATAGGAACATAGGAGCAGGAGTAGGCCATTTGATCCATCGAGCCCCCTCCGTCATTCAATATGACCATAGCTGATCATCCACTTCAATGCCTTTTTCCCACATTATCCCCATATCCCTTTATGTCATTGGCATTTAGAAATATGTCAATCTCAGCCCTCTCGAATAGCGAATTCCAAAGATGCACAACTCTCTGTGTAAAAAGAAATTGCCTCATCTCGCTCCCTTATTTTGAAATTGTATCATAAGGAAGATCTAAGCATTAGATGAGGCAGAATGGGTTTCCAGTCCAAATCAAAATTATTCCCACAATCTGACATTATTTACTATTTGTATGTAGCCATTACACTTACCAATAATATCACCCTTCTGAATCAGTGTGGAGGAAGCTGAGTAGGTTCCAGGGGTGTTAACAGAGTCCATACTGTCATCACTTAATCCTCCACTGCTTAGTCAGAGACAAAGACTGTTGTAAGTATTTGAGTAATATAACCAACCAAACCATAATATCATGTAAAGAAATTACATTTATATAAATACAATGAATAGTATTTAACACAGAATTTCAATGACAGACGTTTCATTCAATTAAACTGCCATTTTATGCCTCAAAACATTGAAGTAAGAACATAAGAACATAAGAAATAGGAGCAGGAGTAGGCCATCTAGCCCCTCGAGCCTGCCCCGCCATTCAATAAGATCATGACTGATCTGAAGTGGTTCAGTTCTACTTACCCGCCTGATCCCCATAACCCTTAATTCCCTTATCGATCAGGAATCCATCTATCCGTGATTTAAACATATTCAACGAGGTAGCCTCCACCACTTCAGTGGGCAGAGAATTCCAGAGATTCACCACCCTCTGAGAGAAGTTCCTCCTCAACTCTGTCCTAAACTGACCCCCCTTTATTTTGAGGCTGTGCCCTCTAGTTCTAGTTTCCTTTCTAAGTGGAAAGAATCTCTCCATCTCTACCCTATCCAGCCCCTTCATTACCTTATAGGTCTCTATAAGATCCCCCCTCAGCCTTCTAAATTCCAACAAATACAAACCCAATCTGCTCAGTCCCTCCTCATAATCAACACCCCTCATCTCTGGTATCAACCTGGTGAACCTTCTCTGCACTCCCTCCAAGGCCAATATATCCTTCCGCAAATAAGGGGACCAATACTGCACACAGTATTCCAGCTGTGGCCTCACCAATGCCCTGTACAGATGCAGCAAGACATCTCTGCTTTTATATTCTATCCCCCTTGCGATATAGGCCAACATCCCATTTGCCTTCTTGATTACCTGGTGCACCTGCAGACTGGATTTTTGCGTCTCATGCACAAGGACCCCCAGGTCCCTCTGCACAGCAGCATGTTGTAATTTCTTTCCATTTAGATAATAATCCAATTTGCTATTATTTCTTCCAAAGTGAATAACCTCGCATTTGTTAACGTTATACTCCATCTGCCAGATCCTCGCCCACTCACTCAGCCTGTCCAAATCTTTCTGCAGACCTTCTGCGCCCTCCACACGATTCACTTTTCCACTTATCTTTGTGTCGTCTGCAAACTTTGTTACCTTACACTCAGTCCCCTCCTCCAGATCGTCTATATAAATGGTAAATAGTTGAGGCCCCAGACCGATCCCTGCGGCACGCCACTAGTTACCATCCGCCAACCAGAAAAGCACCCATTTATTCCGACTCTCTGCTTCCTGTCAGATAGCCAATCCCCAATCCACGCTAACACCCTTCCCCCAACTCCGTGTGACCCAATCTTCTAAGTAATGACCACTGTAAACAAATGTTAAATGACTTGGTCAATGCCTAAGTAATACAATTAAAATGGTATCACAGGAGGCCTGTGTACTGTTTTTCATTAAAAAATGAGACTTTTTTATTTCAAAAATATACTTTATTTATATATAAACTGAAAAACATTACAGAAACAGTTCAGGTCATTACAACAGTAAAATACGATCATATTTACATTTACCCTGAGATTAAAATTTAGAATCCCTACAGTGCAGAAGGAGGCCATTCGTCCATTCAAACCTGCACCAACAACAATCCCACCCAGGCCCTATCCCTGTAACTCCATGTATTTACCCTGCTAATCCCCCTGACACTGAGGGGCAATTTAGCACGGCCAGTCCACCTAAACATCTCTGGAGTGTGGGAGGAAACCAGAGCACCCAGAGGAAACCCACACAGACACGGGGTAGAACGTGCAAACTGCGCACAGACAGTTACCCAAGACCGGAATTGAACCCTGGCACTGTGAGGCATCGGTGCTAAATCACTGTGCCACTGTGCTGCCCTTACACTGTGTTCAGTATAAGAACATTACATATATTTCAATACAAGTCCAAAGTTCTTTATAAAACTATGTACATTGGTCAAATCGCACTTTGTGATGCTTTAAGAGCTACTCACAGTTAAGAGATTATAGACAGTCCAAGGGGGCTTTTCTGGTTACTAGCCCCTCAATCTACATTGGCTGAAAGGCTTTAAATGGTGGCCTTTCCCCATTGCGCCTTGGCGGCGACTACCCCAAGCTTGAGTAGGCCCCTCTGCATGTAGTCCTGGACCTTGGAATGTCAGTCTGCAACACAAGCACAATTCTTTGCACTGGAAGATCAACAAGTTTCAGGCAGACCAAAGAGTGTCTTTCACCAAGTTGATGACCCTCGAGCAGCAGCTAATGTTTGTCTCGGGTGTGTCCCTGGGAACAGCCCGTACAGCATAGAGTCCTGTGACACAGAGCTGCTTGGGATGAACCTTGACAAATACCACTGCATCTCGCTCCAGACCTTCTTTGCAAAGGCACATTCCACAAGGTGTGCGACTGTATCATCCCCCCCAAAGCCGCTTTGAGGGCAACGTGCGGTGGCACTGAGACCTCAGGTGTGCATAAAGGATCTGACAGGGAGTGCCCTTCTCACCACTAGCCAAGCTAGATCTTGGTGCTCAAGATGAAAGCAAATTACTGCGGATGCTGGAATCTGAAACAAAAACAGAAAATGCTGGAAAATCTCAGCAGGTCTGATAGCATCTGTGGGGAGAAAATAGATCCAATGTTTCGAGTCTAGGTGACCCTTTGTCAGAGCTTTTGATGCTTGTTTGTTGTTCCTTTGAATATGAGACCTTTCTTCAAACCAAGTCTATTTGACGGGATAAAGGATTTTGCTTTCTACTGTAAAGAACAGCTTTGTGGCTGGATGTGCTATACCATTTCTACACGTGCCTCACTTTTGATATGGAACAACAACAACACTGGCATAAATTTCCCAGAACTGGTAACTTTTGCCTTTATCAATAGAAAATTGACACCAAATTGCATCACAAAATTGGTAAAATAATTAGCACTTTACGCTACTTTTTCCCAATTCTTAGTGATACCAAGGTGATACAAAATTTGGACTCATTTCAGGTATGAAATACTTTAAACGCGATTACCAAATGAAATTAAAACAAAGAATTTAGAAGTTTAATCACCAATCACTTTTTCATAACTTAAAATATTCTTCTCATCGTGCAGATGCATGTCAAGGCCTGATAATGGGACATATGTCTTTATATGGCAATTTATTGGTGCTCATATCATTCAGCAAGACCTCCCATAACATTCATTGAGCAATTACTAACTATAAATACAATATTAAAATATGTTTCGTGAAATAAGTGATAAGATGCTGATTTGTTCAGTATTTATTTACTGAAAGTATTATAGTCCCCTAACCACACAGGCCTGAAGCAATACAGACAGCAAGGGTACAATGTTCTCATGAACGCAGATAGTAATGATACCTGAACCTCAATATTTTGAAGTTCTGGCATAATATTGTAGGAAAAGGCAGGAATCCGGAAACTGGGCCTGTAACCACACATTTTCTCAAATAACAGTTCCTACAGCAAAAAGAAGCATGCACCATGAACATGCACAACTCTCATTTAAATGTCATTATTTTTCTAAATAATGTTTTCATACTGGAATTCCCAACTGCACTTAGGGGAATATGCACAACATGATGCTGCCCCTTTTTCCATAGGCATACCAGGAATCCTGAATTTACGGCAGGTGAACGTACTAAAGGTGAGAAGATATCATTTTACCCACTGCCAGCTTCAAATCCTCCAAGATATAAACAAATTCTCTGTGCTCCTCTAATTTTGACCTCTTATGCACCTCGATTTCGGTCAATCCACTAATGACAACCGTGCCTTCGGATATCTGGTCCCGAAGCTCTGGAATTCCCTTTCCAGACCTCTCTGCCTTTCCAAATTCTTTCTTCCTGTAAGACGTTCTTTCAAACCAATCTGTCCAAGCTTTTGATCACCTTTCCTAATACTAAATTATGTGGTTCACTGTGAAATTTTGCTTCAAAACTCTCCTGTGAAATGGGCGGCACAGTGGCACAATTGTTAGCACTGCTGTCTCACAGCACCAGAGACCCGGGTTCAATTCACGGCTTGGGTCGCTATCTATGTGGAGTTTGCACCTTCTCCCCATGTTGCATGGGTTCCTCCGGGTGCTCCAGTTTCCTCCCACAGTCTGAAAGACCTGCTGGTTAGGAGCACTGGCCATGCCAAATTCTCCTTCAGTGTACCAGAACAGGCATTGGAGTGTGGCGACTTTGGGGATATTCACAGTAACTTCATTGCAGTGTTAATGTAAGCCTACCTGTGACAATAATAAATAAATATCTTACAATGTTAATTGCAAGGTGTTGGTGGCATTGTTGTTGCAATTCTGGGCATCGTTACTGTATTTTTCTGTGTGTGTTAGTTGTTTCTACTTCATAGGTGATCATATTATCAGCAATCCATAGTGACTGCAATTTTAGGAAGAAACAAGGACTTTTACAGCTACTGACCCCCTGAAAGTATGCTCCTGAAAGCAGAGGGATAATTTTAGTTCTACGTTTGAGCATCTTGTCCTCATCTGCCACCAATGAGGTGCCAGTCACCTCAGGCATAATGAAAGATAATTTGAAAAAGACCAATCTGTGTGTCAGATGGAAGCTCCATAGGGTTTAAAAGTTCACAACTTGTATTTATGCTATGCTTTGTGGGTCTCACAAGAAATATGTGAAAGGGTTAGGGACACACTTACCATTCCTTCCTCAATGTACTGGCAAACTTGTTCCTTTTTGCAGCCAGATGCGAAGGACCTGGGTGACCACATTGAATGAGGTCATGGCAACTATGGTTTTACTGAAGAGTGGTCTTCAATTAATCCCTTCTTTGGTGCACCTCCTGCAGCTGGAGTTCCAAATCTTCAAAATTAAATGGAGCAAGGCTGACCATATATCTTCGCTGTGCCATTGTAATAAATTTATTCAGCTTTCTGTCCCTAGCAAACTTCCACTCGCCCATCCAACAACATCTCCTTTCAGGGATAGCTACAGCCCTCAGAACTGCTGTTACGATAGATTTTCTGATTCCCAGCCCATTGTACTAAATGTCAAGCTCAGGCAGACTTCTCCCATGCTTGTAAGGGGAACTCCAATTGGAAAACTGAATCAGAGTTGTCCTCCCACTCTGAGCTCAGTCATATGCGGGCATGCTCATTGTCAGTTCAATCTCATTATGCCCATTATCAAAAAAAAGGACTTCAGTATACACTTAGCAGATAAATAGTCGCTTCTGTTAGCTTAAGGTATTGCTAAGCATGATATGAAGTGTCATTTTTCTGACAACAGAACAGGAATATAGTGCAGTACCCTGCAATCGAGGCACTTAATACTGAACTATGGCATGAACAACTTATGTGGCAATTCATTTGACTTTTCTACCAACAGCAAAGGATAAAATACTGAAAGTTAATTTCCATTATATTGTGATTGTACTATTGTCCAGTAATGATTTTCTTAATGGTTTAAGTAGTTAGTGCCTTTTTTAAAAATTACAGTAACATTCTAATAGAAATAGAAAATATGATTTGGTCAAATTGAGTGTAACCAAACGAGAAAATGCTGGAAAATCTCAGTAGGTCTGGACCTGCAGGACCTCATACCTGCTGAGATTTTCCAGCATTTTCTCTTTTGGTTTCAGATTCCAGCATCCGCAGTAATTTGCTTTTATCGATTGAAGAGTGTACATTATCTGTGGTTAAGCCATGAATGCATTTTAACCATTTACTGACTCCTGCAATCGCTGCATTGTCCTTTCTGTTTTCCCCCAACCACTCTGAATACCACACAAATAGCACACGAGCAGTATTCCTGTAAATTATGGTGGGCTGGAATCTGGTTAATTTAGGTTACACGGATGAAAGTATGCTGGGTTCAAAAATGTCAAACAAGCTACATAGTATATATTACTCTACATTTACCCTGCAGCTATTTATTTATTATTTATTAATATATATTAGGGATATCAGTCTTTGGGAAAGGAACACTTGGTCCTGAGTCATGTAGGGCAGAGGACAGATACAGTGCTCATTCTACCCCATCTCAATTACAAAGAACACCACTGTGAATATCTATTTACCACATGTGCCAAACCTGTGGGTTGCCAAAGTGAAGTCAATACTTTGGAATCAAATCATAGTCATTTCTGTGTTGTGGATTCATATCAGCTGACCGGAGACCAAGTTCAAATTCATTTGACTCAATAGGGCAGATATCATGCAATTTGTTTCAAGTCCAATAAAACAGGGCTAAAAGAACTGGATTGTAACTTGCTGCACATTCAAGTCTCCAGAGATGCATTTACAAAATCAAAATGCTGCGGATGCTGGAAATCTGATTTTTTTGTCATCTAATCTTTCCTATCCTTTACCATATCACAGGCCTTCCATTTTGTTCTTTTTTCCATCCTGCTCCTTCTCATTTGCTCAAAACCTGTTACATCTCTAACTTTTCTCCGTTCTTTTGAAAGGTCACAGATCTGAAACATTAACTCTGTTTCTCTCTCCACAAATACTGCAAGGCCTGCTAACTATTTCTAGCATTTTCTGTTTTTAACCTCAGATGAATCTGTTCAGTACTCAGGACTCCAAAGCAGTACTTCTAACAGCTATATTTTAATTTAAATTCCACTAAAAGCATCACATTTCAAATTAGATCTTTCATAAATCTGCACTGTTCACAATTTGCTAAAGTTAATTTTTGCATTTGCATCTCAGGAGTCAATTATTTTAGGATCTTGCTGATACTCTTTCCTAAACTTCCAAAAGTCCAAATTTAATAAGATCCACGATCCAATGAACATCTTGGCCTGGATTTTCTCAATGATGGAAAGGCTTTCTGTTCTGGACTGACCGATGTCAAGTTCACTATGACTCATTGGTTTATTGATTATCTCGACAACGGTGTTGGAGATGAGATCAGTGAGTTTGTAGATGATCATAAAATGTGAGCAAAACTAAAGATTGTAAAGGAACACATCTTTTGCAATGATTTAGAATTGCAGTGTTGAAAAATGGCATTTAAATCAGATAAATGTAGTACCATGCATGTAAATGGGGCCATGTAGAAGAGAATTTTAAATCAGCTAGTGAGATTCACAGACAGACGTAGTCTTTTAGTGACATGATAGATAGAAGAGGTTAAATGATTCTTTATAACAAGTTAATATGAACAGTTTGCTCATATGTGAATGCAATAACAGTATTAAAACAAATGATTTTAAAGTATATATATATATAACAAAGTATTGAATGTATTTTAAAATATAAAATGTATTATTCGTCTCAGTCAAAAAGAGCAAATGCTGCAAAGTGTAATAGTAAGGTCAGACGGTTAGAGCTAAACACGATCGCTTCTCGGCCTTTTGGCTAAGATCAAGTGTAGTATCGACATGCTGTACTTGGTTGAAGTCATTAGGTTACATTTTAGCTTCATTTGAAGCAATTTTTAAAAGCGGCATCTCAGCCTTTTGGCTAAGATGCAAATGAGATCAAGCCTTGGAGGAGGAGCTATACCTACTCCAATCAGCTTGGATCATGTAGATCAAGCCCAAGACAGGAGGTGAGAGCCCTGACTTGTCAGCTTGGATCGGGAATGTCTCAACTTGTTAAGACTCTGAATTGGACTTGATTTGATTGAATTGGAATAAAAACAAAAAAAACTGGGAATCCATTAGTCAGCAAAAGTAAACATTCGATGTTTCAAGTTTTTAGGACAAATGTTGTAACATTATAGCGGCATACATTGTCCAGACATAAGGTAGTGCATTTCTAGGGCCCAGAAATCATTTATCTTTCTGTTTTGGCGATGTGCCGGTGGGAAAGGTTCATCTGTGGGAAGCTTCCATAGTTACATAGCAACCAGGAAGTGGGTTAACCAAAATGGGAAGATGTCCGGAATTAAGTGGACTAATGAAACATCATTATACTGAGTGGCATATTGCAGTTGACTGAGATATTCTGTCAAAAACTGGACTGAAATCTAAACACTAAATTCAATTGATTTTAAGCTAATGAAGAGGCAAATCTGAGATAACAGAAAGTATAATCGTTCTGTGTTTTGGCTCAGTGCCTCAGATCTTTGGAGAGGTTTCACAGCCCTGAACCTGAGCTGTCTAACCCTTCGGAGACCTCCGAGCGGCTGTATGTTAAAGGCCAACATATCATTTACAGGATGTTATACTGTAAGTGGTTGGGAGATAAAAGGATCTAGATGTTATGTGCACGCATCGCTGAAGGTTTGCAATTAACGTAGAGAAGAAGCCACAGCCAAAACAAATCAGTGTTGGATTGTTTAATAGAACTATTGAGTACAAATCAAAGGACGCCATTCTATTATTACACAAATCATTGATTAGATCTAGAGCATGCCATGTTTCGGCCACTCACAAGGTGAGTGAGTTTGTGTCATGGAGGTGGTTTAAAAAAAAAGAGCTAGAAGAATCATTCCTAGCCCTAAGAACCATGGTTACTCAAGTAACCTTAAAGAGTTGAGTCTACTTATTTTAGAGCAACACAGACAAAGGCAACCTGGTAGCAGCATATAAAATAATAAAAGACATAAATTGATTGCCTTTTGATAGAGCATTTCAGATTGGAGATTATAAAGGGCCAAGCAACATGCATCTAAACTGTGCAAAATCATAGAATCCCTACAGTGTAGAAGGAGGCCATTCAGCCCATCAAGTCTGCATCACCTATTAGACAAAAATCCCACCCAGGCCCTATCCCTGTAACCCCACATACTTACCCTAATTCCCCTAACCTACACACTGTTGGACGCCAAGGGGAAACTTATCATGGCCAATCCACCTAACTCACACATCTCTGGACTGTGGGAGGAAACTGGAATAGTAGGTAGAGGCTAGGCAGTTCATTTTCTCAGGGAATAGCAAGCCTTTAGAATGCATGGCCAGCTTGTGCGATGTGTACTGAGTCTTTGCATGTCTTGAAAAGGGAGTTGAACTAATTCTTGGCTGGGGTTGCATCATCTAGAAAGTAAGTGGATGATCAGTTAGCCTATGCATGGTCCAATGAAATGCCTTGAGAGATTCTGCTATGTGAAAGGTTCTACATAAATGAAGGTTATTGTTGTTATTAATGTGGTCTTCCATGGCTGATTTTGATCAGCTGAAAGGAATTTTCAATTTTCTTTTTATTTACTGGCCATGGACTTTCTTTCTGTTCTTTCTTGCCTCTCCCAGCCACCAGTGATAGGAGTGTGACACTTACTTGTGCTCTCTAAACACATCTGATGTAAATTCTATAAAACATTTTCAATCTGCAATCTAAGAGTTCATGGTCCCAGGACGCTTGATTTTAATTTCAGGCTTTCGACCCAAGAATGGAGTAGTGGCAGAAAACCCTCCAGAAACTACGCCTTTTGATGTCATAATACAAAAATATGTTCATTTCAGAAATGTTTGCAGTGCAGGGTTCTGTACATTTGGAAACTCTGGTTTCAAACTTTAGCACATCGCTTGGAGAAGCTCAATGAATTAAATATTACAAACAAAGTTCTGGAAATACTCAAGAGGTCTGGCAGCATCTGTGGAAAGAGAAACTGAGTTAACATTTCAAGTCCAATATGACCTTTTTTGGAATTGAAGGTAGGGAAGGAATCAAATGCAGGGCAGACTTGATGGGCTGAATTGACTATTTTAGCTCCTTTGTCTTATGGTCTTATGGGTTTTATGCTGTTGAAAAAGAGGGCAGAGGCAGGGAGAGGTTAGAGGACTGGAGCGGTTAGAGGACGGGAGAGGTTACATGGCAAAAAGAGGGTGGTGGTGGATAGGAAGTGTTCAGGCTTTTGTTCAAGGAAGAAATGGACAGCACTCAAGACTCTCCTGGTGGGGGATGGAAAGCATCCATTGTGAAGAGAAAGCAACTCGGTACTAGGAAATTGGAAAATGTTGAAATGACAGTGGTTAGCACTGCTGCTTCATAGCTCCAGGGTCCCGGGTTCGATGCTCGGGTCACTGTCTGTGTGGAGTTTGCACATTCTCCTCGTGTCTGCGTGGGTTTCCTCTGGGTGCTCCGGTTTCCTCCCACAGTCCAAAGATGTGCGGGTTAGGTTGATTGGCCAGGTTAGAAAATTGCCCCTTAGAGTCCTGGGATGTGTCGGTTAGAGGGATTAGCGGGTAAAATATGTGGGGGTAGGGCCTGGGTGGGATTGTGGTCGGTGCAGACTCGATGGGCCGAATGGCCTCCTTCTGCACTGTAGGGTTTCTATGATTTCTATGGTGACAAAAAAAATCACAAATGTAGATGGCAGGAACCTGAACAAGGGAGAAAAAATAGAGCAAATATGCTATCCCGGTGGACCATTCATTTCAGCCTATTTCTACCCTACTGTACTCACTTCTGCCTATCTTTACTCTTATTTTTGTTTCCTTTGTCCAGACATCTTGCTACCTACACCCATGACTCTTCTGATGCCCTCCATCACTTTAAAAGTCCCAATTTCCTAGCCCTAACCGTTTCCTCTTTACCATGAACATCCAATCTCTCCATACTTCCATCTCACATCAGGGTCGTCTGAGGGCTCTTCATTTCTTCATCAAATGGAGGCCTAACCAGTTTCCATCAACCATCACCCTCCTCTGCCGGGCTGAATGTGTTCTCTCATTGAACAATTTCTCCTTTAACTTCTCTCACTTCCTCCAAATAAAAGCTGTTACTATGGACGCCCACATAAGCCCTACTTAAGCCTTTCTTTTTGTGGGGGATGTGGAACATTCCTTGTTCCAGACTTACTCAGACCCCTCCCACAACTTTTTCTGGTACATCGATGACTGTATCTGTGTCGCTTCATGTTCTCTTCCAGAACAGGAAGATTTACTCAATTTTGCTTCCAAACTTCAACCTTTCTCTCACCTTTAGATGGTTTATCACTAAATTTCCCCTTCCCTTCCTTGACTTTACTATCTCCATTTCTGGGCATACTGTCTACAACGTTCATTACAAGCCCATTGACTCCCACAGCCTGCTTCCTTTAAGGACTCCATTTCATTCTCCCTGTTTCTCCATCACATCTGTTCTGATGATGCTACCTTCCACAATGGTGAATCACGTCTTCCTTTTTCCTCAGCTAAGGATTCCCCCTCACTATGGCTGTCAGTGCCCTCAATCGTGACTGACCCATTTCCCGCATCTCTGCTCTCACCCTCTCACCCCTTCCTCCCAGAACCACGATAGGATTCCTTCTGCCTTCACTTTCCATCCCACCAGATGATCCTCAAAGGATTATCTTCCAACATTTCCGTCAACTCCAGAATAGTGCCACCACCAAACACTTCTTCCCCGCCTTCCGAGGAACTGTTCTCTCTGTGACACCCGGTCCCACTCCTTTAATCCTGCCAACACCTCATCCCCTTCCCATTCAATCAAGAGGTGTAGCGCCTGCCAGTTTACATCCTTGCTCCTCACTGTCCAAACATTTCTTCCAGGTGAAGAGCTATTGCACAATGTGGTCTCCTCTACACTGAGCAAACCAAATACGGTCTGGGTAACCACTTTTTGGCACACCTTCACTCCACCTGCAAGCAAGACCCCATATTTTCCATTGCTTGCCATTTGAATTTCTCATCCTACTCTCATTTTGGAGCTCAGCCTGCTATAATGTTCCAGTGAAGCCCAACGCAAGCTGGGGGAACAGCAGCTACTCATTTGTTTAGGCACTTTACCATCTTCTGGGCTCAACATTGAGTTCAATAGCTTAAGACCACAAACCTTGTTCTCCATTTTGAACTCCACCCATTCACCACATCCCGGGTTCAATTCCGATTTTTGGTGACTGTCTGTGTGGAGTTTGCACGTTCTCCTGGGTTTCCGCCAGGTGCTCTGGTTTCCTCTCACACTCCAAAATGTGCAGGTTAGGTGAATTGCCCTTTAATGTCATGGGGACGAGCAGGGTAAATACATGGGGTTACAAAGATAGGACCTGGGTGGGATTGCTGTTGGTGCAGGCTCAATGGGCTGAATGGCCTCCTTCTGCACTGCGGGGATTATATTCTATGCTATTATATACCATTCTGCACAATTGAGGTAATTTCCCTCTCTGAAACAAAACCCCATTGAAACACCGATTACGGTTTCATCTACAGTAATCTAACTTTTAAAGGAAAGTATTTAAAATAATTGGGTTACAATAGTGTCAATTGTTGCCCAAACCTAAAACTACATTAAGCCAACAGTTGTTTATATCAGATGCTATAGAATTTTGACACATTTTAAGATCTGATGGCTAGACGAAATGCAAACAAGAATCTGAAGCAGGTCTCCCTACCTAGGCTGTGATGATTTGAAGTCTACCAAAACAGTTTTAACCTCTTCGACCGCATTTCCATCTGATGGGGTGTCAGGTGTTGTCACGACAACCACCTCCTCCACGTGAACACTGACGTCTGGAGTAGCCATAGCTGTAAGTTTTAACTAAGGTGATGGCAGAAATTTGTCCAGCTAAAAGGAAAGCACAAATTAAACAAATTACTAAGTTTACAAAAAAAAAGTACAGGATGAATAATTTGAATTAACTGGTCAGAGAAAAAAGCTTAATGCTTCAGTGTCAAAAGGCATTTCAACCCTTGGCTTGATAAAGCACTTGAGGGTTGTAATTTCATTATTTTAACTAATTAACTGGAAACCATGATGTGAGCAGAAACTATAAGTTTTATAGAACTGATTGACAGCCTTGTGGGAGTGTCTAGGACAAGAGGGCATAATGTCAGAGTAAGGGGTCACCCAATAAGACAGGAATTTCTTCTTTCATCTGTAGTGAATCTGTGGAATTTTTTACTGCAGAGGGCTGTGGAGGCTGGGTCGTTAAGTATGTTTAAGGTTGCAATGGACAGATTTTTAGTCAGTAAGGGACTCAAGAGTTATGGGGATAAGGCGGGAAAGTGGAGTTGAGGATTATCACATCAGATCAGTCATGACCTCATTGAATTGTAGAGCAGACTCGATGAGCCGAATGACCAACTTCTGCTCCTATATCTTATGTCTTCAGCATGGACTAATAACATATGTGGGCTGATTCTCCAATCAGATGCTTCCAGTTAGGAGCAGGGCTTACAGGGAAATCATAAGCCTGCAAACTTTGATTATTGGCCCATTGAAATTAATGGCCATAAAGTTAGCAGCTGCTGACCTTCAGATTTCTGACTAGCTGTCTGCGAGCCCCACTCTTAGAATCAAATAAACCCTACAGTGCAGAAAGAGGCCACTGGGCCCATCGAGTCTGCACCAACCACAATCCTAACCAGGCCCTACCCCCATATCCCTACATGGTTACCCACTAATCCCTCTAACCTACACATCTCAGGACACTAAGGGGCAATTTTTTAGCATGGCCAATCGACCTAACCCGCACATCTTTGGACTGTGGGAGGAAACCGGAGCACCCGGAGGAAACCCATGCAGACACGAGGAGAATGTGTAAACTCCACACAGGCAATGACCCAAGCCGGGAATCGAACCCAGGTCCCTGGAGCTGTGAAGCAGCAGTGCTAACCACTGTGCTACCGTGCCGCCCCTTACTTCAACATGTCTAGTCAAGAAATCAACGTTGTAGTCTCATTAAGATTCTAACATGAATGGGAATTATAATATGCGTGCCTATTAAGTATGATGCAAGCATCATGTCAACTTCATGCTGCCTGTTCATTTGAATGATTGTTGCATAAAGCTAGCACGAACCACACTGTTCTTTGGCTGCACCCATCAGTAGGGGGCTCAAAATCATAACTTGCTAGCAGCAGTTAAGGATAAGTTGAACCCCTTTAAGGGGAGGAGCACTGTTGCTGGAGCAGGTGTTGGCAGTCATGCAGGAAATTAGTCTGATCTACAAAACTAAAAAGGGTTAACATGGGAGGCAGTGGACGATAAGGTTTTCTGACACAACACCACAGGTCTCGGTGGAGGAAGCGGAATGTAGGAAAGATATCTTGTACCTGCAGGGAGCCAGGTATCCAGATCTGCTATCAAATAGCAGTAGCAGCTTATGTCCACGTAGGAGTTAAACCCCGAGGACCTGGATGCAGTGCCACAAGAAGTTTGAAGACCTCATTCATGTGGTCAAGGTTAGTGAATGCATCTTTAAACGTCATATCCCACTACAACACTACTAAACTTAGATACTGCTCAATTCACTCGCCTATTAACATCATACCATGATCAGAGTGATTATGCTGAAATTGGGAAAGCTGTTCAACAGATTAGTTCACCAACAGCCTGACAGTCATATTCAAAGAATCATACCTGACATCTACTGTGCTTACCTGGTCTGGGCTACACATGACTCCAGACCCACACAATGTGGTTGACTCCTAACTGCCTTCAGAAATGGTCTAGTTATTACAGAGTGGTTTGGTAGCACCACTACTGACCAAGCTGGCTGAATCCTGACGGACTTATCTACCAATCTGGGTCTGCAGTACGTTGTGAGAGAATCCACAAAGGGAAAATGTACTTGATCACCTGTTCAGATGCACCTGTGCATGACAGTATTGGTAGGAGTGACCACTGTATAATCTTGAGGAGACGAAGTCTCATCTTCACAATGAGGATATCATCCATAGTTTTGTGCAACATTACCACCATGGCACAGTAGCACAGTGGTTAGCACTGCTGCTTTACAGCTCCAGGGACCTGGGTTCGATTCCCGGCTCGGGTCACTGTCTGTGTGGAGTTTGCACATTCTCCTCGTGTCTGCGTGGGTTTCCTCCGGGTGCTCTGGTTTCCTCCCACAGTCCAAAGATGTGCGGGTTAGGTTGATTGGCCATGCTAAAGAATTGCCCCTTAGTGTCCTAAAATGAGTAGGTTAGAGGGATTAGCGGGTAAAATATGTAGGGATATGGGGGTAGGGCCTGGGTGGGATTGTGGTCGGTGTAGACTCGATGGGCCAAATGGCCTCTTTCTGCACTGTAGGGTTCTATGAATCTATGAACCCACCATGCTAAATTGGATAGATACAGAACAAATCAAGCATCATAAAACTGGGCATCCTTGAGAAGCTGTTGGCCATCAGCAGAATTGTATACAAACACAATCTGTAACTTCATTGCCTGGCATAACCCCCACTCTACTATTATCTCAAGCCAGGGGATCAACCCTGATTAAATAAGCAGTGCAGAATAGCATGCCAAGAGCAGCACAAGGCTTATCCAGGTTCCAACCTAGTGAAGCTACAACACAGGACTACATGCCAAGCAGCAGATGCAGAGTGCTATACACTGAACAAAGTACTCCTACAACTAATCGATCAGATCCAAGCTCTGCAGTCCTGCCCCATCCATTAGTAAATAATAATGGACAATTAAACAACTAACTAGAGGAAGAGGTTCCATTGATATGTCCTCCTCAATGATGGGAGAGCCCAAAACAAAAGGCAAGAATGAAGTATTTACAGCCAGAAGTGATCAGTGGACGATCCATCTCAGCCTTCTCCCGAGATTCCCAGCATCACAGATGCCAGTCTTCAGCCAATTCGATTACTTCCATGTGATATTAAGAAATGATTGGAGGCATACAGCAAATGCTATGATCCCTGAAAACATCCCAGTTGTAATACTGAAGACTTGTGCTTCAGAATGAGCCACTCTCCGAGCCAAGCTATCCCAGCACAACTACAACACTGGCATCGGCCGAACAATGTGGAAAATTATTTGTGTGCGTCCCAAAAAGCAGAACAAATCCAATCCAACCAATTACCACCACCTCAGTCTGTTCTTGATCATCAGCAAAGTGGTGGAAGGTGTTATCAACAGCGCTGTCAAATGACACTTTCGCTGCAATAGCCTGCTTGCCAACATTCAGCTTGCCTGGCTTCTGACCTCATTACAGCCTTGGTTCAAACATGCGAGAAAAAGGAACTGTGCTTGACATCAACGCAGCATTCGACCATGTGGCATCAATTAGCCTGAAGCAAAACTGAAGTTGATAGGAACCAGGAGGAAAACTCTCCTCTAGTTGGCCTCATACCTTGCACAAAGGAAGATATTCGTGGCCGTTCGATGCCAATCATCGCAGGCTCAAAAATAGTGTCCTCGGTGAACAATCTTCAGCTGCTTCGTCAATGACCTTCCTTTTATTATAAGTGGGGATGTTCACTGTGCAATCTGCGCTTGATGAGACAGCAAACATGAGTTCCTTGTAGCCAATACAGGGGACAAGTGTGGCATGGGTGCTAGCTCACTGGAGCATGAGGTCACAGAAGTATCACTGCAGAGTGCTCAGATTAACACTTTTATCAGGCTAAAGAAGGGGTTCAAATGAGTGTCATATGGGTTCAAAATATTAACTCTATTTCCCTCTCCACAGATGCTGCCAGACCTGCTGAGTCCTTACAACATTTTCTGTTTTTATTACAAAAGAAAACTGATGGGTTGCACAATGAAATGCTTGGTGCATTCTAAGCCTGTCAGAAAATCTGCAGTCAATGTCAAAGAGTATAGTTTACCCAGCACCAACTTGGCACAGGACATTGTAGAGGTTCAGAGCTCATCATTTCCAGGGTGGAAGTGGTGGTTAACTCTTTTCATATAGATGTGGAACCAACCATTTTGCAATAATTGATGTTGCTGCAATGGAAGCTGACTTCTCTTGTGCAATCTCAGCTTGCTGCCATCATAACTGTGAATTAAAATGTACAGAGGGGCTTTCATGGTGTTGTATAAGTCCAGAAATCTATCCTCTCAACAGTTTACTAGGATTGATGAGTGGCAGTTGCTTCATGGAACTTGATAGAGAGATGTGCAACAGGCAGGGCTTTCATTGTATGCATGATACACGTGTGCTGGACTTGCACACAGGAAACATGAGCCAAGTCATCAGCAGATAGCCCTTGATGCCCCATTTGGTTTGCTGACATGGTTCAAGTGCAACTGACACAGCAGTCTAAAGCAAAATGAAGGCATCCTGACTGCCTATGGTCACATACCAGCTAGATGTTGAGGGGGTGGAGTTATTTTAATTAATCATCTGGGAACCTAGTGATTTAGCTTTAGACAAAATGATTTAACTTATGAAACTATTGGATATACCACCATTTTCAGATTAGCATGCAATGGTTCCATTTCTGATCAGAGTGCATTGATTTCTACTGTACGTCAACATCAAAGTGATGGAGTAACTACTGATTTGGGTGTCAATCAGACTTCTGAACATAACTAGATGATGCTCTTTGACAATGAGAAGGGAGTTTATTTTAGGTAGTTTTGGTTTGTTGCCGCAATGCCAATTGTAGTTCAGATTCTTCCACCCAACTTTTCAATCTTTGCATTATGCCTGTTTCAGATCAGAAAGGGGAATAATTGTATCTTAAGTAGTGTCAAGTTATTGGTTCAATCACTCACAAACTGAACCAGGCAGCTCCTTTTTCAAATTTGAGTAGTCCGATATCCAAAATCTAGAAAGTCCTAATTTTGTTGCTGGGCATATAAAACAAGAATTCCTGTTTGTATTGAAGAACTAATCTTAAAATTAGCCAAGGAAATAAGGAGACATAGAAGGGAGAAGGTTCTGTCCTTCACGTTATTTCAGGGAGGTTAACACATCAATTAGGGTGCTCAGTCAGTTATCTGGAACTAGCAAGATAACAGGGACTTCACCATATCCCACAGCAAGAGCGGAGTGACTTCCCATGAGCTGCATGGCCTAGTTCCCAAAGAGAATAAGGTATTTAAGGGCAGATAGTCCCCACCCACAGCCCAATGATTTGCAAATAATAGGCATTTTGTGCCAATTTGTCCTACTAAACAATAGTAACAGAGGATAATGCAAGAGGAGCATGTGCCAATTGTCACAGAAATGGTGAATAAGAGATTCAGCCTAACATCGATAAAGGGGAAAATTCTCAAATCCATTATCAAGGCCTTTCTAGCAAAGCATTTAGAAATCAGTGACAGGATCAGACAGAGTCAGCATGGATTTATGAAGGGGAAATCATGCTTGACAAATCTTTTGGAATTCTTTGAAGATGTAACTAGTAGAGTTGACAAGGGGGAACCAGTCGATGTGGTATATTTGGACTTTCAGAATGCGTTTGACAAAGTCCCGCATAAGAGATTATCATGCAAGATTAAAGCACATGGGACTGGGGTAAAGTGTACTGAGATGGATAGAAAACTGGTTGGCAGAGAGGAAACAAAGAGTAGGAATTAATGGGTCCTTTTCAAATTGGCAATCGGTAACTAGTGGGATGCCACAGGGATCGGTGCTGGGACCCCGAACAAAATGTAACATCTCAAAGTTTGCAGATGATACCAAGTTGGGGTAGGAGAGTGAACTGTGACGAGGATGCAGAGATCCTTTAGCATGATCTGGACAGTTGGGGGAGTGGGCTACTCAATGCAGTAAAATTTGGATAAATGTGAGGTTATTCACTTTGGAAGCAAAAACAAGAAGGCAGATTACTACCTGAATGGCTGTAAATTGGGAGAGGGGAGTGTACAGCGGGACCTGGATGTCCTTGTGCACCAGTCGGTGAAGATACACATGCAGATGCAGCAGGCGGTAAAGAAGGCAAATAGTACGTTATCCTTCATTGCGAGAGGTTTCGAGTACAGGAGCAGGGATGTGTTGTTGCAATTATACAGGGCCTTGGTGAGGCCACACCTTGAATATTGTATGCAGTTTTGGTCTCCTTTTCTGAGGGAGGATGTTCTTGCTCTAGAGGGAGTGCAGCGAAGGTTTACCAGACTGAAGCCACGGATGGCGGGACTGATGTACGATGAGAAATTGACTAGGTTAGGATTGTTTTTGCTGGAGTTCAGGCGAATGAGGGGGGATTTCATAGAGACTTATAAAATTCTAACAGGACTCGACAGAGTAGATGCAGGGAGGATGTTCCCGATGGTGGGGATGTCCAGAACCAGGGGTCACAGTCTGAGGATTCGGGGTAGACCATTTAGGACGGAGATGAGGAGACATTTCTTCACCCAAAGCGTGGTGAGCCTGTGGAATTCATTACCACAGGAAGTAGTTTATGCCAAAACATTGAATGTATTCAAGAGGTGGCTGGACATAGCACTTGGGGTGAATGGGATCAAAGGTTATGGGGAAAAAGCAGGATTAGGCTACTGAATTGAACAATCAGCCATGATCGTGATAAATGGCGGAGCAGATTCGAAGGGCCAAATGGTCTCCTCCTGATCCTATCGTCTGTGTTTCTAAGGACATTAAAGCTGAAGAAACTGTTTTAGGATTGTGCATGCTGAAGAGAGGTGGATAGCCATAGAGCAAAATATCGAATTGGAGCCCCCTTAACCAACTGTCAATATGTAATTGTTGAATGTAGCTCTTAAAATGTGAAGGAACAAAAGGGAGATTTATTCAGTGTTATATGCCTATCTTACTGAGAAGGTGAAACTATGTGTAGCTCTGTCCTATACGCATGTGTGAGGGAGGAGGCAATCACCTCCCTCCAGATCCCCAAATTATAATTCTGGGTGGGTTACCAACACTCCTACCCATAATTTTCCACAATTTTTCAATGTCCCCTTTCCACAAGGACTTGGAGATATGAAGGACTGAAGTTGAACATTTTTTCTCTGAATTGGTACTATGCCTTACAGTTATCTGGAAGCAGGCACGGTGGCACAGTGGTTAGCACTGCTGCCTCACAACACCAGGGACCTGAGTTCGATTCCCGGCTTGGGTCACTGTCTGTGTGGAGTTTGCACGTTCTTCACGTGTCTGCGTGGGTTTCCTCCGGGGTGCTCCAGTTTCCTCTCACAGTGTGAAGGACATGCTGGTTAGGTCCATTGACCCGAACGGGCGCTGGAGTGTGGCGACTAGGGGAATTTCTAGTAACTTCATTGCAGTGTTAATGTAAGCCTTACTTGTGACTAATAAATAAACTTTACTTTAAGGCGGCCCTTGAATATTCATGTTTCTGTCTTTGTACAATTAGCAAGACTTAGTGAGAAATTAGAGAAATTAGAGTGTCTAGCATTGTTCCTATCTTACTTCTTTTTCATGTGTTCTGCTGAAAAGTGTAGGCTGTACAATGAATTAAAAAGGCTTCAGGAAGGTTTCTTGTTTGTTCAGTTATATCTATTTCTCTTATACAAACCCCTGAACCCCTTTTGGCTAAGATCAAGTGTAGTTATGCGGATGCTGTGCTTGGTTGAGGTCGTTAGGTTACATTTAAGCTTCATTTTCATATGAAGCAATTTTTAAAAGCGGCATCTCGGCCTTTTGGCTAAGATGCAAATGAGATCAAGCCTTGGAGGAGGAAGACCTGCACCTACTCCAATCAGCTTGGCTCATGTAGATCAGGCCCAAGACAGGGGTTGCATACCCTGTCTTGTCAGCTTGGATCGGAAATGTCCCAACTTGTTGAGACTCTGAATTGGACTTGATTTGATTGAATTGGAAAAGTATTTTTAAAAATCCCTGAACACATCCAGGAAACTTCTACGTATCTCCCTCTAGTAGCCACTTACGGATATTACACTTAACAAAAACTAAAGGGACAACAGCAATCTAAATTACATCTAGGAAATCCAGGGCAATTTTTTTTTAAACTTTAAATTATGTGGAGTTGGAAATCACTCAAGAGTAACCTGAATTTTGAGACCTGAAATAATCTACTTAAAGGACAAAATAAGACCAAAAATGTAGAACATTCACTTGGGCATTTTACTTTAAATCATTTGGGTTTGACACTGTGCACTGAACTAAAACATCCTCAGATCTCCCATAGTCAGCTAATGTTGCAGGAGTTTTGCCAATTTCAAGTTCCAACTAGTTCTCAGGCCAATTGCACAGTATAAACAAATCTTTTCACATATAAATATGCAAACAAAAAGCAAGATAGATGCAAACCATCCAATTACTGCCCCATCAGTCTACTTTCCATCATCAGCAAAGTGATATGTGTCGTAGACAATATTATCAAATGGCATTTACTCAGCAATAACCTGCTCACTAGCACTCTGGTTCCAACAGGGCCACTCAGCTCCTGACTTTATTTCAACCTGGTCCAAACATGGACAAACAAAACTGAACACACCCAGTGAGGTGAGAGTGACTGCTCTCGACATCAAGGCTACATTTGACCAAGTATGGCATGAAGGAGCAAAACTGAAGTCAACCAGAATCAGGGGAAATTCTCCACGGATTAGAGTCAGAGCTAGCAACAAAGAAGATGGTTGTTGTTGGCAATCAATCATCGCAAATGATGCTGAGATATCGTTGCAGGAGTTCCTCCGGGTACTGTCCGAAGCTAATTAACTTTCCTCTATCATAAAAGTCAGAAGTAAGGATGTTCGCTGATAACTGTACAATATTCAGCACCATTCACAGCTCCTCAGAAGCAAATCATGTCCATATGCAGCAAGACCTGGACAATAATCAGACTTGGATGGAAAAGTGGCAAGTAACATTCGTGCCACACAGTGCCAAGCAATGACCATGTCCTACAAGAGAGAATCTAACCATCTCCCTTGACACTCAATGGCATGACCATTGCTGAACACCCAACTATCAACATCTTGGGAGGTATCATTGGCCAGAAACTGAACTGGACCAGCCATATAAATACTCGAGCTACAAGAGGAGGTCAGAGGCTGGGAATTCTGTGGCAAGTAACTTAACTTCTAACTCCTGCCTAACATCTACAAATCACAAGTCAGGAGTGTGATCAATACTCTCCATTTCCCTGGATGATTCCGGCTCCAACAACACTCAAGAAGCTTAACAGCATCAAGGACAAAGCAGTCCACTTGACTGGCACCCCATTCACCATCTTCAATGGTCATTCCCTCCACCACCAATGCACTGTGGCAGCAGTGTGCAAGATGAAGTGCAGCAGCTTAAACCAAGGTTCCTTCGACAGCACCTTCCAAACCCACAAACCCACTCTATCAGTTAGAAGACAAGGGTAGCAGATACCTGTGAGCACCACCACCGACAAGCTCCCCTCCAAGGTAATCAACATCCTGACTTGGAACTATAACTGCTGTTCCTTCATTGTCGCTGGGTTAAAATCCTAGAACTCCCTTCCCAATAGTACCATAGGTGTTCCTAAAACACATGACTGCAGCAGTTCAAGGCAATGGCTTGCCAGCACCTGCTCAAGGGAGCATTCAGGGATGAGCAATAAATGCCAGCTTCACCAACGATGCCCGCATCCAACGAATAAATAATTTTAAAAATAAAGGTTGTAAATGAGTTCCTGTTATTCATTTATATACTCAAGCAACTGGTGAAATTTCTTCAAAGCAGAGATCAACTTGCTAACAAATTGGAATCTTGTGCTGCATTCATACTTGGGCGTTTAAGAGTTTGACTATTGGTAAGTTTGGATCAGCATCTTCCCACCAATAAAGTACTGCTTTAAATCAAACATTGGTTTCAACAAAAAAAACTAACTTGCTTTGTGGCAAGTTTTAATTTCTGTCAGGGTACACATAATTCCATAGTGCTCATTTTGTACAAGTATTTCCAATACTGGACTTCTTCAGCTATAATTGTGTGTGAAAACAGTGTATTCTATTTCTTAGGGACTCATGAAAGATAAAAACAGCTCTTCACTTTTATGACTCTTCAATATGTCTTACTGTTGGCAATATAATGTTGGCAAGCATTCCAATGCACATACATGCCTACAGGTTCAGAAGCCAGCGTAAATACAGCTCACTGAAAAGTGCATTTTTCCCTGTGCCAAACTGTGGTTGTCACAAGAAGTCTCTGTGCTGAACATTTACGAATGTCAAATCTGTGGAGGGGCAAATCCACAGTTATGACTGTGTTATAGGAGTATAAACCAGCACTATTCAGTCCAGATTGCTGCCTTACATATCTTAGAGACTGGTCTAATGAAAATATCCTCCAAGAGGAAATAGCTTTAAGTTAAACTACATTGATGGACAAAGCAGAAGCATACATGTGTGTTTTGGTCATAGAACCTCATGCATAAATACGATGCAAGGCTTCTTATGAAAATCATACCCTTTCCCCACAGAATGCAATGCATAAGTTATGTCTTTGGATCTTACTGCTGTTGATCCATATGTTAAGCATCCACAAATCTCTTTGGTAGCCTTGATAAGCACATGCATGCATGTTAGCAAGGAATTAAAATGTCCTCGCCTTTTTCTGTCCACAATTTAGTCTTCAATCACAGGTTCTTCTTTGAGATTTAGCTTTTGCTTTCGGGTAGGCAAACTGCTTTGGAGTTTAGATCCTGTTACCTGGTTTAGAATGCTGTCCACTGATGAGTTTCCATATTTTTATATCAGTTTCATCAAACCATTTTTGCTCTTTTTTATAGTGTGTCCGTGGAATTCTTGGCACAAGTGATGATGAGTTTCAATGCGTGCTCGTCCATCTTAGACATTGTGTGATGGTGACCATCCATCCTTTGGCTTCTATTTGAATGGTTAAAATTCCTTCAGCGTGGTATTGCTTGACAGTCCTGGAACCTCAAGCTTCCTCTGTATCTGTCGTGGCTGTCAGTTCCTTCTTGGGGGATGCCTCAAGCGCCAATACTGAGCAACTAAGATCAGTAGTCTGTCCTGTTCATCAGCTGTACCCATAGCAAGTGCACATCTTTTCGATCCTTGGCCCTAACAGCAAGGTCCAAATCTTCCATTCAGGGTCAGAATCTCCATTACCAGCCCTGAACAGACAAAAAAATATACTTACCTTCTGATTTTTCAGGGCAGTCTTTCGACGGAGGATCCTGCAGAACTGGCTCAGAGCAGGAATCCTCAGATGGTGCAATGGCACAGGTCAGTGCAGAAACCATACCCTTTTTACAACAGTATCTGCCATGTTTTGTAAGGAGTGTAAATATCCTAAAGCTTCTGGGAAAAGCTACGGTAAGAAAGTTAGTAGATAAGGAAGTAGGGTGGCAGGTGGGTAAGGTGGTAGTTAGCAGGCGGGTGGGGTGGGTGAGGTGGTAGGGTAGTAGGTGGGTAGAGTTAGTTGCATATTGTCATTTAGGAGATGGATAACATCTGTTAATTTAGCTGGGCATCCACATACATGAGGTAACTAAGTGTGTTGATGAAGGTAGGGCAGTTGATGTCATATACATGGATTTTAGTAAGGCGTTTGATAAGGTCCCCCATGGTCGGCTTATGATGAAAGTGAGGAGGTGTGGGATAGAGGGAAAGTTGGCTGATTGGATAGGTAACTGGCTGTCTGACTGAAGACAGAGGGTGGTGGTCGATGGAAAATTTTCGGATTGGAGGCAGGTTGCTAGCGGTGTGCCGCAGGGATCAGTGCTTGGTCCTCTGCTCTTTGTGATTTTTATTAATGACTTAGAGGAGGGGGCTGAAGGGTGGATCAGTAAATTTGCTGATGACACCAAGATTGGTGGAGTAGTGGATGAGGTGGAGGGCTGTTGTAGGCTGCAAAGAGACATAGATAGGATGCAAAGCTGGGCTGAAAAATGGCAAATGGAGTTTAACCCTGATAAATGTGAGGTGATTCATTTTGGTAGGACAAATTTAAATGTGGATTACAGGGTCAAAGGTAGGGTTCTGAAGACTGTGGAGGAACAGAGAGATCTTGGGGTCCATATCCACAGATCTCTAAAGGTTGCCAGTCAAGTGGATAGAGCTGTGAAGAAGGCCTATAGTGTGTTAGCTTTTATTAACAGGGGGTTGGAGTTTAAGAGCCGTGGGGTTATGCTGCAACTGTACAGGACCTTGGTGAGACCACATTTGGAATATTGTGTGCAGTTCTGGTCACCTCACTATAAGAAGGATGTGGAAGCGCTGGAAAGAGTGCAGAGGAGATTTACCAGGATGCTGCCTGGTTTGGAAGGTAGGTCATATGAGGAAAGGTTGAGGGAGCTAGGGCTGTTCTCTCTGGAGCGGAGGAGGCTGAGGGGAGACTTAATAGAGGTGTATAAAATGATGAAGGGGATAGATAGAGTGAACGTTCAAAGACTATTTCCTCGGGTGGATGGAGCTATTACAAGGGGGCATAACTATAGGGTTCGTGGTGGGAGATACAGGACGGATATCAGAGGTAGGTTCTTTACGCAGAGAGTGGTTGGGGTGTGGAATGGACTGCCTGCAGTGATAGTGGAGTCAGACACTTTAGAAACATTTAAGCGGTTATTGGATAGGCACATGGAGCACACCAGGATGATAGGGAGTGGGATAGCTTGATCTTGGTTTCAGATAAAGCTCGGCACAACATCGTGGGCCGAAGGGCCTGTTCTGTGCTGTACTGTTCTATGTTCTATCTATTCTGTAGCACCTTCCAAAGGGCAGTTAAATCCACCAAGCCTTTGTGAGATCAAAAAAAGACATGTACAGTGCTGTCAAGGCCTTCTGATGAACAAGAGCAACCACTGAAAGAGAACTGCTAGCGAAATAAAAGGGAAGCTACCTGAACCAACAATCAACCAGCTCCTTTACTAACCAACAACCAATGCGCTCACTAGAAGGGCGACTGCAAGGCTAAGATGGGGCTCATAAACCATTTGCAAACCCGCAGCCAACACTGACATCTCACTCCCAACCAGCACATGCAAGAATCATCAGTTTTCCTTGTAACATCTGCTGCCTTGCTTACCCACTACTTGAGGAACCCAGCAACTTAAGGGAGGCAAGAACAGCACCACTTATGGGCAGTTCTTTTCTAGCCCACTAAGCTAACCTGCTTCCTTTCTGGGAGTGTCTCAGAGGGAGGTGTTGACCCGTTAGAGAGAATCTCCATTACAAGGGAGGAAGTGTTAGGTTTTTTAGGTAACATTAAAACTGACAAATCCCCAAGGCCTGATGGCATCTATCCTAGACTGCTCAGGGAGACAAGAGATGTAATTGCTGGGCCTCTGATGGAAATCTTTGTCTCTTCATTGGACACAGGTGAGGTCCCTGAGGATTGGAGGATAGCGAATGTGATACCGTTATCTAAGAAGGATAGCAGGGATAACCCGGGTAAATATAGGCCGGTGAGCTTGACGTCCGTGGTAGGGAAGTTGTTGGAGAGGATTCTTAGAGACAGGATGTATGCGCATTTAGAACGGAACAATCTCATTAGTGACAGACAGCATGGTTTTGTAAAAGGGAGGTCATGCCTTACAAATTTGGTGGAGTTTTTTGAGGAAGTGACAAAAACTGTTGTCGAAGGAAGGGCCGTGGATGTCGTCTATATGGATTTCAGTAAGGCATTTGACAAAGTCCCTCATGGCAGGTTGGTTAAGAAGGTTAAGGCTCATGGGATACAGGGAGAGGTGGCTAGATGGGTAGAAAACTGGCTTGGCCACAGATAACAGAGGGTAGCAGTCGAAGGGTCTTTTTCTGGCTGGAGGTCTGTGAACAGTGGTGTTCCGCAGGGCTCTACTGGGACCTCTGCTATTTGTGATATATATATAAATGATTTGGAAGAAGGTGTAACTGGGGTTATCAGCAAGTTTGTGGATGACACGAAGATGGCTGGACTTGGGGATAGCGATGAATATTGTCGGACAATACAGCAGGATATAGATAGGCTGGAAAATTGGGCGGAGAAATGGCAGATGGAATTTAATCCAGATAATTGCGAAGTGACGCATTTTGGAAGAACTAATGTAGGGGGGAATTATACAATAAATGGCAGAGCCATCAAGAGTATAGAAACACAGAGGGACCTAGGTGTGCAAGTCCACAAATCCTTGAAGGTGGCAACACAGGTGGAGAAGGTGGTGAAGAAGGCATATGGTATGCTTGCCTTTATAGGACGGGGTATAGAGTATAAAAGCTGGAGTCTGATGTTGCGGCTGTATAGAATGCTGGTTCGGCCACATTTGGAGTACTGCGTCCAGTTCTGGTCGCCGCACTACCAGAAGGACATGGAGGCTTTAGAGAGTGCACAGAGAAGGTTTACCAGAATGTTGCCTGGTATGGAGGGTCTTAGCTATGAGGAGAGATTGGGTAGACTGGGCTTGTTCTCCCTGGAAAGACGGAGAATGAGGGGAGACCTAATAGAGGTGTACAAAATTATGAAGGGTATAGATAGGGTGAACAGTGGGAAGCTTTTTCCCAGGTCGGAGGTGACGATCACGAGGGGTCACGGGCTCAAGGTGAGAGGGGCAAGGTATAACTCAGATATCAGAGGGACGTTTTTTTACACAGAGAGTGGTGGGGGCCTGGAATGCGCTGCCAAGTAGGGTGGTGGAGGCAGACACGCTGGCATCGTTTAAGACTTACCTGGATAGTCACATGAGCAGTCTGGGGATGGAGGGATTCAAACGAATGGTCTAGTTGGACCAATGAGCGGCACAGGCTTGGAGGGCCGAAGGGCCTGTTTCCTGTGCTGTACTGTTCTTTGCTCTTTCCTGAGATCCACCAATCATCACAACCCTCAACTAGAACACTGCACCACCCAATGTTCTGATACCCCGTCTCACATATAGTCCTCACCTTGTTCCCCCCTCACCATCCCTCTTCAAAGTCCTTTATGGACCTCTATCCTGCAATATGTATCTAATCCCTCCTCCGACTTCTTGTGGCTGCTCCCTGGTTGCAACCTTGTGCCTTCCTGCCAGTCTTGGAATCTGTTCAGCTGCTGGCCAGAAAGCAGAAAAATAATTTAAATAAGGTCCTACTATTAAATTCTGGTTATACATTTCTGAATTTCCAGGCTGCTACGATGACCGTCCTTCACCAATGTCTCCATAAATACGATTGTCACTGAGGCTAAGGTGACAGCAGTTATCTCATTACACCCAGGGACTGAACATGTAAACATGTGGCTTATTGAGCTTAATACCACACCAGATGGAGTTACTCTTTCAATTGTATGGCCAGCAATAAAGAATTTGCAGCAGGAGTAAAGTATAATTTAATATTCCTCTTTATATAAACCCAAAGTGATACCATGGCAACAACATCCACAATTTCCAATTTGAAGATGTACTGGCTTATATTTAAAGTGTTATTAGCAAACAGCGCCTCACCTGCCAGCATGAAGCTCAGAGTTTCCTTCAGCATATCAGAAGTTTGATCATGTTTCAGCACAAATGTTTGATCAGGTACCTATGTAGCCTGGATAAATTCCTGGATTTATACTTTTACATTTAGCCCTGGTGGATTGCATTTTCCTTGCTGTAATTTTGCAAGGTAATATTTTCCAATTAGAAATTCATCTAATCACTGACAATCCTGGTGCAGATTTCAGTGGCATTTGACATTAAGGACCCTCTCCTTAATGAGTTTGGCATTGCAATCCCCATGTGTACGTTTTGTAAATATGTGCTTCTCACCTGTCTGCTCACTGATGAAATTACATACTGAAACGAGAAGATATAAATGAAAGCTTCCCACTGATTTAAGTTATCCTGTGAACAGTGTACTGCAAGTAAAAAATAAACCTGGGGATATTTTTCATTGAACCAGTTTATGTCTGTCATAAACAGTTTAAATGTTACTGCTACAAAATCAAAGTGCCCCAAAAGGTTTTATGCTTACTGATGAATGTCGGGTTGAAGCAATTAAACAGCAATATTTCTGAACACACCTGCACAAAATATTCCATGGTAGTTTGGCTGTGGTTTAGGTAGAGCACAGTAAGAAGTCTCACAACACCAGGTTAAAGTCCAACAGGTTTATTTGGTAGCAAATACCATAAGCTTTCGGAGCAATGCTCCTTCGTCAGATGGAATGGTCTCTGTTCTCAAACAGGGCACAGACACAGAAATCAAATTACAGAATACTGATTAGAATGCAAATCTCTACAGCCAGCCAGGTCTTAAATGCACAGACAATGTGGGTGGAGGGAGCATTCAACACAGGTTAAAGAGATGTGTATTGTCTCCAGACAGTACAGCTTGTGAAATTGTGCAAGTCCAGGAGTCAAGCTGTGGGGGTTACTGATAATGTGACATAAATCCAACATCCCGGTTTAGACCGTCCTCATGTGTGCGAAACTTGGCTTTAACCTGTGTTGAATGCTCCCTCCACCCACATTGTCTGTGCATTTAAGACCTGGCTGGCTGTAGAGATTTGCATTCTAATCAGTATTCTGTAATTTGATTTCTGTGTCTGTGCCCTGTTTGAGAACAGAGACCACTCCATCTGACGAAGGAGCATTGCTCCGAAAGCTTATGGTATTTGCTACCAAATAAACCTGTTGGACTTTAACCTGGTGTTGTGAGACTTCTTGCTGTGCTTACCCCAGTCCAACGCCGGCATCTCCACATCATGTTTAGGTAGAGCTCAGAGTGCACAATTCCAGACTTTCCACAACTAAGTTCAGTGAATTCCACCTGCACCACTTTGGCTGATGTGTATTAGATTAATGAACTGAGAAGGCAGGTCAGGGGAACAAAGTGTTATTTCTCAGGTTTTTTGAAAATAACGAGTGACTGGGGAAATTGGAATTGTTGTAAACTTGACATAATGTTCTTCAAGTCACTGTAAACTGTTTTCCAGCCATGCATACCAGAATTTTCTCAATAATTTTAGGGGAAGGTGTGACCTGTACAAAAAAGACGGGTGGTACTTGAATCCCAGGGGGACCAATATCCTGGCAGGAAGGTTGGCTAAGGCTACTGGGGAGACTTTAAACTAGAAAGGTTGGGGGGAGGGAATCGTGATGAGGTGACTGAGAGCAAGGAGGTTAGCCCGCAAATAGAGAAGGATTGTACACAGCCTAAGAGGGAGAATAGATGGGTGATGGAGAAGGGGAGAGCTCAGACCAAAGGTTTGAGATGTGTCTATTTTAACGCCAGGAGTGTAGTGAATAAAGTGGATGAGCTTAGAGTGTGGATTGATGCTTGGAGGTGTGGTGTGGTGGCCATTACAGAGACTTGGGGACAGGGACAGGACTGGATACTTCAGGTGCCGGGTTTCAGATATTTCACAAAAGACAGAAAGGGAGGCAAGAGAGAGAGAGGGGGGGGGGGGGAAAGAGTGGCACTGCTGATCAGGGATAGTGTCACAGCTGTAGAGAAGGTGGAAGCCATGGAGGGATTGTCTACGGAGTCTCTGTGGGTGGAAGTTCGGAGCGGGAAGGGGTCGATAACTTTGCTGGGTGTTTTCTACAGGCCGCCCAATAGTAACAGGGATGTTGAGGAGCAGAAAGGGAAATAGATCCTGGAGAGATGTAGTAATCATGATGTGGAGATGCCGGCGTTGGACTGGGGTGAACACGGTAAGAAGTCTCACAACACCAGGTTAAAGTCCAACAGGTTTATTTGGTAGCAAATACCATAAGCTTTCGGAGCACTGCTCCTTCGTCAGATGGAGTGGAAATGTGCTCTCAAACAGTGCAAACAGACAAAATCAAGTTGCAGAATACTGATTAGAATGCGAATCCTACAGCCAGCCAGGTCTTAAAGGTACAGACAATGTGGGTGGAGGGAACATTAAACACAGGTTAAAGAAATGTGTATTGTCTCCAGACAGAACAGCTAGTGAGATTCTACAAGCCCAGGAGGCAAGCTGTGGGGGTTACTGATAATGTGACATAAATCCAACATCCCGGTTTAGGCCGTCCTCATGTGTGCGGAACTTGGCTATCAGTAGCTTGAGATGTAGTAATAACAGGGTTGTCGTGATGGGAGACTTTAATTTCCCAAACATCGATTGGAATATCCCTAGGGTAAGGGGTTTGGATGGGAAGGAGTTTGTTAGGTGTGTTCAGGAGGGTTTCCTGACACAGCATGTGGATAAGCCTACAAGAGGAGGCTGTACTCGATCTGATACTGGCTAATGAGCCTGGACAGGTGTCGGATCTCTCAGTGGGGGAGCATCTTGGGGATAGTGATCATAACTCTATCTCCTTTACGCTAGCATTGGAAAGAGATAGGATCAGTCAAACTAGGAAAGTGTTTATCTGGAGTAAGGGGAAATATGAAGCCATCAGGCAGGAGATTTGAGGCGTAAATTGGAAGGAGGCATTCTCGAGGAAAAGTACTGAAGTAAGGTGGCAGATTTTCAAGGAACGTTTGTTTGGAGTTCTGCATGACAACGTTCCGATGAGACAGGGAGGTGTTGGTAGGTTACGGGAACAGTGGTGCACGAAAGCTGCGCTGAACCTAGTGAGAAAGAAAAGAAAAGCGTACAAAAGGTTCAGAGAGCTAGGCGATGATAGGGATCTAGATGAGTATACGGCTTGTAGGAAGGGACTTAAGAAAGAAATTAGGAGCCAGAAGGGGTCACGAGAAGGCCTTGGCAGGCAAGATTAAGGAGAACCCTAAGGCATTCTATAAATATGTGAAGAATAAAAGGATGAGATGTGAAGGAATAGGACCTATAAAAGGTGAAGGTGAGAAAGTCTGTACAGAACCGGAAGAAATAGCAGAGGTGCTTAATGAATATTTTACCTCGGTATTCACGGTGGAAAAAGACCTGGGTGGTTGGACATTAAGAAAGAGGATGTGTTGGAAATTTTGAATAGCATCAAGATAGCTAAGTCGCCGGGACCGGATGGGATGTACCCCAGGTTACTGTGGGAGGCGAGGGAAGAGATTGCAGAGCCTCTGGCGATGATCTTTGCGTCGTCGATGGAGACGGGAGAGGTTCCGGAGGATTGCGGATGTGGTTCCTATATATTCAAGAAGCAGAATAGGGATAGCCCAGGAAATTACCGACCGGTGAGTCTAACCTCAGTGGTTGGTAAGTTGATGGAGAAGATCCTGAGGGACAGGATTTATGAACATTTAGAGAAGTTTAGTATGCTCAAAAGTAGTCAGCACGGCTTTGTCAAAGGCAAATCGTGCCTTACGAGCCTGGTGGAGTTCTTTGAAAATGTGACTAAATACATTGACGAAGGAAAAGCGGAAGACGTGGTTTACATGGACATCAGCAAGGCGTTCGATAAGGTCCCCCATGCAAGACTTCTTGAGAAAGTGAGAGGGCATGGGATCCAAGGGGCTGTTGCCTTGTGGATTCAGAACTGGCTTGCCTGCAGAAGGCAGAGAGTGGTTGTAGAAGGGTCTTTTTCTGAATGGAGATCGGTCACCAGTGGAGTGCCCCAGGGATCTGTTCTGGGACCCTTGCTGTTTGTCATTTTCATAAATGACCTGGATGAGGAAGTGGAGGGATGGGTTGGTAAGTTTGCCGATGACACGAAGGTTGGTGGTGTTGTGGATAGGTTGGAGGGATGTCAGAAGCTGCAGCGTGACATAGATAGGATGCAAGACTGGGCGGAAAAGTGGCAGATGGACTTCAACCCGGATAAATGTGTAGTGGTCCATTTTGGCAGGTCAAATGGGATGAAGGAGTATAATATCAAGGGTAAGACTCTTAGCAACGTAGAGGATCAGAAGGACATTGGGGTCCAAGTCCATAGGACTCTTAAATCGGCCTCGCAGGTAGAGGAGGTGGTTAAGGCGGCGTATGGTGTGCTGGCCTTCATCAATCGAGGGATTGAGTTTAGGAGTCGGGAGATAATGATGCAGCTTTATAAGACCCTCGTCAGACCCCACTTGGAGTACTGTGCTCAGTTCTGGTCACCTCATTACAGGAGGGATGTGGAAATGATTGAAAGGGTGCAGAGAAGATTTACAAGGATGTTGCCTGGATTGGTTGGCATGCCTTATGAGGATAGGCTGAGGGAGCTCGGTCTTTTCTCCTTGGAGAGACGAAGGATGAGAGATGACCTAATAGAGGTGTACAAGATGTTGAGAGGTATAGATCGGGTGGATTCTCGGAGGCTTTTTCCCAGGGTGGAAATGGCTGCTACGAGAGGACACAGGTTTAAGGTGCTGGGGAGTAGATACAGAGGAGATGTCAGGGGTAAGTTTTTCACTCAGAGGGTGGTGGGTAAGTGGAATCGGCTGCCGTCAGTGGTGGTGGAGGCAAACTCGATAGGGTCTTTTAAGAGACTTCTGGATGAGTACATGGAACTTAATAGGATTGAGGGTTCTAGGTAAGCCTATATATAAGCCTCGGTAGGTAGGGACATGACCGGCGCAACTTGTGGGCCAAAGGGCCTGATTGTGCTGTATTTTTTCTATGTTCTAACTGTCCCAGATAAACAGTACAGGGCAATGGCAACAGATCCTTGAATGCACTTACACGCAAGTGCTCATTATCCACTGATGCACAAAGATCTAAGCACCCTAGCGTTTTATGCTAATTAGCTGCAATCTTGTTCCACATGACTGGAGTAGTAGTTGTAAAATTTCCACCAGCCACGTATTGCAGCCTGAGCAAAAAGCAAGGAGTCCTGAATGTGGCATTGCATTTATATGACACTGTATAGTTTCCTTATTCTCATGAGAGAAATGAATTGGTACCTAAGATACAAAAACTATAAAAGACAAACACTGCCACACACTCATTACTAACTTATTACAATTACTCTAAACTGTTAAACCCACATCCAAGATCCTTCATTTAAATAAAGGATTGGCGCATCTGCTTCCATAATTAAACCAACAAATCAACAATGGCATTAACCATCCGCAACTGACTATGTTCAATTCAGTAGCAGGCCAATTATGTTATTTTTTTTAAAAAATGATTGGGGTCAAATAATTTCCATTTAAAAGTATAAGATTCTTCACCAAATAACACAAATCTTCTGTATTGGATGGGAGTGTAGTTCAAGAATTATTTTTACTGATAATGAAAAGTTTATTGAAGATTTTAATACTTCCATATCATGAGATGGAGTGGTCAATATCAACTTTTATAAAGAACTCAGTATATATTTTGCTTGGATGTTCTACTCAAAAAGCAAACTCTCCAGTCTCAAATCAGACAGTTGTCAACCCTATTCCCATTCTGTTTTTTTTTTACTTTCCCCCCCCCCCCCACCCCCAAACCAGCAGACCTAAATGTTTAACAAGTTTTCTCTGTTGGAATGTTGGATACAAACAAAAACTACCGGTTTGGGCGACATGGTAAATAGTTGATCACTACTTTGATAGAAAAAGCTAAATAAAGCCAATATTCTTATCCTCAATAAACCTGATATTTTCCACTGATCATGGGTGGACGGTAACATACAATACACTGAGACAGGAATGTGTATAAATCATACAAAATTAAAGATATTTTTGTCCCAATTAGGGGCATGCAAAAAAAGTATGGTCCAGTTCACTCAACACCTCTCATTTGGACCACCTTTGGTTGTCGGTCTCCCCCAGGTAATCTAATAAAGATCATACCACAAAAAAAACACGGCCAAGGGAACATTGTACATTGATATCCAAATGGAATGAAGATCATCTTTAAAAGTTAAATCTAAAGTATGGTTGAAAAGTTCTATGGTTTGATTTCTCTTTAGTTAGCAGCATCCCGTTACCGCAGCGTGCCTGCGCCATCTTATTTTTTAATATCAGCATGCTCAGATGTCAGGTTTCAAAAAGCACCATCCCCACGTGTATTTAATTTAAATTCTCGCTGGACTGGGAGTGTATTCCTGCAACAAGATTTGCAAATATAGAATAAAAGCCACTCGGAGGCTTTCACCTGCACCTTTTACAAACACCTCCCTCCCTGTTGTCAGCCGCCTAAATAACAGCGTAGCGCCAAACAAACTTGACTAAAAACGGGCACCCCTTGATTGACGGCCACCCAGACCAATTAGCGGCAAGAGGGCGCACTAGCTGGGGACCAGCGGGCCTATGAGCGGCGCTGTGATGGGCGTGGGCGGGGCAGCCCAGCAGGTTGGGTTGAGGCAGCCGCAACGGCGGCGGCGGGGCGTTGGGGTGGTCAGCCCCGCCATCGGCAGCGACGCAGGTGACGCCGCCGTCCGTACACTCGACGCCGGCCGTCCGTCCGTCCGGCCCGTCTGCGTCCTGACGTCCCGCAGGCACCGGCCGACGGCACCCGCCACGGCGGCGACACGGCCCGACCCGCCACGGGGAAACGCCAACCGGCACGGTCACTTCTTACCTGCGCGTCGAGGCGCCGCCGAGCGTCTTATTAAATCCCAAAGCCAACATCGACCGGCTCGAGCAGGCGGCGACGTCACTCAGTGGAGCGCGCGCGCGCGCGGCTCGGCGCAGGGCACGTCGGGCTGGTGACGCACGCATGTACGGGGGACGTCAAGACGTCATTGCGTCACGGGAAGTCGATGGGGGCGGGGGGGGCAAGGCTGATGAAGTTGCTCAGTGAACACACTGGGGGTAATGGGCTGAGTGTCACTAATTGAGCACACAGGGTAATGGGCTGAGAGTAACTACCTGAACACACTGGGGGTAATGGGCTGAGTGTCACTAACTGAACACACTAGGGGTAATGGTCTGAGTGTCGCTAACTGAACACGGGGTAATGGTCCATCACGCAAACAAGCCTCCCATCCGTTGACTCTGTCTACACTTGCAGCTGCCTCAGCAAAGCAACCAGCATAATTAAGGACCCCAGACATCATGGACATTCTCTCTTCCACCTTCTTCCATCAGGACACATACCAGCCGACTCAAGATCAGCTTCTTCCCTGCTGCTGTCAGACTTTTGAATGGACCTATCTTGCATTAAGTTGATCTTTCTCTACACCCTAGCTATGACTGTAACATTACATTCTGCACTCTCTCCTTTCCTTCTCTATGAACGGTATGCTTTGTATAGTGCGCAATAAACAATACTTTTCACTGTATATTAATACATGTTCAAAGAAACATGTATTATTCATCTCACCAACAAAAGGCCTTTGACAGAATATCACATGCCTGCATGATGGATGTGCACCCCAAAGAGGGTTTGGGGAGGGAATCCACTGCTCTAAACAAACATCGGTAACACAGTTTCAATCAACACATGGGAATCAGAAAGCTCTCCAATTAAATCTGAGTCAAGCAGGGCTGCCCTGTGTCTCCTGGCCTGTTAGTGTGTTGCATAGAACCCTTTGCTGAGTCCATCAGGAAGGATTTGGGAATAAGAGAAGTGGCGATTCCAGGCAATGGAGGCAGCGATATACAAACCTGTAGATAAAGCAGGAAAAAACATGCCCGACATCGCTCTAATCCTGATGGCCACTTTTGTGCATGGCCGCATCAAGCTGTGCATAGATCTTAGGTATGCAAAAACCAAGTGTTGCTACATGCTAAGGTTCTACCTGTCCCTGGTGTTGAGAAGGATGAGTCTGGCCGCAATGCAGTAGAATGCTCCAAGTAGTTGGATTGTGCCGTACCACCTGTCCCTCGTAGAATAATTTATGCAGAGAAACACTTCTGACTACGGTGTACACATGACCATACAAACTCAAAGACAAAGGGGTGGTGCTACCTACTCATTGTGTTCTTTGTGCAGCATTTTACTTTGTAGATCTCCAGTACTTTTGTAAGTAGAGTTGACCTTTATTGTTTCAGACTTCCTGCATCTGCAGTATTCAGCTTTTGACCTTTTGTTCCTGTTTGACATGAATAAAAGCAAATATAGAGCAGAAGGACTTGACTGGACATTCAAATCACTTTCAATTAACAGTCACTCTCATAATATTGAATATCAATGCTTTCTTGACCATTTTGCCTTGTCATTTGTCACCTGCAAGCATCAACTACTTCACAGCATGAACTTCCATGGGTATTAACCACCTGATGCTTCATCCAATTGATTTTCATCAAGCCTGAGCTCAGACAATGTTTAACAAGCTCTTAACCTAGAGAGAAGGAATCATTTGAGATGGATGGTGCCAGTGAACTGGCATGTCCATTCCCCTCTACTTGTCCATTAGGGACTGGAAATCCCCCCCCCCCCCCCTTGTATTCCTTTGATGCTGATGCAATCAAATATCATTGTCATTCTACGTTAACCTCTCTCCATTATCTCAACCTTCTGACCAACGAAGGACAATGGCCTAGACATAAGCAGAGACATGCCAAGTGCAACAGTGGAGAGATGGAGTATTGATGGTCACTTCGCAAATAAGCAACAAATGAGCAACAAAAGGTACAGGGTATGAAACGATTTGGGCCACAAGGACAAACTTTCGATGTGGATACAACTGTGCAGTGTTTTCTATTGCAAATTGCTGTGTTCACATTTCTGATGGAAATTACTTATGTAAACTTGTCACACTGTAATTACAACCTCCCCAAATGCAGGTGCTGCAGTATGGTGGGAGTGTTTAATTACAGGGATATATTTACATAGGCAGTTTCCAATATAAATGTGGACAATGCAATTTATTATACATTGCACAAAAATACGAACAGATGCGTGATATTAAAATGATGCCTCTATGCAACCCTCTAGGCATACAATTATCTCCCACCCTCAAACACTGTTTCACCAGAAGATGACACTTAATCTTGGGTCCTAACATGCAGTTTCAAGTAATTTGAGTATTTAGTATTTAATTGACTTCAGGATTTGGGTCAATGTAGGCAGTGCAAAAAATAATTATGGATTTTCACTTGTGTAGTCCTTGATGACATCTTGCATTACTAATATCAGGATAGAAGTTGATGACTTATTTGTGGAAAATGTGATTATTAATATTTGATTGTTAAGTCAATCTATGGTTCAAGTAACACACAATATTTGTGGTGGAATATATGGAACAAGTTTTATTTGGCTTTGATGATCAAACTAACAATACAGAATGGCTTTTTGGCTTTGGCTTCATTTGAACCCTATGAGGAACTATTGAAAACCATTTTTTTATTCATCTTATTTTACCTACAACAAAGGTACATGTATGACATTAGACCGCATGACGCATCCAAATCCTTTGAAAATTACACAAACAGTTGTAGTTGTTTACTTCTCAAAGATGCTTTCCTCAAACAAATTTTGCTAACTGAAGGGTTCTCAAATCCTTTCGTAGATTAATTAACTGTTACATTCATAAACTGTTAAGACCGAGGTCAGAACTCCAAGGTGTTTTATGAACAAAGAACAATACAGCACAGGAACAGGCCTTTCGGCCCTCCAAGCCCGTGCCGCTCCCTGGTCCAAACTAGACCATTCTTTTGTATCCCTCCATTCCCACTCCGTTCATATGGCTATCTAGATAGTGAAGTTAGCCTAAGTTTTGCATTTGATTTTGGCAGGGACGAGCATAAGGTTTTTCACTGCAGGTATGATTCAAGTGATCCACTAGGGAGCTTTTATCAAACAAAGTTTATTTAAGAACACAGTTAAAATATAACAAAAAGAATTAGCACAACTTTTACGAATTACAAGACTAAAACATAACACAGTATAACTCTTAACAGCTATCTAACTCTGTTGTTCCAATTTAAACACCATTCACAGACATACAGCCTTCTTCAGGCTTGGCACAGAAAGTAGTATGCTTGTGTGATGCTGGATTTTCAGCTTTGTAACGCCTGAGAAGGGTATATACTCAAAACAGCCAAACTTCAGAGAGGAAAATTTAATCTCTGGCAGCTTCCAAAAACAGCCACACAGAGAACAGAAACTCCAGCTCCAGAGAGAGGGAAAATACTGCTGTCTCTCAGCTTCAAGTCACTTCCGAAAAACGAAAATAAAAATGCACTTTTCTGTGAAGCATAGCTGTCCCTAGCCGCATGATGTGCCCTGTCAACCACCCCAAAACAAACTCCACACTGCAATTCTAAGGGACCACTAAAACCACAGAATGCTGCATTATTCCAGATTAAAATCAACATGATTTCAATTATACTGCCTTAGCAACAATAAAGGACACCAGCTACAGACAACATGGTGCTGACAAATTGCCAAAGACTGCACAAATATCCTGCAGCGAAGCATGATTAAAATACATTTCTTAAAGGCACAGTATTGTCACAATACTTTGGTTAATAGGTTCCTATAATGTACAACTAAAGTTATACCATAATTACTCATGATTGATGTGATGACTGTCACTGTTTTGCACAATTGCATGTCATATATAATATGCAAATAATAAAAACAGTAGTTAAGCCATGCTTTCTTCTTGGAGCACTTCAAAATCATCTTGTTCATCTTGATACGCTTGTTACTCTAAGATACAAATAAATTTGAATATTAACCCATAACTCTAAAGGATGCCCTACAGTGATATCACAAAATGGCAGTAAATTATGCATTGGTATGGTGACACAAAACTTCAGAGTGATTCCACGATATTGCATGCCCAGCGCATACTGGTTTCACAGGTAGAAGGAGAAGTAACAGGCATACAACCCACATTGCAGATTATGCATTTTCCAAGATTGAGTCCGTGCAAGTAATGCTCCACAGTGGAGTGCAAGGTCATACCTGCCATAGGTCTTTATCAATATTTCACGTAAAATGTTGTGGTGTGCAGCCAGTTTTTTTTAATGCATGGTAGTTTTAAATTGTTTTCCAGGATGTACATAGACAGTATTGAGCCCAGCACAAGGCCTGCTGGGTACCTTCCAGGCTGCTGCTTTCACCTTGACAGAAACATTGATCTATATTGCTTAATACACTTGCTAAACAAAAACCTACTGATCTATTTTGAAATTTTCAATCTCAACAGCTTTTGGGGGAGATTTCTAGGTTTCCAGTAACCTATGTGTGAATAAGTGTTTCCAGATATCAATCCTGGACAACCTTCGCCAAAAGAGGTCTTTCTACCCACCCTCTTGAATCATCTAATCACCAGAAACACTTCAGTAGTATCACTTCTTAGTTTTCTGTTCTTCAGCGAATGCAAGCCTATTCTATGCAAACTAACCTCATAATTTAATTCTTTTTACTGATTATTATTCTGGTGAATCATTTTGGGAATAGAATATAAAAGTAGGCATGTTTTGCTATCATTTTACAGGGCATTGGTGAGAACAATGAGACCACATCGAGAGTATTAATGTACAGTTTTAGTCTCCTTTTTTAAGAAGGGAAATAATTGCATTAGAACAGTGAAGAGAGCGTTCACTCGACTGGTTCCTGGGGGTTATCTTAAGGAAAGGTTGGAGTTTAGAAGAATGAGAGGTGATCTTGTTGGCTATTAAGGGTAAATGTGGGATAGTGCTATGTTGTTATTCCAGATTGATTTAAAAACTATGTTGTCAAGCATATGTGTGCATGTGTATCTGCAATGTGTCATGTCCCTAAGACATGAAAGAGATCATAAACATTTTAAATCAAAGCTTACCTTTTTACTTATTTAAAAAGTGGACATTGCTGAACCAAAAGATGGCTGCTTGAGGTCAAATGATTCACAAGTTGATTACAGTTTCTGGAAATTTCTAACAGCAGTTACAGAACAGAAGCTCAACCCTCATTCTTATAGAATCTCACAACTCTGATTGTAAATGTACATTAAAATTGGTGAAACCAAGGATCAGTAGACAACATGGTCCCCCCATGTTGACACGATTGTTAAGAAAGCTCACCAACGCCTTTACTTTCTCAGAAGACTAAGGAAATTTGGCATGTCAGTTACGACTCTCACCAACTTTTATAGATGCACCATAGAAAGCATTCTTTCTGGTTGTATCACAGCTTGGTATGGCTCCTGCTCTGCCCAAGACCGCAAGGATGTACAAAAGGTCGTAAATGTAGCCCAATCCATCACGCAAACCAGCCTCCCATCCATTGACTCTGTCTACAATCCCGCTGCCTCGGCAAAGCAGCCAGAATAATTAAGGACCCCACGTAGCCCGGACATTCTCTCTTCCACCTTCTTCCTTCGGGAGAAAGATACAGAAGTCTGAAGTCACGTACCAACCGACTCAAGAACGGCTTCTTCCCTGCTGCTATCAGACTTTTGAATGGACTTATCTTGCATTAAGTTGATCTTTCTCTACACCCAAGCTATGACTGTAACATTACATCCTGCATTCTCTCGTTTCCTTCTCTATGAATGGTATGTTTTGTCTGTATAGCGCACAAGAAACAATACTTTTCACTGTATAACACATGTAACAATAGTAAATCAAATCAGATCCAAAACATGTCTCCCCAGCCTGGACCATAACAAAGGGAGCGCCATCAAAACTCATTATACTTGCAGAGGTGCTAAAGTCCACCAACTACCTCCTAATAAGAACAATATATCTGACCAGAGGCATAGAAATTGCTTGTTAGTCTGCAACTGACTCATTAATGGGCAACACCACATGACCTAAGCTATTGGCCTTTGTAAAGTTTTTATATATTTCTAGCCAAACATCTCACTCCATCACTGTCAACTTTAAAGGAATTCTGAAAACTCCCGCTACAGCAAGCTGTACCTGCCTGAACTGTAGCTCCTCTATGAAGCAACTCCCATGGGACTCTGACCTTTTGGACTCTGGCAATCTCATGAAATAATCTGTGGTGCTTTTTCTTTTAAGTTATTCATTGTTATAAAAACTCCTCTTTCCTATCTTATTGTCTACTTGTCTGTGTATGAAGTTGTGACCATTCCCCATTTAGAATGTGTGAATAAACTATACAGGTTCTGGACCCCGTATCCAAGAAGCTCAGGATCAGATATGTGCCAAAATTGGGGATTTAAAGTATTTTGAGTCTTCAGCACAGCATGTACTGATAATACATAAAAGTATGAAAAATAAAGAAGAGGAGGGTTTTATTCAAATTGCTACGCAGGGCACCAGCTTCAAACATAGCCAGTTTTCAGGATCTTCCAGATTTTGGGATGCCAGACAAGGGGTCTGGTACCTATACTTCAGATTTAACCTGAAAGAGAGTTTGCTGTTGTCACTTTAAAAACCTACCACTTACCTTGGGGAAACATGCCACAAAACATTAAACAACTCTGTTTATGGGTAGATGGTGAGAAAATAAAGGAGCTCCATTTTTCCTCTCTCTCCTGTCCGTAATAAATGCCACATCAGTCACTACTGCTCCAGTCTGTATACCAAAGCAACATTGTATCATTTCACCTTTACTTCGGAAATGTCACAAAATCCTAAATGTTATTTTAATGATTATTACGGCTATCTAGTTCATTGTTTATGTGTTTCGATATATGATTTATATTTTTAAGAATTAAAGTTTTAACTATAGAAAATGGGATAACTGCAATTAAAGCAGCTCAGAGTCTTACACTTAAAAGGTTAGGGCCAAGTTGACTTCAGAAGTTAACAGATAGAAAGATAAAATTGGGTTTGTTATATGAAGAGAGGTTGAACAGTTTAGGCCTATACTCTCTGGAATTTAAAAGAATGAGGGACAATCAAATTGCGGTATACAAGATGATAAAAGGTATGGATAAAGTAGACGTGGAGCGGATTCTTCCACTGGTGGGGCATTCTAGGATGAGAAGTCATAGTCTTAGGATAAGGAGTAGAAAATTTAAAATGGAGTTGAGGAGAAACTATTTCTCCCAGAGGGTTGTGAATCTGTGGAATTCGCTACCCCAAAGTGCGTTGGATGCTGGGACAGTGAGCAAATTGAAGGAGTAGTTAGATTTTTAATTGGTAATGGGTTGAAGGGTTATGGGGAGAAGGCAGGAAAATGGGGATGAGGAGCATATCAGCCATGATCAAATGGTGGAGCGGATTCAATGGGCCGAATGGCCTAATTCTGCTACTATATCTTATGAACTTATAAAATCATAAAACCACAGCTGGGTTTACTTAGCTAGAGAGTAGGAGATGTAATGTCTACACTGCTTGCAAAAAGCACAGGGTAGAGAGATTGTTTTGTTTTAGGAATTAGAGCTAAATTAGTTAAAAAAACATTCAGTGTATCTTGAAAAGTTATAAAACACATTTACCTCCTCAGGTCATTAAAAAGCAATTGTAAATAAGAGATAACTAACTTAAAGATCTGTTTGAGGACAGCCCAGAACAGGCTACATTGTCATAAGATGGGTGGAACTTAGAAAGGCTTTCAGGTTTCAATTTATCAGTTATTTTTGCTAACAGAATTAGTTGCAGTTTAGACCTGGTGTGGTTTGCAGCTCACTGAGAGAAGTTAGCCAATAAATGACAGTTAGCCAGACCTGCGCTGTAAGCAAAGTAAAACACTAATTTCATTATTGATCTCATGGAAGGCAGGTGAGGCTTAATCTCAGTTTGAACCTTATGGGGGAACAGAAGCTTTAAGGTTGCCTAGTTTTAAACTAATGGAAGAATCTCTGGCCTTACGAGCACATTAGCTTGGAAGTATTGGAAAAGTAACCAGAATAAGGGAATGAGTCAAGAGAGAATAAATTAAAGTTTTACCTCTGCGGATAGCCGGAGCTGAGAAAAATTCTCCAGAGGATTGTGGCACACTTATGGATGGTCCCCACAGAAGTAAATAACTTTTAAGATTGATGTGTCTTGTAAGAGAATTTTTGGCAGTATTAAGAAGTAAACCTGAGTTCAGAACATACTTACTTATAAGCTATAGTGTTAACTCACTCATATATGCTGTGTACAATTTGTTCTATGTACAATAAAGTATGTGTTTTTCAAAAAGAAAGAGTGCAATCTTGTGCAGAGATCTATTGGTTAAAACAAATTATTTGGATTTCTATTTAAATGTTAACAGTTCCTAACTGGGATGCACCATGATGAACTGCAAAAACAATTCAAGTTTTTGGGAAAAAAACTAATCAATCTTTGACAACAGTCAGGTAGCTCAAGTTATTGGTCAACTTTGGGCAGCACCTTTTCAATTGCTCATGGCGGCCGTAGTGACATTACTCAACAACACACAAGGAGGCTAAAAGAAGTAAGTGTGCAACTCAACAGGTCGAATTTTGTCAATGGTGTGACATTCTCGATGGTGGAACCAAAAGTGTGCACCAGCCCTGCTCCATTGCCTTTTCCTGTTTCCCACGCAATTACTATTAACATTTGGACGCGTGGGAGCCACATGTGATTCCGTGGTAGGGGATGCTTTTCAGTCGAGAAATTCCAAAGCACTTTGGGAGGATGGGTGTGGGGGGGATTTTATGGAGCCTGCAAAAGTGTCAAATGTGGTGTACATGGTAAGCAAAACACGGACGAAGGAACTATTTGTTGACCACACAGTGCCATGGACATACTTTCAAATCTGGTGATTGTATCTTTCAATTGATTGAGAAGCTTAACCAACCCAAGTTTTCCTCTGAGTGCGCAAAATCTGAGGTAATTATTTACAACATATTAGCTCTATTACCAACTAAAGAACTGTAGTATGATCTAGAGAAGTGTTCATTCATCACACTTAGTGTGCATGCATCAAATGGAAAGGACTAAAAGCTATTCCCTGCTATTTACTTCTTTCTTCCAACTAGTGGGATAAAGTTATTGAGTTTTCTTTTCTATCAGGCAAAACCTCTCATGTGCAAATTTCTACATCAATGGATTGAGAAATGTTCTCTTCGTGAAAATCTTATTGGCTTTGTGAAGACAACATTAATGCAGATTTTGGTGGTGCTAAATGCACTGACAAGACAACATGGCACAAACTGCATGTCAAACTGGGGAAAAGGATATTTGGTGTTGGTCATGGTGTTCACGTCATTTATAACTTCACAAACAGCAGCTGACTATGGTCTGAGGTCACTTGCTATGAAAGTTCATAAATACTTTCACATATTATCTAAAAATTTGCAGCTGATACAAAGTTGGGTGGGAGGATGCAGAGATGCTTTAATGTGATTTGCATAGGCTGAGTGAATGGGCATATCCGTGGCAGATGCAGTATTATGTGGATAAATGTGAGGTTATCCACTTCGGTAGCAATAATAGGAAGGCAGATTGTTATTTGAATGGGTATAAATTGACAGAGGTGAATACTCAGCGAGCCCTTGGTGTCCTCAAGCATCAGTCGCTGAAAGTAAGCGCACAGGTTCAGCAGGCAGTAAAGAAGACACATGGTATGTTGGCCTTCATAGCGAGAGGATTTGAGTATTGGAATAGGGGCCATTGTTTGAGGATAAGGGGTAAACGTTTTAGGACTGAGGTGAGGAGAAATTCCTTCACCCAGAGAGTGGTGAATCTGTAGAATTCACTATCACAGAAAGTAGTTGAGGCCAAAACATTGTGTGATTTCATGAAAAAGCTTTTGGGGTTAAAGGGATCAAGGGATATGGGGGGAAGGGGGGATTAGGATATTGAATTTGATGATCAACCATGATCATAATGAATAGTGGAGCAGGCTCGAAAGGCTAAATGGTCTACTCCTGCTTCTGTTTTCTATGTTTCTACTTACACTGTTCTTGCTGAAAAGACTTCTGCCAATTTGTCAATGTTGATAGAGCGCAACAGCACACAATTCCTTTTATTTTGCAACAGCACTAGAAATAATTTTGCTGACTTTTGATGGGCTCAGGGTATATTTTCTCTATCAAGATAAATGTGCAACTCCTTTGAAGAAAATCTTCAATGACCTTTGCATGAAACATTGGCATTCTTTTGCTATTAAGAAAACAACCACCTTTCAGAAGACAGGAAACAAAATTGAGAAAAACAACATGTCGGCGAAAGAGGTCGCACTGCATATTCACACCCTTCAAGGTAATTTAGCAGAGAAGGTGGGATTTTACAGCCTCACTTGTCACGAAACCATAAAATCCTGCCCGAGGTCAATGGACCTTCCCATTGTCTCCCCCTCGGCCACTCAGATTCCCGTGGTGGGCGGTAAAATTCCGGCCAGAGACTCAGAGAATGATTTCCCACATAAGAAACAAAGATCCTGTTGCAATCATTGGCTGAGAATGGGGAAATTAAGGAAGAGGAATTTTGCAATGCAGTTGAGAATTTTATCTCAACATGTTGTGGATTCCTTGGAGCATGGGAAATCCATCTTTGAGTGCACTGGAAAGCTTGATTAAGCAACATGCCAGTGTGAGACAATATACTAAACAAAGCAAATATACTCATCAACACTCCTTAGGCAGCATCTTTCAAACCCACAACCACTACCACCTAGAAGGACAAGGACAGGTGACACATGGGGACACCTGGAAATTCCCCTCCAAGCCTCTCATCACCCTGACTTAGAATTATATCTCTGTTCCTTCACTGTGACTGGGTCAAAATCCTGGATGGAACTCCCTGCATAAAAGCACCGTGGATATACCTATACCTCAGGGACTTCAGCAATTCAAGAAGGAGCTCACCACCGCCTCAAGGGCAATTAGGCTTGAGTAATAAATGCTGGCCTAAGCCAGTGATGCCCACATCTACATTAAAGAAAATAACAGCCTTGCCCCACAAGAATTCCCACCCATGTTTGATCGACAAGAGGTGTGGTTATGATGGATAGGCAAATTCAAAACCACTAATCTCCTGTCATATGTCTAACTGGAACACTCAAAACCAGCTGTCTCTGAAAGCTGATGGAACACTTTTCATGAGATGGACAATAAGGCAATACAATACTCAGATCTGACAAAGCAGTTGATTTTGCTTTGTGTTTGCCAGGCACCATGGCACCTGTTGAATGTGTCTTTTCAGTCACAGTTCACCTGAAAAATCACATCTCAGATTGGAATTCTATCAGAGGTGTTCTGTTCTTGATAATGGAAGAGGAGTTGTGCACGATTTTTGTCCTCTTGCTTTTTCCAATCTTCAATAAAATTACAATTAAATCTGAAGTGCTGGCGGAGTGCATGGAAAACACATGCAATTCTGTGATGGCAATGCTTTTCAGTATGTAAGGAAAGATGTAAATGCATTAGAAGCAGTTCAGAGAAGGTTTATGAGACTAATACCAGGAATGGGCAGGTTGTCTTATTAGGAAAGGTTGGAGAGATTAGGTTTGTGTCCACTCGATTTCAGAATCGTAAGAGGTGACTTGATCTGAGCCTTTAAGATCCTGAGGGGTATTGATGGGGTGGATGTAGAGAGGATGTTTTCTCTTGTCAGAGAATCTAGAACTTGGGGTTACTGTTTATAAAATAAGAGGTCACTCATTTAAGGAGATGAGGCGAAATTTTCCTCTCAAGGTCATTACTTTCTGGAACTCTTCCTCAAAAGGCAATGGAAGCAGAACCTTTGAATATTTTTAAGGCAGAGCAAGATAGATTCTTGATTAACAAGAGTTTTAAATGTTTTTGGGGTTAGGCAGGAATGTAGGGTTGAGGTTCCAATCAGATCAGCCATCGTCTTATTGAACGGCAGAGCAGGTTTGAGGGGCCGTGTGGCTTACACCTGCTCCTAATTCATGTGTTTGCATGTAGCTCCTCACAGCAGCCAAGGAACATACAGTGGAGATTGCTGGGGAAGTGGAATCCATTGCAGATGATAAGGCTGGACCAGCCACGCATAAGGAAGGAAATGCAACCATCATGGAGGTGGCATAGGGAGACACAGGATAGATGCGATGAAATGTGAAGTGCTCAAACTATGATGATTCTTACTATGATTCTGGCAGTTCTCCACTTTAGGCCATCTCCATCCAAAGACCGGGCCACAGTCACAGCAGAAGACAGAAGATTCCACCTCTGGGATAATAATGCACCGTCATTTGTTTCACAATGCACCTCTACCAGTGTAGTTACACCCACACAGTCTGTTGCAAGTTATTTTTTAGGTTCGGGAGCACAATCTGGTGAGTACAGCGCAGACACATACCAGCAGCTGAGGGAGCAGGTGACAACCTTCTCCCAAGGGGAGGTGATGGCCTAGTGGTATTATCGCTAGACTATTAATCCAGAAACTCGGCTAATGTTCTAGGGACCTACATTCGAATCGCGCCACGGCAGATGGTGGAATTTGATGTGGTTTATATGGATTTTAGCAAGGCGTTCGATAAGGTTCCCCATGCAAGGCTTCTAGAAAAAGTGAGAGGGCATGGGATCCAAGGGGCTGCTGCCCTGTGGATCCATAACTGGCTTGCCCAAATGAGGCAGAGAGTGGGTATAGATGGGTCTTTTTCTAAATGGAGGTCGGTCACCAGTGGTGTGCCCCAGGGATCTGTTCTGGGACCCTTGCTGTTTGTCATTTTCATAAATGACCTGGATGAGGAAGTGGAGGGATGGGTTGGTAAGTTTGCCGACGACACGAAGGTTGGTGGTGTTGTGGATAGTCTGGAGGGATGTCAGAAGTTACAGAGGGACATAGATAGGATGCAAGAGTGGGCGGAGAAGTGGCAGATGGATTTCGACCCAGATAAATGCATAGTGGTCCATTTTGGCAGGTCAAATGGGATGAAGGAGTACAATATAAAGGGAAAGGCTCTTAGTACTGTAGAGGATCAGAAGGACATTGGGGTCCGGGTCCATAGGACTCTAAAATCGGCCCCGCAGGTGGAGGAGGTGGTTAAGAAGGCGTATGGTGTGCTGGCCTTTATCAATCGAGGGATTGAGTTTAGGAGTCCGGGGATAATGATGCAGCTATATAAGACCCTCGTCAGACCCCACTTGGAGTACTGTGCTCAGTTCTGGTCGCCTCATTACAGGAAGGATGTGGAAAAGATTGAAAGAGTGCAGAGGCGATTTACAAGGACGTTGCCTGGATTGAGTGGCATGCCTTATGAGGATAGGCTGAGGGAGCTCGGTCTTTTCTCCTTGGAGAGACGTAGGATGAGAGGAGACCTAATAGAGGTATATAAGATGTTGAAAGGCATAGATTGGGTGGACTCTCAGAGGCTTTTTCCCAGGGTGGAAATGGCTGCTACGAGAGGACACAGGTTTAAGGTGCTGGGGGTAGGTACAGGGGAAATGTTAGGGGGAAGTTTTTCACACAGAGGGTGGTGGGCGAGTGGAATCAGCTGCCGTCAGTGGTGGTGGAGGCAAACTCAATAGGGTCTTTTAAGAGACTCCTGGATGAGTACATGGGACTTAATAGGATGGAGGGTTATAGGTAGGCCTAAAAGGTAGGGATATGTTCGGCACAACTTGTGGGGCCGAAGGGCCTGTTTTGTGCTGTAGTTTTCTATGTTTCTATGTAAAGTCAATCACCTCCTGTGTCTACATGTGTGCACTGATTGATCTTGAAAGGTACCAGGCCAAAATCATAACAAACTGATGATGAGGACGACAAAACTCTGCATAATGCCATTCGAAAAGTGAAATTAAAGTAAGGAAATTTATTTTTCAGATGAACTGCATGAAGGGGTAAAAGTACTGTAAAAGTAAATATCAAAGAAGACTCTCAACCAAAATTTCTGAAGGCCAGAAAAGGTAAGGCCAGAATCGTGCCTTATGCCAAATGAGCAAAGGTCTTAGCTGTCATGGAGGATGTTGTGTATTGTATTTTTTGTCTGGCATGCCATTCTTTGCAAGCCAGTGCATTGTGGGAATGCAGGATCCTTGTTATCATGTCAACTCAACTGCTGAAGCTATAAAAGACTGTTACAAATTTGGAATTAAGAATCTACTCCTTCCAAAACCATAAAATCCCATCCACGGTCAGTGGACCTTTCTATGGTTTGCCCCTCGCCCTTTCGGATTCCCGTGGCAGGTGGGACAGTAAAATTCCGGCTGGAGTGTCTGCTCAAGATAGTGAATGGGCATCAGCCACCGTTCCAGCGCTCAAGAAAGACGGCCCCACATGCATCTGTGGGGATTTCAAGGTTACTGTTAACTGCGTGTTTGCTGAACAATGTCCACTTCCCCGTATTGAGGACTTTTTTGCTGGCCTGGCTAGTGGACAGAAACTTGCATGTCCTGCATCGCCTCACGGAGTTGGAGCAGCTGTCTCACACATAATACCCTCTGGTCTGGAGAGGCCCATAGCGTTCGCTTCACAGACTTTAAATAAAGCAGAGAGGCAATATGCTCAAATCGAATGTGAAGAACGAGCGGCCATTTTCAGAATACAGAAATTTCTCACCAGTACCTGTTTGGACAGAAATTCAGGTTGCCGACTGATCATCCACCACTCACCTCAATGTTCGGCACACACATAGGTATCTTTCCTTTAGCTGGAACAAGCTGCAGCATTGGGCATTGACGTTGAATGCTCACATATATGGCATTCAAAAAATCTACCTTGTATGGCAGTGCAGATGTTCTTTTGAGGAAAACCCTCGGCAGTGCATCCATGTCGATCTTGCTCGTCCATTTGAAGGAACAATGTTCATGGTGATTGTAGATGCTCATTCTAAATGGCCAGAAGTTTCAGTGATGCCCACTATTACTGTTGAGAGTGCAATTCAAAGGCTAGGAGAAATGTTTGGTCATTAAAGGTTACCAGAGCAACTTGTGACAAAGAACCTCACTTGTCTCACAGGATTTTGATCATTCTTTGAGAAACAGTGAAATTCATCACATCACCTCCACTCCATACCATCCGTCTACCAATGGATTAGCAGAGTAATTTGTTCAAACTATGAAACACACTTCAAGGTCATCACAAGGACATTTCTCTATTTGAAAGCATCTGGACACATTTCTACTGACATATCAAAATACACCACGTGCTACAACTAGAGCGTTTCCAGCATTCCTAATAATGGAGCAGCAACTGCGCACTGGCTTTGATCTGCTGAAATCAAGGAAAACGTGACAAGTTGCACAAGATCAACAGCACGACCAAGTGGAGAGAAGAACACAAAGGGCAAAGCCAAGAATTTTCTGCTCAAGGCAAGAGGTTCTCGCTCATGATCATGCCACTGGAGCTAAATGGGTTCCTTTTATCATGATTGCTCCGGCAGGATCTGTTGAATACACAGTCCAAACGGCGAATGATTTCACCTGGTGGAGACAAGTTGACTAACTGTTGCAAGTCAAGCACTATCTAAGGATTCACCTCTTATAGAAGATCCTGATTTCACCATTTCCAATGAGCCAAGTCCAAATCAAGGAATGCTTCAGATTCAGCTCCAAGTCCTAAATTTCCAATGAACATTATTCTGTAAAAGCACCTGCCTGCCATAATCCTGGCTGTAGGATTCGCATTTTAATCAGTATTCTGCAACTTGATTTTGTCTGTTTGCACTGTTTGAGAGCACATTTCCACTCCATCTGACGAAGGAGCAGTGCTCCGAAAGCTTTTGTTATTTGCTACCAAATAAACCTGTTGGACTTTAACCTGGTGTTGTGAGACTTCTTACCATAATCCACACCAGCAGAGAAGACGGGCAGCATGGTGACACAGTGGTTAGCACTGCTGCCTCACAGTGCCAGGGACCTGGGTTCGATTCTCGGCTTGGGTCACAGTCTGAGTGGAGTTTGCACATTCTCCCTGTGTCTGCGTGGGTTTCCTCCAGGTGCTCTGGTTTCCTCCTACAGTCTGAAAGTCAGTAATTTCATTGCAGTGTTAATGTATGCCTACTTGTGACACTAATAAATAAACTTCAACTTTAAACCTCCAGAGCATTTAATGTTTATAGTTAAAGTGAATCCAAGCTTTTTTTGAGGCAGTCTACCTTCTTTCCCTAATTCAGAAAATGTTTTATTAAACTGACATTTCCAACCAGGGGTGAGGAATATGTTACATTTTGTATATCTTGTTTGGCTTGCCATACTTTGTAAGCCAGTGCATTGTGAGATCGCAGGATCCATGTTTTTTTGTCAGTTCAACTGCTGAAGCAATAAAGGGCAGCTGTTAATCACCTCCTGTGTCTACATGTGGACTGATCGATCTTGAAAGGTAACAGGACCAAAAATTCAACAGAGGAGCCCATGGTAGCAATGTCTCAGGCATTTGAGTGTATGGTTTCATCCATAAAGAGGATGGCAACCACCATGGAGACCCAGATCAATCATTTGATCCATGCCCACTCAGACCTGCATTTCATCATTCTGACAATGCGTTCAACGCAGCAGTGGCTGTAATAGGCAAAAGGTAAAACACACATTAGCAATCATTCCTCCACACACTCATTTGCATGAGGTCGTGGTCATTACATTTTGTCACTTATGCCATATGCTATATTAGATTCTGGGCAGAACATCAACTATCACATTGTTTTACCCACAATATGCCTATTTTTTAAACTAAAGTGTTGAAGCGACAGACTTCAACTGAACAGCCTCGCATTGTTGATTTGAAACTTCTATAAGAAGCCATGATGTGGAGATGCCGGCGTTGGACTGGGGTGGGCACAGTAAGAAGTCTCACAACACCAGGTTAAAGTCCAACAGGTTTATTTGGAATCATGAGCTTTCGAAGCGCTGCTCCTTCATCAGGTGAGTGGAGTGAACCTATCTCTCCATTCGCCTGATGAAGAAGCAGTGCTCCAAAAGCTCATGGTGCAGCTTAGGTACTGACATTTGGTGGTCTTCCCAGGTGTTGTGAAAGATCTCCAATATTCACCTCCACAGTTGTGTAAGCTGGCCACAATTTGGTTCATTAGCTTCTGAAATGTGGCTGGAGCAGTCTTGAAACTGAATAGCATTACTTTTCATTGAAATAAGCCATCCGGGGTCACAAAAGCTGAGATCTCTTTAGCTCGGGTAGTCATCTGCACTTTCTAGTATCCTTTTAATAAATTAATTTTTCTGATATACATAGAGTTCCCTATTCAATCGACAAACTCTTTAGCGTGAGGAATCATGTGTGCATTGGTTCGGGCTGCTGCATTAACCTTTCGATTGTCAATACAGAGCCTCTTGGAAGCATCTGGCTTGGGGACTAACATTCTAGGGGAACTGCAGCTGCTCTGACTGGGTTCTATTATGTCATTTTCCAACATATATCGAATTTCCTTTCAACCACAGGCCACTTTATCTAGCCTCAACCAGCACGGATTCTGTTTTATTGCAGGAATCGCTCCTACATCAACATCATGACGGGCGCAGGAAGTGCAGCCTGGTTTTCCCCTACATACTCCAATAAACACTCTGAGCAGTTCAATCAGGGAGGCACGGTGGCAAAGCGGTTAGCACTGTTGCCTCAGAGTGCCAGAACCCCTGGGTTCGATTCCTGGCTTGGGTCACTATTTGTGTGGAATCTGTACATTCTCCCTGTGTCTGCGTGGGTTTCTTCCGGTTTCCTCTCACAGTCCGAAAAGACGTGTTGGCTAGGTGTATTGGCCATGCTAAATTCTCCCTCAGTGTACCCGAACAGGTGCCGGAGTGTGGCAACTAGGGGATTTTCACAGTAACTTCATTGCAGTGTTAATGTGAGCCAACTTGTGACTAATAAATACATTTTACTTCATGTCTTCTCTTTGCCCAATATTTAAGTAGTTAACCTCCCTAACACCTCTATATTGGCTAGCTTCAGAGTAGTTTCTTCAGTCTTGGAGTTTTCCAGGTCACTGTCTCTCTCTAGTTCTTCCTCAGTGTTCCTTTCATCCCCATCTATCCTCATTACTGGCATATGTTTACTTTTTTGTTCTGTTCCCTGCTGTAATATCTTTTTAACATGTTGATGAGATATAGCTGTTGCTTTTTTCTACTGTCAAGGTTTTTGATCAGGTAGTTTCCTTTCTTTTTCCACACAGTATGTAAACTTGGCCTTTAGAGGGTCACTCAGTACTGGCAGCAGGACTAAGGCCTGATCACCTGGGTTAAAAGTTCAGGCTATTTGTCAGCATGTCTTTTCACGGTCCACTGAGAGGTTTTGAGATATTCCTTAGCCACAGCGCAGGCTCTTATGAGTCGCTCAAGGGATGCAGACACGTAAGCCGGAATTTTACCGCCTCACCCATCTCGGAATCGGGGCTGGCAATGCTCGCAGAACGGAATTCTCCGTTGGCCTCGGGCGGGATTTTACAAGCCTCGCCCGAGCGAAGTTGTAAAATCCTGCCCATAGTTCAGTATTGAGGTTGCCTTCCTTTGACCCAGGAACCTTTCCATGACACCCTCCCACCCTTGTTGCTTTTTAAGAGACATAATCTTTGATTGGAGGAACAGCAACATAGGAAAGGGGGATCCTGCAATTGGGGGAACTGGAGCTGGTCAGTCCCACTGCTACCATGCAGGAGACCTTCGGCTGCGCCATTACCAATCACTTCTCAACATCTTCCGGGAGGCCCAGGAGAAGAAGCAGAAAATGGAAGAAGCGTCTCCACCAGTAATGAGGTCGGAGCAGTCCCCGGGGAGCTGTTGCTCAGCATTGTGAGGCAAGTTCCCATCAGGGGTAGGCATGAGTCTTGGGCGGGGCGGTTTTGGCTGACTCTAGTCTCGATTTGTGGATCATTGGGTGTGGCGGAGTCACAGCCAGGGCTGGGCCCAAGTCTTAGCTGGGAGTGTTCTGGCTGAGTCCAAGCCTCAGACAGGGATGTGCTGGCTGACCCTAAGTCTTAGGCAGTGGCAGGGCATGACTGTGGATCCTGTGGCTACATGAATGGAGAAAGAGGGTTTAGGGAAGAGGCGAATGTCTGTGTGTGGTGGGAGGAGAGAGGCTGATTACAATATGTCTATAGCTGTGAAGCCAAAGGAATAATGTTTACTTGATATTTTACCTGATATAATGCTATGAATTCATTCAATTCATTTTTAGTTGTCAGATGTTTAATTGGAAACCCCTGTCCTAGTTTATCATCAACTAAAGTTCAATCATTCAACGTGAACTGTGTCAATTTAGGATGTTCCATGATCCCAATACCTGACTCAATCGCCTAAAAAAAATTGTAAATGGGAATGCCCTGACAACAGTAACATGTATATTATGAAGAAGAATCCCAAGAACATTACTATTTTCTTCATATGGATATAAAAAAACCCACAATCAATTTTCCTTCAGTCTATCCAATCTACGTCTCAGAGAAGTGTGGATAATCATGCAAGCAGATGCAGAAGTTTGGAAAGCTCACTGAAAAGTGAAGTGTACATTGGGCAGCACGGTGGCACAGTGGTTAGCTCTGCTGCTTCACAATGCCAGGGACCCAGGTTCGATTCCCGGCTTGGGTTACTATCTGCGTGGAGTTTGCTCGTTCTCCCCGTGGGTTTCCCCCGGATGCTCCGGTTTCCTCCCACAGTCCAAAGATGTGTGGGTTAGGTGGATTGGCCATGCTAAATTGCCCCTTTGTGTCAGGGGGACTAGCTAGGGGTTATGGGGATAGGAGCTGGGTGGGATTGTGGTCAGTGCAGACTTGATGGGCCGAATGTCCTCCTTCTGTACTGTAGGACTCTATGTGAATTAAAACTTTGTGATCTACATAAGGTTTTAGGAATCTTGCTCCCCTTTAAGGCAGAAACAATGTCAGCAGCCAAGCATTGTTGTGAATCAACTTTATTGAGACAAAGTCAGGACAAGTTCATTAAGTCCTTACATGAACTGTGTCAATAAATGCTGGTTGTGATTTATAGTTTAATGTGGATTATGCTCCTGTGTCACAATGGCGGAGCACACAAATGGTTTCTCTCACAGCTTTTGTTTTTTGGTGATTCCAACCTCTTGTTGCCTCTTCCTCTCTTTCCCTTATCTCTTGCCTTGTTTTGTTCTTGTTTGTAGATGGGCTTTGGCTCCATTGCATTAGAACAAAGTGATGGCATCTTTTATTCCAATTAACCTGTCCTTCACCCTAATCACCTACAACCTCATGTGTGAGGACACTTTCCGTGCCTAACTGGTAATAGTTCTGTGGCTGATGCTAAACTTACATATGTACAGAAGTAATGCACTTTGTATATCCTATGAGTATTTCAGCGCTTTTATATGCTGCCATTCTTTATCTCATAGGGCGGAGACATCTATATTCCATTTTCACACTATCAGCTTTTCACAGACAACCAACTAGTATTCTCGTTAGTAATCTAATAATAGAAAAAAGAACAAAGAAGAGTACGGCACAAGAACAGACCCTTCGGCCCTCCAAACCTGTGCCAATCATGATGCCCTAACTAAACAAAAAGAAACCTTCTGCCCTTACTCAGACCATAATCCTCTATTCCCTCCCTATTCATGTACCCATCCAGATGCCTCTTAAATGTTGCTAATGTGCCTGCTTCTCCTCTGGCAGCGCATTCTAGGCACCCACCACTCCCTGCGTGAAAAACATCCCCTGCACATCTCCCTTAAACTTTCCTGGGCGGCACGGTAGCACAGTCTGGGCGGCACGGTAGCACAGTGGTTAGCACTGCTGCTTCACAGCTCCAGGGTCCCGGGTTCGATTCCCGGCTCGGGTCACTGTCTGTGTGGAGTTTGCACATTCTCCTCGTGTCTGCGTGGGTTTCCTCCGGGTGCTCCGGTTTCCTCCCACAGTCCAAAGATGTGAGGGTTAGGTTGATTGGCCAGGTTAAAAAAAAAAATTACCCCTTAGAGTCCTGGGATGCGTAGGTTAGAGGGATTAGCGGGTAAAATATGTGGGGGTAGGGCCTGGGTGGGATTGTGGTCGGTGCAGACTCGATGGGCCGAATGGCCTCCTTCTGCACTGTAGGGTTTCTATTCTATTCTATTCTATTTCCCCCTCTCGCCTTGAACCTGTGCCCCCTTATAATTGACACTACCACCCTGGGAAAAAGCCTCTGGCTATCCACCCTATCTATGCCTCACATAATTTTGTAGACCTCTATCAGGTCTCCCCTCAGCCTCTGCCTTTCCAGTGAAAACAATCCTAATTTATTCAACCTATCCTCATAGTCAATATCTGATAATCTTATCTTATTAGCTTGGTGCTACAGAATTCATATGTATGTGTTCCCTTTGTTGCACAGTTGAACCTTTGGAAGTTTGCATCCTGACATTTTCATCAGAAGTTTTTTTAAGCAGAATTACTGAGGAAAAACTCAAAATTAGCAAAACACAACCAAGAATGGTGGAAGGTGCTAATTGCTTGCAGTTAATTTTTTAAAAGATGCTGTAGATGTGAAAATCCTTCCTAATAAAGTTATTTTGTGTTAAGTAATTAGAATTTTCATTTTGGAACTGCATCACCTCACAAAGGAGTTAGTGAAGATGAAAATAGAAGCCCCTAAAAACAAAAGTAGCACCAAAAATGGAAAAGAATCTCTCGACAAAATTCACAAAGTTTCCTCTTTCTGCACTGTAGGGATCCTATGGTCCAATCCTATGATAAATGCTCTGACATCTGGAATAGTTTGTCCTTGTCCTCTAGATGTATTGACATGCCAGTGCCCCTCTTCACTGAAACATTCCCTTGGTGGCTGGACCAGCCTTCCCCCACTGGTGCTGCCTGCTGTTTGTCTAGTGGCCTCTGTTGTTGCACGGCAATGATGTGGAGATGCCGGCATTAGCCTGGGGTGGGCACAGTAAGAAGTCTCACAGCCCCAGGTTAAAGTCCAACAGGTTTATTTGGAATCACGAGCTTTCGGAGCACTGCCCCTTCATCAGGTGAGTGAGTCACCTCTTGAAGGAGCGGCGCTCCAAAAGCTCATGATACCAAATAAACCTGTCGGACTTTAAGCTGGTGTTGTGAAACTTCTTGTGCTGCACAGCAAGAACTGAACACATTCTTCATGTCTTCTCCTCCTTCTCCTCTCAGGTGAATGAGATCTGTGGTTACTGCAGTAATTCCACAGTATGAAGAGAGCAGATGTAGATATAAAAGAATTTTGGTCCATGTTTCTCATCCATTGAACTATTGATTGGGAAATCCCTTTAATCAGCCAATTATATGCACCCAGAACTCCACCCACCCAAACAGTTCTACTTCACTCCAATCTAGTTTCCTTGCATATGAGCATGAATTTCCATAAGCCTCTCAAAAATAAATGTGTCCAGAGGGGTTGTGAATGACAATAGTAGAACCATTGCCAGAACCAAGGAGCAAGGAGCATCCGGAACAAGGTAGATGAACTTGGGGCGTGGATTGGTACTTGGGACTACGATGTTGTGGCCATTACGGAGACGTGGGTAGAACAAGGACAGGAATGGTTGTTGGACGTTCCGGGGTATAGATGTTTCAGTAAGTGTAGGGAAGCTGGTAAAAGAGGTGGAGGAGTGGCATTGTTTAACGGCTGCGGAAAGGCACTTCGAGGGGAATCTGCACACTGAGGTAATATGGGCTGAGGTTAGAAATAGGAAAGGAGCGGTCACGTTGTTAGGAGTTTACTATAGGCCCCCAAATAGTAATAGAGATGTGGAGGAAGAAATTGCTAAGCAGATTATGGATATGTGTGGGGGTCACAGGGTAGTTGTCATGGGGGACTTTAACTTTCCAAATATTGATTGGAACCTTTGTAGGTCAAATAGTTCGGATGGGGCAGTTTTTGTGCAGTGTGTGCAGGAGGGTTTCCTGACACAATATGTGGATAGGCCGACAAGAGGTGAGGCCACATTGGATTTGGTACTGGGAAATGAACCGGGCCAAGTGTTAGATTTGGTTGTGGGACAGCACTTTGGAGATAGTGACCACAATTCGGCGTCTTTTGTTATTGCAATGGAGAGGGATAGGGCCGTACGGCAGGGCAAGGTTTACAATTGGGGGAGAGGTAATTATGATGCGATTAGGCAAGAATTAGGGGGCATAAGTTGGGAACAGAAACTGTCAGAGAAAGGAACTAATGAAAAGTGGAACTTTTTCAAGGAACAAATACTGGGTGTCCTTGATAGGCATGTCCCTGTCAGGCAGGGAGGAAATGGCCGAGTGAGGGAACCATGGTTCACGAATGAGGTGGAATGTCTTGTGAAAAGGAAGAGGGAAGCTTATGTAGGGATGAGGAAACAAGGTTCAGATGGCTCGATTGAGGGTTACAAGTTAGCAAGGAATGAGCTGAAAAAGGGGCTTAGGAGAGCTAGGAGGGGACACGAGAAGTCCTTGGCGGGTCGGATCAAGGAAAACCCCAAGGCTTTTTACTCTTATGTGAGGAATAAAAGAATGACCAGGGTGAGGTTAGGGCCGGTCAAGGACAGTAGTGGGAACTTGTGTATGGAGTCAGTAGAGATAGGCAAGGTGATGAATGAATACTTTTCTTCAGTGTTCACCAAGGAGAGGGGCCATGTTTTTGAGGAAGAGAAGGTGTTACAGGCTAATAGGCTGGAGGAAATAGATGTTTGGAGGGAGGATGTCCTGGCAGTTTTGAATAAACTGAAGGTCGATAAGTCCCCTGGGCCTGATGAAATATATCCTAGGATTCTTTGGGAGGCAAGGAATGAGATTGCAGAGCCTTTGGCTTTGATCTTTGGGTCCTCGCTGTCCACAGGGATGGTGCCAGAGGACTGGAGAATGGCGAATGTTGTTCCTCTGTTTAAGAAAGGGAATAGAAATGACCCTGGTAATTATAGACCGGTTAGTCTTACTTCGGTCGTTGGTAAATTGATGGAAAAGGTCCTTCGGGATGGGATTTATGACCATTTGGAAAGATGCGGATTAATCCGGGATAGTCAGCACGGATTCATGAAGGGCAAGTCGTGCCTCACAAATTTGATTGAATTTTTTGAGGAGGTAACTAAGTGTGTTGATGAAGGTAGGGCAGTTGATGTCATATACATGGATTTTAGTAAGGCATTTGATAAGGTCCCCCATGGTCGGCTTATGATGAAAGTAAGGAGGTGTGGGATAGAGGGAAAGTTGGCCGATTGGATAGGTAACTGGCTGTCTGACCGAAGACAGAGGGTGGTGGTCGATGGAAAATTTTCGGATTGGAGGCAGGTTGCTAGCGGAGTGCCACAGGGATCAGTGCTTGGTCCTCTGCTCTTTGTGATTTTTATTAATGACTTAGAGGAGGGGGCTGAAGGGTGGATCAGTAAATTTGCTGATGACACCAAGATTGGTGGAGTAGTGGATGAGGTGGAGGGCTGTTGTAGGCTGCAAAGAGACATAGACAGGATGCAAAACTGGGCTGAAAAATGGCAAATGGAGTTTAACCCTGATAAATGTGAGGTGATTCATTTTGGTAGGACTAATTTAAATGTGGATTACAGGGTCAAAGGTAAGGTTCTGAAGACTGTGGAGGAACAGAGAGATCTTGGGGTCCATATCCACAGATCTCTAAAGGTTGCCACTCAAGTGGATAGAGCTGTGAAGAAGGCCTATAGTGTGTTAGCTTTTATTAACAGGGGGTTGGAGTTTAAGAGCCGTGGGGTTATGCTGCAACTGTACAGGACCTTGGTGAGACCACATTTGGAATATTGTGTGCAGTTCTGGTCACCTCACTATAAGAAGGTTGTGGAAGCGCTGGAAAGCGTGCAGAGGAGATTTACTAGGATGCTGCCTGGTTTGGAGGGGAGGTCTTATGAGGAAAGGTTGAGGGAGATAGGGCTGTTTTCTCTGGAGCGGAGGAGGCTGAGGGGAGATTTAATAGAGGTTTATAAAATGATGAAGGGGATAGATAGAGTGAACGTTCAAAGACTATTTCCTCGGGTGGATGGAGCTATTACAAGGGGGCATAACTATAGGGTTCATGGTGGGAGATATAGGAAGGATATCAGAGGTAGGTTCTTTACACAGAGAGTGGTTGGGGTGTGGAATGGACTGCCTGCAGTGATAGTGGAGTCAGACACTTTAGGAACATTTAAGCAGTTATTGGATAGGCACATGGAGCACACCAGGATGATAGGGAGTGGGATAGCTTGATCTTGGTTTCAGATAAAGCTTGGCACAACATCGTGGGCCGAAGGGCCTGTTCTGTGCTGTACTGTTCTATGTTCTATGTTCTAACCAGCTTTGAGACAAAATGGGAGCAGTGTTTGTGAACTAAAATTGTTGAACTCTGTTGAGTCTGGGTTGTAAAATACCCCATCAAAAAGATCGCCTGTGTCCTTTGAGCTCTACTGAGTTTTACTGAAACAGCGCAAGAGGCTGAAGTGATCAGAGTGAGAGTTGGTGAGAAAATTAAAATGAAAAGCTTCTAGAATCACAGGGTCACCTTGCGAACTGAATGGAGGTGTTCAGCAATACAATTTCCCTGCACCATGATTGACAGGGCCTGCGATTATGTCTGTTCCACTTCTCATGCTTTAGCTCTCCCCCCCACCAGCCACCCCCCCCCCCACCCCCCCGCAACCTCCACCTTCAATCCCTCCCACTCAAAACCAGGCTAAGGCCTGCCCTTTATCGTCACCTTCCATCCTCCAGCCTTCACATTCAACGCATCCTCCTCCTCCATTTCCGCCGCCTTAATGCAGCGACCAAACACATCTTCCCCTCCCCACCGGTCCCCTTTCAGCATTCCAAAGGGAATGTTGCTGCCACAGCAATATGATCCACTCTTCCATCAGCTTCAGCACCTACTCCCCTTTCTACAGCACTTTATTACCATATAAGGAAATGTAATCCCTGTCCTTTCACCTCCTCCCTCCCCATTGTCCAGAGCCCCAAACACTCCTTCCAAGTGACAGCAAATTATTTGTACTTCTTTCAGTTTAGAATTTTTAAAAAATTAATTGACGGGATGTAGCTATTACTGATGAAGACATATATCTTATTCATTTCTAAACCACGTGGTTTGCCAGGCCAATTCAGAGAGCAGGTAAGAGTCAACCACATTGCTGTGGGTCTGAAGTCACATATAGGTCCAAAGATGTGCGGGTTAGGTGCATTGGCCATGCTAAATTGCCCCTTAGTGTCCTGGGATGCGTAGGTTAGTGGGATTAGCGGGGTAAATATGTGGGGTCACGGGGATAGGGCCTAGGTGGGATTATTGCCGTTGCAGACTCGATGGGCCGAATGGCCTCCTTCTGCACTGTAGGGATTCTGTATCTAATTTCTATAGGCCAGACTGGGGAAGGACAGCAGCTTTTTTTCCCGAAAGGACATCAGTGAATCTGATGGATTTTTACAACATTCCAACTATCAAACGGCAACCATTATTGATATTAATTTTCCTTTAATTCCTGATTTATTAAATCAACAATGAAATCCCCCAACTGCCATGATGGGATTTGAACTCACTTTTCTGGATATGTAATGGATTTACTGTTCACGATGCAGTCTCCTTTTGAACATATCTATTAATGAATTTCTTATACTTTAATAGTCTCACAATTTACTTTACAAATCTGCCTGGTTTCCAATTATACTGGTTTAGATTTTATTAAAATGGCTTCCATCAATTTAACACAAAATGCTTAAGAACATATTAATTCAAATTACAAAACGATAGTCACATTAAAATTAGAGATTTGGAAACTACCAGAAACACAATGAAACCAAAGTTAGAGTGTGGTATAATTCCAGAATTGAGGTGTTACTTTCATATTAATGTGCAGCAGAAACAACTTTGCATTGAAGTAAAACAGACAGGATAACCACATTCTTAACTTACAGACTATTTCTGCGAATCCAAAATCATTCTTCACTCAATGAATATTTGCGACATCCATAAATCAAATTAAACAAAAACAAAACAGCCAGGCAATTATTTTGGTCAATAAAGTCAAATTATAATCACTTGGATTAACTTCAAATTAAAAAGAGTCGCCAGTTCTCTCTTCAGTTTTGCATAACTTCTCATTAAAATACAGTGTACATGAATAAGTGTAGAGAGGAGGAACGTGACTGATCCCCAAGTAAAGTGATAAGCAAAATGAAATGCAGCTTTAGGTGTAGAGAGAAAAAAAAGAACATACTGGTAAACGTGTTGTGGGGTTTTAATGTGAGTTGAGGAATCTGTAACAGAGTGAATGAAAGAAATGATGAGTTGGCAATGATTAGCACTTAAACAATTACAGGTCGAGGTGACATACTAGCATTTGTATGTCTTCATCATCAGTCTCTCGAGTCAAGATGACTCAGCTGTCACAGGTCCCAGGACAGAAGCAATTGTACAACACCTTTCACAACCTTGGCACATCCCAAAGCATTTAACACCTGATTGAGTACATGGCAGTGTGGTCAGACGGTAATGTAGAAAGCAATTATCTGATAACAAGGTGACAACATAGATTCTCTGATGTGCATGACTTGTAAAACGAATGTGTCCTTATTTAGGACTGTTTAGTGATACTCTATGGTGTACACTAAAGGACTCGCTCCTCGCAGAAGATCCCCCTCCAAAAGAAGCTAATTTGTATACTTTTTATTTCTGTTTTTCTCGTAGCGTGGTACCTGAGGGCCACATGGTTGGGCCAGACCCTATGCAGTGTCAAGGCGGAAAGCTGAGCCAATCTAGTGTGAGGGCACATAATCCTAGTTGGAAAGGATCAGGAGTTGGAGCCAGTGAGGATCACCATTGGTTGCACAAGAGATAGTGCTGGCAGTGTACATGATAGAGTTCTTGCCGGGCTCAGCAAAGCTCACAAGGATGTGGGCAGAAAGAGACCCAGTATTATCAAAGGTTAAAAAATGGTATTGCAAATGGGGATATGAGAAGTCTGAGCTGTTAAAGCCCTGCCACCAAGGGAGGATGGAGATAACTTGTGAAGACAGGATGGTGTTATGGAGGGGGGTTGCTAGGGTTAGCATCAAATGGGTTAGCACTGTGTGCCGTGCAAGCATTCAAGGGCTCAATGAAGATACAAGTAAATAGACCTCTGCCTTTAAGGATCACCAGTTTTCTGTTGTTTTACAACACCACGCCAAGCTGCTAACGGGATGTCGCTTCCGCACACGGTTGGATATGATATTTCCAAATTTGGGGAGGAGGGTGGAGGCTAGGCACACCTCTCAGAAAAGAGAATCACGCTCAAAGGAGAACGACAGAGTCTTCAGATTTAGTCATGGTCAGAAATTCTGCAGCTGGAACAGCATGGGTGGCTGGTAAGACTGTGGAAATAACAGGGCCAGTCTCCTCTCTTGTAGAGATGTAACGATGTCACATCAAGAAACATGTGGATCACCTGAGGAGTGCCTGATACAGGAGATCAACAGGTGACTCCAGCAGTACAGGTAGATTCGCCTGAATTGGGAGTAGGGAACCCAGTCATAGATGTGGTACCAGAACAACCAGTTGTTTCAGTAACAGAGAGTATAGCAGCTACCCAGGACGATCCAGACACTGGGTTGATGAGTTTGTCATTTGCCTCAGACCGACCTGATTTTCACACCCAGATGAACCTAGCTCAGAGGTGAGATGTTCTACAAAAGTTTGGAAGTCGCCAGATCGACTAAACTTATGACAAGTTGTCATGGGGGATTTTCCCTAATGGCTTCTTTGCAATTTGCTTGTTTGTGTCAATGATTTTTTTTGTTTTTCTCCTTAGGTGCCATCAGGGGTGAGGGGCAAAGGAGTGTGGTTGTGTGGCTCCTTTGAGGGGACGTTCCCTGAGGGCCATGTGGTCGGGCCGGATCCTATGGAGTGTTGAGGAAGGAAGCTGAATGTAAGGGTGCTATCCCGGGTCCGGAAGGATTGACAGTTGGAACCAGAAAAGAATAGTGTACAGTCATATACTTATTCTGTCAGACCCTATTTGTATATATAGTTAATCGTTGTTTTAGCAATAAACCCTCGATTTTTTACAGTTTTAGATTTAAGTTCTTTTGCCATTTTTGTACTGTTCCTTCTGCTAGCAGTTGATTGTTATTTTTATTTCCATCTGCACTGCTAACATCACATTTTCGGCCATTGCATTTGGAGCCCAATGCGAGTACATGGTTTGTCTCTAAGGTGTGCATTGTTTACTTGAGATACTGTGCCAGTAGAGGGAGTCAGACCAACAAAATTCCAACAGTACGTGCAGGCCTGGCTGCTTCTTTACCAAGCACTTTACAACGGCCAGAAGTATGTGTCCAGACAGTTTTGTGGTAAATCTTCAGCTTTCAGCAGATACTTTGTAAATTACATAGTTGAATAATTGGGGCAAAAGATGTCTTGAGGTGATTTTCACATGGACCACACATTGCAAAAGTGGTTCTTGCGGTCTGAAGGAATTCTTTGCATGATCAAATCCATTTCGCAGGCTGCCAGCATGGAGCTCATTTCCTATCATCCCTCTCAAGAGTGTGGTTAGGATTTACAGGCACACAGAGGCACAATGTAAAGGAACTGTTTTTTCTCACTGTAGAATCTCTCCCCCCCCTCCCATCCCAGTTTGATTTTGCAGTGGCGGAGGTCCAGATTAAACTGAGACCTTTGCAACAATCAACTCGGCAGAAGGAAGCATCTACAAATACAGAATCTATAATGTGTGCACAGCCCAGGAACACAATCTGGAATCTGTGATCACAAACTGTTGCTACACAGCTGATCGAGAGGTTGTAGGTTCCCAGTCTGTCACATTTTAACATCAGCTTCAAGCCAGCGATTGTTCTTCCAATTTAACAGAGGCCTCTCTGGTTTATTGAAGGCTCAATGGCAGAATCTGCAATTACAGATGACAGGAGGATAAAAGGCCTTACCCCTCCACAATGGAGGTGACAAATTGGAAATTATTTTTCAGATACTTGCACAAGATCACTCTGAATTAGAAAATAATGAACTAACAATCTACTTCACACTAATAAGAATACAGAACAATTGTCTTCTGATGCACAGTGCAAGAAGGACATGAAGCAATTGATCAACATTACATGTGATTGAGGCAACTAGCAACAAAATGTGACTTCGGTGCTGTTGAATGTGTCGAACAGGAAATTGGAATACACATAATCGAAGGTTTTCTCTCCGGTCAACTACATGTAAAAGCACTCGAAGAAGACAGGAAGCTGTCAGAGCTGCTGGAGTTAGCAAAATCACTAGAGCTTTCAGATTAAACAACTACAGGTGCCAACAGAAACTAGCACACTCCAAGTTCAACCTCTGTGAACCATGTCTGCCGCTCATGTGCAAGGAAACAACCTCGAAACAACAGAAGTCTCACAAACTGAATTGTGATGTGTCCAAGCAAGCTTTTCACTTTGGCAGTGCTTATCTACATGGGACAGAATGTTCTGCTGCTGCCAAATAGTATAAAACTTGTAGAAAACTTAACTTACATATGTTTTGTTTTAAATTCACTCATGGGATGTGGACATCGCTGTCTGCGCAAGCAGTAATTGCCCATCCTTAATTGGTGGTGGTGAGCTGCCTTCTTGAACAGCTGCAGTCCATGTGGTGTAGGTACATCCACAGTGCTTCAGAGAGAGTATTTTGATTCAGCAACAGTGAAGGGACGGCAATCTCAGCCTTTTGGCTAAGATCAAGTGTAGTATGGATCGGCTGCGCTTGGTTGAGGTCATTAGGTTACACTGAAGCTTCATATGTTTCATATGAAGCAATTTTTAAAAGTGGCATCTCGGCCTTTTGGCTAAGATGCAAATGAGCTCAAGAGTTGGAGGAGGAACCTCCCCCTTCTCCAATCAGCTTGGCTCATGTAGATCAGGCCCAGGACAGGGTGATTTTGGTCACTCGCCCTGTCTTGTCAGCCTGGATCTGAAATGTCTCAACTTGTTGAGACTCTGAATTGGATTTGATTTGATTGAATTGGAAAAGTATTAAAAAAAAACAGTGAAGGGACGGCGATATATTTCCAAGTCAGGATGATGAATGACTTGGAGGGGAATTTCCAGGTGGTGGTGTTCCCATGTATCTGCTGCCCTTGTTCTTTTGGTTGGTAGCGATTGTGTGTTTGGAAGGTACTATCTAAGGAGCCTTAGTGAATTGCAGTAGTGCATCTTGCAGATGGTACACTTTGCTGCCACTGAGCATTGATGATGGAGGGAAATGAGTGTTTGTGGATTGGATTCCAATCAAGCGGGCTGCTTTGTCCTGGATGGTGTCGAGCTTCTTGAGAGTTGTTGGAGCTGCATTCATCCAGACAAATGGAGAGTATTCCATCACCCTGTTGATTTGTGACTTATAGATGGTGAACAAGCATTGGACACTCAGGGGTTGAATTATTCTCCAAGAATTTCTAACCTCTGACTTGCTCTTGTAGCCATGGTATTTAGCCACGGTCCAGTTCAGTTTCTAGTCAATAGTAATGCCAGGATATTGTTAGTGGGGGATTCAGTGATGGTAATGTTATTGAATGTCAAGGGGCAATGGTTAGATTCTCTCTTTTTGGAGATGGTCATTGATTGGCACTTGTGTGCAGCGAATGTTACTGCCACTTGTCCTCCAGTCGAAAGTATCAACTGTTGAAACCATCAGAAGGCTACCACATGTGCATACCACAAAAATGGGTGAATGTCACCAATGAAGAGGTGGATGACCCTGAATGTACTTTTGTGTTCCAGTTACGACACAGCAACAAGCCATGTGTGAGTCACAATTGACTGCTCGGAAGAAGATGCTGTCATAGATACAGGATCTAAGTTGCCTAATTTTCTGCAGGCAAGACACACTTTTTCACTTATGACGATGACCAGTCACTGAAAGCTTTTGGCATGTCTGAAATGTCAGTCTCATTAAGAGACACCAGAATGAATGTTACACTATATGTCATATCTGGAGATATGTGAATGTGACACAGAAGAACAGAATGAGATGTTGCCCTTAACGTGAGAGCATACTGTGATACACGTCATTGCCTTCAACCATAATTGCACTGCCCTTTTCATCCAAATCCCTCTCATTCCAACATCCTTCCTTCTCAGTGAACTAAGACCATCACTTCTACCATGTTCTAAAGTGTCTTTCCTTCTGTCTTTAGCACCTGCTATGGCTGATTCTTCATCCCCAACAACCAGCCAGGCAGGTGCCCTGGCTACCTCCATGACTGCCTACTCTATGCCCACACCCGGGTCATCTCCCTGACGTTATGCACCTTATTGTCCTGCAGATACAACATAAAAGAGTAATGTTAGCCTAATACATAGTGATACCAGGGACAAAATTCTTGAATGTGGCAGTGCATCTTAGAAAATGTTCACAACTCTATTGGAGTGGCTTGGACACACAAGCCTCCATGCTATATAACGGATATGTGCCAGATCTCCCACCATAGGTGCAGTATTGAGAGCTGAACCATGACTTGGACCTCTTTTTGCTTGTGCCAAAGATCTAATCCGCTGCAGCGCAGAAGGCCGTGAAACCTCTTCCTACATTGAACACATGATTTTCTATGGGTCATTGCTGTCCTCACGGGGGAGGCTATCTCTTGCCGTCTTGGTTGCTGTGGGTGGTTTCCAGACTGTTTAATATGGACAGCCATCTCTGGAAGGTCATCGTCATAAGTGAAAATGTGTGTATTCCCTGCAGAGAATTAGGCAACTTAGAAGATCATTGAATGTTTTGTCTGCCGTGTCTGCTGTTGGCAGATGCTCCTGTAGCTATGACAGCATCTTCTTCCGAGCAGTCAATTGTGACTCACACATGACTTGTTGCTGTGTCATAAGTAGAACACAAAAGTACATTCAGGGTCATCCACCTATTCATTGGTGACAGGAGGTCCTGTTTGCAGAAGTGTGGTGCAGCCCGTCTCCACCCTTGCTCTGTCCCCACCTGCCCTTCAGTGAGACATTCTGGCATGAGAAATGGCAAAAAAAAGGCAGGGTTCTGATGACTGGAAGATTTGACCCATTGCTATAGATTTCTTAAACTTTATGTTAAAACAGAAAGAGAATGAAGAGGATATGATGTAGCATTGTTAAATATGGCATGATCTTCAGGCTTTTGGTACAGAGAACAGGTTAACACAGACAGAAACCAAGCTTGTGGTTAGCACAAGTGTACATATTACAGAGAAGGAGGTGCTGGAAGTCTTAAAGCGCATCAAGGTAGATAAATCCCCAGGACCTGATGAAATGTATCCCAGGACATTGTGGGAGGCTGAAGAAGAAATTGCAGGTCCCCTAGCAGAGATATTTGAATCATCGGTAGTCGCAGGTGAGGTGCCTGAAGATTGGATGGCAAATGTTGTGCCTTTGTTTAAAAAGGGCTGCAGGGAAAAGCTTGTGAATTACAGGCCAGTGAGCCTCACATCTGTGGTGGGTAAGTTGTTGGAAGGTATTTTGAGAGACAGGATCTACAGGCATTTAGAGATGCAAGGACTGATTAGGAACAGTCAACATGGCTTTGTGAGTGGAAAATCATGTCTTACAAATTTGATAGAGTTTTTTGAAGGGGTAACCAAGAAGGTAGATGAGAGCAGTGCAGTTGATGTTGTCTACATGGACTTTAGCAAGGCCTTTGACAAGGTACCGCATGGTAGGTTGTTGCATAAGGTTAAATCTCACAGGATCCAGGGTGATGTAGCTAAATGGATACAAAATTGGCTTGATGACAGAAGCCAGAGGATGGTTGTAGAGGGTTATTTTTCAAACTGGAGGCCTGTGACCAGCGGTGTGCCTCAGGGATCGGTGCTGGGTCCACCGTTATTTGTCATTTATATTAATGATTTGGATGAGAATATAGGAGGCATGGTTAGTAAGTTTGCAGATGACACCAAGGTTGGTGGCATAGTGGACAGTGAAGAAGGTTATCTCGGATTGCAACAGGATCTTGATCAATTGGGCCAGTGGGCTGACAAATGGCAGTTGGAGTTTAATTTAGATAAATGCGAGGTGATGCATTTTTGTAGATTGAACCAGGGCAGGACTTACTCAGTTAATGGTAGGGCACTGGGGAGAGTTACAGAGCAAAGAGATCTACGGGTACAGGTTCATAGCTCCTTGAAAGTGGAGTCACGGGTGAACAGAGTGGTGAAGAAGGCATTCAGCATGCTTGGTTTCATTGGTCAGACATTGATTACAGGAGTTGGGACATCTTGTTGAAGTTGTACAAGACATTGGTAAGGCCACATTTGGAATACTGTGTACAGTTCTGGTTATCCTATTATAGAAAGGATATTATTAAACTAGAAAGAGTGCAGAAAAGATTTACTAGGATGCTACTGGGACTTGGTGGTTTGAGTTATAAGGAGAGGCTGGATAGACTGGGACTTTTTTCTCTGGAGTTTAGAAGGCTGAGGGGTGATGTTATAGAGGTCTATAAAATAATGAGAGACATAGATCAGCTAGATAGTCAATATCTTTCCCAAAGGTAGGGAAATCTAAAACTAGAGGGCATAGGTTTAAGGTGAGAGGGGAGAGATACAAAAGTGTCCAGAGGGACAGTTTTTTCACACAGAGGGTGATGAGTGTCTGGAACAAGCTGCCAGAGGTAGTGTTTGAGGTGGGTACAATTTTGTCTTTTAAAAAGCATTTAGACAGTTACATGGGTAAGATGGGTATAGAGGGATATGGGCCAAAATGTGGGCAATTGGGGCTAGCTTAGGGGTTAAAAAGAAAAGGGTGGCATGGGCAAGTTCATCCAAAGGGCCTGTTTCCATGCTGTAAACCTTTATGACTCGATGACTATGACTCACTTAAGCCTCCCTTTTAAAAACAGTCTGTCATATGAACACATCAGCATTCAGATCTCAATTAGATGAAAAATAAAATGGGTTCCAGACAAAAGCACACTTTTCCAATGTGGAGTCTATGCCCAAAATACATGACAAGATTCAGGAAGCACAGAAAAGGGCACTCATAAAATAAATGTTTAAAGCAGACTAGTAATAGCATTCTAAAAAATAAACTTAATAGAATGGCAGTGGGGTGGCATGGTGGTCACCAGTGCTGTCCCACAGCTCCAGGCACTCAGGTTCAATTCCAGCCTCGGGTGACTATTTGTGTGGGGTTTGTACGTTCTCCCCGTGTCTGCGTGGGTTTCCTCCGGGTGCTCCGGTTTCCTCCCACAATCCAAAGATGTGCAGGTTGGGTCGATTGGCCATGCTAAATTTCCCCCTAGTGTCCCAAGATGTCTAGGTTAGATGGGTTCACCATGGTAAATGTGTGGGGTTACAGGGAAAACGACAGGGGAGAGAGCTTGGGTAAGATACTCTGTCAGAGAGTCAGTGCAGACTCGATGGGCCGAATGGTCTCTTCTGCACTGTAGTGATTCCTATGATTCTATGATTCCTATGATTCTCTGCATATGGAAGATGAAATAAATGAAGAAAAAGAAAGTGGTGCTACCATTTTTGTGGTACTGTCAGAAGTACTTAGTGGAGGTCTTGTGACACAGTGCCTCTGAACCAGAAGCTTCGGGTTCGACCGGGCGGCACAGTAGCACAGTGGTTAGCACTGCTGCTTCACAGCTCCAGTGACCTGGGTTCGATTCCCGGCTAGGGTCACTGTCTGTGTGGAGTTTGCATATTCTCCTCGTGTCTGCGTGGGTTTCCTCCGGGTGCTCCGGTTTCCTCCCACAGTCCAAAGATGTGCGGGTTAGGTTGATTGGCCATGCTAAAATTGCCCCTTAGTGTCCTGAGATGCGTAGGCTAGAGGGATTTGTGGGTAAAATATGTAGGGATATGAGGGTAGGGCCTGGGTGGGATTGTGGTCGGTGCAGACTCGATGGGCCAAATGCCCTCTTTCTGTACTGTAGGGCTTCTATGACTTCTATGAGTCCCACCACAGGCCTTGATGGCCATGGAAGGTACGTTCCAAAACATGCTCAAACAGGTTAAGTGTCAACCCACAAATCCTTCCAAGCACGCCAATGGCTGACAGTAAGAGCAGGAGTGACTCCTGGTCAGCCATGCTTGATGTGGACTTCTAGTCAGCCATGCTTGATGTAGAGTTGCATCCCTCAAGCTGTAAGCCCCTGGTGATAGACTATAGTGACCTGTTCCAGAATTACTAGCTATGGAAACAGACAAAAGTCTACCTTAGTGCACCACTCGTTGCAGGAAGAGAATTGGAAAATCAGAAGCAATTAAGTATTTATTTTTGTACATCGGGTTAATCTCATTACTCCTGAAAAATAAAGTAATGCAGATGCTGAAAATCTGAGATAAATTTCAGCGGTTCTGATGAAAGGTCATCTTAGAATCTTAGAATCTTAGAATCCCTACAGCACAGAAAGAGGCCATTCGGCCCATCGAGTCTGCACCGACCACAATCCCACCCAGGCCCTATCCCCATATCCCTACATATTTACCCACTAATCCCTCTAACCTACGCATCCCAGGACACTAAGGGCAATTTTTTAGCATAGCCAATCAACCTAACCCGCACATCTTTGGACTGTGGGAGGAAACCGGAGCACCCGGAGGAAACCCACGCAGACACGAGGAGAATGTGCAAACTCCACACAGACAGTGACCCAAGCAGGGAATCAAACCCAGGTCCCTGGAGCTGTGAAGCAGCAGTGCTAACCACTGTGCTACCGTGCCGCCCCTAATTGAGTTGAAACAACGTTTCTCTCTCCACTGTGCAGTCTGACCTGCTGATCATTACTTTGGCTATTTGTTGCAATATGTGAATTTCTTCAACATCATGGTATCTAGCTCAGTTGCATTATTCTCATGAGATAAGGGCCTTAAATATCAACTGTGTTAGGTTGACTGATATTCAGATCCAAGTCATTTAGCTTAATCTCACACACAACATGGTTTTGCAAGATTGTTCGGAAACAGTAAGTCTAGAAGACCTTCACAACAAAAGAATTTGTGGCTATACAATTCTGAATGTATGATGTTTATAATCTGAGGACCTTATCTGAGGAAGGATGCCCTTGCAACAGAGAGAGTACAGAGAAGCTTTACCAGGCTGATTCCTGGAATGGCAGATCTGTCATATGAGGAAAGATGCTGCCAGACCTGCTGAGATTTTCCAGCATTTTCTCTTTTGAGGAGAGATGACGTTGGTTAGGATTATAGTCACAGGAGTTTAGAAGAGTGAGAGGGGATCTCGTAGAAATTTATAAAATTCTAATAAGATTAGACAGGGGAGATTCAGAAAGAATGTTCCCAATGATAGGGGAGCCCAAAACTAGGGGTCATAGTTTGAGGATAAGGGATAAACCTTTTAGAATTGGGGTGATGAGGAATTTCTTCACCCAGAGAGTGGTGAATGTGTGGAATTCACTACCACAGTAAGTAGGTGCGGCCAAAACAGCTGATTTCAAGAAAAAAATAGATATAGTTCTTGGAGCTAAAGAGATCAAGGGTTATGGGGAGGTGGGGATCAGGATATTGAATTCAATGATCAGCCATGATCAAAATGAATAGTGGGGCAGGCTTGAAGGGCTGAATGGCCTACTCCTACTTCTAGTTTCTATAATGTTTTCCAGATAACTCAAAGTTTTAAAGTAAAAGGACAAAGTGTCTGTCTGCTTTCCGGGGTGGGTAGTTGATCTTGCTCTGCCTTCTCTAATGGTCCTGCATCATGCCCTTAGCATAAATAACACACTTTTGCAGTAAGCAGATCATGATCTGAGATGCCAGGAAGTGAACATGTCTCCCATTCAATGTTTGATTCCACAATAGATTCTGGAACATTTTGTTTTATCTTATGTCAGCTTATGGGTGACTTGCATGTGTCATTTATAACACTTTTATACAGCGTTCTAAGTTACATAACACAGAGAGTGTTAATTTAAAGGAAGGAAAAGTATACTTAAATAGCTATCAGGAAAGGAGTGGATACAAAATGTTTCCTCTTGTGGGGAAGACCATAACTAGAGGCTATCAATATAAAATAGTGACCAAGAAATCCAATAGAGAATTCAGAATAAAAATTATTCTGTCCAAAGAGTGGTGAGAATTTGGAACTTGCTCCCACAGGGGGTGGTTAAAATGAATAGTGAAGATGCATTTAATGGGAGGCTAGACCAGTGTAAGAGGGGCAAGGGAATAGGGGATTCAAAAATGATGTAGTTTTTAGATGTTTTGAGATATGAAACATTTAACATAAAATCTCTGAGCTCTGAATTTTTAATTTGTATCAATGGGGTCCTCAGTTGTGCTTAACCTCATGAATAACATGTATTTATGAATCAAGTAGAAAGGTGCTATATATACTTAACAAAAGCAGTCTCAGCCCCGAGGGTGCTGGATTTGAAGAATACGACCTGCATGGGGTCTTTTACATTCACTAAAACAAGCAGATTGAGTCTGACAATGCAGTATTCCCCCTGTGCTGCACTAGTCAGTTTAGGTTATATGCCAGAGTGTGATTTGATTTCGAAGTGAGAGTGCTTTCAATTGAGTTAATCTGGCATTTAGAAGTTTGTGTGAGTGGAGTAAGATTTCTAACTGCAATTCTTGTATATTTCTATTGAAACAAAATATACTGTCAATACAGAGTCACTTTGTAATTGGAGAATGACTTGGGAGAAGTGCCAATCTTATAGTTGTTGTTAAATAAAGATAGTTGACCAAGGAGCAATAGCGATTGAGAAACATCACACATACAAGGAACGGAAGATTCACCTGGCACGACAAAGGCAATGGTGAAAATGGCAAGGAGCTAAATTTAGTTGTATTGTTGAATTTTGCTCTCCATTACTAAAACTGCTCATTATTTCACCATGACCAACCTTCATAAACCTATATGCCTCCTCCTCTGCCTTTCCCACCCTCACCTCTGACAATACATTCTATTTTGCAAAAATTGAGACAATCTGTTCAGCTGCCTGTGGCACACCCTGGCGTTAATTGTAACCCTAGCCCCTCAGGACCAACTTGCTTCAATGTTCCTATTGCCCTAGCCCTGAACCGGTGTGTTTTTCTCAATCCTGTTCCATCTCTCTGACCTCATCTTATGCATAAGATCCACCTCCTTCACCAAAGATCTGATTCTGACCAAACTCTTTACCACCCAGCTTCCCTTCCTGGGCCCCAAGTTAGGTGATGTTAGTAATTTTTTTCCCCCTCAGGGACGGCACTTCAAATCTGCAGTCATCACCTCTCTCAAAAAATCTATCCTTATTTATAAGATAGAGCTCCATCTCCAACCTCCCTTTCCTCTACAAAGTCCTTAATCTGTGACTGTTAATAAATGATCATTCCTCATCCTTCGCAACCTATTTGCAGCCTTCAACATAGTTGACCGCACCATCCTGTTCCACTGCCTCCCTTCCAACGTCCAAGTGGGTGCAACTGCCCTTGCTTGGTTTCATCAAATTTAGTCAGTTGCTTCACCCCCAACTCCAATCCTGTTAGCTCTTAAGCCCCCAAAGATCTTTCCTTGACCCCCTTCATTTGCTCAGATGCAAGCTATCACTTGACGATATCATCTGAAAACATACTCTTAGGTTCCACTTGTAGGCCAACCACACTCAACTCTATCTTACCACCACCTCTTTGGATACCTGCACTGGCTCTGGTTTATTCAGCTGCTTGTGCAACATCCAATTTTGGATGAGCAGCAACTTCCAGTTTTGAGAGGACTGGAACATTTACCTTTGGTCCCTACCACAAACTCCATTCCCTGAACAAGTTTTCGATCCCTAGTAACTGTCTGAAACAAAGTTATGATGTGGAGATGCTGGCGTTGGACTGGGGTGAACACAGTAAGAGTTTTAACAACACCAGGTTAAAGTCCAACAGGTTTATTTAGTAGCAAATACCATAAGCTTTCGGAGCGCTGCTCCTTCATCAGATGGAGTGGAAATGTGCTCTCAAATCAAGTTACAGAATACTGATTAGAATGCGAATCCCGACAGCCAGCCAGGTCTTAAAGATACAGACAATGTGGTGGGAAACAAAGTTGAACAGAGCTTGCAACTGGCTCCAAAATGAGTTTCTGACCACATATCTGCAACATCACCAAGACTTCTTACTTCCACCTGTGTATCATTGCTTGAATCTGAGGGTTTCATCTGCTGTTGAAACCTTCATCCACGCCTTTATTACCTTTAGTCTTGACTATTCCAACACACTGCTGGCCAAACTCCCATCTTCCACCTTACATAAACTTGTACTTACCAAAGACTCTGCTGCTATAACAAATTTCCCCCCGATACCACCCCCCCCGACCCCCCTTCATCCCCCCCCCCCCCCCCGCCCCCCACCCACCCCCCCTTCACCCCCCCCCTCCCCCCCCCCTCCACCCTGGGCCTGTGCTTACTAACTTTCACCAGACCTTGGTCTGACAACATCTCAATCCTTGTTTTCAGTCCCTCTTTGGTATTACCTCTCTCTCTCTCCACAGCTTCCTTCAGTCCTACAAGCCTTCAGGATCCCTGCGCTTAATTCTGGCCTCTCGTGCATCCCTGATTTTAATTGCTCTTACATTGGCTGCACTCTCAACTGCCTTGGCCCTAAACTCCAAATATCTATCCCTAAAACGCTCCACCTCTCTACTTCTGTCTTTGTTAAGATTTTGGTCATTTGTCTTGATATCTCCTTGTGTGGCTCAGTATTTCTTATCGGTTTTGGTCTTGTTAAGAGCCTTGGGACATTTTACTACGTTAAATGCACTATATAAGTTGTTTTTGAATGTGAACTCTGATACTGATATATTGCTACACTGATCAAGCATCATTGTTTAAGCAGAGGCTATTTTAAATGGATCAGTTTTTCCATTCAAAAGCAGAAAGGCTTTCATTAAATTAACCTATTAAACATTTATGCACCATTAAAAACAGCAGAATTTCAAGACATTTGTTTTTCGAACATTTGTTGAAATGCATGTGCAGAATGAACTCAAATTATTTTATGGACTATAAACACATCAAGATTAGTACGGTACTTTCTCCTCTACACTTCGCTGTGCACAGTATAGTTCCATTAATTTAATGTGATCTGTTCCAGCTAGTGCAAAAATAACATTTTCAGGTTTCATTTCAAAAGGAATAATAAGTTATTTTGACAGTGTAATCATGGTGTGTGTCTTACATGCACCCAACATTTCCTTGACAATCACAATTTTGTTGCATATTAAGCATTTGTATATTTCCACAGAATATCACAGAATCCTTACAGTGCAGAAGGAGGCCATTCGACCCATTGGGTCTGCACCAACAACAATCCCACCCTTTCCCCGTAACCCCACGTATTTATCATGTTCATTCCCCCTAACACTCAGGGCCAATTTAGCATGGCCAATCAACCTGACCCGCACATCTTTGGAGTGTGGGAGAAAACCGGAGCACCCGGAGGAAACCCATGCAGACACGGGGAGAACGTGCAAACTCCTCATAGACAGTCACCCAAGGCTGGAATTGAACCCGGGTCCCTGTGAGGCAGCAGTGCTAACCACTTTGCCACCGTGCAGCCTCATGAACAATTTCTCAATGTCTTGCTGCTCCATTCTTTTCCTGATGCTCATCTGCTCAAAGAAAATTGGAAATCTTCATTTTGGGTTTCCCATACACATCACAGTTTAAAGGTATCATAGAATGGTTACAGCACTGGCCATCATATTTGTGCCAGCTCTCCGAGGGAGCAATTCTCCTAGAGACATTTCCCCTGTCTTTTCTCCACGCATTTTCCTTTTTCTAATACTGATCTAATCGTTATCTGTGATTGTTACAGGGGTCAGTGGGTACATTTAAATCACACATCATAAAGTAAAGTAGACAAATAACTCATTTAGAAATCTAGATGGGCTTTATAAGCCCGAACCCGTCATTAAATAAACACTGATATTTATTATTTAATAATTGTTTATATTTTAACTTTCATTGATGGTGTATTTAGAGAATTATGTTGTCCATATTTTAGTATTTTGCATTTAAAGTGAAGAGCAAGTTATCTCCGTTTAGAGTGATGAACGTGCAGTGACTGTTTTTTAAAGAATTTTCTTTTTCCGAGCATTTGTCTTCTGTGAGAAAGACATCTGGGAAACCATCTTTAAAAATTGTGCAAGATGCATAATGTCACCAAGTATGAAACGTTTGTTAAAATATTTATGTCACTAGCCCCGCAGGGACTGTAGCTCATCACTTTTTCCCTATCTTTCTTTCTCAATTTCATTTCTGCCCACTCTCAAAATTCTCTGGGGTAACTGTTGCCATAGCAGGAGCCAGGCTGTCTCAGGTCCTGAATTCTCTAGGAGCTGTTTTGCTGATGTAATTGCCTGTGATAATTATCCCGCATTGCATGAGAAAATTATACCATGTAGAAATTACAGTTTCATCTCTCCGCACGTTCAGACTCAAATTAAATGCTTCTCACAGCTACAATATGCGGCTGATGGAACATTTTTATTTTCTGAAGACACAAATATATTCATATTTGGAAAATATCCAGGAGGGTCCTTAAAAACAGGCTTGGGAAATATGTGTATCATTTCATTGTATTTTCTGATACTTCCTGAAGAATGATCGTACAGTTTCAGAGCCAAGCTTTATAGTTAGAACTTTCTGCTGTAACGAAACTACAACTGGGATTTTCCGGCATTTCCTGCCGGTGGGATCTTACAGTTCCGTCAAAGCGACCCGCGCCCCAGGTTCCCCGGTGGCGTGTAAAGGGTCCCAGTTGTATGTTTTAACGAAGGAAGAAAGAAGGAGGTCAAAATTAAACACAATGGGGCAATTTTGAGCCCACACTGTCCGTTTGCAGGAATGGCAGCATGCGCTCAAAATCTGGAAAGCGCAATTCTTGCCGGCGAATTTTCAAGTTCTGATCTTACAGGCCTTTCACCAGCAGAGTGGAATGAAACAATCATGGGACAGTAGAAAGCTAATTTTAATACATTAAATGTCATTAGTGAGCACTCTCTCCGGGACTTCCCCCCTCACTGGTTATTCAACGGGTGCTGGCACGATGCCACACCGCTGCCATTTACAACAACTCAACAGAAGCGTGAAGCTGGTGCCTTCACCTCCAAGGTAGAATTTGGAGGTGAGCACTTAGGCAGCCAGCACCTGGCTGGAGTGCCCAGGCTGCACTCCTGCCAATCCTCTTCCCTTTGGGTTCCCTGGGGGCCCCTGTACTCCTCCATGGGATGGAGGGACAGCTGGAGTGAGATCCAGAAGCCCCGCCGTCCTCAGGTGCTGACATGCATGGATTCTCACCAGTGCCTGCACCATGCAGTCGAAGCCTTGCCCCATGGAGCTCACATGCTCAGGCACGGAAGTCATGGTGTTCATTCATCTTCTTCCGACACTGCTGCTACATTTTCTTCTGGAGTGCGCTTGCACTGACCAGGTCTGCCACTGCATCCCAGGCAAGGTTGGTGACCCTGCTGAAAGGTTGGCTCCTGGAGCGGGTGTACAGTGTATCCTGCCCCTGCTTCACTCCATCCAGCATCCTGGTGAGGGCCCCATCCGAGAAACTTGGTGTGATCTTCTTGGTTGCCACCTGCAGTCGTTGTGGAACAACTACCAGTTATATGAAGCTCTGCAGTGCTTGCAGCAGTTAAGTTGTTGCAAGGCAGGTGAATCAGATGGAACTTGCTGCAAGTGCGGTGTGATACTTATGGACATAGGAATTGTCGCTAACAAGGTATAAGATCTGGCCCAAAAACACACCAGTGCCATTGACAGGCAATACTCCATTTTTAACAGTGGAACTAACACTGCAATATTTTGATAAGATTTGCCCTTTAAGTCCAGTCATTGTTGTAATGTAGAAAACAAGGCAGCAGATTTGTATCCCACAACCAATAAAGTGAAAAAGGTTGGAAATTTTGCTTTTGAAGATGTTTTTGAGTGATAAATATTGGCCAGGACACTTGAGAGAGACGTGCTCAGTTCTTCATCTAAATAGTGCTGTGGAATCTATTGCATCAACCTGAGGGCAGATGGGGCCTGGTAGCATCACCGCATTGCACATGATGTCAACTGAGGGAAAATGGGAAAACATCCTTGTATCTGCCTCCTCCAACAGCACTTGTCCCTCTTTTATTAGCTATCAAAAAGGGAGCTCAAAGACCTTTTCATTATTTTGTCATAAATGTCATCGGTTTTCTGCCCCACATATATTTTGTTTTCCTTCAGTTTATGTCAATCACTTTTTTTTATTGGCCCCGAAAGCCTTTGGAAAGGTCAAAAAACAGATTTAACATTGCAGCCTCACAGTGAAAGGACAAGGATGGAGTGGGAACTAATTATGTATAATTAAATTAATTAAATTGTATAAAGCTGGCCCAGCATGATATCAGCAAGTGCTAATATGTTCCCACCTGTGGAAGAGTTCAAAATGATGGATCATAAATATGATAGTCCTTAATTTAACCATTAAGGGATTCAGGAAAACACCTTTACTCAGAGAGTAATGCAAAGTGGACCTAGCTACAACATTCAGTGATTGAAGTGAATAACATATGAGGAAACTGGATAAATTTTTAAAAAAACACAGGAGGATATGTTGATGGGATTAGATGACCTAAAGAGTGAGTGCAGCATAAATACTGGCATTGATCTCTTGGGTTGAATGGCCTTTGCCTGTGTTATAAAATTCTATGTCTTTCTGTGAACAAAGAACAAAGGAAGTACAGCACAGGAACAGGCCCTCCAAGCTGATCATGAAGCCCTAACTAAAATTTAAAAACCCTTCTGCCCTTACTCGGTCTGTATCCCTCTAGTCCCTCCCTATTCATGGACCCATCCAGAAGCCTCTTAAATATTGCTAAAGAGCCTGCTTCCACTATCTCCTCTGGCAATGCGTTCCAGGCACCTACTACTCACTGCATGAAAACCTTTCCCCAGTGTTTAAGCACATTGTTCTGTGATTTTGCCACTTTGTGCATATATAGAATATTCACATCTTAAAGAAGCACTTATAATATTAATTTATTTATTTGCTAGACAAACTCCTTCCAGCAATAAAAATGTGAACAATTCATAAGCACAATTGAAACTTTGCACAAATATCACAAACAAAATAATTTGTCACCATCAGTGTGGTAGGGAACCAAAGCCTCTTTGAGGCTTACTGATAGGAAAGGAAACTAAGGACCTGATTTTACCATTGTGTCGCGCCCGTTTTTGGGCACGAAAACTTGGTAAAGTTGGGCGTGAGGCCATTAACGCAATCCGCGCCCGCGTCCATGCAGATGCCCAAGACCCAAAAATGGCCGCGATCCGATTCGCGCCCGAAATGGGCGCAACGCAAAGGCCATTTGCATGCATTTAAATTGAATTAATGGGCTGCCCGCCCAACTTTACCAGCATTTCCCCCTTTACCATCACGTTCGCGTGTCAAGATTCGGCGCGAAACAGACCTGCTCAGCAAAGGTCTGTTTTGGGCGCTCCAGCTTCTGAAGAGATAAGTTCAAATTCCAACGGCTCGCTGATTCAGATTGGTGGTGGGGGGGGAGGGAGACGGGTCAGATCATTCTCTGATCTGGTGGGGGGGGGGATGGAGGCCAGATCACTCTCTGGTGGGGGGAGGGGGGGCGGCGGGAGAAGGGGGCGGGTCAGATGTATCTCTGGTGGATGGGATGGAGGGAGGGAGGCCCGATCGTTTTCTGGTGGGGGCGGGGGGAGGAGGGGGTGGGTCAAATGTATCTCTGGTGGATGGGGGGGAGGGAGGGAGGCCCGTCTGATCGTTGTCTGGTTGTGGGGGGGGGGGGCGGTGGGGGTTGGGGGGGGGGGGGAGGAAGGCAGAGGGAGGCCAGATTGTTGTCTGGTCGGGGGGGGGGGGGGACGCAGAGGGGGGCCATATTGTTGTCTGATGGGGAGGGGGGCAGAGGGAGGCCAGATTGTTGTCTGATTGGGGGGGGAGACGGGCGGGGGGAGGGGTCCACTGCCACTCTGCGGGCAATTGGTGAGGGCGAAGGGGGGCAGAGGATCGCGATTGGTTTGGGTAGCGGGGAGGGGGTGGGTGGGTGGATAAGGGGGCTGTTATGTTGTAGGGGGGATGATATCTGTAGGGGCCATCGCTCCCACTTTTTGCTCCCGGGCCACTTTATCCACTTTTTGCGGCCCGGGAGCGAAGTGACAGGGGTGCATTTTTCAAATTTTTTTCTAACTGCGCATGCGCAGCTCTGATCGTTTCAGGCATGATAAGCTCCGCCCACAGCGCGATTCAGACCTGCGATTTTTTTTTCAGGCTGCTGCGTATGGGGGCGCCTGAAAGCAGATTTCCAAGTCGGATCTGAATTGCACCCAGATTCAGCACTTAGAATGAAAATGGTAAAATCGGGCCCTAAGTAGGTGGAGGCGAGAGAGTAGTGGGGACCGTTGGCCTTTTGCTATCCATCCTTGTGAAATGGAATAGGTGAAGTGAATGGATGGTTTGAGATGAAAGGGGTGACAACAAAGCACAGGAGAGGAAAGCATGCAGATTTTGAGCTTTTGTTGAAAGAGATAAAGTTAGGGTCACGACTGGGTATGAAGGGATGGTAGGATAGGGAATGGGGACTGGGAAAGTGAAGGGGATGTGGATGTGATGGGAAGAAACAGGATGAGAAAAGAACTGCTGAAGGCGGCATTGACCCCACTACCCCAACCACAAATGTAGCCTGAGGCCACTGGTGGCTTCTTTGCCTGCCGCACTATATAATGCATCTATCACTTCCTACCAGAAAGGAATGAAGAAAACAAAAGGTAAAGCAGCAAGAGAGGAAATTGAGAGGAGCAAAAGGAGTTAAGGGGAGAGAAGCAGAAGAGAAGGAAAAATAAACAGAGATGGGCAGAAGCAGAATAGAAGAGATAGATTCAGCAACATGAAGACATTCGAGACAGGTAATGAATGACCATATTGTCCAACATATCACCAGCAATACAATAAGCTAAGAATTAAAACACATGCCATCAAGTGACAGGGTGATACAATGACACACTGGTTAGCACTGTTGCCTTCCAGCACCAGGGACCTGGGTTCGATTCCAGCCTCGGGTGACTGATTTTACCATCACGTTGCACCCGTTTTTGGGTGCGAAAACTTGATAAAGTCGGGCATGAGGCGAGTAGCGTGATCTGCGCCTGCCTCCCCACCAGTTCCCCCTTTACCAAGGCCCATAACTGGCCGCGACCGTGCCCGAAATGGGTGCGAAGGCCATTTAAATGTATTTGCGTGCATTTAAATTGACGTAATGAGCTGCACGCCCAACTTTACTGGCACTTCCCCCTTTATCACCACGTTCATCACTCTGCCTGAGATCAGTGGGGGGAAGGGAGGGGGGGCAAGGAGGGTCCGCTGCCACTCTGCCTGAGATCAGTGGAGGGGTAGCAGGTCTGCTGCCACTCTTCCTGAGATCAGTGAGGGGAAGGGGGGTCCGCTGTCACTCTGCCTGAGATTGGTGGAGGGGGGCCCGCAATCGGTCTGGGCGGCGGGGGGGGATGGGGGGATAAGGGGATCAGTGATGTTGTGGGGGTGTGGCAACGTCTGTGGGGGCCAAGGGAAGGCATTATCCGGCCCGGGAGGGATGTGGGCAGGGGAGCAGCATTCTATCGTTTTTTTTCTGCGCATGTGAGTTGGAGGTGCCGATCGGAGCTGCAGAGTTTCAGGTGCGTTAAGCCCCGCTCACAGGCTCCTGCAGCGCGATTTGGAATTGCTGATATTTTTTCAGGCAGAGTGTGTATGGGGGGCGGGGCCTGAGAACGGGTCTAAAAGTCAGATCTGAAACATTGCCAGTTTCAAGTCCACCCAGCACTTAGAATCAAAATGATAAAATAGGACCCTCTGTGTGGAGTTTGCACATTCTCCCCTGCATGGGTTTCCTCCCACAATCCAAAGATGTGCAAGTTAGGTGGATTGGCCGTGCTAAATTGCCCTTTAATGTCCCAAGATGTGGAGGTTAGCTGGATTAGCCATGGTAAATGTGGGATAAGGCACTCTGTCAGAGAGTCGGTGCAGACTTGATAGACCAAATGGTCTCTTTCTGCACTGTAGGTATTCTATGATTATCATTTTATTGCAAAATCCTTATGCTTGTTGTACCTTGGCTGCTGATTGATTTCTAAATCTTGAGAATGGACTATATATAAATTAATAGCAAAGAATTTAGCAATGCAAGAAACGACAAGAAAAATAAATAGCAATGTAAGTACTTATAGGTTATATTATGTGTTTTATTTTGTAACCACATGTAGCACACTACAACAATTTTGAACTGACATTAAAATGCATGTTATGGAACCTAAAATGGGTGGGCAAGAATCTTCAGGGTGATCATCCTCCTGCGACTTCTAACTGTGAGATGGGAGAGATTTTGTTAACATCTTCCCAAAAAGCCCAAAGAATTCAAATACAAACACATCAATAAATAGCAAGATCTAATCAAGTGATTAAAAACATGCCACCTTCAAGTACAGTTAGTAGGTGAAAGCATCTAGCACCATTTACAATCTTACCCTGACTCTAGTTTCAAGTCCGATAGGCAAATATACAAACTGTCAGAGTTCGAGGTGAAATGGCACATAATCAAATGAGATGATAGCAAAGTACAGTGTTACAGATTAAAGGTTATGTCCTAGCTTGCCGAACACAATCTTATTAAAGAAAATCGGGTATATACAAAATAATTTTCAAAGTCAGATACTCCACACCAAACAAACAATCCGTAACTTATACAGCTTTATATTTGGCAAAACATTTCTACTCAGCACAGCTACAGCAGTAATAAGACAAAAATTCAGCTGGATAATTTAGGAATTTCTCACACACACAATTAACCATTTACTTTCTGCAGGGAGACTAATTTCACCAAAATGTTGCTTGCTTACTTACATGGAAGGTTTCCCCCTCTTTAGTGAGCATAAGGTATAGAAAGAGTTTGCTTAATCTGACAGCTGGACTATACAATGTTACCAATGATGTTTTCTATTTATAGATGGAACTTACTCCATTTATTAACAAGTTCAACCCACAACATCAACTGCCAAATAGATAGGCCTGTTGAAGGCCTAGATATTTTTATGCTCCCTAAAGATACAAAGGCCAAATGGGCAGCAACAGGTCCCAATTAACCTGTGATTCTTCCACAGGATAATTCATTGGCATTCACTTAAAATGATATATTTGTTAAATGATTGAGTAAACGATAACTTTAAAGATATAACCTATATGAAATAAGAGAACATTTAAATAATACAAAGTATATTTTAAAATATATTTTCAACATACCTGTTTTGAGACGTACGGTTGAGAAACAGTTAGTCACCCTTATCTACTTGATTTAATGAATTTGACTTGACTCACATAATTTATTGGCATAAATCATTATTTGCTTCAGAGATGTCCAGTTAGTCTTCAAATGACTGAGAATTCTAACAACAGCAGCATGCTGGGGATAGATTAAAGAATTATCATCCTTTAAGTGTGGGGATTAAGTAAGCAGCTGCAATGACTATACTGTAGTATAACTCTTCAAAAACTGGCAATGCTTATGTACCCATTATAATATCAATAAAAACCCAATGGTTAATTACATATGGGGTATAAAACATTAATTCGTTGGTAAACCTTTTCTAATTGTAGGTTGAATCTGTTAATCAATATAATGCGTCTATATATACACATGTTTAAATACATTGGCAGATTATGATGTCAATAACAATTAATACTCTGAATGTTTTAAATATCATTAGATTATTGATATTTTGCTGATTTTTGCCTGCTTACAACTTTCTGTATTGCACATGAAATAAGAACCAATAATCTGAATGCAAAAAAGCATGAACTATTATATAGAAGTACTGAATTCAGAAACAAAATTCGTATCTTGATAGCCAGGATATTATTATTAGATTCGTTCCAGGGTGTTCTTCACAAAGTGATAGAAAGACGTTTATCCAGAAAGTTCCTCTCGTAGCACCTTGTTCCTACGGACCTCAGCTGCATGCCTTTCCTAACACACAAAATGAACAAATTAAAGAACATAACATATCGAATAAACCACTCTTAAAAATGTAATTATTTTGTTGTCATCAGTTTCTGTATGATCTACTCTAGAACATAGACCATAGAACATAACAGCGCAGTACAGGCCCTTCGGCCCTTGATGTTGCGCCGACCAGTGAAACCAATCTAAAGCCCCTCTAATCTACACTATTCCAATATCATCCATATGTTTATCCAATAACCATTTAAATGCTCTTAATGTTGACGAGTCCACTACTGCTGCAGGCAGGGCATTCCACGCCCTTACTACTCTCTGAGTAAAGAACCTACCTCTAACATCTGTCCTATATCTATCACCCCTCAATTAAAAGCTATGTCCCCTCGTGCTAGCCAACACCATCCGAGGAAAAAGGCTCTCACTATCCACCCTATCTAATCCTCTGATCATCTTGTATGCCTCTATTAAGTCACCTCTTAACCTTCTTCTCTTTAACGAAAACAACCTCAAGCCCCTCAGCCTTTCCTCATACGATTTTACCACCATACCAGGCAACATCCTGGTAAATCTCCTCTGCACCCTTTCCAACACTTCCACATCTTTCCTATAATACAGCGACCAGAACTGTACGCAATACTCCAAATGCGGCCACACCAGAATTTTGTATAGTTGCAGCATGACCTCCTGGCTCCGAAACTCAATCCCTCTACCAATAAAAGCTAACACACCATACGCCTTCTTAACAACCCTATCAACCTCGGTGCCAACTTTCAGGGATCTATGCACATGGACACCCAGATCCCTCTGTTCATCCACACTACCAAGTATCTTACCATTAGCCCAGTACTCTGTATTCCTGTTACTCCTTCCAAAGTGAATCACCTCACACTTTTCTGCATTAAACTCCATTTGCCACCTCTCAGCCCAGCTCTGCAGCTTATCTATGTCCCTCTGTAACCTGCCACTTCCCTCTTTCACCTTCTTCTGTCAGGAAAAAAGTACAAAAGTCTGAAAACATGTACCAACAGACTCAAGAACAGCTTCTTCCCTGCTGTCATCAAACTTTGGAATGGTCCTATCAAATATTAAGCTGATCTTTCTCTACACCCTAGCTATGACTGTATAACTGTATTCTGCACCCTCTCCTTTCCTTCTCCCCTATGTACTTCATGAATGGTATGTTTTACCTCTACAGCGTGCAATAAACAATACTTTTCACTGTCTCCCAAAAAATCTGACAATAATAGATCAGATCAAATCAAATATTAGTTTTAAGCACATGCTCCTAGTTTGAGACAAACATGAAATTAGGATGGAGAGAATCTTTCCCGTTTTTACACAGTCGATAGATTTTCTAATTTGTTTGACAATCCAAAGAAGATCTCATTAAAAAATGGTGAGATAAGCTTCAGTGTTCCCAACCCACTGAAGTAATGAATTTAATTTTCATGAAGTGTTCTGTTCTGTAGGTTTTTAAAATGAGCTTTGTGGATTTCTGGAGGTGCAGAAGGTTTTCAAATTTCTGTAGGTCTTAGCACAGGGGTTTTGTGAATGCTGTGTTTTATGATTTTCCATATTTATCGATTCATTTGTTTGCAATTTTAAAACATCTGCACTGATAGTTTCGGAAATATAATGCTTGCTTTTGAAATTTGGAATAAGGACAACCAGAAACATATCAATATTTGCTGGTGGTCCCCAGGACTGTGTCTATGTACACATAGGAAGTCATCAAAAATGGTTCAATATCTATTTGGAAACCCCTTTCACAGAAAGCTTTGGAAACTGCTTTCAGTGGCGGGGTCAGGGTAATGAAAAAATGTCATCCTGTGTGGTCAGGTTTATTTGAATTGCACACTAAGTTGGCACTTTCTAATTGGATTGCTATCAACAAAGGCTTAAACAAAATTAGTTATAAAGGATCATTTTATTTTAATGGACAAGTGATGCAGAAATATATTTTACATGTAATTGAACAATATTATGTGAGACAACATTTTTCAGATAAAGTACAAACATTAAAGTTTTGATAGTTACTGAAGTACATTTTTCAGTGTAGCACCTTAGCATTCGGAGCCACCACACCTTACTATGGTTCCATTTTTAATGCTAATTATGGGTTCTCCTTGTCTGAACTTGCATGGCTGATGCACAGTTCCGAATGGTAATAGGTGTTTCAGCACAAACTGCAGCAAGTAGAGGAAATTCCCATAAAAATACATTTACAATGTTGCTATATACAGCATGTAAATGTATAGCAAGGAATTCTTCATTTTTCAATCTATTCACTGAGCACTCTTGATGACCCAACTCGTTCACTCATACAGTGCAACAGTGGGTTATACTGAATGGAATTAAACACAAATATATATATCTAAAATACCTCAGCATTATGTATTAAATTAATGTCTAAAGAATATGGCAAAATATCACTTAAATTGAATATGCTCTTACAAAACAATATATTACCTGACTACTGTGCGCATCGCAACAGCAGCCCGACAGCAGGTACATAGGGTGGCACGGTGACACAGTGATTAGCACTATGCCACACAGCGCCAGGTACTCGGGTTCAATTCCCAGCTTGGGTCACTGTCTGTGCGGAATCCGCACCTTCTCCCCGTGTCTGCGTGGGTTTCCTCTGGGTGCTCTGGTTTTCTCCCACAGCCCTAAAGACGGTTAGGTGCATCAGCCATGCTAAATTCTCCCTCAGTGTACCCGAACATGCACCGGAGTGTGGCTACTAGGGGATTTTCCCAGTAACTTCATTACAGTGGTTAATGTAAGCCTGCTTGTGACAATAATAAATAAACTATAGTTTTGATAGCCATGAAGATCCCAATTTTAAATACTAGTGATCCAAGTGTAAGTTGGAAGGTGAAGCAGTTCTTCCCCAACTTGATGAGAGCGAGTCAATTGTGAATCTACAAACCTGAGGTTTGAATTCACCAAATAGACGCAGGTCCAAACTAAAATCTGCCTGGAACATCCCACTAGAAACAACAGCCTTCTAGAAAGTCTTTCCTATTTATACCAATATTTATATTTAGGTATAAATACCTAAAAAATAGCGATGAGAACTGGCAATTATTTGCTACTTTATTTATGAAGGAATTCAATCAATTAGAGTTAGCTACTTCTAAAGTATCAAGTATAATTGAAAGGAAACAAAATACTTGCCTTCTCACGAAGACGATCCTTGAGGGCAGCTATATGGGCTTTGCGATTTTCATTACAAATATCCATCTTCTCATTTAACTTTCTTTCAGTAGTTCTGCTGAAGTCGCAGTTATCCACAATTGCCCTGTGTAGAACGATACGCCTGTGCTGCTGCTTTTCTGCAAGTTGCTGCAGAAGCTGCATCTCCTGGGACTGCAAATTTACAGAATGAAAAGATTTATGTCTAGGTGAGTGGGATTTGAGAAAAATATCAAGTAATTGGGCTCGAATTTGCAGATAGCAGCAAAACAACTTTCCGCTGACCTCAAAGAAAGTTGTCCATAAAGATTCAGTGAATTCTGTGGCGTGGATTTCCTGACATCAGTTTATTTCAGGTGTCAAGTCCAGAGGATCTCCAGGCGTCAAACAGGGGTGATGTTATCAAGCTCGATAGAGTTTAGAAGGATTAAGGGGGATCTCATTGAAACTTACAGAATACTGAAAGGCCCGGAGAGAGTGGACATGGGGAAGATGTTTCCATTAGTAGGAGAGACTAGGCTCCGAGGGCACAGCCTCAGACTAGAGGGATGACCCTTTAGAACTGAGATGAGGAGCAATTTCTTCAACCAGAGAATGGTGAATCTATGAATTCATTGCCACAGAAAGCTGTAGAGGCTAGGTCATTGAGTGTATTTAAGACAGAGATAGATAGGTTCTTGATTGGTAAAGGGATCAAAGCTATGGGGAATAGGTGGGAGAATGGGGTTGAGCAACTTATCAGCCATGATTGAATGGCAGAGCAGATTTGATGAGATGAATGGTCTAATTCTGCTCCTATATCTTATGGTCTAAGTAGGAGTGATGTTATCAGGCAGGGGTGATGCTATCAGGCGGAGGTGATGCTATCAGGCGGGGGTGATGCTATCAGGCGGGGGTGACGCGATCAGGTGGGGGTGACGCGATCAGGCGGGGGTGACGCGATCAGGTGGGGGTGACGCTAGCAGGCGGAGGGTGATGTTATCAGGCGGAGGGTGATGTTATCAGGCGGAGAGTGATGTTGGGCGGAGGGTGATGTTATCAGGTGGGGGGTGATGTTATCAGGTGGGGGGTGATGTTATCAGGCGGAGAGTGATGTTGGGGCGGAGGGTGATGCCAGTGGCAGGATCTTCTGGTTCCGCCATTGTCAATTGGATTTCCAACTGATTCCTCTTCATGCCACCAGGAAACCCATGGCGGTGGTGCGCCATTAGAGCACTGGGAGATCCTGCCAGTAGGAACGGCCGGAGAATTCCAGCCAAAAGGTTAAAGGGGCTGGACAGGCTAGATGCTGAGAAAATGTTTCCACTGGTACAGGTTACAGGATGGTCCAAGTAGGGCTGTGATGAGGAGAAGTTTCTTCACTCAAAGGATTGTAAATCTTTGGAATTCTCCACCCCAGGGAGCAGTAGGTGTTTGGTATATTCAAGACAGAGGTTAAAAAATGTTAGGGTACTAAGGGAATTAAGAAAAGTAGGGATAATGCAGGATGTTGTTGAGGTAGAAGATCAGCCATGTGGAATGATGGAGCAGGCTCTATGAAGCAAATGACCACGTACGTTATGTTCTTATGTGCAGACTCCAGAAGTTGCTGTCCATTTCAGTGGCAAGCACTGACAGTTTTGCAGTCATTATTTTCAAAAGGACATTATGTTTAACAGAAACTGTTTTCATTTGCAGAAGCGTCAATAACCAAAGAACACAGATTTAAGGTAAGTGACAAAAGAACCATGGGGAAGATGAAGAGGATACTTTTAGGCTTCAAGTTGTTATGATCTAAAATGCATTGCTTGAAAGGATAGGGGAAGCAGATTCAATTGTAACTTTCAAGAGGGAATTAGATACAGCCATTGGGGGAAGGTTTTAAGGCTCATGGGAATGAAAAGGGGAGCCAGCACGGGCAATCACGGGCAGAATGGCCTTCTTTGTTGTCTCATTCTATGATCAGTGACGTAAAGGTAACATTTGCTACTCAGCTGTGAATTGGACAAATTCACTTTCAAATCTACTTTCAAATTCACAAGCCCGTGGGAAACTGGAGACTTAAGAATAACATTATCCATGGAAAAACTGAGTAGGGGGAAAATGTTCAATTTGCCACCTGAACATGAAACTGATATTGTTGTTTACCTTCCTCCTGTCCTCAGCAGCATCCAGCTGTTGCTGGAGTTCCTCCAAAGAGATCTCCTTCTTCTTTGGTGAGATAGGTTGTTCAGGTGACAAATCAGTGGACTGGGGCTTCAGGATCACCTCAAAAGCTTGTCCAGATGCACGCTTGTTAATTGGTTTCACTTCCATATCTAAAGAAAGAAGAGACATTTGGAATAGGGTACTTGTAAGTGAATTGTAGCAGGGGTGAGAGTTAAATGCAAGTTCCTTTATCGTCTCGTATAATCTTGAAATTATCAACAATACTTATTAAAACATGGCCCAATATTTCTGAATTAACTTTAAACAACGAATCTTCTTAATGGAAAAGAATTTGGAGTTTATTCTTAGAATGTGACGTTTTTGGCATGTTCTTTTATGCGAATTTCTAAGGAAGAAGCACAAGCTGGGAGTGAATGTCAACGCACCCTGGAAATCGGGGAAAAATAAGTGTTGATGCAGTTTGTTTGGAATTTTCGCAACTCTTCCATTGAAGTTGTAGCAGACGAGTAGGAGGTACCTGAGGGATTGACCCCACTATGCACATTGTGGAATAATAAAAATAAATTACTTAACATCATACTTCCTGGAGACATATAAAGAGTGACCATGCTGCTTTCCATGCTGTCTCTGAGTCAGATTCAGTGACAAACGTAGTTATGATCTCACCCTTCTCTCATTGTACTGTGCACTGCCACATAATTTTTTTTAAAAATTCATTCACGGGATGTGGGCGTCACTGGCTGGACCAGCATTTATTGCCCATCCCTGATTGCCCTTGACCTGAGTGGCCTGCTAGGCCATTTAAGGGGCAGTTGAGAGTCAACCATATTGCTGTAGCCCTGGAGCCAGACCAGGTAAGGACGGCAGATTTCCTTCCCTAAAGGGAACCTATGGGTTTTTCCAACATTCAACAATGGTTTCACGATCATTAGTAGATTCTTAATTCCAGATTTTTTTTTTATTGAATTCAAATTCCACCATCTGCCATGGCGGGATTCAAAGCCAGGTCCCCAGAACATTGGCTGAGTTTCTCAATTAATAGTCTAGCAAAAATACCACCAGGCCATCACCTCCCCAATGTCTGGCTTTGTGAGGGGTGGAGGAAAGAAACATATCTCCTGTCGTTTCCTTAGGTGGTTGTTTAAAAGCGACAAACCTGAACCCCAAGAACAACACTAATAATTTACATTTTTTCTTAGAGTGGTTGGATTACTCAGTTTTTAAATTGTTTTTTCATTGTCTAATGACATTGTATATTTATTTTACAGAAAAATTATTCAATGTGTAGAGGCATTTCACAACAAGTAAACCTTCAGCATCCAGGAAAAAAACTTTATAGGTTCAATTTATCTGTGGTTCTTAGCTCATTGGGGACCTTTTTTTCTTTAATTGTCATTATTGTTGTAAATATCTGATTTTATAATTAATAAGTTTTAGGAAATAACATAAGAATTTAAATGTAGATAAATTGAAATACTTGGTTCAGAAACAGGTAAATGGAACAAAAGGGATTACAGTTCAAAGAGTAACCTGTGTTTATTTAATAAGTAAGAAGTTTAACAACACCAGGTTAAAGTCCAACAGGTTTATTTGGTAGCAAAAGCCACACCTTTTGTGTGGCTTTTGCTACCAAATAAACCTGTTGGACTTTAACCTGGTGTTGTTAAACTTCTTACTGTGTTTACCCCAGTCCAACGCCGGCATCTCCACATCATGACTTTATTTAATAAGGTCAGAGTTGCAAGTGAGAAAACTTACAAACTGAATGACCTATCTCACAGCCCTTGGTAGGGATAGGAGATCTATAGTTAGTGCAATAATTATTTTTAAATTATTCATACAGTTCTCAGATTAAAGAAGCTAAAAGCCTCACAGTGGATCCAGCAAGTCTGGAAAGAGTGGCTTTAATTCATTAGGGATATAAATTAATCATGTACCTCACAGAATCAATGGGTTGTTTTAAAGATAAAAGTAAAGAGTTTACAATTTTTGTTTGGAGCATCCTAAAGTATGTCCCATTACCATGGAGATGGACTATGGGGATTCAAAAGATTCCTTTGTTTTAATTTATTTGTGTTTGTTCGTTCATAAAAAAGGGCAGTCAGCAGTCAACTTGGTTGGGGCTTGGAGAAGGCAAGAGTCTGTCTGGAGCTGTAAAGCAGCTGTGGGACCAAGGGCTGTACATGAACTCTGAGAAAAGACTGAGCAAAGACAGTCTGCATTGGTCCTAAGCCAGTGAAAGGAGTATAGAAGCCATTAGAGACTAAGGGTGTTCCTGATTGTTATGAATAAGCACAAATGCAGTGAGGCCCAAGCTGAAGTTAAGAAGTTCATAGTCATGAGGCTTTGAAGGAAAGTTAGAAACAGTGGCGGATTAACTACCACCCGGACCCCGAGGCTGAGCTTTAGTAAGGCCCCCTGGCCTTGCCCCCTGCCCCACCCTTCGTTGAATAGAATAAAGTGACGTTAAGTGACGTTAGATAACTTATATCGTTGTACTATGTATAATGTACTACATGTATAATATCATAAAGTTATATGAATCAATTACAGCCCTTTTATTCATTTATTTTTCATTTTCTTTACATTTGTACTTTAAAAAGCTTCCGTGTTTTTTGGTTTACAAAAGTGTCGAAAACAGCATGTAAATCAACAGATCGAAGCATGTCTGATTCAATGTGCATGAATGCCAGATGACTAAGTTTCTCATCGCTCATTGTTGAGCGCAAATAGATTTTGATCCTTTTCAGTGCCGAAAATGAACGCTCACCTGAACAGTTAGTGATTTTTTTTGCTCTCAGGGCCCCCCCTCCCTTCCGGGCCCCTCGGCTTAAGCCTACTCAGCCTAATGGTTAATCTGCCACTGGTTAGAAAGTTGTTTAACCAAAAACTAATGGAAGGATCCCCATGAAATCCTGCACTTCAGAGAATATATGGAACACTGAGAAGTCAAAGTGAACTAGGGGAAGCTGTGGTATACTTGGTTTGGTCCTGGAAAAAGTGAATGAACCCTCAAGGTCTCATAATGAGCAAGGGAACCCTTGGGTGCAGTTAGGAACTAAAAGGGAACTGGATTTATTGTCTATATCTTGACAAATTTGTGTTAAGATAATGATGCTTACTTTGTGTATTATATACATATATATAATAAAGCTTGCTTTTGTTTAAAAATGTGAAATCTTATGGCGTAGTTCCCTCATGTTAATCACTGGATGTTCAATTTTTTTAAAATGTTAACAGTCTCAATGGAGATGGTAACATTATTCTCAAATTATGCAAGAAGAGTTAATAACAACTTATCAATAGAAATTGAATAAATTAATTGAGTAAAGCAAATTTCCCATATTATGGGATGTGGAGGCTTCCCCAAGGGCTCGATGAGTACTTGAGCGATACAGATAAGGAATAATCCAAATTAAATTCCCAGTTTGTGCTGACTTAACTCATCACACTCCAAGCAGTAGCAGAAATGGCGCTATTGGCCTCACTGCCTCTTGGCTGTGAAGAAAATCAATCAGAGTTTCCATCCCTAATGGATTTTTTTGATACCAGCTGAGAGGGACTGGATTGAGAATGGTGCTTCACTGACACTAATTCTGAAGTGTTGTACTCAAAGATGGCCATTTGAAGGAACTAATGGAGAGTAAATGGCACAGGTGGAACTGTGCAATGGCATGAAGTTAAAACATCGGGAGAGAAGTATGTGGGAGAAAACTGGTGAAAGAAAAGAAAAATAATTGTGGCTCTGTGCCTGTACAGTCACATTTTCTTCTTCCAAGCTGCAGGTTGAATTTTATTTTTATTCTTTCTTGGGATACGAGCATCACTGGCTAGGCCAGCATTTGTTGCCTATCCCTAAATACCCTTGCAAAGGTGATGGTGAGCCACCTTCATGGACTGCTGCAGTCCATCTGGTCATAGGTACATCCACAGTGCTATTAGGAAGGAAATTCCAGGGCCGGAATGTTACCACTGTTCACGCCGGCAGGATTTTCCCATCCCGCTGCAGTGAACGGAGATTTGACTGGGTGCCAAATTCTCCGACCTCGCTGCAGTGGGAGCGTGAAATGAATGGCCAGTAAGATCGCATCCCAGGTTTTTGACCCAGTGATAGTGAAGAAATGGCAATATGGTTTCAAGTCAGAATGGTATGAGGCTTGGAGGGGAACTTGCAACTGGTGGTATTCCTATGCACCTGCTCCTTGTCCTGTGAGATGTTAGAGTCTGTGAATTTGGACGGTGTTGTCAAAGGAGGTTTGGTGAGTTGCTGCAGTGCATCTTATATATGGTATACACTGATGGAACTGTGCATCAGTGGTTGTGGGAGTGAATGTTGAAGGTGGCAGATGGTATGCCAACCAAGCGGGCTGCTTTGTCCTGGTTGCTTTTTGAATGTTATTGAAGATGCACCCACCCAGGCAAGTGGTAAGTACTCCATCACACTCTGGACATGTGCTTTATAGATGATGGGCAAGTTTTGGTACTGCACCCACTGGGAAAGTGATCACACAAATACACACGTAAAGCCCATGATTGTCCATCAATTAAGGGTAGAATCTATAGCAATAAAATGCCTATTTTCTTCAACTCCAGCCATATAACATTATGTTTGATTTGGATCCGTTCTGGAATACCAGGATATGGGTCACTCTGTGTTGTGATAGCTGCTTATGTGTGAAGGTGCTTCAGGGATCACACTGGTTTAGTTTGCATGGATGAGGAGGGGAAAGTTCAGAATCATTGGAACATAGGGTGGAATTTACTGCCACCCTACCTCAATGATGAGCTCAGAGGTTTGTTGGGGGGGGTGGTTGGGGGTTGAGCTGTATGATTAGGTGGGTGGGTCACCTAATGGGGTGGAGATCTCAGTCACGTGGGCGGCACGGTAGCATAGTGGTTAGCACTGCTGCTTCACAGCTCCAGGGTCCCGGGTTCGATTCCCGGCTCGGCTCACTGTCTGTGTGGAGTTTGCACATTCTCCTCGTGTCTGCGTGGGTTTCCTCCGGGTGCTCCGGTTTCCTCCCACGGTCCAAAGATGTGCGGGTTAGGTTGATTGGCCAGGTTAAAAATTGCCCCTTAGAGTCCTGGGATGTGTAGGTTAGAGGGATTAGCGGGTAAATATGTGGGGGTAGGGCCTGGGTGGGATTGTGGTCGGTGCAGACTCGATGGGCCGAATGGCCTCCTTCTGCACTGTAGGGTTTCTATGATTTCTATGACTTCCTTACTCTCTCCAATTAAGTCCGAAGTTGGTAGGTTTGTGGGCGGCCTTCCCACCAGGAGGCCAATTGAAGCCCTTAAGCAGCAACTTAATGGTAATGTCCTGAAGTCCCTAGTATTCACCCAAATGCAAGTGATGGAATTACCATCCAGGGCAGCAGCCCAGCAAGCCTGTGGCCTTCTAGTGGGGGGCTGGTGGGGGCCTATCAATCAAAGGCACTCTGTGCCTACTCAAGTTACCTGGCATCAGGGAGGGTGGTGCTGTCATATAGTAAACCCTTTTTGTCTACAGTTCTCCTACCTCCAGCCTTGCCCACCACTTGGGAGCCTCTTCCCTCCCCACTTATCTGTCTCTGGAGGATCCATAGCTGGTCCTTCGATAGACCAGCAGCTCTTGGGGTCAGGATATCCATCCCACAGTGGGAAGTGCAGCAATTTAATAATCATAGAAAAGTCAGCGGCAGGATTCCCTTTGTTGTAGACATGATGTGGAGATGCCAGCGTTCATCTGATGAAGGAGCAGCGCTCCGAAAGCTCGTGATTCCAAATAAACCTGTTGGACTTTAACCTGGCATTGTGAGATGTCTTACTCTGTTGTAGAGTGTTGGATACCATTTGGTAGGTCTTAATGAAGTCTTTGTAGTTTTAAATTGGTTAAATGTATGTATTTGTTAACTACAAAAATGAAGTACGTACAGATAGTAAAGGGTGCAAGCTAAGAACTGTTTCCATGTTTGTTTGTGCACATGGCTCTGTCCAACACTAGACTGACCCCTCAGTGTGAGCCATGTGTTCTCTTTTATCACTGTGTGGGTGATAATGTTCAGTCTCACGTTAAACCTATATTTGCCAATCTCTTATACTACACATTCCCTCAAGGATTTATCCAACGTATTTCAAGCAATTCTAGTTTACCCCATTAATTGATGTATTTATTACTATCCTATCTTCCCTCTTCAAGTCTGAGTTCGTGGGTTCAGACCATTTGATGACCTTATAACCTTTATCACCCTTCCATATCTTGTCCACACTACCGTAGAAGGTGTGTAAGGCTGTCCTTGCAGGTAAATTCTGCTGATTTGGAGGTTTGTCTGGCGTCTGGGTATATATTTATCTTCTTTTTTCCATTCTTTGGCATTTAACTACTCTTTGTTGATTCGGCAGTGGTGATGGGTGATTGTTGTTCAATCCCATTTCTTGCAGAGTGGACAAATGTTGTATTCATTTCCATGTCATTTTTTGCCTCTTCTTCCTTCATTGTGTGCGTCTTGGTGATGTCCTTTGTGATAGAAAGGACATCAGTTATGGGGATGTGTTTTTTTAGTACGCCCACCTTTGTGTTTAGTTGTGTGGTGTGCTGTCAACAATGGACGGCTGTTACTTGGTTCCAGCATCGTCTGTGACACTGCCAAGCTGGCTGGGAGTTTCAGCATCAACTCTGTGGCCGCAGAGTTCACCTCATCAGCAGCCATCGGAGATTCTTCTGGTTTTTGGTTATTCTCTTGTCTCTCCTCCACTGAAGTATCATTGTAATGATCTGAGTGACTGGCTGGTCTGACCAAGGAGCTCTTTCCAGCACCTGTATCAAAAATGGACAAACCTGCACTGCAAAGAGAGAAGGCAGTTCAGAGCTGAAGTCCCAGTCTCCTGTTTGAGCTCTCAAGAATTTGCAGTTCTGTGTAATTTACAACAGTGGTAGCCCTGACATCTTCTACTGTTTTGAAGAGATTCAGGGCTACACAGGCATTTCGGCTCAAGAGAGATGAATGACCTACATCAGCTCAAATATTTTTTTACGCTATACCTTTGTGATTCCAGAATCATGCCTATGACCAGAAGTCAGATTCCTAAGGGCCCATAGAGCAGTGAGTCTGTTGTTTGCATCCAGAAATCTTTTAAGACACATTCCTTTTTACAATAGGACTGTAACCTTAAAATTTGTGAGATGGCCGATAACCGAAATGTCCACATTCCAATGTGAAAATCCAGGATCTTTGACCTCATCCAGGAAGCAAGGCTGCGTGTCCTCTTGTTCTGCTGTGTTGACCTCGTGAATGATCTTTGGATCTTCTGCACATTTAGAAATTTTGACCTTGCACAGTTTGCCGAAGTGTCCAATCCAGTTACATTAAAAACATTTCGCTGAAATTGCAGGACATTGACCTCGCCTGTGGGGGAGCTTTGCTCCACAGCACTGGCATGGTCACTCTACTGGTCAGTTAAGGTATTGTTTCGCTTGGCCTGGAATGTCTGTTTCAGTGCTGTTGAACTAACTGGACTATGGGGTTTCCTTTTTACCACGACTTACATGGTCCTCTTAAAATGCACCTGTGCTGCACACGGAATTTAGACTGCCTCACAATCTGGATAGCTTTCTCAAGATTAGATCTTCCTTTACTTGAGCAACTCTGAGAGTGCATCGCACACTACTCTGATAACTATGCTGTCTCTGATAAGTTCAGATTTTAGGTCTCCACATCCACAGTCTTTTGCCATCCCATATAGATCATTAATTAATAAGTTAACAGGTTCTCCTGGCTGCTGGACACGTTTATTACATTTAGCCCTTACAAGGATTTTATTACTTCTTAGGTGAAAATGATTTTAGTGCTGCTTCAAATTTAGCAGATGATTTGTTGATTCCTTGTCTAACAATAATGATGTCCACTATTGGGCCTACTGAGTAAAGCAGTATGTTAACCTGTTGAGCTTTTAGTCCAGACCTGAAGAATCTCCTAAAGAATCTCCAAAGTCCCCATTTATGTGTTTGACCTGGAAGAGTGGATTTCAGTTACATGGTTAAAAAGGTTAAAACATTTTAAAAGGATAGGTTTAGCTTTAGGAATTTGCTAAAATTCAAGATAGCGCTACTGTTCGTTTGAAGGTCAATGGTTTTTCCACATTTGCTGATTTTGGCGGACTTCTACTTTAAATGCATTCACGCTCAACCTTGGAAAACTTTTAAACAATGGCTGCTTGGACTTCTCCATTTCAGGGCTAAGCTTTAGGGTCAAAAAAGCATTGAATTGTAGCTTTAGCTGTTCTTTATAGCTGATTCTTTAGTTATGATTCTTACAGATTAACTAATTAATTATTGATAATTGTGAATTACTGCTAAAGTAGTTTACTAGAAGAGTACGAGGGATGAATGATGAACTGCCTTGGCACCAAATTTCATTTTGATAGATTGCGTTTTCTAGTTTTCATGCTAAACTTATCAGAAATGACGATACACGATTAATTCTTGGATCTGATCTTTACATTCCTGGTATTGACAAGCTAAAGGGACAATGCTCTTGGACAGCTGGTTAACTGATGTCCTATGATGTGATTGTTTGCTTTGATTTTTTTTGCCCTGACATGATACATAACACTTCATACAGGAAATAATTGGATTCTTGTGATAACAATTCACTAAATAGTTTATCAATAAAACAGTATTTTAGAATTGTGCTACATCTGTTCATGTCACACATTTACACCTAATGTAAATTTGAAAATGAATTATTGTGCAAATTTTAAAACAGGTTGACTCTAATATATACATCGAAAAAACAGTAGTTACGATATATTACATTAACTTGCTATTTATAGTATAATTGCACAATCTAAACATACTTGGAGAACAATCTACAGATTACACAAAGGCATCACTCACCACCAAATTTGCTAATTGTGTTGGGATGCGGCTGGGTGTAGAAACAAGAGCAGATCAGCGAGAGCATTGAGAGCTCCTTCATTTTTTCCTTGTAGGCTTTAAAAACAGAAAAATATATTTTACATTAAAAATTGCAATTTGATTGCCATTTTAACCGGTGCATTGTACAACTTTACCAGCTGGATTCCCATATAAATGGGCATCCGTTTGATAAGATTTGTTAAGAACTTAAATAAAAACCCAAAAGTCCGTACCTCCTTACGCTGCACGGAACACAAAAGGACTGAGCCCCAATGAAATGCCATGCTTAAGATTTTCCCAGTTCGCAAGATTGCTCATCTTTGTTGGCTCATCAAGTACAGCATTAAGGACAGGAGGGATGCTCAGAAATAATGCAATAATGAGCCTGTGACAAATCAGAATTAGCTGGACTGAAAAGTTCAGATGCTCGTCTCATCCCACTATCAAACTGTTTGTCCCAAGTTCCTCTTAGGTACCCATTCATTCAATCATAATTACAATAGTTATAAGAGAAGTGTTCTAATTCACTGAAAATGAATCAAACTCCTACATTAAATAGCTGTGTGGTTCAGTCTCTAAACATTCTTCTTTAAGTCAGATTTGTTGTATTTTGCTATATAAATGAAGCCACAAGGAGATTGTATCCAAAGTGAAAAGGTCTTCCATAAACAGCAAAACACCAGTTGAGTTGGTCACCATTTTACTGTTTTTTGCTTTCCAAGTGCTGTCACTTGTTCCTGCTTCACAAGCAACACCAGTTCCTTCAAATTGACTTGTTGTATTCCCTCGCTGCTTGTTTGTCTCTTTGTCTCCTTGTCTCTTTCTGCTTCTAATGTGGCTGTTTTCAAAAGGTTACGTGTTGGACAGGTGCATGGAGCACACAAGAAAGGTTGAGCAGGGTAATTAGGAACAAAGAGGGACAAAATAGAACCAATTGGGAAGGGAGATAATAAAAATCATGATGAAGTCCTAATGGAAACAAAGGAGGCAAAAATAAAAACATTCAAGCAATGGAGAATCCGGGGCGGGGGGTGGGGGCGAGGCAGAAACAAGAAGTGGAAAAATAACAGTGAAGATACATAACTAACAATAAAAAGGAGAAAAATATGAGATGTCCTTTGTCCTCAATTGTTTTGGAAACAGCAAACACTCCTCTTGTGATAGGCATAAGCACACATACGGAAAAACTATTGCACCCAAATTCAATTATGTTGGCTGGAGCACCATGTATTATTAAACATTCAAATACACAATTCAATCAACTGTCCTTTACTAGTTGCCAGCATTAACTGTTAAATGAAATATGTGTCAGTTTATTCTCCTCGCTGATGTTCGAAGTTCTTGTAACCTTACTTAAAAACGTGTCAGGATGTATGTGGCACTTAAAAAAAAACACTGTCTGAAGCAGGAGATTATGTAAAGTTAGCTGGGAATCACTTAGAAACATTTAATGCACTGGAGGCCTGTGTATGCCGTAACTTGCAAGATTGATGCTGAATAATTTATGCCCGAATCCAAGAGACCATTATGGCCCTGAACATATATTTTTAATTTTTTTATATATACATAGAATTGAGAAAAAAGTAAGATTTTGATTGGAGTATGTTTCTCCTAACTGTAATGAAAGAAAAACTCAGCGCTGTTACAGCTGCCAATTTTTACCATACAACTCAGAGACATTTTTAAATAGAAAATAAAGCATAGTCTTGATTCATGGTAAGAAGAGAGTGATTGAAGGAAAAAAAAAGTCCTATTAATGGCTGACCCAGGCACATATTTTCAAAGAGTTGCAACAATAATTAGGAAGTGCAAAAAAAATTACAAACTTTAAACAAGGAAATAACTGTATATATTATGGGAAAAGAAAAGTATCCCATGGGATTATATTGACCAGCACTGACCAAAATGCCAAACGGGGAAAGCAAGAAGCATTATCAGTAATCAAGAAGAAGCCTAAATTTGTATTTATATCACGCCTTTCACAACCTTGGGATATCTCAAAGCATTTTAGTCCAAGTGCTTTACTATATTGTTAACTTCGGTATTAGCTTTAAAAAAAAAAATCAACATTTGACTATCATTAGTGCACTGCCAAAATTCTATCCTAAAATTATTCTAACTTAATTACCGGTGGCTGTTGATGCATTAACATATCCACCGCCCATTGGGATTGTAGTATCTTCTATTGCAGCCAATAACAACTCCTGTGTGACAATTAAAATCCAGCATGAAACAAAAGTGGTGCCGTTATGTCTGTGGTGATCCCTCGACAGATGTGTTGGTTGCACTAATGGTTTAGTGCAGGGATTTTTCATTCTTCTGTATGAGAGGGTCTACAAATATTGGCATGCCCCTGAGAAATGCCAGACATGTATGAACACGCTCCTGAAAACACCTTGTCCTGATTTCTGGAATACAATGTCATCTTCCCTTTGCAATAATTGAAATAAATTATTTTCATTGAGGAACTGAGATAGGCAAACACATAGAGACTACGATCATGTACCTTGGGACTGCCCTGAAGCCACCCCAAGGACCATTAGATACCACTTCGATGTTCTGGTCTTTGTACCATTTTCTTAGTGAGCTGCAAGCACCTCATGGACTGTTTTCCAATTCAGAAAATTCAGAATTTTTGCTGTTTTCTAATTCAGAAAAATAATTTATGACTACAAACAGCTTTGACACAGTGGTGTCAGTGGTTAGCAGTGCTGCCTCACAGCACCAGGGACCCTGATTCGATTCCTGGCTTGCGTCACTGTATGTGTGGGGTCCACACATTCTCCCTGTGTCTGCGTGGGTTTCCTCCAAGCGCTCCGGTTTCCTCCCACGCTCTAAAGATGTGCAGGTTAGGTTGATTGGCCATGCTAAAATTATCCTAGTGTCTGGGGGATTAGCAGGGTAAATGTGTGGGGTTACGGGAATAGGGCCTGGGTGGGATTGTGGTCGGTGCAGACTCGATGGGCCGAATGGCCTCCTTCTGCACTGTAGGGATTCTATGATTCTATTCTACGAAAACAGTTGGTCAACAGGGGAGCAGGAGGGAGCAAATGGTAAGTGATGAGGACAGGTCAGCAGCAGGCCGGAATAATTTTTGAAGGGCCCAGAGATGCACCCTGCTCCTCCTGGCTCTACAAAATTCTGATGATAAAATCTCAAACACTCACCTTTTGGAGAGAGGGGCTTCCTGACCTTCCTTTAACAATCACCAGGGAGGTTTCTCATCACTGGGGTAAATGGAAACTGGCGCTCGCTGTGCACCCTCCTCCCATTTCTCCTCAAAGGAGCTCAACAGCAAGTGGAGAAGCTTGATTTCCATATTGGGTGCCCATTTAAAGGCCTCCCTGCAAGTTGAATCAAGTTGGCAAATGGAAATAAAAGGTCTCCACCCAACTTCCAATTTCTGGTCACCCGTGTATCAAGTGAGCAACAAGGGACCAGCGGTTAGAAGTTTCCGTTAATACCCCTTTAAATATCACAGCAGCATTTTTAAAATTTAGTTGCTCGACAAATGCTCAATGGGATGATGTAACGTGTCATTTTTAAAATTATTTTTATCTTGCTCGAGGTGTGATATCATTATTACTGAAACAACATGTGATTATTCCAGCTCTACTCCTCCGCCATTGTTTAATATCAAATAATGAAGCTGTATTGCAGAAGCATAGAAAGATTTACAGCACAGATGGAAGCCATTCAGCCCATCATGCCTGTGCCAGCCAAAAGAGTTGTCCAGCCTAATCCCATCTTCCAGCTCATGTCTGTAGCCCTGTGTAAACTGATGTGAAGTTGTCATTGTCGTACAGAGTAACTGTCACAAAAAATAAGGAAAGATCCCGGGGGCGGGCCGGGAGATTTCAGCGGGGCTGGATTAGCGCGATCCAAGCTGGGCATCTGGCCCCAAGCGCGTTTCCCAGCGCTGGATTTCCAGCACCTTCAGCTCCATAGTGGAAATAGGCATGGAGCTGCATTAGGCGTGCAAAGGAGTACGTAAATCTAATTTAAATATCGTTAGCGGGCACGGGACTGAAGTCTCCAGGTCTATTAGCCTCTTTCCCCGCTCGCCAGGAGTGTTTCACTCCAGCAGGGTTTACAGTACCTCCCTACTTTCGGGGAGCGAGCAGCCCAACCCCGCTAGAGTGAAGGGGGGGGCAATCAAAGCCCCCCCAGAGGGTCGGACGCCGGGGGGGGGTGCCCCCTGGGCATTGGCACCCTGGCAGTGCGAGGCTGTGCCCCCTGGTACTGCCCAAGGGACAAAGTACCAATGCCCAGGGGCACCTTGGCACTGCCCACCGGGCATAAGGCAGTGCCAAGGGGACAGGGCCTAATGTGGGCGGGACCTAATAGGGGCAGGGCCTCTGGGGGTTATTGGTGGGGGTGGGGGTGGGGGCTCCCGCTGACACTGCACTTCGGGATCACAAGCAAAGGGAGGGAGGCCGTTGGGGTGGGCGGGTGGGGGGGGAGGGGGGGAGGGTGTTGGCCTACCGGGTTGGGAGTGGGGAGGTAGGGGTTGGGGTCGGTGTATTGAATGGGAGATTGGGGCTACGAGGGGGGAGGGGGGGCAGTGATCGAGGTGGACTGGGGGTGGGGGGGTGGATTCAGAGCTGGGCGCAGACATGCTTGGGGGGGCTAACGATTGGGCCACTGGAGGGGGGGGGGGGTGCGTGTGGAGGGTCCGCATTGCGGGAGTTGTGGGGCGAGCCAGCAATCGAGCTGGCCAGAAATTGGGAGGCCGGCAGTCAGGGGCCACTGCACATGCACCAATCTCGGCACTGATAGATGCATGCCCTCAGCGCTATGCCGCCAGCCTCTCCAGCGGGAATCGGCCCCGCCCCTGATTATTCACACAGTTCACGCTAGTGCACTCTGCTGTGCACAATGTGTGGGAGATTCATTTTAGAAATCCCACTGAAAAAAGTTTTCACATGAATTCGACACTTAGAATTTTTGGGGGAGAATCTCCCCCCCATCCCCAAACTCACCAGGTGATCCCCCATCCTGCTCCCCGATTGGTTCCCTGCACTACAGATTGATCCTTAAAGAGACAATCACCGCAATATTCTTGCAATGTGAACACCACTGACATTCGAGGCCAGCATTTATTGCCCATCACTAATTGCCCTAGAGCAGGTGATGGTGAGCATATTCATATATCACTAATTGAGTGTATAAAATATCCCAGGACTTCCTATATTTGCAAGATAATTTCCAATATAATGTTATTCATTCCCTCAATTTTATTAATTCCTATCTCAGTTTTTGGATCTCCCAACTTTCCTTTTTATTGATTTGTGGGACATGGGCATCGCTGGCTGGCCAGCATTTATTGCCTCTCCCTACTTGCCCAAGGGCAGTTGAGAGTCAACCACATTGCTGTGGCTCTGGAATCTCATGTAGTCCAGACCAGTATAGATGGCAGGTTTCCTTCCCTAAAGGACATTGGTGAACCAGATGAGATTTTCCAACAATCAACAATGGTTTCATGGTCACCAGTAGATTCTTCATTCCAGATTTTAAAAATTGAATTCAAATTCCACCATCTGCCATGGCGGGATTCGAACCCGGGTCCTCAGAAGCTGAGTTTCTGGATTAATAGCCTATCGATAATACCACTAGACCATCGCGTCCATAATTCGACATGCTCTCTCATTTAACCATCTGAGACTCATTAACTCTGGAGAAAGTTGGACAGAATTTCACCCCCTCTCGTAAAACATCCTCTTACCTCCTGGTTCTGTAGAAAGTCTTCTCCATGGAGCCAACCATACTGTTCAGCCAATTGTTTGGTCATCTTCAATGCCAAAGGATTTCATCCATGTATCCATGTAATCACAAATTATAAACCACACACAGTCCCAGTCCTGTCCACTGTAGCCTCTGCTGCCTCAGGGACTGGAGATCTGCTGGCTAATCTGTTGGCCAGCAGCTCTCTGGTGAAGCAGGGCTACTTTTCAAGCCAGAGCCTCCTGCCGATCACTGCTTGCTGGAGCGTGAATTAATTTTGGGGTAGACTGTGTCGGCGGAGATGTGTTCCCTATCGTCACTTCGGATGGCGGGAAAGAAAATCCTAACATCCTAAATATCCTGGCCATAGGGTTGTTTACTGGCTTCATGCAATGGTCGGAGCTAGTATATTGGGAAGTGAGAGTAAAGGACACAATTGGAGTTATCAGTGTATATTCAATTATATGACAGAAAACAATGGACAGCATTTTCCGATCTCCATCATTTCACCCACTCCGCCCCCCCCATCCCGCTGCCAGCAAGAATGGAGAATTTGGCGCTCAGCCAAAACACCATTCACTGCAACGGTACTGGAGAATCCCAGCCGCAGGGAAGGTCAGAGGTTTCCGGTGAATATTTCTAATTCTCAACTCATACGATTCTCTTAAATCTGAGGATTAAGATGGTCCTACAGTGCTACACTGTTAATTGGTTCACACGGTAACCTGTAGGGTTAGTAATGATGTTGGTTCCACATTCTCCAGTCAGTAAGAGTCTGCATGGAGTTGGGATGCCTAATGATGCATTAAATGGTGGTAAAGAGTCACACTGAGAAAGGAAGAAATTGAATCTGTGAATTCATTCAAAGAACAAAGAAAAGTACCGTGCAGGAACAGGCCCTTCAGCCCTCCAAGCATGTGCTGATCATGATGCCCTAACAAAGCCAAAATAAACATGCCCTTACTCGGTCCGTATCCCTCTATTCTCTCCCTATTCATGTACCCTCCAGATCTCTCTTAAATGTTGCTAATGTGCCTGCCTCCACCATCTCCTCTGGCGGCACGTTTCAGGCACTTACCACTCCCTGCGTGAAAAACTTCCCCCGCATATCTCCTTAAACTTTTCCCCTCTCGCCATGAACCTGTGCCCCCTTGTAATTGACACTTCCACCCTTGGAAAAAACCTCTGACTATCCACCTATCTCTGCCTCTCATAATTTTGTAGATCTCTATCAGGTCTCCCCTCAGCCTCCATCTTTCCAGTGAAAACAATCCTAGTTTATTCAACCTCTTCTCACAGCCAACGCCCTCAAGACCAGGCAACATCCTGGCGAACCTTCTGTGCATTCTCTCCAAAGCTTCCACATTCTTCTGGTAATGTGGTGACCAGAATTGCACGCAATACTCCAAATGTGGCCTAACCAAGGTTTTATAAAACTGTAACATGATTTCCCAACTCTTGTACTCAACGACCCAGCTGATGAAGGCAAGCATGCCATTTGCTTTCTTAATTACCTTGGCCATCTGTGTTGCCACTTTTAGGGAACTGTCTACCTGCACGCCTCTGTATGTTAATGTTCCTAAGGGTTCTGCCATTTACAGTATAATTCATACCTAAATTTGATCCTCCAAAATGCATCACCTCACATTTGTCCAGATTAAAATCCATCTGCCATTTCTGTGCTCAAATCTCCAATCTATCTATATTCTGTTGTACCCTCTGACAATCCCCGGCACTATCAGCAACTCCACCAATCTTCGTGTCATCCGCAAACTTACTTATCAGACATCCACATTTTCCTCCAAATCATTTATATATACTACAAACAACCAAGGTCCCAGCACTGATCCCTGCGGAACACCACTAGCTACAGATCTCCATTCTGAAAAACACCCTTCCACCGCTACTCTCTGTCTTTTATAACCAAGCCAGTTCTGAATCCATCTAGCTAGCCCACCCCGAATCTCGAGTGATTATAGTTTTTGTACCAGTCTGCCGTGTGGGACCTTGTCAAACACCTAACTAAAGTGCACATAAACTACATCCACAGCCCTTCCCTCACCAATTATCTTTGTCAGCATAGTCCTGACAGATACGGAGATCAAACAATGAGAAGGTTGAGAAAATTAGTTCCTAAGGCAGGAAAGGATGAGAAATCAGGAGCAATAGTAAACTTGGATAGTTCCTTCATGCTTCCATTCGGCCAATTCATAGCATTTAACCAGCATAGGTTGAAATATGGGAATAAATTTCTCCACTTGCCTTCTGTTTGGGGTTGAATCTTATACAGTGGGACAAAACGTATACTGCAATATCATACAGCTAGACAACAGCACTTTAAAGGTACATGACTTTGGGTGACATTTTGAAAAATGCGCATAACCATTCTTAAATAGAACAGAGCATTGCAGCTTAAAGACTAATACTTGGTGAGAATCAAAGGGCGAGTGTAACCCTGGCAGAAATCGAGCAGTTAAAAATTGCCTGTGGGACTCACCTGCCAATATTCAGGCTCTGATCTTAATCTGCTGTCCTGAATAGGCAAGCAGAAACTGAGCGTGAAGGGATCCTTCTTTAAGTATGCTATTTTAACAGTGGGCCTGCGCATGGAAACTGGCGTGGTTTTCCTAACAGGTTTGCTCAAAGTTAAAATCTGGGTTTTAATAGGAATGGAAGAAATGCAGATTTTTTTATCGCAGTTCAACCATAAATAAGACCTCTGACCCAAATTTAATTCTTAACTTTGAGAAATATAGCAATATGCAAACTGTTAAAATAATTAAAATTGCATTGATATCGACGCATTCCTATTTCTGATCCTGAACTTTCCACAAATACTGTCCAACCTCTGCAGTATTTTGCTTTTATTTTATCCCTGTTATTTTTCTATTTGTTGACGAATGTGCTAGAAGGCAAAATATGACAACAAAACAGTTATTTTTATATCTCGATGTTGGAAGTCTTCTCTGGATTTTATACAAGAGGTTGTGCAAGGCAGCTGGTGACACAGGACAGGGAGCAGGATAGTGAAAGACTAGCAAGGCAACATTTCAAAACAATTGATTTTTTAAAAAAAGAATCAATTGAGCATTGTGACTGCAAATCCCACACCATTTAGGAACACTGCTTTGACTTCCATTATTATGAAGAGGGATATATCATTGGAGCAAATACATTCCCGTAAAATGAAAAAATGAAGTATTGAATTCTGAAAATCATGCCAAACAGAAAATGTGGGTAACGCACAGGCATGTTGTCTGTATTTCTCTTTCAGACGCTGATGAACCTGCTGGATATCTTCTGCATTTTTTTTGCTCTTTCTTTTAATCTGTATGTATGAAATTCAATAGATTATAGAAATTTGCAGCATAGAATGAGGTCATTTGGCCCATCATTTCTGTGCTGGATGCAGAAGAGCTATCCAACTTAATCTCACCTTCCAGCTGTTGGTCCTTAATCTTGTGGGTTGTGACACTTCCACTGTATATCCAAATATTTTTTAAAAATGTAATGAAGGCTTCTGCTCTGCTAACTTTTCAAGTAGTAAGACCACCACCCTCTACCCTCTTGAGTGAAAGAATTTCTCCATATCTCCACTCCAGTCCTTCTGCCAATTATTTTAAATCTATGCCCCCATGTTATTGACCTCTCTGCTCCTTCCAATCAAATCTTTTTCCCTGCTGTCAGCCACAGGGAAGGTCATCGCAAAAATCCTCCTGAATCACCTTCTCCCTGTAGTTGGAGAGTTCCTCCCAGAGTTGCAATGCTGATTTTGCCCACTAAGGGGCACAATGGGCATTCTCTTCACCTGGCAGCAACTACAAGAGAAATGCAGCAAACAGCACCAACCCTTGTACATGGCCTTCTCTGACCTCACAAAGGCCTTTGACAAACTGTCAACCACGAGGGATTATGGATTATGTTTCAGCAGATCCAAATGTTTGATGCCATCCTCTGCCTGCTCCATGATGAAGTGCGAGCTCTGACCCTGACGAAGGGATCCACAGTAAGAAGTCTCACAACACCAGGTTAAAGTCCAACAGATTTATCTGGTAGCACAAGCCACCAAAATAGACCCCATCAGTCTCACAGCAGACACAGAGGAATAACCAAAAGCTAGTGGCTTGTGCTACCAAATAAACCTGTTGCACTTTAACCTGGTGTTGCGAGACTTCTTACTGTGTTTACCCCAGTCCAATGCCGGCATCTCCACATCATAATGGATCCACCACAGACCCAATTTGCTTTGGGACTGAAGTCAAGCAAGGCTGTGTCATCACACCGACACTCCTCTTGACCTTCCTTGCTGCAATGCTCCATTTCACCTTCAGCAAGCTCCCCGCAGGAGTTGAGCTAAACTACAGAACAAATTTGTTCATTATCCGTCGCCTGCAGGCCTGATCCAAAGTTGTCCCATCCACTCACCTGATGAAGGAGCAGCGCTCCGAAAGCTCGTGATTCCTAATAAACCTGTTGGACTTTAACCTGGTGCTGTGAGACTTCTTACTGTGCCCGCCCCAGTCTAATGTCGACATCTCCACATCTTGTCCCATCCTCTGTCATTGGACGACACTATGCAGACAATGCTTGCACACCCTTGATGGTTGAGCTCCAAGCCATCATCAACACCTTCACCAAGGCATCTGAGAGCATGGGCCTCACACTAAACATCCATAAAACAAACGTCCCCGACTAATCTACCCCCACCACACATCACTACTCCTTGGTTATCAACATCCACAACGAGGCCTTGGAAAACACTTTCTCTATCTTGGGAATGTACTGGGGCAGGGCAGACATCGATGATGAGGTTAAACACCACCTTCAGTGTACTAGTGCAGCCTTCAGTCGCCTGAGGAAGAAAATGATTGAAGATCAGGACCACAGACCCAGCATCAAGCTCATGGCCTACAGAGCAGTAGTGTTACCTGCTCTCCTATATAGCTCAGAGATGTGGACTATGTACAGTACGTGCCTCAAGACCCTGGAGAAGTACCTACTCAGAACTTCAATACAGCAAGCAAGCCCCAGGAGGGCAGAAGAAATGTTTCAAGGACACCCTGAGAGTCACCTTAAAAAGGTGCAACATCCCCACTGACACCTGGGAATCCCTGGCCCAAGACTGCCCAATGTGGTGGAAAAGTATCTGGGAAGGAGCTGAACACCTCGAATTTCAATGCTGAGAGGAAGCTGAAGCCAAGGGTTGACAGTGAAAACGTGTGGCAAACCAGGCACTCCACCCACCCACTCCTCCGACCACCGTCTGCCCTACCTGTGACAAGCACTGTAGGTCGTGCATTGGACCTCTCGGTTGCCTGAGAACTCAGTGTTAGTGTGGAAGAAAGGATTGCCTAAGATATAAGATATAAGCCCCTCATTATTTTATACAATTAAATCTCCCCCCAGCCTCCTCTGTTTCAAAGAAAACAAACTCTGCCTATCCAGCTTTACCTTATAGCTAACATTTTCCAGTCCTGGCAACATCCTTCTAAATTTCCTCTGTACCCTCTCTAATGAAATCTCATCCTTTCTGTAATGTGATGGCCAGAACTCTACACAGTACTCTGGCTATGGTCTAACTACTGATTTATACAGGAGGAGTATAATTTCCTTGATCTTATATTCTATTTTGCCTTCTTAACCACCTAATTTACCTGTGCTCCTACTTCAAAGATTTGTGGACATGCAGTGCTCGGCCCTCTCTGTTCTTTTACATTTCCCAGTATCCCACCATTTACTGCATATTTCCTTGCCTTATTTGCCCTCCCTAAATGCATCATTGTGCACATCTCTGGATTGAATTGCATTTGCCACTTTTCTTGATATTTTCCTGCTAGCTCCAGCTTTCTTCCTCACGATTAACCACATGGTCAATTTTTGTGTGATCTGCAACCTTCTTAATTATGTCCCTGATATTTAAGTCTAAATTATTGACGTATATCATGAAAGCTAAGGGACTTAGGTCTGACTCCTGTGGAACCTCACCAGCAACAGCCTTTTAGTCACAAAAACACTCGTCAAATATTACCCTTTGTTTTCTGCCCTGAGCCAATTTTGGATTCAACCTGCCATTTTCCCTTAGATCCCTTGGGTATTTATTTTTCTGATCCATCTGTCATGTGGAACCTTATCAAAAATGTTGCTAAAATCCAGGTAGACAACATCAAATCATTTTATCCTCATCAACCCTCCTTGTTACCTCTTCAAAAAATGCAATCAAGTTAGTCAGATATGACCTTAATAAATCTATGTTAACTTTCCATGATTAATGCATGCTTTTCTCTTGATACTGTCCCTCAGAACATTTCTGAATAATTTGTCCACCAATGAGATGAGAGTGAGTAGCCTGTTAACTACTCTGTCAAGCAGATACTGCACTTCAGATTCCACTACATGATGGAACATCCCACCACAATGTGCCCATTGGTCGGCAGGTCAAAAATCAGCCTGTCAGTCACATGAAGATCCATGGTAGAAAATCACAACCCCAAGTAGATGTCACCCTCAAATCGAGTGACAGCTAACAATGACTCAGCCTATCCTTTTCCCTCTTCTTAAACAATGGTACAATGTTAGCCATCTTCCAATGCCATGCCTGTAGTCACAGACGATTGGAAAATGGTGATCAAAGCTTCTGGTATTTTCTTCTTTGCTGCTGGAATAGGTTACAATATATTTCATCCAGGCCTGATCAAAGATAATAAAACCCTTAATATTTTCTCTTTCATCTTCTTTATCACATCCGATATTTCATACTCCTTCTCCTGATCTTAATTATCTGCACCGTCTCCCTCTTTTGTGAGGACAGGAGCAAAGTATTCATTACAAACCATCTCTCAACTCCAGACACAGGTTACCTTTCCTGGGCTCTAATAGATGCCCACACCCCATCTTTTTCCTGGTAATCCATTTGCTCTTTATGTATTGATAAACATCTTTGGGTTTCCTTGCTTTTATTTACCAGTAGTTTTTCATGCTTCTTTCTTTGTTCTTCTGGTTTTTCCCACAGTATTGAGCTCTCAGTATCTGGCATAAGCTTCCTTTTACACCTTGTCCTGCCATATATTCTCCGGGACATCCAGAAGGCTCTAGATTTGGGAAACCCTCCCCTTTTTCCTTGTTGTGGTATATTTGCTCTGAACCATCTCTATCTTCTCCTCGAATTTCCCACTGCTCTGACATTGATTTACCTTCAAGTAGCTGTTTCCATTGCACTTTTGCTAAATTAGGAAAATTGCTTTTTCCTCAGGTGAGAACTTTAATTTCTGTTTAATCTTTTCCATAACAATGCTAACTCTAACTGAATGGTGATCCATATCACCAAATTACTCTCCCAAAGATACATCTGTCCATAGTCCCTTAGACTATGTCCAGAACTGGCCCTTCTTGACACTGCAATAGGCAAATGAATTCATACAATAGAATCCCTACAGTGCAGAAGGAGGCCATTCAGCACATTGAGTCTGCGTCAACTCTCTGACAGAGTATCTTTCCCAGACCCTCTCCCCCACCCTATCTCAGTAACCCCACACAATTACCATGGCTAATCCATCTAAGGGGCAATCTAGCGTGGCCAATCCACCTAACCTGAACATCTTCGGACTGTGATAGGAAATGGGAGCAACCGAAGAAAACCCACACAGACACAGGGAGAACATGCAGACTCAACGCAGGCAGTCACCCAAAGCCAGGAATTGAACCCGGGTCCCTGGCACTGTGAGGCAACAGTGCTCACCACTGCCACCCTTTCACAGTAAAAATGTGCGGAATTGCATATTAGTAAGAAAAGTAAGGAGATCATATATTACTTGTAAAATAATAATTTAAATGGGGTAGAGAAGTAAAAGGTTCAAGGGAAAGCAATATACATGTCACTAAAATTTAAGATGCAAGTTAATAAAATAAACCCAGTATGAGAGTTTATTTCAAGTTTATTTGAAAAGTCAAGAAGTTATGCTAACTTGTATTGGACCTTGTTTAGAATATGTACAGTTCTGGCTGCCATAGTAGAAAAAGGATATAGGGTCACTAGAGAGAGTGCTAAAAGATTTACAAATGTTTTGTTTATTTGGGATGTGGGTGTCCTGGCTAGGCCAGCATTTATTGCTCATCCCTAATTGCCCTTGAGAAGGTGGTTTAGCAGCGGCTAAAGAAGCTGACTTCTTTAGCCGCTGCAGTACCTGAGGTATAGGTGCACCCACAGTGCTATCAAGGAGGGAATTCTAGGATTTTGACCCAGCGACAGTGAAGGAATGGTGATATATTTCCAAATCAGGGTGGTGAGTAACTTGGATAGGAACCTCCAGGTAGTGGTGTCCCCATCTGTCTGTTGTCCGTGCCCTTCTAGAAGGTAGCAGTCGTGGGTTTGGAAGGTGTTGCCTAAGGTGCCTCGGTGAGTTCCTGCAGTGCATTTTGTACAATGCCGCCTCTTTTCATCGTTGGTGGAAGGAATTAATGTTTGTGGAAGGGGTAGCAATCGAGCAGGCTGCTTTGTCCTGGATGGTGTCCAGTTTCTTTCGTAGGAGCTGCACTCATCCAGGCAAGTGGAGAATATTCCATCACATTCCTGACTTGTGCCTTGTAAATGGTGGACAGGCTTTGGGGAGTCAGGGTGTGAGTTACTTGCACAAGATTCCTAGCTTCTGACCTGCTCTTGTAACCACAGTATTTTTTGGCTTGTCAAGTTCAGTTTCTGGTCAATGGTAACCCCTGGGATGTTGATAGTGGGGGATTCAGCAATGGTAATGCCATTGAATGTCATGGGGAAATGGTTAGATTCTCTCTTGTTAGAGATGGTCATTGCCTGGCATTTCTGTGGCATGAATTTTATTTGCTACTTTTCAGCCCACGCGTAGATGTTGTCCAGTTCTTGCTGCATTTAGACATGGACTGCTTCAGTATCTGAGGAGTGCTAAATAGTGCTAAATATTGTGCAGTCATCAATGATCCCCACTTCTGACCTTATGATGGATGTAAGGTCATTGATGAAGATGGTTGGTCCTAGAGCTATTATAGAACTACCAGCCGTAATATCTATGAGGTAAAGTTGAACAGCTTGGTCTCTTTACTCTTAAAAAGAATAGCGGGCTTTAAAATTGTGTAATGAAGATAGAAAGACATAGAAAAAGTGTTTTCACTTGTGAGGAAGAGGCCACCAATACAAGACAGTCACTTAGAAATCAAATAGGGAATTCTAAAGACAATTATTTACCTCGAGTGCTAAAAATGTGAAATTTGCTACATCAAGAAATTGTTGAGGGAAATAATATAGACATTGTTGAGCGGAAGGTAGATAAGCATATGAGGGAGAAGGGAATAGAAGGTTATGTTATTAGAGGTAGCTAAGAAAGGATGGAAGGAGGAAGGCTCTAATGGAGTCTAACATTTTAGGCCAAATGGTGTCTGCCTCGGTGCTGTATATTCCATGTAATTTTCTCTACGTATATCTGGATCTGATATTTGATCATTGTTTCTTGTTCTGTATAATTTGAAAGGTTTTGTACTATACATACAGCCATATAAATAAATGCTACAAAGCAATTCAAGATCTTAACAAAAAATGTTGCTGTAATGCAGAGTTCTCAATCTCTACCACCTGACTTTAGCCTTCCAAGATGAATCACAAGAAATGTAAAACTTGTAATGATCGAACAACAAAATAACTATGTAAAGAAACCAAAAGCCAGAAGGAACAGAAGAAACCAGTTTGTCTGACTTCTTGCTTTCAAATTTACAATCTGAATTGTGCTAGGAGCAAATCACCACTATATTTTGGCTGGTTTTCTCTCCCCATCACACCGCTTCATCTTTTGGCTCTTGCTGGATAATTTTCGACATGATGTGGAGATGCCGGCGCTGGACTGGGGTGAACACAGTAAGAAGTCACACAACACCAGGTTAAAGTCCAACAGGTTTATTTGGTAGCAAATACCATAAGCTTTCGGAGCGCTGCTCCTTCGTCAGATGGAGTGGAAATGTGCTCTCAAACAGTGCAGAGACACAAAATCAAGTTACAGACCTCAAACAGACCATTGTCCGCAGTAAACTACCCAGCCTTCAGGAGAACAGTGACCACGACACCACACAACCTTGCCACAGCAACCTCTGCAAGCCATGCCGGATCATCGACACGGATGCCATCATCTCACGTGAGAACACCATTTACCAGGTACACGGTACTTACTCTTGCAACTCGGCCAACATTGTCTACCTGATACGCTGCAGGAAAGGATGTCCCGAGATATGGTACATTGGGGAAACCATGCAGACGCTACGACAACGGATGAATGAACACCACTTGACAATCACCAGGCAAGACTGTTCTCTTCCTGTGGGGGAGCACTTCAGCAGTCACGGGCATTCAGCCTTGGATCTTCAGGTAAGCGTTCTCCAAGGCGGCCTTCATGACACACGACAGCGCAGAGTCGCTGAGCAGAAACTGATAGCCAAGTTTCACACACATGAGGACGGCCTAAACCGGGATGTTGGATTTATGTCACATTATCAGTAACCCCCACAGCTTGCCTCCTGGGCTTGCAGAATCTCACTAGCTGTTCTGTCTGGAGCCAATACACATCTCTTTAACCTGTGTTTAATGCTCCCTCCACCCACATTGTCTGTATCTTTAAGACCTGGCTGGCTGTAGGGATTCGCATTCTAATCAGTATTCTGAAACTTGATTTTGTGTCTCTGCACTGTTTGAGAGCACATTTCCACTCCATCTGAGCAGCGCTCCGAAAGCTTATGGTATTTGCTACCAAATAAACCTGTTGGACTTTAACCTGGTGTTGTGAGACTTCTTACTAATTTACGACAACCATGATTCACCTACGGTTAACCCAGTCTCGAATGCCCATTGATCTATGAAATCACAATGTGCGTTTGTGTAAGAAGATGATTCAGTCACAGGCTCGCCTCATCTTTATCTAATGTACACACATGAATACTTCCCAGTGACTTACTTGATAACAATCAGGAGGAAGAAACTTGGTGGATTTTCTGTTTTCTAACCAAGAGGCTAATTATAGCACCAGCCAGTGATTAGTCTGGTCTGTGTAGCTCCATTATATACTACCATTCCAATCAGCTAGTCTGGAATTCTCAAATGGGGAACTGATTAATAATCTCACTTCCCCATTTCACACATCATTTTGTTTAGACGTGTCTACTCAATCACGACCTTTGGAATATCAAATCTCTCTTAAAATAGCTTCCATTTAACACTTTAATTTACATTCTGTAATACCATAAATGTATACTGACATCATTGGCATTTTGCACAGTATGCGCGCATCTTATTTCAAATACTTAAAACAAATATACAGATACATTGGAATACTAATTAATACTAAGATTAACGTGGACTCATGAAACTGCCCTGCTGACCAAGTTTTAAGTTTAATTGCTTTTCACGCTAGTCTGTTCTTGCTAGTGGTTAAAGTCATCCCTTATGAATTCTGTTTTCTAATGGTGAAATCAACTGGAGCTGAAGCTATCCAATGGTGACAAGAGTGCATCTAATGAACTGAGTAATTTGAAAAGATGCATGCACAGAATGTTAAATTGTCAGCATTAAATTCGATGCTTTATGGACTTGTATAATTAGTTATATCGTTCTGTATTTCATTTCCCTTTTCCTGAAAGGATAGTCCACAGCGCCTCCATTTTGACACAACATTCTCCTTTTATGTTGGGAGGACAAACAGAAATTTGCAAACATATTCTCATTGATCAACTCACTAGGAGGTTGGCTACCCTCCCTCTTTTGAAAGCTTACTACCTCAAACTCAGAAGTGGATTGAGGATCAGACTTTAGCCAATTACAGTTTCTCACCCAAGATTTGTGGCACAGTGGTTAGCACTGCACCAGGGACCCGGGTTCGAATCCCAGCTTGGGTCACTATCTGTGTGGAGTCTGCACGTTCTCCCTGTGTCCGTGTGGGTTTGCTCTGGATGCTCCGGTTTCTTTCCACAATCTGAAAGACGTGCTGGTTAGGTGCACTGGCCATGCTAAATTCTCCCTCAGTGTACCTGAACAGGCGCCAGAGTGTGGCGCCTCGGGATTTTCACAGTAACTTCATTGCAGTGTTTATGTAAGCCTACTTGTGACACTAATAAATAAAATTAAACTTAATATAGCTACAGAATCCTTAGACATTGCTTTTTAAAAACATTTTTATTCTCGGAAAATGATTTTTTGTTTTTAAAGAGAAACCTGAGCAGCTGTATTATATCATATCCACAGAGATGAGAAGGAATTTCTTCAGCCAGAGAGTGGTGAATCTGTGGAACCCTTTGTCGCAGAAGGCTGTGGAGGCCAGGTCATAAGACAGAGATAGATAGGTTCTTGATTAATAAGGGGATCAGGTGTTATGGGGGAAAAGGCTGGAGAATAGGGATGAGAAAAATATCAGCCATGATTGAATGGCAGAGTAGACTCGATGGGCCGAGTGGCCCAATTCTGCTCCTATGTCTTATGGTCTTATGGTTTCATTTCTGCACAAACTTATATTTGATAAACAAATCAGGATGCACAGAAACACATTCTCACAGCAATATTTTGTATGTATTTAAACAGATGACAAGTACAAAATTCCACAAACATTTTTCAGAGCAAAGAGTTAAATTAATTTCAAATCCTGTAAGATGTTTTTTTTCTTCTTAATCTCTGAATGATGTCAAATTCATTATGACACAAAAATACAGTTCCTGACTTGGCTAATCTTTTCATTTTTTTTCCCCTCAGACGTTATTCAATAAACAAAGTCAGATTTATTGTGGTAGCTATTCTATGCTTAGATTTGGTTTTTTGTGTGGTGAAATAGCGTCAGGTGCTTCCGGTATTCAGAACGAACATTCTTTCTACAAATAAAAGCAAAAATACTGCGAAGGCTGGACATCTAAAATTAAAACAGAAAATGCTGGTTAAACTCAGCAGGTCTGGTAGTCTCTGTAGATTCCCACAGATGCTGCCAGACCTGCTGAGTTTTTCCAGCATTTTCTGTTTTTATTTCATTCTTTCTGGATTATTAGTTCTTCAACCTGCACAGAGCTGTGGTATTGTCTCTTTGTATGAAGTAACTTGGTCAAACAGAAATGTTACTTATAACATGTTTTCTGCAGCCCCTCTTAGAAAATGGTCACATAATTATGGACCTGCAAAACTGAATGAAAGCCAAGACCCAAATGAGAATTTATTAGCTATGCACTAACTTTCATCTGTAGTGTTTTGTATGCAAAGGCTCCAGCTATATAATTCCACAAATATTAAACTTCAAAATTAACACACTTTAAACATGTATTTCACCAAAAGTGCCTGTAGGTGAGCACGAGTATTGTGTTTACTTCATCCATCTGTTGAAAATGTTACAGTATATGTAGGATGTAGATTTCAAATGTCACTAAGCACTTTGAAGATGAAAACCTATCCAATGCCATATTCACAGTGCCTTGCATGGCCTTCAACTAACCTTCCTTTAATGTAAATTCAAAGTGCGAAATGCTGCATTAACTTGCCTTGCCCTTAAAAGTTGACTGAAGTCCAGGTTTAATTAGATTTGATACACATGCAAGTAGCAAGGCCAAGAAAAGTAAGAACAATGGAAGCCACAAAAATCTGCTTGTTGCTGGTGATTTCTAATTTAATCTGTTCCATTCAAACGAAAAATGTCATTTTTAATATGACCAAGCCTTCCACTGCAATGTATTTTTTCAGTACTGCATAAATTTATATTATCTTATAACTAGCCTCAGGTCAAATATGCTGACAGGCTTAGTTGGCATTACTTTTGAAATAAGCTAAACTCTGTTTTTGTATTATTTCAAATAATGTGCATCGTAGTTTAGTAAGTATAAGTAAAACTTTCGTTCATGTTCATATGGGACTTTATTTTCCCTCTCAATGTAAATCTCCCCTGACTGCAATCTTCTGGTGCTACCGGATGGACTTAAAAAATCTTTTTCAATCCTGTACATTTCTATTCATGGTGAAGTACGTTTCCACAACAGCTGGCAGTTCTCAGGTACCTCATCCAAGAGTCCATTTTTTATTTGTGAGCTTCTTCACTCAGTGTCAACAAGCTTATTTGTCATCAGGGTTTTCAAATCTTGTTTTATCCTCAGTCACTTGTTATGCACATACCTGTCAGGTAGAGGTTTTGAGTCCATGTTAAATGTTCTGTCAGGTACAGTGGTGCTGCTCACTTTCCTATCTGCTCTGAGTGTTAGGGGTGTGACCATAGTCCCCAATCTCTTACCTCACATGGTGAACTGGATTGGTTGCTGGCTGAAGGAGTCCGGGGAGGTGGGGGATGTGGGGAGGGGGTGCAGACATAGGGAAGGGTGAGCAATGGCTGACTCCAGTTCATGGTTTTAAAATGGAGTTGGGAGGACCCCTCCCACTTCATCTGATTCCACAACAAGTCAAGAAATGTTCAAAACCAACCCAGGAAACTTACCTTTTAGATGGCAGCCTCCAACTGTTTCTTTAAAGATTGCAAATTTGGCTGCTAAGCCTTTGATAAAATTGTAGCACTGACTGTGTATACTGTTACCAATTGCAAACCAATTTTTCAAAGGGTCACATAAGGGCAACCGATCCAATGGGACTCTCCAGAGGGCCTGCCCCTGACAATGCCAGCATGGCATTGGGCCGTGCCAAGACGCAGTGCCAGGGCACAGCCCAGGCATGATTTTCTCCCCCTGAGGGGTCTACTTACCTTTGTAACCCCAGTGAGCTCCCTGAACTGCTTCTAGTTTTTAAAAAACTTCATAGAGTCATAGAATCAACAAAGCAGAAGGAGGCCAGTCAGCCCATCGAGTCCAAACTTAACACAATCCCACCCAGGCCCTATTCCCATAACCCCACATATTTTGTCTGCTAATCCTCTGACACCAAGTAGTAATTTAGCATAGCCAATCAGCCTAACCCGCACACCTTTGGACTGTGGGAGGAAACCTGAGCACCCAGAGGAAACCCATGCAGACATGGGGAGGATGTGCAAACTCCGCACTGACAGTGACCCGAGGTCAGAATTGAACCCGGGTCCCTGGCGCTGTGAGGCAGCATCACTAACCACTATGCCACTGTGCCGCCCCTTGTTGCAAACATGATGTCACATCGGCGAGGAATGAATATTTAGTGAGGGGGGGAGCATATTGTGGGGAGGCCCTCTAATTATATTTAAGTTTATTAAAGTGTATTGTAATCAGGAACTTCGTTATGTCATCGGCAGTGGGGGGTATGGAAAATCAAAAAATGAGATCTCAACAGCAAGATCTGCAATGAACAGAGACTGAGTTAAATTCTTTTTTTACATCTGCTGTTTTTATCTTAATCTGCAATGAGTTTGTGTGTGAAAGAGAGTGTGAGTGAGAGTGACTGAGATGTCATTTTCTTTATTTAACCATCAGGATAAGGGTGTGAAAAATAAACTAAACTTTTCCTTTCCTCATACAAAAAGTTTACTGCTGGCTTATTTAAAATTGACTCCCTCAATTCAAGGGTAAGAAATATGCACATTGTCATGGATCTGCCTAGTAACAGCAAGGACAAGAATTTAACAAGGAAAGATAGGATATGATCTGCCCAGCAGATCAGTAAAAACCTGCTTAGCAACAGCAGTAGCCAGTATTCAAAGGGGATAATGCGATTATGACCTTTCCTAGTCATGAGATTAGCAGGCATCCAGGCAGAATCAGGTATTATCATTAGGAAGCACCTTACCTCGATGAGAGTTCACTGGATGTTTACAGATGATAATTTCGAGAGTCACAGAATGTGAGCAATGCAGACAGCCAAATGCACAGAAGGGAGAACCAAAGGGGAACCAGGGTATAATTGCCGGCACCTACAGAAGCTGGCTGGCATTGTAACATGTAAGAGCTGACAGGTCAGTTTAACATCTCACAGCTGAGAGGGCATTTTAACATCTAAGAAGTCTTAGAATCACAGAATCCCTACAGTACAGAAGGAGGCCATTCAGCCCATCGAGTCTGTACCGACCATAATCCCACTCTGGCTCTATTCCTGCAAACCCACGCATTTCTCATGCTAATCCCTCTCTCGCTAGGGTCAATTTAGCATGGCCAATCAACCTAACCCGCACATCTTTGGACGGTGGGAGGAAACCAGAGCACCCGGAGGAAACCCACGCAGACAAGGGGAGAATGTGCAAACTCCACACAGACAGTGACCCAAGGCCGAATTGAACCTGGGACCCTGGCGCTGTGAGGCAGCAGTGCTAACCACTGTGCCACCTAGAGCCAAGAAACATTTGTAAAAGTAGTTTAAATTTATCCGCTGGACCAGGAAAAGATGTTTCCCATACTTGATCATCCGCCTTGTATTGTGTGGTAACTATAAACTGGATTTGACTTTTAGATTTATTTAATCTGGATGTTGTTTGGGAATGGGAAAGTATTAAGGAGTTCAGGGATTGCAGGTATATCTTGGACTGAGGAATAATTTCTGTATAATAAGTGGGCGTGTTTAGTAATTTATATATTTAATTGTCTTAGAGTATTGCAGTCCTGTTTGTGCGTATTTATCTTTTCTTTAATTTAATAAATAGTCTTTAGTAATTGTTGCATGATGACTGGGCTGGTTATTCTCACAGGGGCTTTCACGTGACTCCTCACACCATTCCAAAAACAAAACTATACACCACTACGAACTAATGCTTCAAATTGAGACACCCACGAGAACCTCCGTGTGGTTCGTGACAACATCCACATATAAACAGCGAAAAGTAACACCTTACAATTGTCCATGACAGTACTAATACACATACATGATAGGAAACATGAATGCATGAATGAATTCATATTTGCCATGATGCTCCTATTACTGGATATTTGATACATTTTATTGAAAAGTGAATATAACATATTACAGAAAATTTATTTATTAGTGTCACAAGTAAGGCTTACATTAACATTACAATGAAGTTACTGTGAAAATCCCCCTGTTGCCACACTCTGGCGCCTGTTCGGGTACACTGAGGGAGCATGGAAATGCACCTAACTAGCACGTCTTTCAGACTGTGGGAGGAAACCGGAACACCCGGAGGAAACCCATGCAGACATGGGGAGAACGTGCAGACTCCACACAGACAGGGACCCACGCCGAGAATCGAACCTGGGTCCCTGGCCCTGTGTGGCAGCAGCGCTAGCCACTGTGCCAGAATGCATCAGGGAAGCAAACTCTAGAATGTGCTATTTGTATGGCCTAACGCGCCATGCACACACTTATAAATACTAAATGATGCAAAATTACTGGAGTTAGGGAGTTATACAAATTCTGTGTAAAACCTATCCTTTAAATCACATTTTCAGTCAGCCCCCCTTGACAATGTTAAAAATGCAGCTTTCTTTAAGATTAAACCAGGCCTTGCTTCATTGTAAGTTGAGAGCTCTTTGAAGCCTGTACTTAGGAGCTGGGTTTTTCCCCAGTGAAGGAGTGGTTTCTGGTCAGGGAGAGGATCCAGAAGGGAAGAATGGAGACAAGTGTTTGTACTAAATTATAGGATCACATTAAAACAGTTATGAATCACCAGAATGTCTTCTGCTGACTAATTCGGTAAATGGATAGTCACATGTTGAATACTCTTCATCTGTGATTCACTGTTTGTTCCCCTATTTTGCAACTGGGATATTTTCTTAGTTTTCTGTTGCTATGTAGATGTTGGTTCTTGATTTAATTCTTGCTGACACACCTTGAGGCAGATTAGTTTCTGCGGTTTTGTATTAGCCAATCTTTTTTCACAGAGTCAGCACTCAACTTCTTCAGATCAACACAATTATTTGACTAATTGTTGCCAGATGCAGCTGTACCTGTATTAAATGTTTATTCCCTTGAAAACCAGAGGCATTTCTTAGAAAATGGGAACGAGAATGTACTTGCATTTAAAGATTATTTATTAGCATCACAAATATTCTTACATTAATACAGTAATGAAGTTATCATGAAAATCCCCTAGTCGCCACACTCCGGTGCCTGTTTGGGTACACTGAGGGAAACTTTAGCATGGCCCAATGCCCCAATTAGCATGTATTTCAGGCTTTGGGAGGAAACCAGAGCACCTGGAGGAAACCCACACAGACACAAGGAGAATGTCCGAACTCCACATAGACAGTGATCCAAGCCGGAAATCAAACCCGGGTCCCTGGCGTTGTGAGGCAGCAGTGCGAACCATTGTGCCACCATGTCACCCATGGAGCACCTTTCTGACTTCAGAATGCCCCAAAACATTTTAGGGACAATTAACTACTTTTGAAGTGTTCTCACCATTGTATTGCAAGAAGTCCAGCAGCCAATTTGCACACAGCAAGATCCCACATACATTGACGTAGAAACAACATATTCCAGTTTATGTTGGCTGAGAGCTAAATATGGGCTAATAGAATGGGGGGAACTTCCCTGCTCTTCTTCGAATAGTGCCATAAGCAGCAGCATTAGTAGAAACAACACAAGAAGCAGCAGCTTCCTTCTACTCAGGTAAAAGGTGATGGATATGGTGATTCAGAAAGCAAGACCCTGAAAACAGAGCTTAGAGGCAGAGGATCAGCTCCTTTGATGTGTCTGAGCACCAGTGACTCCAGAAGCTCAGGCACTCATAGTCAGACTCTGCCGATATCTGCACTGTCATGGGACAAGGCCTCCATCTCAGTGGGAGTGCGTTTCTAGTGGCCGATAAGATGCCTGTCATTTGAGGGCTATCCTTGCCCCCTCCCCCACACATTCCAGGTCTTTGCCTCTCAGCAAGTTGCGCACCCTCTTCTGAAAGATGAGAAAGCATAGAGGTGTGAGTGTCCGTAATGTCTTGAGTGGAGAGAGGGAGGACAAATTCATGGAGGGAGGCTGTGAAGCATGGGTGTGAGAGGGCAATAGCATAAGGGTGAGGGTAAGTGTTGTCTGTTTAGATGGGGGTGTGAGGTGCCTGCACAGAGAGGGTGAATAGAGCTGAAAGATGTGTTGTTTTGAGATGTACTGTGCAAGAAAATGCTGTTAAGGTCAAAGTATGTGGTGATTGCCATCTGAACGTATTCTGCCACTTACCTATTATGTCCTCCTCTTGGATCTTCTTAGTGCATTGACGCCAGGCTGAAGGAACTACACTCATGCTGCTCACTTCCTCAGTCTTTTCCAATAATGCATGCTTGGTTGGAGAGTCTGTTCTCTTCCATATTTCTGTTCCTCAGTGCAGTACACCTCACTACAGTCCATCAGATCCCGCAGCACAAACTCCTGCTAAAAGTGGCAGACCAAACGAGCAATCTTCCAAGATCTCTTCACTATTCCAATAGTTGCTGCAGCCTAAACAAATCCAAGTGCTCCTAATGACAGAAAGCTCACAGCCTCCTGACCACATCCCCGATTGGTCAGGGAGCGCAGAGGCCCAATGCTCATGCTTTGGTTCTGGGATGCAGCCTTAGCCTTTGAGTTGCCAACCCAGAAATGGTTCCACTGTTTGGCAGGAAATAAGTGCAGAACATTCCAGCCACTATTTCAGTGTCAATGTCCTTCCATCGGAACTGGAAGACGTTAGAGATAAAAGCCTTTGAAACCATAACAAAACTAGAGAAAAGGTTGAGCAGGAAAAGAACAAAAGCACCCGATCAGAGAAATTCTCCTGTGCAAAATATTCATTTGGTATTTTCCTATTTTATCTTCATCTTGTGAGTCACTACCACTTTTTAAACATTTTAAATTTCTCCATAATTATTCTCTTTTTGTTGTGATCCTGAAGCTCATCTAGTATTGTGCTTTGCATCTTGTTACTTGCCCATTTTTGGACCTTTCCTACACTTTAATATCTGCTGAAATAATGGCCAGTCTTGACTGCCCTTTCCAGAGTTCTTCCCTTGTACTTGCCTTGATGCTTTATTATTTTTCTGTATTTTAATTGTTCTATTCTATCTGACACCTATGTATTTAGGCTACATTTATTTTTCTTTGGCATATATTTACATTGCATGTTCAATCTTAGTTATAAAAATATTCATTTTCTCCATCTTTGATTTGATTTATTGTCACATGTATTAATATGCTGTGAGAAATATTGTTTCTTGCGTGCTATACAGACAAAACATACCGTTCATAGGGAAGGAAACAAGAGAGTGCAGAATGTAGTTTTACAGTCATAGCTAGGGTGTAGAGAAAGATCAACTTAATGTGAGATAGGTCCATTCAAAAGTCTGATGGCAGCAGGGAAGAAGCTGTTCTTGTGTCAGTTGGTACATGACCTCAGACTTTTGTATCCTTTTCCCGATGGGAGAAGGTAGAAGAGAGTATGTCTGGGGTGTGTGGTCCTTAATTATGCTGGCTCCTTTGCCGAGGCAGCAGGAAGTGTGGACAGAGTCAACGGATGGGAGGCTGGTTTATCTATGATCTCCTTCAGCAATACTCCCAAAGTAATTAGTTTAGGTCACTCCTCGTTCCTTTGTATAGGTCATTTTCCAGTCATATACTCTTGTCCAAGTTCTTATTGATATTAATGCCTGATAGTTTTAAATTTAAGCATATTGTACCCTCCTCGACCACTTCTATATAGTGAAGTTAATCCTTAACACTTGTAAGTATTGTGTCTTAATGCAAATTATCCCTTGTGGAGTCCATAATATTTTGAGTCAAAAAATGATCTTGGATTACCTTCACTAGTTCAGACTCTGTTGTTTCACTTCCAGTAGAGCAGTTTATATCAGCTTAATTGAGGTCAATAATCCAATATTGTATATGATAGATTATCAAAGAATATGCCTGTCCTTACAAAACAATCACTCATTAAAGACTTATCATTAAGTTATTTTTGTGTTTATTAGACTTTAACTAAATGCCTTTAACTAAAAATCACTCTTCTAATTTCATTTTAAAATTAATCAAAATCTGTATTAACTGAAGAAAGAAGGTTAATAAAAGCGTCTTGGAACTGGATTTCAAACCTTTTGGAAGAATAGGACTTCCATCTACTTCTTTGTCCTGATTATAACCCTGACCCTTTTTTTTTCTCCACACCACTTATTTCTGGTTTGGATCTCATCAGGCAATTAGTATGAGTTCTCACTGGGATCCTCACCACAGGAAGGAACACTGTCCAATACTGGTCAATCTCGTGCAATGTTGCTGGCAGAAAAGGAAATCAATGGTGTATCCTACCACTGATGGAAGGGGCCGTGATTGTATGAAAGGGTGAACATTTGTTAATGATCTGCATTATTGGGTAAATTAGTAGATATATTTGATATATCAGACCTTCATGAAATGAATTAACTACTGGAAATGTAACAAACTAGACTTCACACATAAAGAGGGATGAAAGGTTGCATGGACATGGATTGCATGGGAGGCCCAAAAGACATCAAAGGAAATATTATGGGATCAGAGAGATCATTAAAGGCAAAGAATTTGAATTGTGGTTAAAACTAAGAGGAACAGCAACTCCTAAACAGAGAAAATCAAAACCAAAACTATGTAGGCTAGGGAAAGCCTATGGAGGCTGTACAATAAAATATAAATAGGTAACTCCATTAATAAGTTTTGTTTTTCTATTTTGGAATTTTGTAGATGTTAATTTTGTTTTGAATGTTACTTGCAGGAGTGTACATTTAGACCGATGGGAGAGCAATATAACCATCATTTCATACATGTCTGTACCTGAGCAAATTAAATGGCCGTTTGATCTGAGGAGAATTTGACATATTTCTGTGTTATCATTTAACATTTAATGTATAATGTGTATTATACGGAGAATCTTTAATTAACCAGGGTGTGGGGAAGAAGAATATTTCAAGCCCAACATTAAACACTATGATTTATAGCAGGAATAGGAACTTTCTGAACAAACCCCACAGCAGTGCAATAAATCCAATGATATATTAATTAATTCTTTTGGCTATATCTCCAAAATTGCATTATTCCAAAGTGCTGGCATTTATAGTTCAACATGGTGAGGAATAGTAACATATGACAAACAACTTAATTTGCCTACAATCTTAACAGTTCTAATTACATTTATTAAAGTGCTGCAAAGATGACCACAACTCTTGGTTTGATAGTCATTTCCCTCCACTCCTCCCATGCCTCCCCATTATGCCATGCCTCCTACTTCTTTCAAACAGAAAACTGAATGTCCTTAACACACTGCAAATACTGAAGGTAGAAACTTTCTTCAACAGACATAGACAAGAGCAATATACTATTACTCAGTGGATCCTTTTAAAACTTATCTTTCCTAACCAGCTGTAGTAACTAATGATTACACATTGATTTTCAATAACTAGTAAATGACTAGGGATTGATTTTGTAATTAATTATTTCTTGATGTAATGCATCCATTTAATTTCCTCGCCTCTACTGTTAATTAGTTTTCATCAGTCCCCAAATCTAAGACATCTTGAAAAATCAGGGCTATTGACTGTAATTGAAGATTTGCAGAAATGCTCTATGCATTTTCTGCATTTAATGATGAGGCAAATTATTGGTCTATTCATGAAAAGAAAACCATTAGTTTGAATCAGTCCGTCCATCTTCAGCTATCTGCCTTAGCCATAATCTTCATCCAGGAATAATCAAAATTTGCCTATTAACTGAGCAAAATAGAGCAGATTCCCATTAACGCTATTTTCAATTTGCAAGACAAAATGATAAGCAAAGACAATAGTTTCACTCCAAAAGTATGGTTTAATCAGAGAAATATCCGCCTTGAGGCATTTTGTAATCAAATTTCAGTGGCTGCTCATACAATTTAGTGGAAATTTTGATTTTATTGCCACCTTTGAATCAGACCCAAGTTCTCAGGAAGGGGCGGCATGGTGGCAGGGTGGTTAGCACTGTTGCCTCACAGCGCCAGGGACCCGGGTTCAATTCCGGCCTCGGGTCACTGTCTAGATGGAGTATGCATATTCTCCCTGTATCTGCATGGGTTTCCACTGGGTGCTCCCGTTTCCTCCCATAGTCCCAAGAGTGCAAGTTAGGTTGATTGGCCATGATAAATTGACCCTATTGTCAGGGGGATTAGCAGGGTAAATATGTGGGGTAATCCCTACATGGGATTGTGGTCAGTGCAGACTCGATGGGCCGAATGGCTTCCTTCTGCACTGTAGGGATTCTATGATTCTATGAATAGCAATGGCCAGGATGAGGGAAGCCGTGGGCCAGCCAAAAGACTTTCGACAGAACCAGATTATCCCAGTGGCGGGCAAGGCCAGATGTTCCCACCAAATGTACCATTTATGTTTACCTTTGTTTTGCTGAGACAAGAACATACTTGTGGGCAGGATCCTTATGTTCAGGCGAAGTGATTTTTTTTTTTACTATTATTAACTGACATACTTTGCATTTGTGAATTTGGGACTAAGAATAAGAATAGCAGCTTAGAATTGAAACAAAACTCTGCTTTGCCATAGAGAATGGTTGAGGCACAGACACTTGCATCTTCGAATAAATAAATGGAAAACTATTTGAAGCAAAGGAAGAAATAAGGCTAGTGGTAGGAGAAAATCAGTGGGATTGGTTTAGCCAAAAGCTGTGGCAGACAGGGTGGGCTGAATGGCCTCCTCCTTTGTAGTATTCTTCTATAGTTCTACAGGATTATGCTCTCTATTAATTTGGACAGAAACTAGATTTTCAAGGAATGTGATGAGACAGACGAATTAAGCCTAAATGAGAACTTCATGAACATAATCATTTCACAATGTGTATACATTACAAACTGACTACATATTCTAAGTGACAACTCTTTCATCTCAGAATTACTCTCTGTCCAAATTATTTTGGATTTCAGAATAACTGCACAAGAGATTGGGCTTGTTAATTCCTGTTTTGGGGCGTTACGAATGCCCTCATGCTTCTGATAGGCCCGATAATGCATCAAACACTTTGTTACGCATGCCCATATCTCAATCAGTAAGTACTCTTTTCTAGCTGTTTCCCCAATACCTATCCATAGTGGATCTCTTTCATATCTGAAAATAAAATTGCACAAGGATAAGGTCACGGTACTTAGACAGGGTGAAGGTGAAAGGTGCATGCTTACACTAATTCCAGTTTGTAAATCAGAGCAGTGTCGGATGAGGGGTAGCGGAATGAAAGGAGGAGGATTAGGCAAAAGCATACTGTTGTCAATGGTTTCAATGCTGACCACTGTTTTGTTTTATTTATTAATTCACTGGATAGGCCAACATTTATTACCCATCCCTAGTTGTCCTTGAGAAGGCGGTGAGCCGCCCTCTTGTACTGCTGCAGGCAATATGGTGTAGATACACCTACAATGCTGTTAAGAAGGGAGTTTCAGGATTTTGACCCAGTTACGGTGAAGGAACAGTGATATAGTTCCTGGTCATGGTGGTGTGTGGCTTGCAGTTGATGATGTTCCCATGTACCTGCTGCCCTTGACCTTCTAGGTGGTAGATGTTGTGAAGTTTGGAAGGTGTTTTCAAAGGAGCCTTGGTGAGTTGTTGCTGTGCATCTTGTACAAGGTACACACTGCTGCCACTGTGCATCCGTGGTGGAGGAAGTGAATGTTTAAAGTAGTGCCATTTGAAGATGCATTCACTGACCTTGGTTACTCACGTGAGGCCACTGAAGTTCTTGCAGCTCTGCATCCAGAGCCTTGGAGTTTGACTCAGCTTTTGACATCCATAGTATATGTTACCACTGTCTTTTGACCATGTACTTGAAGGGCCTTCTCACCCCTCCAGACACAAAACATCTCTCCTCCACCTCTTCCAGCAAGGCCTCCAGTGCACTGTTTGAAAACCTTGGCACCCATTTTCAACCATGTTCTTCACTATTGCCCAGGTCAGATACACTTACTGCACATTTTCTAACACCTGACTCAGCTACATACATCCCTTTAGAAGATGTAATCTAACTTCAAGCTGTGCAAACTTTAACTAGTACGAGCAAGTTATGGTTTTGGCCTGCAGGCGGATACATGTAGATAATGAGCTGCATGGTTAGTGCTGGCTGCATGCAGCAATCATCTGAATAAACAGACTGTAAAGTTGGATGCTGCACGCTTTACATTGATCAGGCCTGGATGATTGTGAATTCTGATCCTGCACCCATTTTTGGGAACTGTCCAGTTTAGACCCCACTGTACCAACGTCACTCATTCAGCATGGGACTAGTTGAGGGCAATAATGATCATCAATCTCTAGCATCCAAGTTAAAAACGTCAAATTCCATATTTAGCTGTAACTTGACTGGATTGTCTCTGGAATTGGTGCACTTAAATGGGAAAAATGAATAGAAATTGATAGTGTAATTTTGTAATCAATGCTGCCCAAATTCTTTTCACAGATGATACATATATTCTATTTTGATATACTGGATGTGGTGGCCATCCTGGGTTCACTCATCCGCCATGGCAACTTTCAAATGGGCAACAAAAAATCTATAAATACGATGTTTCAAAGATGGCTGCTTTTGAATCCGGATACCTTCAAAATGGACATACTAATCACAATATCACCACTTAAATGAAAACAAGTGGGAGAAGGCATTAATTTGCGCAGTGTTGCTTCTATGCAGACTGATGTTGATTCTGCAGGGTAGGTTTTGCCGCAGCTGCACAGGTAGCAGCCCGGAGCAAAGCCAGCCCCCAGGGATAAAATACAAACCTGCATAGAAGTGACGGTACACCAACAAATTTCTCCCTTGTGGTATCCAAACAGTTCAGATCAGTAAAGACAAGCTCTCAGTTTCACACATGATAGAAGTATGATAATGGTAGATTTTCACAGCTTCATGGCATTATTCTACTGAAGAAAAGAGATTTAAATTTATTAAGCATTTGGCCTTGCTACTGCCATGAGACAGTAGCAAGTCAGTGTTTAATACTGTTGCAGTCGCGTGAGGAAGGGCGAATTGACACCCCTATTCCACAACTCCGAGTCTGATCATAACAGGTAAAGGCAAAATAATGCGGATGCTGGAATCTGAAACAAAAACAGAAAATGCTGGAGAAACCCAGCAGATCTGACAGCATCTGTGGAGAGAGAACAGAACCAACATTTCGAGTCTGGATAACCTTTCATCAGGGTCCTTTGTCGGGGTCAGCCCTCACGAAAGGTTATCCAGACTCGCAACTTTGATTCTGTTCTCTCTCCACAGATGCTGTCAGACCTGCTGAGATTTTCCAGCATTTTCTAATCGTAACAGGATTTGCCTTGTGAATCTAGAGAGGCTTATACTGCGGACGTCCCACTAGTTACACATTCAGTTTGTAAAGAATTAGGCAGACAGGTGTTCTGAGTTTAAACAAAGAACAAATAATTTAATTGGAATAATTTTCCAAAATTTTTAAAAATAGGTCATTTGCAACCACTATTCATAAGTCACACACCTTCCCTGGGCCCAAACATACACTATGTGGATGGGAGAATAAAATGATAGGGTTCAAGATGTTTTTCCAATATGGGAAGAAGATAAAACAGAGGAGTGTGCACTTAGCTATCCTTTGGCTGATCTCAATGCAGTGATTCCACATTGTGGTTGTTTTGTTCAGTTCTCTTCCTGTGTGTCATTGTATGGAGCAGATCGCCACATTTTATTCCTAAAAGATTTTTGCAATGGATTTCTCTTCCCAGAATGGTCATGATGCAAATCAGGCACAATACTTTCTTGAGAAAGAGAGGGTACAGAGCATCAGCCTGTTTTGAGTACAGAATTCGGATCTCTGATCTCCCTCTGGCTTGGTGAACAGTCGGCAAGTATCCCGCTGACTGTATATTCCAGAGGAAGCTGACTAATCCACATCTGCTGCACGCAGTGTTTTTAAATTGTATTTGATGTCTCATTTCGAGGAGATGAGGTCTTTCATGCTCTCCAAGACGTTTGAGTGTCTCTTCCCCATCATCCATTTGATGAAATGCAAGCTTAAATATTGTAGCTATCTGGTGGTCCTCCATTGGCTAAATAGAATCACAGTAAGAAGTTTAACAACACCAGGTTAAAGTCCAACAGGTTTATTTGGTAGCAAAAGCCACACAAGCTTTCGGAGCTCTAAGCCCCTTCTTCAGGTGAGTGGGAATTCTGTTCACAAACAGAGCATATAAAGACACAGACTCAATTTACATGAATAATGGTTGGAATGCAAATACTTACAACTAATCAAGTCTTTAAGAAACAAAAGAGTGTGAGTGGAGAGAGCATCAAGACAGGCTAAAAAGATGTGTATTGTCTCCAGACAAGACAGCCAGTGAAACTCTGCAGGTCCACGCAACTGTGGGAGTTACAAATAGTGTGACATGAACCCAATATCCCGGTTGAGGCCGTCCTCGTGTGTGCGGAACTTGGCTATCAGTTTCTGCTCAGCGACTCTGCGCTGTCGTGTGTCGCGAAGGCCGCCTTGGAGAACGCTTACCCGAATATCAGAGGCCGAATGCCCGTGACCGCTGAAGTGCTCCCCAACAGGAAGAGAACAGTCTTGCCTGGTGATTGTCGAGCGGTGTTCATTCATCTGTTGTCGCAGCGTCTGCATAGTTTCCCCAATGTCCCGAGGCATGGTACATTGGGGAAACTATGCAGACGCTGCGACAACGGATGAATGAACACCGCTCGACAATCACCAGGCAAGACTGTTCTCTTCCTGTTGGGGAGCACTTCAGCGGTCACGGGCATTCGGCTTCTGATATTCGGGTAAGCGTTCTCCAAGGCGGCCTTCGCGACACACGACAGCGCAGAGTCGCTGAGCAGAAACTGATAGCCAAGTTCCGCACACACGAGGACGGCCTCAACCGGGATATTGGGTTCATGTCACACTATTTGTAACTCCCACAGTTGCGTGGACCTGCAGAGTTTCACTGGCTGTCTTGTCTGGAGACAATACACATCTTTTTAGCCTGTCTTGATGCTCTCTCCACTCACATTGTTTTGTTTCTTAAAGACTTGATTCGTTGTAAGTATTCGCATTCCAACCATTATTCATGTAAATTGAGTCTGTGTCTTTATATGCTCTGTTTGTGAACAGAATTCCCACTCACTTGAAGAAGGGGCTTAGAGCTCCGAAAGCTTGTGTGGCTTTTGCTACCAAATAAACCTGTTGGACTTTAACCTGGTGTTGTTAAACTTCTTACTGTGTTTACCCCAATCCAACGCCGGCATCTCCACATCATAAATAGAATCATACAGTGCAGAAGGAGGCCGTTAGGCCCATCGAGCCTGCACCGACCACAATCCCACCCAGGCCCCATCCCCATAATCCCATGCATTTACCCTAGCTAGTTCCCTTGACACTAAGGAGTAATTTAGCATGGCCAATCCACCTAACCCGTACATCTTTGGACTGTGGGAAGAAACCGGAGCACCCGGAGGAAACCCACACAGACACGTGGAGAACGTGCAAACTCCTCACATACAGCGACCCAAGCCGGGAATCGAACCCAGGTCCCTGGTGCTGTGAGGCAGCAGTGCTAACCACTGTGCTACTGTGCCAGTTTATTTTTTTAATTCAAAATTGTATTTTCCTCTTAACAATACAGTCACCTGAAATTCCTGTCTCCATTTACTGGAAGCATTGTTTAGTCTAAAAAGTATTGGATCTCCGTAACAATATCAGATTTACATTTATTGAATTTAATAAGCTCTACCTCATATTTGTTTTGATTTTTGGAACCAACTGTGCATTATTATTAGGTTTTTGAGAGCTTTATGACAAATCCATTCTGGATTTGTAAATTCTACATTTTATATAATAGACATCCAGACAACAAAGGTCAATAGTCTGATCAGACTGTCTGGTTACTGAGTCTTATGCGTGTTAGAAAGGAAAACTAGAATCTATTTTAAAACTGCAAATGCTTTTACACATGCATGTACATAGATATTTGGAAATAATAAATAAAATGCTTGTTTTAATTTAAATCTTTAACAATTATGAAAATTCTGTAATTATTTCCAATTTGTGCATTGTAAATGCCTCTCTGGGTTAGCTACAACAGCTGGCTATGCCGTTAACTTACTGGCGCTAATATACTCACAGTAGGTAATGCAAATGGTACTGTAATTTTTTCCATGTAATCGATTAACTGTCTTTCCCTTCCTCATGCATCTGCCCTGCACTTCATTTTAGCTAATTCAGATTAGTTGACGCCCCATTTATCATTGCAAAAAGAAGTTTGCACCAACCACATAGGAAGAGAGCGCATTACATATTTCTCAAATTATGTGCGATTGTGCCAAATCTCTTCACTATATACTACATCCTGGACACGGAACTTAGTTGTGACCAACTTCTGCCTGGAGTTATGACTGAGTTTCAACTCAACAGGAAACTTTTCAATCTCAACAGGCTGAGAGTCAAGACTAAGGTGACCCTCGAGCATATCCACGACTAAACAATATGCCAATGGCTGTGCAGTTGTGGTGCTCACTGCAAACGATACCTGGATCCTACCCACTGCAAGGCATTCCCTATGGGGAACTAGGTCCCACCAGCAAAGGTATCAGTCAGGGAAGGGAAGACACCAGGCATGGAACCTGATTGGCCCTGTGGGTCCCTCTTAGAACAGGAAGTGACACCCTTGGAAGGCTGGAGAGTCGCAAACCTCATGGAGGGAGTGAGAATGAGACAGCTGCAAGGAGCAGGAGCAGAGAGAGGTTCGGGACTGATCAGTCACAACAAGGACCACAAGAAAGGGCAGCCCAAAGACATCAAATGTGTGGTACTCTTGATGTTGGTGTACGTAGCGCAGGTCTGGACCATACCCCCAACCTGCGCCGCCGCAGTTACCAGAGCCATCTTCCAATTCATCTGGAGATCCAAGATGGAACATGTCCGGATGGACACCATGCACAAAGCTCTGGAGAAGGAAGAAAAAATTGTACCCAATGCTGTCCTCATCCTGATGGCCACCTTTGTGTGTGGCTGCATGAAGCTGTGCGTAGATCCTCGGTGCACAAACACTAAGTGCCACTACTTACTGAGGTTCTACTTCTCCCAGTATTGCAAAGGATGGCATGTTGCCACAGAAGGCTCCAAGTAAGACCGTACCATATCACCTGTCCCTCATGATGAAATTCATTAAGGAAAACATCTTTGACACAAGGCTATCAAGCAGTGGTCTGCGCATAATGTCATCGGGTCCCTGAGGGGAAAAGGAGATGGTGGATCATGTCAGATGGTTCCCTGAGCAGACTGTCAGAGTCATTTGGCAGAATGCCTTATTACCAGAACTTTCAAACAAGCACCAAGATCTAGCTTGGCTGGTGGTGAGTAGGACACACCCCGTCAGATTCTTTATGCACACCTGAAGTCTCAGTGACACCACATGCTGCCCTTGAAGCGACTGCGGGGGGTGGGGGGGGGGGGGGGGGGGGGCGGAATGAGACAATCACACAATTCCTTGTGGAATGTGCCTTTGCAAAGAAGGTCCAGAGAGAGTTGCAGTGGTATTTGTCCAGGTTCATCCTCAACAGCTCTGTGATGCAGGATTTTGCTCTATGGGCTGTTCCCAGCGACACCCACTTGGACAAACATCAACTGCTTCTCATGGGTTAGCAACTCAGTGAAAGACGCTCTTTGGTCCGCCCGAACCTGTTGATATTCCTGTGCAAAGAATTGTCTTCGACCGAGTGTTGCAGACTGGCACATTCCAAGTTCCAGCACTACGTGCTCAGGGACCCACTCAAGCTTGGGGCAGCCGTCGCAAAGGCACAATGGGGAAAGGACACTGTGTAAGGCCTTTCAGCTAATGTAGATCAAGGGGCTAGTAACTGGGTAAAACACCTCCGACTGTGTATAATCTCTAACTGTGAGTAACTATTAAAGAACCATAAAGTGCAATTTGATCAATGTACATAGTTTTATAAAGAACTTTGGACTTATATTGAAATATATGTAATGTTCTTAAGCAAAACACAGCATACATTTTGATCTCAGGGAAAATGTAAATATGATCACATATTATTGTTGTAATGATTTGAAATGATTTGGTAATGTTCTATATGAATAAAATAGATTTTTAATTTAAAAAAACTTACCTGGCAGGGGAGAGTCAACAATCAAGCAGGTGATGAAGCAAGTTTATTGCATTTGGGGTGTGCTGCGCCAGTGATCGTGGTTTGCCTAAGCTAGGGTAGAGTAAAGGATCAGGGTAGCCAATGAGGTTAAACCGAGGCTTTACATGATGCAATTTTTCAAAGCCGTCTCACCTTTTTGGCTAAGATGAAGCATTAAGTCGAGCCCAGGACGGGGTGTAATGCCTCATCCTGTCAGCTTGGATCTTATTTGATTGAGTCCAGGATGGGATGCAATATTTTGTCTTGTCAGCTTGGATCTGATTTGTCCCTCATGCGGGGACCATGATTGGATTAAATTTGAAATGGCTTTTTTGATTAGAAACGAAATACAGAAATGTACCAATAAAAATAAATCAACTCGGCCTCTTGGCTAAGATCAAGCGTGAGATCAGACCCCAGATGGGGGGCAATGCCTTATCTTGTCAGCTTGGATCTTGTTTGGTTCCTGTGTGGATTCCTTGAAATGGATTCAATTGGAATTTGAATTTGTTTTTTGGAGAAGCAAGGAATGGATTTAGATTTGCCCGGCCAACTCTAAGCATTGGCGTAGTAACTTTAAGGATGGAGTAAAAAAAAATTAATAATCAATCAATCACATATTATATTCCTTATTTATTTATCTAATGATTACAATTAACAGATTACTGTCATGTATGAATTTTCTTTTTCAACCAGAATATCCTTGCGTCTTTCTTTTGGTGACTGCAGAATTGTATACTTTAATCTTATTATGTTTATCACAAGAACTCCCATTAATAGCTAAAAAAAATGCACAACACGTATAATGAGCTCATTTGACAGAATGATGTAACACCAGGAACATCATAGGGCATTTGTCTTCTGAAATTAATTCAGTTTCATTTCCTCCTCCATAGAAATACAAGGTGTTAATTGTTTTAGATGTACCCAACATCAGTGCTAATTTTGCGACAATGTAAACAAGATACTAATTAAGACAGTATCTCCCTGTTAAAAGAAAATCACATCTTGGAATATGTATCCACTGCTCCAATTCTGAAAATGCTATCTCTGCAATCTATGTGAATTCCTGTCTGTGTGTGCAGATTATTTTTTCTGCATTTTTGGAAACTTCCACACCATACAAGTGTGATGGTTGTGCAGCTTTGATGTGACTGTGTGTGGAAGTGAGACTTGTCATTAAATGCACTTCATCACAAACTGTCATTTTTAAATATGCAGTTACCTCATCCTAATGCAGCTACTGTTTACTGATGGATGCATCAAAGAGGGACTTGAGCATATTGTACAGAAAATGGATGGCCTTCATGGATTAGATCATCTGGGAGGGTTTTTTTTTTAACAGTTTTGAGCTCTGAGAAAAAAAAGTGGTAAGAGACTTCAAGGTTTTATGAAGGTTTGCAGAAGCCTAATTTTCCTTTGAACATTTGGTGTTCCATACTGCATAACCTTCTGTTATCTGTCTCATGTATTATATTACATTATATTACAATACTCGTGATGTGCACTCACTGACATTACCACGCCAGACAGCTTTGATATGATTAAATCAACAGCAAGAAATGATCACTATAAATGTACAAACTATTAATGGGGCAGCATGGTAGCATAGTAGTTAGCACTGCTGCCTCACAGCGTCAGGAACCCGGGTTCAATTCCAGCCTTGGGTCACTGTGTGGAGTTTGTACATTCTCCCCGGGTCTGTGTGGATTTCCTCCAGGTGCTCCAGTTTCCTCCCACAATCCAAAGATGTGCAGGTTAGATGGATTGGCCATGTTAAATTGCCACATAATATCCAAAGATGTGTAGGTTGGGGGGGATTAGCTATGGAAAATGTGTAGGGTTACAGGGATAGGGCGGGGGAGAGAGCCTGGGCAGATACTTGATCAGAGAGTCGGTGCAGACTTGATGTGCCGAATGACCTCATCTGCCCTGTAGAGATTCTATGGTTCTATGTATACATGAATAAACTGATGAACTGCAGAAGAAATTAAGGGATAAGTTGAGTGAGCTTTTTCAACACTCTTCAATTCTGAACAATGGGGACGATTCTCCCATGCCGCTACGCTAATTTTTTAGCGCAGTGGGCTGGGAGGATCGCCCGGGGGGGGGGGGGTGATTCACAGGAATCCCACGAATGTTCGTGCTTCGCCAACGTCGCCCAGTGCCGGATTTCCGGCGGTGTCTGCTCCGCACTGGAAATTGGCGGGGAGGCAGAGTTAACATTTAAATGATATGTAACTTATCATTTAAATGCTGTTAATGGGCCTGGGACTAAATTCTCTGGGTCCACCTCTCCCACTATTACACGAGCTCCCCACTTTCGGGGAACTAGTGACCCAATCCCATTGGAGGGATGAGGGGCAATCGGGGCCCCCAGGATGGGGGGGATGCCCCCTGTCTTGGGCACCCTGGCAGTGCCAGCCTGTGCCCCGAGGCACTGCGCAAGGGGCAAAGTGCCTGTGCCCAGGAGGCATCTTGGCACTGCCCATCAGGCATGGGGCTGTGCCAAGGGGGCAGTCCCTATTGGAGGTGTGGCCTGGGGGGGCCAGATGGGGGCGGGTGGTGAGGGTGGAGGGTCCTGCTGCCACTCTGCATTGGGATCAATGGGGGCAGGAGGGAGGCCAGCGATCAGGGTGGGTCTGGGTGGGTGTCTTCTGGGGAGGGTGGGTTGGGGGGCAGCACTGCAGGGTATCACAGTGGTCAGCAATCGAGCTGGCCAGCAAGCGGGAGGCTGACAGTCGGGGCCACCGCACATGCACAAAGGTCCACTGGTTTCAGCCTTCTGGGTGGGTATAGGCCCCACCCCCTGAAATTTAATGATGATCATGTTGGTGGCCTCTGCATTACACAAAGTGTGTAATGAGATTTTAATCTGAACTCCCACTGAAAAAAAAACAATCGTGATTTACATCAATTTTCCCGCGAATTCAACACCGAGAATGTTTTTTTGAGAATTCCGCCCAATCTGTCCTTAATCTTCAAAATGCATTATTTTGAAAATCTTCATAAGAGTTGATACCATTACTACTTATTATGGAATATCTGTGGAAGGAACCTCCCAAATTAGTACCTTTCACTCTTTGCTGTTATACATATTCTAAACCCACGATACATCAAGGGATTCATTGGAGAAAATCCAAATGATAGTGTGTCATTTGAATTATCTTTAGCTTAGACTGGATCAGAATCTCAATCTAGAACTTTACATTTGAACTTCAGTTCAATCATTTTAATGCCTTTAATATTTTAGGAATTTTGTAATCGATTAATATCTAGAGCTGTCCAAATCCTGCAAGTGAACTATCCAAATGAGTAATTCAATGCTGGATTAGCAAATCACCAACTCCAGTATTCATCCCTATCCACATACCAGGGCAAATCATCCTCCCTCAGCCTGATATATACGTGGTCCCATGGGCCTGTGATTACATGATGACCTCCATTTGTGGATGGAACAAGAACCTAAGCTATGTTGCTGACCAGGATAATTAGGTAGCATTGGGTAATACATCTTACTTTCCTTATAACCCAGGGTTAACAGACCATTAGGTACGATGCATCGAGAAAAATACCTCGAAATAGTAAGAGGTTCTGAGCATAGCTCATGCTTAAAGTAATCGCAGGCTGATAACAATCCTGTATCTAAATCAATGACTCCCCTTCCCATCTACTTATTTCAATGTAAAAATAATGCATGATGAGAACCATGTCATAGGGAAGATACTTTACATGCTTTCCTTCTACAGATTGCATGTTCTATCAGAACTCTGATATCCTGTATAATTGAAAATTTAACAGTGAAGATGAAATGGAGTTAAAGTGACAGATGAAACAAAAATATCCTCCTCATTACATGATGAAGCAGGATTATTGGAAGTGCGCCCACTCAATAACTTAACAGCTGAGAATCATGAACCCTTTAGCAAATTACATAGTTTGGGATTGCACATGCACATGATTATTGTATCGCCCATCCATGCGTACATCTGTGTATTAATTGATGTTATTTTCTTTGTGTACATTAGGTGGCATAACATCAAGACATTGCCAGAGACAAAGCAACAATAACAAATATCTTACTGATAATGGTTGGGAGTACAGAAATACAGAAAATGGCAGACGGGCACAAGATTCCTCTCTTCCGCCCTTGATGCAATTCTATTTAGCGCTTGAAGTATGTTTAAGAGAATGAATTTAAAGACCAGTTAAAACTTGTTTCTAATTCACCAAGACACAATAGGCTTTTACACATAATGTAGATAGGAACATCACCCAGCAGTCATGTTTCAACAGTTGAAAGCAGTTCAGAATGAAATATATTGGGTTGCATTAAGTGTTTTTTGCATTAAGGAGCGATAAGAGATATTTTGTGACCTCATGCTAATGTTTGAATGAAGATTGTTGTCAACAATGACTAAGAAAATACTTCACTGTGTTTACAAGTGGGCTTTTACAACTGTAATGAAACAATAAACATCATTGTATTTTCTGGATGGCAATCAGGAGTCTACATTATAGTGATTTATGCCAAGTAACAATCCTAATAGTGAAGTTTAGCACCTTGAACACGTTGCAAAATACAGATTCTACAAAAACAGAACATGATGGGAAACCTAAGCAGCTCAAGCGGCATTTGTGGAGAGAATAGAAATATTTTTCTTTCATCTAGAGACTCAGTTTTAATGAAATTGCTTGACCCACTAAGTGTTTCCACCAATTCCAGTTTTGTTGCAATGCATTAAATTTTGCAGTTCCTATACGAACCTGCAGAGCAAAAAACAGTGTAGAATTTTAAGAAAATTAACAATATTTTCTTGTCAATAATGTCTTGAGATTTTAAAAATATATATATTGAAGACAAAGCTTGAGTGAATTATTGTACATTTGAAGCCAGTGAGGATATTGTTTTCATGCTATAGAATCTTAGAGACATTAATAGCCATTTAGCCCATTGGATTTGCTAGAACAGTGGGATAAAGTTTTCACATTGGGCACAAATACTTCTTACATTTCTCCAAATATATATGAGTAAATAACTGGAAATGTAAAAAAAACCTTTAGACCTGATATGAAAACATAGACATAGAAGATAGGAGCAGGAGGAGGCCATTTGGCCCTTCGAGCCTGCTCCACCATTCATTACAATCATGGCTGATCATCCAACTCAATAGCCTAATCCTGCTTTCTTCCCTTCAAAGATAACCTTTGATCCCAATCGTCCCAACTTTAATCCCATTCGCTCCAAAGCACAGCACATTTTGAAAGCTGAAAATGTTTTCATAAGTGGGGCTTTAATTTAAATTTTCTTCTGATGCTCTGTTCTTCCTATGAATAAAAATGTATATCTGAACTTAGTAGTAAATTTGGGTCAATTGGATCTCTCATATAGAGGAGCATGATGCACTGAAAATAGAGAGAGTCATAGAATCCCTATGCAGAAAGAGACCATTCGGCCCATTGAGTCTGCACTAACTCTCCAAAAGAGCATCTTAGCCAGGCCCAACCGCCCACCACCAACCGTCCCCCCACCCCACTCCCCCCTCATCCTTATAGCCCCATGCATTTATCATGGCTAATCCACCTAACCTACACATTTTTGGACACTAAGGGGCAAGGTCAATCTACTTAGTCTGCACATCTTTGGACGGTTGGTGGAAACCGGACCATGCAGAAGAAACCCATGCAGACATGGGGAGAGTGTGCAAACACCACACATTCACCCAACGCCGAATTGGATCTGGGTCCATAGCACTGTGAGATAAAGTGCTCACCACTATGCCACCATTTAGTAAGAATGTATATCAGACCTTGTTTATGGTCATACAAAACTAACATCAAAGTAAAAAGCTATATTGTGATCTCAAATTATCACTCCAATAAACATTTTAAAATAATTCATTTTGTGTGGATTGTATTTCCTATAACATTGTATTTGTATTAATTTGAAACTAATTGCAAATTGCACTCTGTTAGTATAATTGCCCCTATGTGCTATAGTCCTTTGAGAGATCAGATGCAATAGACTTTAAACACCAGTGGCACAGGAGACAACTGATATAGCATTGCCCAAACGCTGGTAATTTACAGGGTTGTGATGGGAAGCTCAAGCATCTGCTAAAAAGGCATTTACACTTTCTGGCACATGGAAAGGTTTAGTGCACATTGTTGCCAACACACATGAAAGGATCAGACTTATAACAATACACAAAGATTTCAGGCTGTTAGATTTCGTCTAATGCTTGTCAAATGGATTAAGTTTTATCATGAATTCATGTAGCAAATCAATAATTCTTGATTGAAATGCTAATATGCATTTGATGGAATAAGCATGCATAAAAAATAAAATTAAACAAAGGGAAGAAAAAAAATGAATCAAATTGTTGGCCAAAGATATGAATTTTTAAGGAATTACCTGAGTGTAAGACAAATAACCTAGGCACATTCACATTAACCCTTGAGTACAGAATACCATTTATAGATCGGCACCACTGAATATCATGGAGTAAAAATTGTAAGGTAAAAAATTATGTGCAGCCCTTAGCTATAAACCTTAATGGTGCTTCTTATTTTTGATGAAATGACAGTTTACAAGCCAGATACTGCAAAACTTAATAGTTACTGCATAGCCATGTTTTCTGCTGTGCATTGACAAGTCTTAAACCATGCAGTGCAGTCAACAGTATCTTACGAGACCTTATAAAAATCAAGTAATTATTTGAATATGTTTGTTTAAGATAGAATTTCATAAATGAAGAAAATTATTGGCTGACTCAACCAACATTATTTCAAAAATCTAATCCACTACTGCACAAAAGAATAAACAGATAAAATAAATATGATGCCTAGCTGAAAATATGAAACATTCATTAAACCACCAGGCACTTTATTATGGGAACCCTACCCCCCCAACCCCCCCCTTCTCGTGTTGCAGCACAGACTGCAGTACAAGTGATTTGACACTCATAGACACTGCCTCAGCTTGGTGCAGGTCTCAGCTGTGACGACACAGCCTGCAAATCTGTTCAGACACTGCAGATACCGCAAACCTTCTTTGTCATTAATGACAACAAACTAACTGTTCCTTTACAATAATTAGTCTTTATAGGTTTATTTCTTCACACCATTCTGCAAGTTTATGCCGTGTCCTATAAATATGTTGACTTCCATAATATTAACTCAAATTAAAATAAATGCTTCACATAAATGCCTCGAAGCCTATCATTATTTTCATGCCTCGGGAATGCTAAAAAACAGGTCCATGATTTGTCTAAAATTGATCAAATGAATGAAATATTTAAAAATCATTTTCCTTTTCCTTTATCAATTGACTAGCATAGAACGATAACGATAAATATTACATTTTAAGTATTTCAGCATTTTAAATTGTTTATTAGCTTCACTTCTTCCAACGCAGTATATATATTCTTCATCTCAAAAAATTATTTTCCACAATTTTATTTCTACCAATTTTACACACACGAAATTTAATTTTGCTATGTGATAATTAGTAATGTATTTTGACTGTAGTTCATTGTTCTATGTGTCAAGTGAGGAAACATTTGCAAATAAATATAATTTGGCCTTCATTTTGGGTGCGTGCTTTGTGTGGCAAATTATATTGTTTCCAAAGACTTAGTCTAACTACTGGGGGTCCAACAATATAAGGTTGCTACATGCTTTCTAGAGTATCTAATGCATGAGATCTGATTAATGCAAAGTATCTTGCAAAATGTGCACACATTAGACACCTGAGAATTTCCTCAGAGATTTTGTACATCAGATGATAGGTTCTATGCAAGATCCCCATTACACAACCTGATTTTCTTGAGAGTTTACTAATCAATAGTGTCCCTGAGTGGCTATTCTGTTATAATGCCCTCTGATAAATGGCCTCATGATGTAGTTGGACTTGTTGCTACCTACCCAGAATGCCATTCTCTCAGTAATGAACCTAATGTTCTTTAAAATCACCTCTCTAAACAAGAGTTTGCTTGGTGCAACTGAGACCTAAGTGGTTGCAAAGGCCTAATGCAACCACAAATTATAATTATTTATATTGTACTGGAGATAGACTTCATTCATGGAAGAATTAAGGCCGGCCCATCTCTTAGCAACACTGCAAAAACACCATTGTTTCAGATTTCCTCAGCAGACAGTCTGCTCCTCTCATAGCTGTTATTTATTAGCACCACCAAGCATCTTAAGAAGCCCTGGCCAGAGACAAATTATCTTTGTCTAGCAGTTTCCATAGCTATTAATTCTCTCCAACATCGATCAATAATGCAGGTCCAATGGCTCTGAGATTTAGCTTCTTTGGGTAAATGGTCTCAGCAAAATAAATAGCAAATAGTTCCTTACAAAATAATTTTGCTCATTCAAAGCTTCCTTATTTTAAATGGAAGTTCAAGTTTCTCATATCTGAAGGGAATACGCAGAAATCCAACAAGAGACCAGGCAAAGCGGTAGATTTCAATTCAGGCATCATTTCCTGGTAAATATGAGCTTGAGAAAAATGAAGGGCTGTTGATTACAGTTTTTCTCATTTAAAGATTTAACTGACCTAGTTTCAGTAATGTTCCATGGCCTATTTCCATTGCAAATTGCTAACTATATACATTTCTAGCTCCCACGGGGCTTGCTGTCAATGTTATTTCTGATCAATTTATTCGAAAGGCAATTTCCTCCCATGCACTGCCCCAGGCTGTATAGACACACTGTACCTTCAGAATTTACCATCCACCCAGGAAAGTAATATGGCTGCTGGGTGGAACCTTCTGCATTAAGTCATATTCCCTTCACACAGCTTTTAGAATACTGAAAATCATTGCTGAAGAACATTGCCCTTCTGCTTTCCATTGTCTTAAACAATACAGCCATGGCTTATTAGCAGCCATGTACCTTTCTATACAATTATAACATGTACTTACATTGAAATTAAAATATCAGGTTTTTAAATAATTGCTTAAAGCAACCAACAGAACTGAAATTCAGCAGATGTATTTCACTCTGCATTCAGGTCTGCTCTAGACAAATGAAATGCTGAAAGAATTTGCAGCAACACTGCATTGTGTCCCGCTCAAAAATAAAATCAACACAATCTTTTTATAAAGCAACATATATATTTGTTAAAAAAAAATCTTCACGTACCGGCTACAGTGCTGGACATGGTGGCGCAGGATGTAGAGGCTCAAGCAGCAGGAATGAGATGGGTCTATGCTGCAGTGGTGTGGAGACAGATGTCTGAATAAGGCACTGACTCAATGGTGTGTAAACTGCAGAAAGAGAAGAGGAGAGGTAACCTGTTAGGAACAGTAAATCTGAATGGCTCTGATAGTCCTTTGATGTCACTGCTGCACTGCCTCTTTTTCGACACAATGAATATTAATTTGCTAAATGATCCAAAAACTTCCAATCTTAAAATGCATTTTTTTTAGTGTTTGAATTAGGTAGTATATCTCAAAACTCCCCTACCAATTGCACATTCCGAGTAATAGCTTTGTTAGCCTGCTTGACGTTACAAATGATCATTTTAAGACATTGGACTATTTTATGAAATATTTCTTACTCACAGAATAATTGCTTTGAAACTGAAAATTGGTGACTATTGGGATTAAACCTTATATTTTATATACACAGCAAAACCACTCGAGCTATAGCTGGCTCAAAATTCTGCTGTTAAAGTATTTATGATGAAAAATATAATTCCTTTAACCTTTTCAGAACTGTGTACTGCATGATGTTGTAATGCTAAATAAATATATATAATAGACACACACACAAACACACACATATATATTATATATTATATTCTTGATTATCTCCATGGTGACTTTCTGTATTAAAAGATTGCCAAAAAATATTTGACCTTGACATTGTACATTGCCATGATTCGATGGAAATTTTCAATATGCCAGGTTAATTCATTGCACAAGGGTATTTCTCACATTTTCCAACAAGAATTTTATGCATTCCAACAATGTGCCAGAAAAATATAATTGGCCATTCTCTGTTCTACCCTCAAATTCAAGGAGAAACAATGTCGTGCTTGATATAAATAAAGGCACAAAAAATGAACAAACAAATCTACTGAGGCCTGTCAGCTGACAAATGGAAATTCTCAAATAAAGATCTGAAATCCAATAATCAGTAAATTACTTAATTGAAATAATTAGCATGTCAATGAGTTGGTAACAAAAAATACTAAAGTGGAATGAACCTCCTCCAACATTAAGTTAAAGATCTTTACTTTCATATCCAAAAGGTTCTCTTTTGAAAATATCATACACTATGGGTGAGGTTTTACGGCCTCATTTGTCCCGAGACCAACGGACCTTTCCATTGTCCGCCCCTTACCCGCTACGATTCCCGAGGTGGGCGGGGCGGTAAGATTCCGGCCCATGTAACATTACACTGTGGGGGGAGATGCAATTTTGAAGCGAACTTTGCATTGGGTGGTTGGTAGTAAGAACATGCCAATAATTACCCAAAGTAGATTTTCAACACTGATAGCCAGCTGACCTAGAGGCTATTACTACAAGCCATTTTGGGCTCCAAGTCCTTGTTCTGGCCAGATTGCATCTGGGACTGATACTCAGTCCAGGGAGCAGAAAATGGCCCAGAATTTAAAAAATAATTACTCCATTCTTAAAGTTACAATGCCACTGCGCAGAATGGACCAGGCAATTCAAGTGAATCCAATTCAAGGTCCCCGCAGGAGAGCAAAACAAGACCCAAGCTGACAAGATAAGGCATTGCCCCCCATCTTGGGCTTGATCCAATTTGATCTTAGCCAAAAGGCTGAGAAAATGGCCCAGGATATTGTTGCGTCAGATTCTGCAATTTTTTTTTCACGTCAGCCATTTTCCAGTAAAGAGTTGGGTGGACCTTGTGTCCACTTCCCTTTTTGATTGGGGGACATGACAGGGGTTAACTTCCACATGCCCAAGGAATTCTGGTCTTAAAAGGCCTCAGTGGAATTCCTGCTGTATCCACTGAAAAATATAATTCCTTTAACCTTTTCAGTACTGTGTACTGCACGATGTTGTAGTGCTAAATAAATATATATGTAATAGACACACACACAAACACACACATATATATTATATATTATATTCTTGATTATCTCCATGGTGACTTTCTGTATTAAAAGATTGCCAAAAAAATTTGACCTTGACATTGTACATTGTCATGTTTCGATGGAAATTTTCAATACGCTAGGTTAATTCACTGCACAAGGGTATTCCTCACATTCAGTGGAGTCCCGTGACTCTCGCTTGAGGTGCCATCCCTGACAGAAATAATGTAATTCATGCTGGAGCTAGTCACTGTAAAATTAGCAGGAATCTTTTTTTTAAGGTTTCACCAAGGTGGATCCATTCATTTTTCCCATTTCCATGGTTCTGTTCTCTAACCTTGTTGACTCTGCCTCTGATCGTCTTTACCTCCAATTCCCAATCGGAAGGGGGGGGACGCTGCGTGAGAATTAGGCTGTGTCCAAGGATCGGTTTTACAGCGGCATGAATTTCCTGCAGGATCTTCCACTGTCGCTTGCTTAGCCAATTGGAAAACCTGCTGGAGGCTGGCATGAATCTGATTTCCACCCCGCTAACGGGATACGGATGAAGGTCCGACCGGAATCTTCCATTCGTGCCCAATTCTCTGCGACACCAACAGGAAAACACACCGGTCCAGAAGGCGCCTGGAACAAAGTGGCATGCAGAAGTCGGGACTCACCTGAATAATGCCTGGGGCTGCCTCTAGTTCGGGATGGAGACACCCAGAAACCCTGGACCTCAGGACACCACAGCAGTAGGTGGGGGTGAGAATATACGGCTGGATCTTCCAGATTCAGTCTCTTCGAGGTGGTCCACCTTCCAGCTTTAGAATGTTCCTGGAGGTCCATCTTCTTTTTCAGAAGGTCTATCTTCATTCATCAATGGTTGGGCACCTCTTCAACATGTTCAGCCAGATATGATGGCGGGACTCAAACTATTACGCCAGGAATATGCTACTAAACCCCTGGGTGCATAATTAAGAGGTTGGTACCCGAGGGTATGGTGCAGATTCCCATTAGTCTCCATAGAAACATAGAAACTAGAAGCAGGAGTAAGCCATTCAGCCCTTCAATCCTGCTCCACCATTAATTTTGATCATGGCTGATCATCAAATTCAATATCCTGATCCTCCCCTTCCCCCCATATCCTTTGATCCCTTTAGCCCCAACAGCTATATCTAATTTCTTCTTGAAATCAAACAACGTTTTGGCTTCAACTAATTTCTGCGTTAGTGAATTCCACACATTCACCACCCTCTGGGTGAAGAAATTTCTCCACAGCAGGAAACACTGCCCATTCCTGTCCCCAACATGCGACTTAGTCCCAAGATGGGAGAATTTCATCCATAGCGTTACCATTTCTGGTCAATGACTTTTCATTGGATATGCTTTTTTAATGTGTCTTCCAGAATCTGCAATATTTTGATTTGTGCTTCAACTGTCCAATGTACAGCCATAGGCAGGATTCTCCAATCTTGTCTGTGGCCTCCCCGCTGCCAGCGAGAATGGATAATTTGGCGCTCGGCCAAAACTCCATTCCCAGGTGTTGACGAGGTTGGAGGCTTACGGCGCATCTCTCTTCCAGAAATGCCCACCTTGAAGATATCTGCTCTTTTTTTGAGATTTTCTTTTATCCGGTTCTGATGAAGGGTCACCGCCTTGAAAAATTAACTTTTTTTTTCCACAGGTGGTACGCAGCCCAATGAACATTTGCAGTATTTTCTGTTTCAATTCAGCTTTTTAACAGTTGCAACATTCTATTTTCTACTCCTTTTAGTTGAATAATCAATAGGCAGTTTCACACCATTTAGATATCTGTTAAACATGTCTTTTTCCCTTCGTAAACATCTCACATTCAGTACACCTCCACCTCCAACTTACTCTCTCAGGTTTCTCAATGATGCACCATTGTCTCATTCACTCCTTTTTTGCTTTGTGCCCATTACTTCCTTGTTTCATTGGTTTATCTTCTCGTTCGAACGAGACCTCTTCATCGCACAGGACCTTCAACTGATGCTATACACTAGCTACATCGATGACATTTTCTTCCTTTAGACTCATGGTGAACAATCACTGAAACAACTATATAATGACATCAACAAGTTCCATCCCACCATCAGACTCACCATGGACTACTCTCCGGAATCGGTTGCATTCTTAGACACACGCATCTCCATCAAGGATGGTCACCTCAGCACTTCACTGTACTGCAAGCCCACGGATAACCTCACTTCTCCAGCTTCCACCCTAAACATGTTAAAGAAGCCATCCCCTATGGGCAAGCCCTCCGTATACAGAGGATCTGCTCAGATGAGGAGGATCGCAACAGACACCTCCAGACGCTGAAAGATGTCTTCATAAGAACAGGATATGGCGCTCAACTCATCGAACGACAGCTCTGACGTGCCACAGCGAGAAATCTCACCAACCTCCTCAGAAGACAAACACGGGACACGGCGGACAGAATATCCTTTGTCATCCAGTACTTCCCCGGAGCGGGGAAGCTACGACATCTTCTGCGGAGCTTTCAACATGTCATCAATGAAGACAAGCATCTCGCCAAGGCCATCCCCACACCCCCACTTCTTGCCTTCAAACAACCGCACAACCTCAAATAGACCATTGTCCGCAGCAAACTACCCAGCCTTCAGGAGAACAGTGACCACGACACCACACATCCCTGCCACAGCAACCTCTGCAAGACGTGCCAGATCATCAACACGGATGCCATCATCTCACGTGAGAACACCATCCACCAGGTACACGGTACATACCCTTGCAACTCGGCCAATGTTGTCTACCTGATACGCTGCAGGAAAGGATGTCCCGAGCCATGGTACATTGGGGAGACCATGCAGATGCTATGACAACAGGTGAATGGACACTGTTCGACAATCACCAGGCAGGAGTATTCTCTTCCTATTGGGGAACACTTCAGCAGTCATGGGCATTCAGCCTCTGATCTTCGGGTAAGCGTTCTCCAAGGCGGCCTTCACGACACACGACAACGCAGAATCGCTGAGCAGAAACTGATAGTCAAGTTCCGCACACATGAGGACAGCCTCAACCAGGATCTTGGGTTCATGTCACACTATCTGTAACCCCCACGACTTGCCTGGGCTTGCAAAACCTCACTAACTGTCCTGGCTGAAGACAATACACATCTCTTTAACCTGTGCTTAACCCTCTCTCCACTCACATTGTCTGTACCTTTAAGACTTGATTACCTGTAAAGACTTGCATTCCAACCATTATTTTGTAAATTGAATTTGTGTCTTTATATGCCCTGTTTGTGAACAGAACTCCCACTCACCTGATGAAGGAGCAGCGCTCTGAAAGCTTGTGGCTTGTGCTACCAAATAAATCTGTTGGGCTTCAACTTGGTGTTGTGAGACTTCTTACTGTGCTTACCCCAGTCCAACGTCAGCATCTCCACATCATATCTTCTTGTTGGCTGACATTCAGTCAGATGCACCCATTATGAATTTACTCCTATCTTTTATTCTCACTTATCATTGAAACCCTACAGTGCAGAAGGAGGCCATTCGGCCCTTCAAGTCTGCACTGACAACAATCCCATCTGGGCCTTATCCCCGTAACCCCACATATTTATCCGCTAATCCCTCTAACCTACGCATCCTGGGACACTAAGGGGCAATTTAGCATGGCCAAAGCACCTGACCTGCACATCTTCGGATTGTGTGAGGAAACCGGAGCACCAGGAGGAAACCCACACAGACATGGGGAGAACGTGCAAACTCCACACGGATAGTGATCCAAGCAAGGACTCAAACCCAGGTCCCTGGAGCTGTGAGGCAGCAGTGCTAACCAGTGTGCCACCATGCTGCCCTTATTGCAACCCTCTCTCAGTATATTGTTTCTATTTATTTCCTGGAACCATTATTTTCCTAGAGTCTTAATTTTTTTCTGGTACTTTGGCTTTAACTTTGCTTCTACATTTTTTTCTGATAACAATTCTGTGAAGGATATTGGGGTGTTTTAACAATAACAACTCTCTCTAAATGTGAGTTTTTATTGGCTAGAATCCTCTTTAAGACGTTGATATCCAAATAATTTCTTCACCCCTCTAGTAATTTATCTAGTCTGCTGATTTTATGCTGCTTGGCTGGCTTAGAACACTGGAGCTCGCCCAGTGGTTAAAGCTTTCCTGATTTAGTTAATAACTGATGGAATCTATCATTTGCTAAATGCATTGCTGGTGATTGATGTGTCTCTGCTCACCGCAATGTTTATAGATTTTGTTCAATTACAAATTTGGATTGTAGGAATCCATGGCTGTTTTAATTAAATAACCACATTTTTGCTGCTGTTGGCTTCTTGTCACTGTATTATTACTTGCTTCTTTAATATGTTGTTTGTTTTGTTTGATTTCTATTTTACTGTTGGCCTCTACTATTCAGTTTGACTCACTCACTACCCGTTATACCCTGGACTGCGGTCGTTTCTTGCTCCATCTTGGCACATTACAACATACCCAATTTCAAATGATGTCAGCAACAGATAGCTCAGCTATCACTCCATGATCCTGTCCTGCAGAAGCATATTTCTACTCTTGTCCAGGAAATGCAATTTCCTGTGCATGACACAAATTATCCTGGGAGTCCTTTCTGTGTCCCAGCAGTTCCGGATACGCTTGCGAAAACACACCAGTGTTCCCTTTAGCAATTCCCTCTATTCCATTCCTGAAGTTGTTTGACTCTGCGATGGGATACTTGAGTGCCAACAATTGTCCTTCAGTCTCTCAGCCAGGGATGAGTCTTTGCAGTGGCAGTTTTGAATAAATTGAAGGTCGATAAGTCCCTGGGCCTGATGAAATATATCCTAGGATTCTTTGGGAGGCAAGGGATGAGATTGCAGAGCCTTTGGCTTTGATCTTTGGGTCCTCACTGTCCACGGGGATGGTGCCAGAGGACTGGAGAGTGGCGAATGTTGTTCCTCTGTTTAAGAAAGGGAATAGAAATGACCCTGGTAATTATAGGCCGGTTAGTCTTACTTCGGTGGTTGGTAAATTGATGGAAAAGGTCCTTAGGGATGGGATTTACGACCATTTAGAAAGATGCGGATTAATCCGGGATAGTCAGCACGGATTCGTGAAGGGCAAGTCGTGCCTCACAAATTTGATTGAATTTTTTGAGGAGGTAACTAAGTGTGTTGATGAAGGTAGGGCAGTTGATGTCATATACATGGATTTTAGTAAGGCGTTTGATAAGGTCCCCCATGGTCGGCTTATGATGAAAGTGAGGAGGTGTGGGATAGAGGGAAAGTTGGCCGATTGGATAGGTAACTGGCTATCTGATCGAAGACAGAGGGTGGTGGTGGATGGAAAATTTTCGGACTGGAGGCAGGTTGCTAGCGGAGTGCCACAGGGATCAGTGCTTGGTCCTCTGCTCTTTGTGATTTTTATTAATGACTTAGAGGAGGGGGCTGAAGGGTGGATCAGTAAATTTGCTGATGACACCAAGATTGGTGGAGTAGTGGATGAGGTGGAGGGCTGTTGTAGGCTGCAAAGAGACATAGATAGGATGCAAAGCTGGGCTGAAAAATGGCAAATGGAGTTTAACCCTGATAAATGTGAGGTGATTCATTTTGGTAGGACTATAGCACAGTGGTTAGCACTGCTGCTTCACAGCTCCAGGGTCCTGGGTTCGATTCCCGGCTCAGGTCACTGTCTGTGTGGAGTTTGCACATTCTCCTCGTGTCTGCGTGGGTTTCCTCCGGGTGCTCCGGTTTCCTCCCACAGTCCAAAGATGTGCGGGTTAGGTTGATTGGCCAGGTTAAAAATTGCCCCTTAGAGTCCTGAGATGCGTAGGTTAGAGGGATTAGCAGGTAAATATGTGGGGGTAGGGCCTGGGTGGGATTGTGGTCGGTGCAGACTCGATGGGCCGAATGGCCTCCTTCTGCACTGTAGGGTTTCTATGATTTCTATGATTCTATGGCTGATCTGACGTGGATCAGTACCACTTACCCGCCTGATCCCCATAACCCTTAATTCCCTTACCGATCAGGAATCCATCCATCCGCGCTTTAAACATATTCAGCGAGGTAGCCTCCACCACCTCAGTGGGCAGAGAATTCCAGAGATTCACCACCCTCTGGGAGAAGAAGTTCCTCCTCAACTCTGTCTTAAACCGACCCCCCTTTATTTTGAGGCTGTGTCCTCTAGTTTTAACTTCCTTACTAAGTGGAAAGAATCTCTCCGCCTCCACCCTATCCAGCCCCCGCATTATCTTATAAGTCTCCATAAGATCCCCCCTCATCCTTCTAAACTCCAACGAGTACAAACCCAATCTCCTCAGCCTCTCCTCATAATCAACCCTAACTTTCTGTAGTGAGCTTAACTCTTATTCACAGCACAAATCCATCAAGTTCTTTAAACTCATAGAGAGATTGCGGCAGGATCCTGTTTTTGCAAGGCTAACAAAGGAACAGCACAAATTGGTTAACTACAATAGTTTATTAAAAGAAACTGATTTTACTCCATCATTGCAAAAGATCAATGGCTACACTTTATAGAATCATAGAATCCCTAGAGTGTAGAAGGAGGCCATTCAGTCCATTGAGCCTGCACTGACAACAATCCCACTCAGGCCCTATCCACGTAACCCCACATATTTACCCTGCTAATCCCCCTGACACTAAGGGGCAATTTAGCATTGTCAATCAACCTAACCCACACATCTTACAGAGTGAAACAAAATAACTAATTTGCAATGGTTAAAAGCAGATCATTTTTGGTTACGTCTATTGGAGCTGTTTTTCCCTGTGAGCTACCGAAGTGGTTCTCAAACTTGGGTCCACAGGTCCCCGGGGGCCTGTAGAGACTTAGTAGGGAGTCCAGAAGTGCTCATTGAGCAGTGCTGGCCTTATAGGTGGGCAATCAGAGGTGGGCTTTGTGTGAGACATCTGGCAGGAATGGCGTGTAAACTAGGAGGGAAACATGCATAGAAGGGCATTGAGGTTGGTATCTCTGGAAATAATCTGTGCGAACCAGGTCAGTGCAGTACCACTCAGCTGGACAATAGTAGAGAGGTATTAAAGGATGATAATGTAGTCAACTGAGTCAAAGCAGACAGAGCAAGCAGAATGAGGAAGGATGGTTTATAATTGCCATGGTCACATAGGATGTCAGTTGTAACTTTAATAAGAGCTATTTCGGGACGGAAATTGATTGGAGATATTCAGACGTTGAGCTCAGAAGATGGGTTTGGGAGGTATTGACATATTCAAGGACTTCGGAGAGGAAAAGGAGATTGGGAACAGGGCAATAGCTTGCAAGGACAGTGGGGTCAAGGATTTTTTTTTGAGGAGAGGATGCTGATTTAAAGGAGCAACAGACAACATCTGAAGAGGGAGAACAATGTCAGTTAACATGGGAACAAGAAAGGGTATTGGGCGCTCAGCAGTTAAGGAAATGGGTCCCATGGACTAGATGAGCTTGGACATGAGGGAAGATAGGAGAGAAACCATAGAAAGGTGTGACTTCAGAGTTACCACAAGGGGAAGTATTAGAGGAAGTTTGGCCCCGTGAGAACATTCCATTATTTGGTTTATTTTGGTTTGCGGTTTCCCCACAGGGATTGTAACAAAGTTTTGTTCCCTCTCCTTGGTAATGTTGTAGACTGAATCTTGGTGTCATATTTGACGCTGAGATGAACTTCCAATCACATATCCTTGCTATTATTAAGAGAACCTATTTCCATCTCTGTAACATAGTCAAATTTGATCTGCTCAGCTCATCTGTTGCTGAAACCCTCACCCATGCCTTTGTAACCCCTAGACTCAACTATTGCAATGCACTCCTGGCTGGCCTCTCACATTCTGCCCTCAATAAACTTGAGATTGTCCAAAACTCTTACTTGCACCAAGATGCATTCGCCTATCATATCTGTGCTTGCTCACCTACATTGGCTTCCGGGCAAGCAGCGCCTTGAGTTTAAAATTCTCATCCTTGTTTTCAAGGGCCTCATCCCTCTTTATCTCTGCATTTTCTTCCAGCCCTGCAACCCCCTGAGATATCTGCATCCCTCCAACTCTGCCCTCCTGAGTAGCCCTACTCCGTCAAAGCCATGTCATCAAGACCCTCAGCTCTGTAATACTCTCCCTAATGCTCTGTCCCTCTCTTTCCTCCTTTAAGAGGTGGCACGATTGTTAGCACTGCAGCCTCTCAGTGCCAGGAACCTGGGTTCAATTCTAGGTTTGGGTGACTGTCTGTGTGGAGTTTGCATGTTCTCCCTATGTCTGCATGGGTTTCCACCGAGTGCTCTGGTTTCTTCCCACAGTACAAAGATGTGCAGGTTAGGTGGAATGACCCATTATTATGCTAAATTGCCCATTGGTGTCCAAAGATGTGTAGGTTAGGAGGATTAGAGGGATAAGTACATGGGATTATGGGTAAAATGCCTTTCACAGAGTCAGTGCAGACTCAATGGGCCAAATGGCCTCCTTCTGCATTGTGAGAATTCTATGATTCTATTCTAAGATGCGATCTTTAAAACATGACCAAGCTTTTGATCCATCTGTCTGACGATCAGTTTATGTGTCAAACTTTGCTTTATAAACCGTCCTCAGAAGTGCACTGAGATGCTTTAATCACAATGAAGAGGGCTATGGAAATATTAAGTTTTCATTGCAAGTTTCTGTAAACGTGTGCATGTTTTCCTAAAAGCATTATGAACACACTCCACGTGCAGCAATATAGTATACTCATAGAATGGCAGAAGGAGGCCATTCGGCACATCGAGCCTGCACTGACAACAACCTCCGCCCCCCCCCCCCCCCCCCCCCCCGCCAACCCCCACCTCGTAAGCAGGGGCGTAGCCAGGTTCTAAAGTTAGGGGGAGCGAGCACATAAAAAAGGCGCCCGTGTGATAAATCAACATTTATTTATCCGCTGTTTTAATCGCCTGAGGGAATGAAATGTAAATATCGACATGCTGCCAGTGTTTTGGGGACATTCCAGCTGGCTTTAGGGGAGGTGGCTGGGAGTTTCTGCCCGATGAAGAGGGTCTGAGCTGCATGAGGAGCGCTCCACCAATGACCCTCAATCCATGTCCTGGGAGCCCAATGGGACGGGCATTCAGGAGAGAGACGGAGAGGGATGTCAACTGCGGAGTTAGCGAAAGGAATAGAAAAGGTTTCAGCCTCAGGCTGTTGTAGTGATTCATGCAGGGCAGAGACTACAATAGTTTGTACATCAGGTGTTGTGAAAGATGGAAAAAAACACACTGAGCTGATCCCGGAAATTTCCAGAGCAGGTGGAGTCCCAATCTCTTCAAACTTGGAAAAAGTATTTATGGCAAACTCCACTTTATCCAATACATTTCACTGATTTGTAATAAATCCCTGAAATCGTCCCTTTCAATAATTTGAAACGAAAAAACAACCCATTCCTTTGGCCCAAAGACCATTTCCACCCAAAAGCTACAGTCGTCCACATCGTTGGATTTCAATGAGATGTATATTCTATTCATCGCCTAATAACTTTTCTCCATGAACTCGTGGTAATTCTGTGAGAATATCAAGTGGAGGAGACTGTTTTAGATAGGATCTCTGATAAGTTATTAAATATAATTTTGAACCTGTCTCTTTTAACTCCGTTCCCACACTGTAGGTCGCTGTTGGGAAGGGAAGTACTTTCATTGTAATGTAACCTCCCATTCAGATCCCCTGGATCTAATTTCACTCGCGCTGATAGCATTCATCAGCAAAATGCTGATAAAACAAAATATGCAACTTAAGCCTGATCATAACTGGGCTGTTGAGAGTGCTGAGGAGGAAAGTGAAGGATTACCTGGAGCCTAGCAGCACACATCGCAGATCTGAGGGGCCCGTGAGGAACACCCCGTTGAAAAGGTGCCACTTTTGAAGAATGTGCTCAGGGGGAGTGGTCGCTCCCCCTGCTCCCCCCCCCCCCCCCCCCCCAGCTATGCCACTGCTCGTAACCCTACTCGTCCCCCTGACAGTAAGGGGCAATTTAGCATGGCCAACCAACCTAACCTGCACATCTTTGAGTTGTGGGAGGAAACTGGAGCACCCCGAGGAAACCCAGACATGAGGAGAACATGCAGGCTGGAACGTCCTGTCTGCCACGGGAATTGGAGCGGGTGAAGGGTGGACCATGGAAAGGTCTGTTGACCCCAGACAGGATTTTCTGGTTTTGGGGCGAGCGCAGTCGGAAAATCTCATCCACAAACTCTACACAGAGAGTGATCTGAGGCTGGAATTGAACACCACCGTCTCTGGCGGTGTGAGACAGCACTGCTAACCACTGTGCCAAATTATATAGTATTATAATTTAAGTATGGGGGGTGGGAGGTAATCTCTGATTATCAGTTTGAGAAGGTGCCCTTGAATGAAAGAGGACTGCAGGGGGAATCACTTACTCACTGAGCACAGAGGACAAGGAGAACATCCCCCAAAGAGCTCGCCCCGCCCCCTCCCCAGCTCAGTGACTGAGGGCGAGTGGCGCCAAATGTGAAGTGGTGGCAGTGGGGACCCGGAGGAGCAGTAGCCGCCGCTGCAGCCGCGCGGGCTGAGCCGGTAGAGGCGGCTGGAGGCTGGGGCAGCGGAGGGAAGCGACCCCCGGGGCAGGCTGCAAGTGGCTGTCCGCACTGGGCCGCACAGCCTGGGGATCGGTTGCTGGGCCTCGCCTCCACCGTAGGGGGCCTGTGAGTAGCTTCAAAGCAGCATTTGGCTGGGTGAACGTGACAATCTGTTTTATAAACTAATATCGACATATATTTTTATATATACCATTCCTATTCACAATAATTCAGCAGCAAACCCTCACTGTGTCTGCTTATCAACTATCTGGGTCACTGAAGTTCACAAATTCCACTTTCATGGGTTATTTCTGCTGCCTGGTCCAAATGATTGATCCATTTAATTATTTTTAATAGCAAAAAGAGTGAATTTCTGAAATCAGACTGCATTTGGACCAATATGTTTTATGCCATCTATCTTCTTTGCTGCATTATATTGGAGGGCAGCATGGTGGCACAGTGGTTAGCACTGCTGCCTCACAGCGCCAGGGACCTGGGCCATTGTCCGTGAAAGTTTTCACGTTCTCCTCGTGTCTGCGTGGGTTTCCTCCGGGTGCTCCAGTTTCTTGCCGCAGTCCAAAGACGTGCGGGTTAGGTTGATTGGCCATGCTAAATTGCCCCGAGTGTCAGGGGATCAGCAGGGTAAATATGTGGGAAAAGGGCCGGGTGGGATTGTGGTTGGTGCAGACTCAATGGGCCGAATGGCCTCCTTCTGCACTGTAAGGATCCTATGTTGAATCTCAGATGTAAGAAGAATCCTCCCATCCATGAGAAGCACCCGCCCATCTACGCTTGCCATTGCCTCGGCAAAGCAGCCAGCATAATTAAGGACTCCACGCACCCTGGACACTCTCTCTTTCACCTTCTTCCATTGGGAAAAAGATACAGAAGTCTGAGGTCATGTACCAACCGACACAAGAAGAGCTTCTTCCCTGCTGCCATCAGACTTTTGAATGGACTTAACTTGCATTAAGTTGATCTTTCTCTACATCCTAGCTATGACTGTAACACTATATTCTGCACTCTCCTTTCCTTCTCTATGAGCAGTGCGCTTTGTGTGTATAGTGCGCAAGGAACAATACTTTTCACTCTGTTAATACATGTGACAAATCAAATCAAAAGCAACCTGCCGCTGAAGTGCCTCTCATTTCAAGGTACAGGGTGCAGTTGATGGATGGGAATTCAAGGCAAATTTTAATCTGAAAATGACATTTGGTCAGTTATTGCCCCCCTTTTTTTTGCTGGTCCCGGAGTCACAATTGGAGGCATTTCTGGTGATTTGATCGTACCATATTATGACCATGTGAAACCTTTAATTTGATGGGGTCTCTGTACTTTTCAAGCATCTGTCGTGACCAGTTACGTATAGACTCCAGTGAGTTATTGTATTACTTCTGGTTGAGGGAAATCTGAGTGTTGCCATTATTGCTGTTATCAGAGCAATTTTAGTGAGTTCCTGTCAGTTGCTGTTAGATTCAAAGCTCCTCACCCTCCAATCCAACATCCTCACTTTGTTTCCGCTCTCGCATGCTTACAGTGTGACCTCCTGGTTCTTAGAGCAAAAGACAATGTCCAGAATCTCAAGGCTGTATAATTATGAAATTAGGATTTTGAGCAAAGTACTGTAATTTAGTTAAAAAAGATTACCATATTTGTTTTCCTTCTGTTTAATGTCACTTAGTAAGCTCTGGCCTGAGATTGGAAATATGTGAGCATAACATGTCCATCAGTCAGGAAGATCAGTATCTTGCATTAAGAATTTCCTGTGTTCCTAACCAAGAGAAGGATTTCTTTTCATTTGCTTCATTAATGATTATACATAAAAGTTTTGACTCCTGGAGGGTGGGTAAATTTGTACATTGAAGCAAACCTGTGCATTCCTATGAAAACAGGTATTTGGAGTGTTCCCAAATTGTAAAACCAGTGAATTAGAAATATATGTGCAATAACGGATCCTATGATTCTATAAATAGGGAGTAGTGGTCACAATATAATATGGTTTAAGATAATAATTGAGACAGAGATACATGGCTAATACAAGTAACAGATTAGCGGAAAAGCCAACCATAAGAGAATGCATTTGGAACTAAACTGGCCTACAATGTTTTGTAAACAAAGAGGATGACAGAAGAAAATATGATTAGTTTAGGAAAGGGGCTAAAATAAACAAATTAGGAAGGTAAAGAAGAAATCTGAAATCCAAATATTTAACATAAAAATAAACAAGGTATTCCATAGGCATATGATTAACAAAAATAGAATTAAGATATTGATTGAACCGCTGATAGATGAGCAAGTTAATATCCAGGAGACGGTACAGAAGTAACAAATACTGAATAGATTATTTTCCACAGTTTTAATTGAGAAAACTCTCAAAGCGGGAATCATCATTGTAGAAACAAGTAGCAGGGATATTATGATCAACTCGCCAAGATGGCTAAACCCCAGGTGTAGATGGATTGTGGATGCTCGAAGAAGCTGGGGAAGTGGCACGCAAATCAAACGTATGAAATATCAATAAAGGAGTCATGTCCGAGAACAAATCATAGATTCCCTACAGTGCAGCCGGAGGTTATTTGGCCCATCGAGTCTGCACTGACCGCAATCCCACCCGGGCCCCATCCCTGTCATCCCACTTATTTATCCTGCTAGTCCCCCTGACACTGAGGGGTAATTTACTACTGCCAAGCGACCTAATACGCACATCTTAGGGTAGCACAGTGGTTAGCACTGCTGCCTCACAATACTAGGGTCCCAGGTTCAATTGCAGCCTCGGGTCACTGTCTGGTGGAGTTTGCACTTTCTCCCTGTGTCTGTGTGGGTTTCCTCTGGGTCCTCCAGTTTCCTCCCACAGTCCAAAGATGTGCGGGTTAGGCTGATTGGCCATGCTAAATTGACCGTAGTGTTACCAAGATTAGCAAGGTTGCGGGAATAGGGCCTGGGTGGGATTTTGGTCGGTACAGACTGGATGGGCTGAATGGCCTCCTTCTGCACTGTAGGGATTCTATGATGTTTGGAGTGTGGGAGGAAACCAGAGCACCCAGAGGAAACCCACACAGACACGGCCACACAGATAGCAACCCGAAGCTGGAATTGAACCCGGGTCCCTAAGCACTGTGAGGCAGTAGTGACAACTACTGTGCCAATGTAGTTCCTATCTTCAAAAAGTGGGTTAAAATAATCCAGATAGCAATGGAGCAGTTAGGTGAGTGTCTGTGGTAGAAAGATACTCAAATCTTAACTGAGAAACAGAATTGAACAGCTGAAAATATAATGAAGCATTGTTTTCCACGATTGATTTTCTAAAGGAAGGTTGTATTTAGCCAACCTTGTTGAATTCTTTGAAGAAGTAGTCGTGAATAAGAGAAATGCAGTGGATGAGGTATTCATAGGTTTTCTGAAGGCTGACAATTCTGAGCATATGCAGTCAGGGACCTGGTAGCAGAATTGATTTCAAGATGACTGCAATGCAGAAACCAGGGTAAGAGTTGAAGTATATTCCTCAGACTGGCAGAAAGTGCAAAGTGGTGTCTAATGGGGATCTGTGTTGGGATGATTATTATTTGCCATATATATGTACGATTAGAATTGGTGAATTGGAGCTATAGGGCTGAGGAATCAGAACGGGCAGAACACAGACCATGCAAAGGTCCATTGACGACGGATGAGATTTTCCAGCCTTGGGACGGGCGCGGCTGGAAAATTCCACCCATGGTGTCAATTTGAAGATTATGCTAAATTTGAGGGGGGGAGGGGAAAGGTGATGGTAGGGATAGGGTGGTGTAGCTAGTTGTTTGGAAGAGTACACTAAAGTACAGGAAGATATAAACATGTTTGCAGAGTGGGTAGATAAATGACAAATTAAGTTTAGGGAATAGAGGGTTGTAGGAAGAGACCGTGGGAAGAGACAGTTTGCATGAATGGAGGCTTATATGAAGTATAAACACTGACATATTCTAGTTCAAATCATTGTGGCAAAAAATAATTTGAAACTGAAAATAACAAAAAAAATGTGACCATTTCGACCTGGTCATTTTGAAGGGTGGGAACATTGGAAAGCATTCATTGTAAGTAAAAAATATATATTGTTAGGGAATAGATGTAGTATTTGTGTGCGTTAGGAATAAGGTATAGTTTTAATATGTATTTCTGTATCTGTTTGTTAAGGAAGGAGAAGAACTTGGGTTTTGATTTCACTTTAAAATAGTTGCCTTTAAGTCTACAAGTTTGTCTAGATGCCTGCATTTTAATAATGTTTATGACTCTAAAGCAAACACGGTTTTAAAAAAAATTGGGCTGTTGCCTTGTAATGGAGGCTACAGGGAAACAGAAAGCACTCAGTTCAGTTGAAAGAAGGTAACTCAGAATTAAGGAGCTTTTCACAGGATCTGCTGGAACAGGCATAAAAGGAGACTGCAGAACAATGGCCCCAAACTAAGTTCCTACAGTTCCGCACACATGAGGACGGCCTAAACCGGGATGTTGGATTTATGTCACATTATCAGTAACCCCCACAGCTTTCCCCCTGATCTTGCAGAATCTCACTAGCTGTTCTGTCTGGAGACAATACACATCTCTTTAACCTGTGTTGAATGCTCCCTCCACCCACATTGTCTGTACCTTTAAGACCTGGCTGGCTGTAGAGATTTGCATTCTAATTATATTCTGTAACTTGATTTCTGTGTCTGTGCACTGTTGGAGAACAGATATCCACTCCATCTGACGAAGGGGCAGTGCTCCGAAAGCTTATGGTATTTGCTACCAAATAAACCTGTTGGACTTTAACCTGGTGTTGTGAGACTTCTTACTGCCCAAACTAAAGAACAGAAAGATACCAAAACCAGGGGGAGGAACAAAAGGCAGTCCCAAGAGGAACTTCTAATCAAAGGGAAAGAGCAGGAATCTGGGGAGAAGGTTTTGTTCAGTGAATTCTATGAAATTGATGTATGCTGGAAAAGTTCCCGGCATTGATGAAACAATAACAGAACATCTAAAAGTCTTTGAACAAACAGAGTTAGAAGTGATGACACAAATTTGTGATCAAATATATATCAAATGATACTTTTCAAGTGACTTGATACGTTCATTATTTGTTAAGCAACGGAGTACAATCATTTTCGAACTATAAGCTTTTAACGGGTCATCTCATTAAAGTGATATTTCTTTTTATTATGATTTTCAATAACTCTGGGTCTGAACTCGGAGTTTAGAAGGATGAGGGGGGATCTTATTGAAACTTACAGGATACTGCGAGGTCTGGATAGAGTGGACGTGGAGAGGATGTTTCCACTAGTAGCAAAAACTGGAACCAGAGGGCACAACCTAGGCTAAAGGGATGATCCTTCAAAACAGAGATGAGAAGGAATTTCTTCAGCCAGAGAGTGGTGAATTTGTGGAACTCTTTGCCGCAGAAGGCTGTGGAGGCCAGGTCATTGTTTTTAAGACAGAGATAGATAGGTTCTTGATTAATAAGGGGATCAGGGGTTATGGAGAAAAGGCAGGAGAATGGGGTTGAAAAAAATATCAGCCATGATTGAATAGCAGAGCAGACTTGATGGGCTGAGTGGCCTAATTCTGCTCCTATGTCTTATAACACATGTGAAATAGAAATCGATGAAATGCAGCCTGGATTTAGACCTGGAGTAAGAACAAGAGAGGGAATATTTAACCTAAGAACAATCTTTGCCAAATATCTAAAAATAAGCAAGAACAATTTTTTTCATCGACAATGGAAAAAAAGTTTGATCATGTTTGTCGCCAAAAGTTAATAGATATGTTGCTGAAATGTGACATGGACAGTAAAGATGTGAGATTTAGCCAGAGCCTACACTGAGACCAAATAAAGAGCACCAGGCTAGAAAATGGACAATAAGATGTGTTTCAAAAGAAGAGAGGAGTACAACAAGGCTATGTACTGCCACCATTCTTTCAGTCTGTACACAAAAGAAATATTCAGAGAATTAGGTGTACTTCCAGGAATAAGAATTAGACGCAAGGACATAAACTTAACAAACTTGTGGTACACTAACGACACAGGGCTACTTACAGAATCGAAGAGGCCTGATAAAATAAATTTAGAAGTTTAGAATATTGAGTGAGTATGAATACCAAATAGGCAAAAGCAATGGTAGAAGGAACACATTAGATTAAACGAATGAAGGTTGAAGTGAAAGAAAGTGTAAGATAAATAAAGAGGTGCTTGAAATTGCAAGAGCATAAAGAATTCTAAAATGACATCCAGAAAAGAAAATGTCAGTAGTTTGGCCCTTTAATCAGAGCTGAAAAGCTCCAGAGATCTCTTTGAGAAAGCAAAGTGGAGGTTAGCAGAAAGAGGGGTCGACAAAGGTATAGTTGGATGATGGACATCACAGAACAGTTGCGGGTGAGCTACAGTGGATGTGAGAGGCTGGTGCAAGTCAGACTAGCATGACATGTCACGACAGCTGTCAGAAAACCAAAGATAGTTTTAACAGATTAATGTGTGTTGGTGAACATTACAAACATGGTATAGTTTTAGGTGGGTTTAATGTAATGTTTCTATGTCTGGATGGAACCTATTCATGTTAGATTTATGCTGGACCAAGATGTTTGTATTTAGGGCGGGGGTGGTTTCAATTCTAGCTGGGATTCTATTGTGCTTGGAGAGGTTTACGGCATGTAGAATAAATAGTTGCAGGCATTGCTTAACAACGAGAGGTCTTTGTAAGGTAAAAAAGCTTTCCTTTTTCCTTAGTTTTTAACTGAAAGCCAGAGTAGTTGCAGTTTGTGAGAGGCAGCTAGAGAGGGAAAATCTCTCTCAGCTTTGTTAAAAGAAAAGCCATACAATGGGGCAATGGTTAAGAAAGCCAATGCCAGAAATCTAAAGGACAGCGACTGAAGGAAATTATAGATATTAAAAGAAGTTTCCAGTTGGTCTGAAGTTAAAGGAACAAAGAGGAACTGGGAGCAGAAGAGTACTGTTTATTTCAAGTCACAGAACTGAAAAGGAGTTGGCTTGTGAAAAGTCGGAAAGATATCTGAAGCGGTTCTAAGGTTTGTGATATCTTACTACAGTTGTGAGACGTTAATTGAAATAATTGTGGAGCAATTGGTGTCTGAGCTTCAAGAGCTTGTGTCTAAAAGCAGTCAAGGTAAAGAAATCCTAAAGGAGTTGGTGTAAAATCTTGAATGGATTCATTGGTAGAAGTGGAGTGGAAGCTCTGTTCAAGAGTCCTGTGGGAAACGTGGAGTGGATTTTTGAAATGCAAATCACTAAGTGAAAGTACTACTATGAGGGAAGATTTTAAAGCATGGATTTGGGAGTGGATTTTGGAAACTCGCGTTCTGAGGAAAACCACAGGCACTAACTTAGGTTCTGAGTGGAGTGTGTATTTGACCACAGCCAATCTATGTGCTTTAAAAATGGACTGACTGTGTGCTAAGGGGACCATTGTGGTTTCAAAGTGTCCTAAAACCTGTGTATTTGTTAAACCAAGGAGAAAGTAAAGAAGTATTGTATCATCATCCAATTTTTCATGTTTAATAAATGTTTTGTTTAGTTGTTTAAACTAATTAGTGGTGCTGTGACTCTTCCTCTGTTTGATTTTTTTTTAAAGTCAAAAAGTTGCAATCTTTCAAGCCAGCGTTCCATTCTGGGATCTTAACATCTAGCTATAGCATTGACTGGGACCATAACACAGCAGATCACTTGGCAGTAGTTTGCAAGCAGCAGCAGATTATTGAGATGAATGGCCTCTTTCTCTTTTGTAGATTTTTACAATCTCAGTAAGAGAGTTGTCATAGATGTCATCGACTCAAGACTGCAGTCCTGTTACAATGGTGTGGAGATGCCGGTCTTGGACTGGGGTAAGCACAGTAAGAAGTCTTATGACACCAGGTTGAAGTCCAACAGGTTTATTTGGTAGCACAAGCCACAAGCTTTCAGAGTGCTGCTCCTTCATCAGGTGAGTGGGAGTTCTGTTCACAAACAGGGCATATAAAGACACAAACTCAATTTACAAAATAATGGTTGGAATGCGAGTCTTTACAGGTGATCAAGTCTTAAAGGTACAGACAATGTGAATGGAGAGAGGGTGAAGCACAGGTTAAAGAGATGTGTATTGTCTCCAGCCAGGACAGTTAGTGAGATTTTGCAGGCCTAGGCAAGTCGTGGGGGTTACAGATAGTGTGACATGAACCCAAGATCCCGGTTGAGGCCGTCGTCGTGTGTGGAACTTGGCGATCAGTTTCTGCTCAGCGATTCTGTGTTGTCGTGTCTCGTGAAGGCCGCCTTGGAGAACGCTTACCCAAAGATCAGAGGCTGAATGCCCGTGACTGCTGAAGTGTTCCTCAACAGGAAGAGATCACTCTTGCTTGGTGATTGTCGAGCGGTGTTCATTCATCCATTGTCATAGCGTCTGCATGGTCTCGCCAATGTACCATGCCTTGTACCTTTAAGACTTGATTACCTGTAAAGACTTGCATTCCAACTATTATTTTGTAAATTGAATTTGTGTCTTTATATGCCCCGTTTGTGAACAGAACTCCCACTCGCCTGATGAAGGAGCAGCGCTCTGAAAGCTTGTGGTTTGTGCTACCAGATAAACCTGTTGGACTTTAATCTGGTGTTGTAAGACTTCTTACTGTCCTGTTACAAATCAGAGATAATTTAAAGTAAGTTATGTTTGAATTTGTGTGTTAGGAATAAGGTATAACTTTAAGTTCAAGCTCAATTTATATTTCTGCAGTTGAGTGTTAAGGAAGCTGGGGCAGGATTTCCTCAAAATCTGGCAGGGTCAGATTCAGACTGAAAACCAATACGTATCTCTCCAGCTGCTCAGCTGAGTTTTTACACCAGATTTTCTGATTCTCAGTGCATGGAGAATCTGGGGCCGTGGTTTGCAGCATCACCCTGGCAGGATGGAGCCTGATAGAGCCGGCAAGGCAGGCTTCACAGAAGTTGGGGCACCATATTTAAAGGGCGCCCCAATCTGTGCTCGCAATAAACTTTCTTCACGGACACGGAAGACACCCTCACGTGCAGCGGAGTGTTTACACCACCACCAAACAAACATTGGGACATTACTCTCCTCCCCCACTAACCCCCCCAACAAGCGAGCATCGGGGACTGGAGTTGTCGGTCAGTCAGACAGTTGGCAGATCTTCAAAACAGGTCCGCCCAGAGCAGTGGACCCAAAAGCAAGGGCAGGTTTTCTAGGTTCAGTCAGTCAGGCAGGCAGGTCTGGCGAAGCTGCAGGGAAAAAGTGGGAGTTTATGTTAGTGAGGGCTGTTTCTTGGCTACTTGAGTGGCAGCATAAAATGGATGAATGGAAATGTCATGTAAGAGTTCGTAGAGTCATAGAATCCCTACAGTGCCGAAGGAGGCCATTTGGCTCGACAACAATCCCACCCTAGACCCTATCCCCACAACCCCACGCATTTACCTTGCTGATCCCTCCAATCTACGCATCCGGGGACACTAAGGGGCAATTTAGCACGGCCAATCAACCTAACCCGCACAACTTTGGACTGTGGGAGGAAACCGGAGCACCCGGAGGAAACCCATGCAGACACGGGGAGAATGTGCAAACTCCGCACAGACAGCGACCCAAAGCCAGGAATCGAACCCGGGTCGTTGGAACTGTGAAAGAGCAATGCTAACCACTGTGCCGCCCCCATATTGTTGTAGAATTTAATAGAATTCAAGAGGATCAGCAATGAGTATGGTATTGCTTTTTGCTGGGCTTCAAGTTTTTTTAACGTTTTTCTTCCTGTTGATTCATGAACCAGGACAAATAGACAGTATTTCATTGATGAAACAAGGAAGACTTTTGTGTGAACAGTAAATTTTGGAATAATAAAGAAAATGCTGCAAGTATTCGGTCAGGTGGCATCTGTGGAAAGAGAAACAAGAGTTCATAACTTTGAGTTCTAATAAAAGGTCATTGACCTGAAACATTAACTCTTCTCAGATGCTGCTTGACCTGAGTATTTTCAGCATTTTTGGGAATTCTTTCCAGATTTCTAGCACCTGGAGTATTTTGCTATTGTATTAGTAAAAAGTTGGAAAATTAACACATGTCAACTCACTTAGCTCATGTATTTTCTTTTAACTGGATTACTGTTAATTTCTTGTGGGATTTTTGTTTTATTTTGTCCCCTTTTAGATACCAAGATGCCCAAAATACAGCTTGATGGAATTACAATAGATTTTCCTTACATCCCTTATAAATGCCAAGAGGATTATATGTCAAAGGTGATAGAATGTCTACAAAAGGTAATGTGCTATGTATTAGGGTGTAACATTATTCTGCAGCTTTATTTTCACTGTTGTTCCTCCAGGCATTTATAAAATGCTTCTAATGTTGCAGGAAACCAAGTTGTTACTCATTCAGTCATGCAATGAAAAACAAGCATCAAATGCAGTGTTAATGGTCCTACAGCAATCCATAAACAAGACGAAATGCATGCAAACATGTCTCTCTCTGGTTAATAGTGTTGTCACATAGAATCCCTACTGTACAGAAGGGACCATTCAGCCCATCGAGTCTGTACCAACCACAATCCCACCCAGGCCCTATTGTCGTAACCCCACACATATACCCTGCTAATCCCCCTGACACTAGGGTCAATTTAGCGTGGCCAATCAGCTAAACCCACACGGACATCTTTGGACTGTGGGAGGAAACCGGAGCTCCCAGAGGAAACCCACGCAGACATGTGGAGAAAGTGCAAACTCCGCACAGACAGTGACCGAGGCCGGAATTGAACCTGGGTTGCTGGCGCTGTGAGGCGGCAGTGCTTACCACTGTGCCACCGTTATAATAGTATAGTGAGTGCACAGCAAACTGTGTTACTCTAATTTATGTCATGGTAAGGAACTACTGTAAAATAACTTTGATGTTTTCCTTGCAACATTTAATGTCTGATCCTTCTAATCCTTTGTACCAAGATTGTGTTCAGTGAGGTCTTATGCAGTAACCATCCAACTCGCTTGCAATGGCGTTAGAGTTACCATTCCTCTTGAGTCTAGTTAGCTTTGTAACTGGAGGGATGTTTTTTGACCTTGATCTCACCTCCAGATTAGCAACATCATTGAAGGTTATCACGGCATACACACACACACACACAGATGCTTTATCTCCACCCAGTCTCATTGATACTAGTTGTGTTACTCAACTTTCTCCATTGCTAGAGTCAGCTAATTCACAAGAGACTTGGGATTGAGCCTGGATCATGTTGAGCTGCATGGCTTAATAGTGCACTCGACTGAACCATCGGGGGAGTCTATAATAATGAGAATTTCAAATTATGTGATAAATCAGAAAATAAAACTGGATTAATTTGTAGCATCTCCATCTCCAGCTTTGTTGGCTGAAAATTGACATTCCTGTTTATGAAGGCAAATTCCGAGTGGTGAAAGTCCACAATGGAAATCCTTATTTAGTGCTATGGAACAGCCTGGTTGACCAACAATTCCAAGACAGTAGAAGACTTCTAGTCGGTTTACTCAATAGATATTAGTGTCTGGTAGCCTCAGTGTTCAAAGCTCAGGCTGAAGTCTGCAACTTTTTGCACCAAATGGGGGTGGGTATTTGTTAAGTAAATATCTCCACTAAGTACATTTAATTGTTTTGTGTGCAAGGTGTTTTCTATGAAAATTAGTGCACGTGGCTAAAACAGCTTTGCAGTCATAACATCTGTGGATAATCCATGATTTCAATGTCCTTTAGGGAAGGAAATCTGCCATCCTTACCTGGTCTGGCCTACATGTAACTCCAGAGCCACAGCAATGTGGTTGACTCTCAACTGCCCTCGGGCAACTAGGGGTGGGCAATAAATACTGGCCAGCCAATGATGCCCATGTCCCATGAATGAATAAAAAAAAACTGGGCACTACTATACCAACTGATACTGTTGTTTGTGAATTGTAAAGCAATAGGTCTTGGCCAGTCATGATATGAGTTATGGGATAATTTTGTTAACTGTAGTGAAGTTATACATAGTCTTTATAAGGATTTTGATTTAGTTTTAAATAGTAAGGAGCAGAAATTTTCCCCCATGTTTGACTCTCAAAACTAACCAGTGTGCATGAAGATCTATTGGTCTGCGTGTTTTCCAAACCTTTTCTCTCTACGATTCTTTGTACTGCAGAACTTTTGTTTCCCTCTCTGCATCAACTTGGGGAAGACTGGCTTGAGACACTTCTGTTAGTGAAATGGCATACCACAAAAGGATAATTTTTTTTGGTGCGTTCTGTTTTTCTTTTGCAGAAAGTAAATGGGATCCTGGAAAGTCCTACTGGCACAGGTAAAACACTTTGTCTGCTGTGTGCTTCTTTGGCCTGGAGAGAACATTTAAGAGACAGTATTTCAGCAACTAAAATATCCCGCCAGTTGAATGGGGAAGAGCTTTTTGATGGCCGGCCTCTGTCTTCATGGGGTAGTGCATCTGTAGATGCTGATTCAGGTAAGACCAGCTTTCATCTTATTTTCCTTTATTACATCAGTTGTCTCTCTTTCTGACAGCAGTGACTTACGCTAAGGTTCAGTTCGATGGGCATTGGCACCCCTCTGGATTCTAATACAAACCAGTGACAGTTTTGGCAGTTAAGTAACAAGAGGAATGTGACACCGGTGATCCCTCTTCTGTTCCAACCTGACATGCACAGATGTGCATTCTTCTCCCATGGGATATATGAGCTGGAGCTGAAAATTGGAAATGTCTGGTTTTTCCCCTTCCTAGCCCTGATGCACTGATACCAGTTGCAGTGCTGCTGCTTCTGCTTTGGCCTTGTTTTAGAGCAAAGCTGGAAAATTCACATAAATTGATGTTAAAGCCCCACCTGAATAAGCTCATTGAGTAAACATGTTGCATTGTGAGATACTTATTTGGAAAAAGCATTACTTGAACCTGCTGCAACGTCTGAGCAGGTGTCTTGAGGTACCACAAGTAAAGTTGGGTGTTTTCAAAAAAACCTTTTGCTGGTGAAGTTTTGAAACTTTTGTGCGTGGGTCATGTGGATTAATATTAAGTGTTGCCAAAGCCACCGATCTTCAGCTTGAAAAGAGAAAGGTCAACAAGTCCGAAGATATGCAGGTTAGGTGGATTGGCCATGCTAAATTGCCCCTTAGTGTCCCAAGATGTGTAGGTCAGGGGGATTAGTGGGGTAAATGGGATTGCAGGATAGGGCAGAGGGGTGGGGCTGAGTATGATTCTCTTTCGGAAAGTCGGTGCAGATTCAATGGGCCAAACTGCCTCTTTCTGCATTGCAGGGATTCTGTGATTCCAGGTTAGACTTGTGCATGTGTAGAGTAATCTCAACTCTCCAAAAGATTAAATATTGCGCTTTGTCCAGCATATGCACAAATCGCAATAATTTTGATGAAGTATTTGCCACTGCTGCCTTTAGAACTTTAATATGTTTTGCCATTTCAGAGATAAAAGGTGAGGATACGGTTGTTTTGTTTATATATTTAAAATGTTCCTCATTTTAACCATAAATTACAATTTAGTTGTGCCCGATTTCCTCAAGTACTATAGGGAAACAAAATCCAAAATGAAATATAACTGGTTTTAAAACTGCTGCATTGAAACTTGCTTTGAGCATGTGACATCCCTGCATTGTATGCCCTTCAGTTGAGTAACTTTGTAGGCCTCTGATGGTCTTAAGACCATAAGATGCAGAAGTAGAATTAGACTGTTCGGCCCATCGAGTCTGCTCCACCATTCGATCGTGGGTGATATATTTCTCAACCACATTCTCCCGCCTTTTCCCCATGAGCTTTGATCCCCCTATCAATCAAGAACTTATCCATCTCTATCTTAAATACACTCAATGAACTGGTCTCCACAGCTTTCTGTGGCAATGAATTCCACAGATTCACCACCCTCTGGCTGAAGAAATTCTTCCTCATCCAAATGGTCGTCCCTTTATTTTGAGGCTTTGCCCCAAATGACTTTTACTCGATTAATTTGGAACATGCTAACTCAGGCGAGGAATAACCCCATGCTGAAGCATTTGGGATTAGTTGGTTAGCACAATGCAGGAATCAAAACTATATTGTGTCATTCAGTTGTGCTGTATGGTGTTCGAAGTGCTGTACCACTCCAGTATATACTTTAGAACTTTAAATACTCTGGTTTGAATGTATACTAAAGATAAAATGCTCTAAGATAATGAGTGAATTATTTCAAAAAAACACAATTGTCACTAAGCCTATGATAAATTAACGAAAGTAACTGACCAAAGATTTCCCCACATTTTTGATCGAACCACATGTTTTTGTTAAATTAAAGGACTTTTTAAACAGTGCTATATTCAGACATCGTAGAGTAGCTTTTAAAAAAGAGGCCTAAGCAATATATTCTGGGAATTGTTTCTAGATCTGATATGAATTTGTTCTTTAGATTATCAATTGTTTATTTAGGTAATGATTGTTTTAGGTAATACTTGCAATTTTTTGGAGAGATTATATATACACATATGTCTTGCAGCTTTCTGCACATTTAGATTTGCCTCTGTCTTTGAAAGAATCCCTGCCTCTTGAATATATTTTGTACCTAGTGTCACTTGCAACTTTCCCTGCCCAGCTTGGGAAGCCATTGTATGAAACATGTCATGGTTATCTGTTGGCCACGAATTGTTTGCGATCAGTTCTGTGACTTCCTTAAGGCAATATGGGGAAAGAGCAAACCAAGCCTTGCAGTAACAACCACTGCAGCATCAATTATATAACATCTTTAATGTAGTAAAACACCCCAAGGTGATTTGCAGACGTGTGATCAAACAAAATTTGACACCAAGTCATAAAAAGAGATTTGCAAGTGACCTTGGCCAAAGAGAGAAGAAATTCCAGTACCCGGCTCCTTGGCAGCTGAAGGAATGGCTACCAGAGGTGGAGCAATTAAAATTGGGCACGGACAAGAAGCTGGAATTGGATGAGCACATGATGGTATTTGTTTGGGTGACTATTTCATTCATGCCTTGCCTTTGTTAGTTCTTGCCAACTTTCTGTTTTGGGAGACATAGACCATTGGTTTCAGAGAATCTATTAAATGTCCTTCAATTTTGAAGCAAGTCTCTAATTGGCTTAATAACCATCTCTATGATAGTTTTCCCCACTTTAACATCATCCTAGTCATTATATGCTTCCGGTAAGTGGCAATGATGCTGTGTGAAGTCAAACTTTTAAATTAAGTAAGTGAGTCCTTATAAAGCCAATGAAATGTCTCAGTCCCATAATACCTATTTTAAAATTGCAGTTGACAGCCCCTTTGTGCCTTCATTGAAAGCTTGAAAACTACCTTGCGTTATCTCATGATCTGGCTACCATGTTGGCAATACTTTCCTTATATGTTCAGAAGTTTTAATAGTTCTTGCTTTTACTAGTGTTTAAACTTGCACCTAGTTTTGCATCTCTCAGTGCCTCACTTTTACTTTTTCAATGATTTGTTATATTATCTGAATTTCTCCATGCAGCAAGTTACAGTGATATCCCAAAGATTATTTATGCCTCAAGAACACATTCGCAACTCACTCAAGTTATTAATGAGCTAAAGAGCACAGTGTACAGGTAATATATTTCTTTTGGAGCAACTCGATTAATATGCCTTTGTTTTTTGAACCTCAGTGACAGTGCTCGTTAAACTTAAGATAGTGAACTATCTATCATTAGCTGGTTTTTAGTAACATACTTTAGTGTAAATAACCTGAGCATTGTAAATGGGTGTTGCTTAATTGGCAATATATCAATGTATTTCTTTTTAATGTAGCACCTTTTACCTGCGCTATTGAGATTGTGGGCCCGGTTTTGGGTCAGGACCCAACAACAGGGTCAAATGGGGGTCCTGACCCAGCACTGTGCAAATTCGTGGCCAGACGATTGGCTCCCTGTCGAACCAAGGATGGTGAGTGGGCTCTCCAAGCTGATGGTCAAGAGGAAAGATAGAGGGTGGCCTGCAGGCCGGCTGGGGATAATTTCTCTGGGGAACGGCCCTGGGGTTATGGATGGTGTCGACATGTTGGGCTGCAGCATGCATATTCGTTCCTGCCCACCGCTATAAATTCTCTAGTGTAATTGTGAGCTTTTAAAATCTTACCATATTGGAATACCCTGGATTAAATGTTGGTATTTCTTTATTGAAAACTTAACTGGGAGTCCTCTGGAACTGAAAATTTCATTGATTTGAGCTTCTATTTTGAACCAAATGTGCATTGGTTCAGATGTAGAATTCAATTTCTACTGCAGAAAGTTAGTGTAAACTGTTCTGCGTGACAGGAATAATTATTTTATATCCCTTATTTTTGAAGTGAATGGTATCGATGATGCATACACAACTGACAAGTTTCTCATTGCATTACAGTTGATGCTACAACATGGCTTTAATTGGCTGTTTCTTTTTTGGTTTGGCGTGCTGCTAAGATCATGTTGGGTGACATCTGACATTGTTGGGCAATTGAATCTGTGTTACTTCACCTTGTGGAACTGCGTGTTCATGCTCTGTAGTTTATATTCATGTTTACTGTGTTCAGAATTATAGTTTATGAGTACTTGCATATGCAATGTGATGGAAAATAGAGACATAATAGTTCGAATCAATGACATATGCATTGTAACTTCTCCTGTCACTCCCGTTACCTGTGTAGACCAAAGGTGTGTGTTCTTGGGTCAAGAGAGCAGCTGTGCATCCATCCTGAAGTAATGAAACAGGAAAGCAATCATGTCAAGGTAAAAAAAATGTTTTGGAATCTTATTTAAATTATTTTCCTTGCATCGCTTTCTCTACTTAACCATTCTCTTCTTACCATTTTTGTTCTTTGTCTGCTTTTATCCCGCAAATCGTGAGGAGAACCCAACTGATTTGTGTTATATTAGGACATTCAAACTAAAGAAATGAGAAAGAAAATGAAACTGTTTTGAAATATTATTTAAGAAAATTGGAATACATTAATTTATTAAATGTATTGATGTGAATCAGAAATACTTGAAAACAATTACCAGAGTGCAAAGTTGATAAATAATTATGTGAAGTATCAAGCATTTTTCTGTCTCGTACATATTATTCTTTAAAGCTAACTAACCAGTTGAAAAAGCATCTCTGCCAAAAGCTTTATTCTTAATGGAAAAATGAAGGTAAATGGAAAATAATTTGAGTGATGAAATGACCTTGACATCCAATGGCAGTATCATCCCAATTGTGCCTATTGACTGTGGATGTATTTATAACAAATATATACCAATCAGTCAAATGCATAAATTAGAGGAATAATGTTCCCAACTGCGTAGGTACATAACATCATGCACAAAATATTGTATTTTGAGTTTTGCTTATTATTGTAAAAATTTAACAAAATTTCATTAGGATTTGAGGGTCAATGTTTTGTTCTCTGGAAGGGTTGTTTGCAGTGCAGCTGTATATGTTGAGTTTCCTGAATTGCCTCTGCAAATATCCATGAAAACTGATTGCGCAGTCCCTCACTGCCAGATCATTTAGTGTGTTCCCTTCATTGGTGACTTTGTACTTTCTGCAGAGGCCTTTTGGCACAGCATCCTACCTCTGAGCCAGAAGCTCAGTGTTTGAGGACTTGATGGCCAAGGAAGGTGCATCCATATACAAACAGGTTGTTTGTTAAGCTGCAAATCCTTCCAACCCACACGCTAATGGCAGACAGTAAGAGTGGAAGAGATTCCTGGTCAGGCTTGTGATAGAAAGTAACTTGGAGCCTCTGCCATCACAGCCCATAGCTCCAGAGTACAACATGTATGTAAAAGTAACTCAGACCCTGTCTGAATCACACTACACCACCACCACTTATAGCTATTTGCTCATCCGGAATTATTAAATATGTAAGATATTATAAACTAAAATTTAAATTGCTGTTTGTCTTGATCAAAAGTGTGTGTAATCTTGGTGTTTGAGGAACCCCTATTTGAGAAGAGCATTCCTTCCTGCAGAGTGCAGCGTATGTTTCCCCACACTGCCCACTTGTAACTTCTTAGGATTTTCAGTTCAAGCATAATTCTGTTTGCGCAGCTGTGCCCACTAAGAGCCAGCAAAGCCCATACTCATTCCATTCAGGTCTGTTAAGTCAGCAGAGAAAATACATTAATTCATGAATTAGGCTGGGTGAAATCAAACAGATTCAGAAATTATAAAATAGTGTGCTAATTTTCTGCGCTGCCCTGTCCCACAGATATGGACTTTTTAACCTTTTGCTGCCAACAGGGATGACTTTTTTTTTACCAAATTCAATTTCAGAAAAATCTGTTCTGCAAAGCATTGTTGTACTTTGAGGCTTTCGAGAAGAATCAGTTTCGCAATAATTCTTTCATCCTGCCTGCCATTTTCCCAATTTCAGAATTAATTCACTAGTGCCCCCGCAGAGACAAGCTATGAGTGAATATCAGCCAGAACCGGGCTTCAAATTTGAGTTCCCCAGCGAGAATTCTGGCAGTTAAATTTATCTAATGGGTTCTCTGCTCCTGTTCTATTTAAAATTGGTGATACATTAAAAGGCAAGCCATATGTATCCCCTGATAATTCAGTGAATATTTGATCTATTCTGATCAAGAAGTTCACCAATTTGTATCCTGCTGTGTGCTAATTTAGTTGCTTTTAACCAGCACAGCTGTTGTAATTGACATTACAACCCTGGGTTACGGAGACTAAATTTATGGAAATTTAATGGAATTGTCGAACGCTGATTCCCGTAGCACACGCAAGTCGTCAGACCAGATTTATATGCGCAGGATATACTAACTTGAGACTTGACTTTTCTTTCAGGTCCACATGTGTCGAGCAAAAATATCCACCCGCACTTGCCACTACTATAACAATGTGGAGGGTAAGAGTTGAATACACAAATTCTAATACAGAGATTATGCATTTTCTGTCATAAGAAGTACTTATATTTCGTTGAGCACTGTGCTGCTACCTCAGGCCAAGTCTGGAGCAGCAACCTCAGTTGCTGTTCAGCTTTGAGCTGAACTTCATTTCCTATACTGTATCGATTGTGTTACTAGATCAGATTCTCACAACTCCATAACAGTATCACCTTTGCTCCATCTTGCTCCTATGAACTCACTGCTGAAACACAAACCCATGCTATTATCAACTAGGAGCTCAATTTCTTTAGTGCTTGCTTACTCATTTCCACAGTCCATAAATTACAATGTATCTTCACGTCCTCTCCTGTATTCATTATCCCTGTGGTTGCAAATCTCCACAGGTTCCCTGTGACACAACCAATTGGACTCTCCGCATTTCAAATCCTTCTGTAGCCTTTGTGGCGGTTAGTATTGCTGCCCCACAGCGCCAGGGAGCCGGGTTCGATTCCCGGCTTTGGTCACTGTCTGTGTGGAGTTTGCACATTCTCCCTGTGTCTGCGTGGGTTTCCGCCGGGTGCTCTGGTTTCTTTCCACAGTCCAAAGATGTGCTGGTTAGGTGAATTGGCCACATTAAATTCTCCCTCAGTGTACCCGAACAGGCGCCGGAGTGTGGCGACTAGGGGATTTTGCACAGTAACTTCATTGCAGTGTGAATGTAAGCCTACTTGTGACTAATAAATAAACTTTTAAAAAACTTTTTTTTTCACTTTCTACAGCCTTACACCCTTCACTGCCCATGCATGAGGTTACCCCCCCTTCCCCATTCCATCTGTTACTGCTCATTTAGCAACTTTGCTCCTGCTCTCTGGAATACCCTTCCTTCAGCCTCTGCACTACTAATACCTTTATTGCTTTCAGATTCCTTGCGTGCAATTTTACTGGTGAGTTAGGCAGTGGAATTGAGAGCAAAGTTTCAAAATAGCGCAGCAGGTCAACTACCAGCATGTTTCCCCAACTCCAACGATCTTCCCGGACATGGAGCCTGGCAGCGATGGGTACTCAATTAGGCATATTAATGGATTCCCCTTTCAAAATGATGGCTTGAGAGCTGTAGTCTGGAGGAATTTTTAATTTTTCCCAATGCTGTAGATCGCACCTCCATTTTAACACTCCCTCATGGTTTCCTACTTGCCTCAGCAGCGCCATCTCTTTCAGTTGGGCCGCCAGCCGGATATTGCCGTGGGCTTCCTATTGGATCTCCAGCTTCCTTGGTCCTCCTGCCATCCTTAAGTGGAGGCGGCTTCCCAATTGTCAGCCTCTGGAAAGATTATGAATCACGTCTTGCCATGTCCACCAAAAGTTGGAATTGAGGCCCAACGTTGGAATCGCGATCCATCCAGGAAAATTCAGCCTCTTGTCTTTGTGTTTTTCCACCTCTGACGTTTTCATATTTCCTTTTTCCTTTCAGCTCAGTGATCACTTATTTCTTTCTTGTAGGCTGCCTTGAGCGATCTTTATCTGCTTTAAATGAGGAATAAAGGAATTGTTGATGAAACATATATGGCAGAATTTTCCAAAAAAGTGGCAAAGTGTCAGGTTCTGACTGCAAACCAGCATGTTTCTCCCCAGAAATACAGCTAGGTTTTCACTCCAGATCTTCTGAAACTTTGTCAAAAAGAAGCAAAGGGTGTGTTTTGCACCGTCAGTTTGGCGGGGTCTGATGTCTATAGAGATGGGGTGCATTTTTAAAGGACATTCCCCTCCCCCCAACAAGGCATCGGGATCGCCGGTAGACATGGAGAACACCCCTAACACTCGAACACAGAGGGCCAACCTTCTTCCCCCACAGCATCTTCTGACACTTTGTCAAAAAAAGGCACGGGGATGTGTTTTGTCCCATCACTCTGTCAGATAGAGCTGGTTCCTCAGAGATTGGGAGGCATCTTTAAAGGTTGCCCAATCTCAAAGTGCTGGGTACTGCCCAGCCATGCCCCTCACCATCCAGATGCTATACTCACCTCCGAACCCCTGCTGTGGTGATCATGACTGGTTTCCGTTTTTGGAAACCAGCAGTGATTCCCAACAGTGTGAACATCTGATGATCTGGAAAGCGGGCGTTAAGCCATTTAAGCATATTTAAATTAAAGATAATTAGATTCATGCCCTCGCTGGGCGTGAACCCGATGATGTCACTGGCGGTAGGGGGAGTGCGGGAAAGATCTCCAACTGAGATCTCGCCAGCGCAAATCCTGTTATGGCCCTCTCATGAAAGTTAGCGGCCATAATGGGATTTAAGCTTGTGGTTTTTCTTTAAAACTAGCAGGGTAAATTAACTTGAAGCTTTGTCCATAATAATAGAGGAGGCTGCAAGACAGTTAAATATGTGTACATGGCTTCCAGTGATAAATTATGGTCTGTCCTTTGCTTGGGGTAGATTAAGCTACAGATTTTCATCATTAATTCAGGCTGTTAGTTGAGGTTCTTTTTAAATTAATTTCCTTTACCAAAGAATTCATACCACAATATTATTTTGTTAATTATTCCACTATTACAAAAGCAGGAGATATTTATTTTTACTTCTTTAAAACTTTGGTCCTTTCTAGTCTTTTCTTCTGATTTTTTTTCTCTTAAAAATTGAATAAACCTATATTTAGCAGGAAAGTTTCAGGCGAGCTGAATCTCTGCTGCAAAATGGATCCAGCTGATAATTAAATACAAAATGCTGTCAGCAGCATTTCCCATGGCACACTGATTTTGTGAATGTTATTCAGTGGGAAAACTAACTGAAATCTTTTCCTTTATTTACATGTGAAATACAGCTAAAGAATTAGGAAGTGTTACGCATCTGAAAGCATTTGAGATGTATTTTTTTTATTGCCAAGGTGAACTTATTCACATGGCTTTCTGCTGCGCAAAGTTGGGAAGTGTCGTAAACACTCGGCAAGTCAGGCAGCATCTGTGGAGAGAAGAGATAATTGCCGGGTGTATTAATGCAATTACAACAAGGAGAGTGAAAACTATGTCTAAAGGGAATGAAGTTGATACGGAATTTCGCCACTATCCAGCTAAATTTGTACTTTGTACCCTTGACAGACCAGAACAAAGTTTTCAGAGTTTTAAATCAGCCTTTATTCAAGCTATAGTGAGGAAGTTTGCCTTTCACAAAGTGGGGTACAGATTTGCTAAGTGATGCATGGCATGAGCAATTATACCTTTGCTTATCGTACAAGTAATTTGCAAATGCCAATCACAAATATACACTTGTTCTGAAGTCATTGACATTGAATAGTTCTGATTATTTAATTTATGTCTGGTGAATATAGTTGACAGTTATGGCCTCTATATGCTTATCTAACTAAAATTATTAATTACTAATGAGATATGCCTACATGGCTACACCATCCAAACATCCACACTTGTTATGGCTACCACCTTGTGGTTGTCAGAGTTCTCGCCCTCTTGTTCTCGGTCAGCTTCTTTGTGCTGCCCACCTGCAAGTGTGGGAAATGCACTGAAACATCTTCGCAGCAGGGAACTGTGCTGTACTTAATTCATAGGGAAACTCTACTACAGTGGTCCCCAAACTTTTTTCACTGGGCCGCATTTTCGGAATAAAAATTTGCTCGTGCCACACCGAATTTTTTACTGATAAGAAATACATTCAAAAATAAAAAACAAACAACTCCTAGCAGTGCTTGATTCATAACATAGAACACAACTACTTTATAATATGATCATGGGACATCGTCCTCAGCATCACTTGATGCTCTTGCTCTCACTTTGGAAAAATATCTATCCATGTTTAAATGTTTCTTTGATTGTCCTTGAATCTTCCCGCCACACTTGCCGTCCTCTCTCGCCGCACCAGTGTGGCGCGCCGCACCCCTTGGGAACCACTGCTCTACTACATTCAATGATTTTAACTCCTTCAGATATCACTGGTCATCTCAGTCAATTACTGAACAAAAACATTAAAGAAACAAATGAGTAGCATTAAAAGAAGCAATAAAAATGATGTGCAAGAAAAGTGACCTGTAAAATGCTTCATATTTAAATCTTAAAATATTACCAGAAAACTGAGAGAAGTCAAATAAGGCACAGAAAATATATAATAAAAACAGGAAATGCTGGAAAAACTCAGCACATCTGGCAACATTTGTGGAAAGAGGCAAAGTTAACATTTCGAGTCTGCATGACTTCAGATTCTGGACTTAAAACATGAACTCTGCTGCCAGGTATGCTGAGGTTTACCAGTAGTTCAGATTTTCAGTATCTGCAGATTTTTTTAACAGATATAAATGGCTGAGGTAGAATTAGAAGTCTGGGAAAACTAACGAAACATAGTGAATTCAACAAGCCTTGGGGTTAGAGGGTGGAGAAAGCATATGAACCTCTGAAATATTTTTCTATTTTCTCAGGCCAGGGATTCCTTTCAATTGTGCTAGAATCCTCAGTCTGGTTTCTCATGATCTTGCTCTCAGCCCATCGCTTTCTGGCCCCCTCGCCACTGTTTCCCCCCTCCAAAACTAATATAACTGTCTTCATCTTCTACCCCACCAGCCTTGATATTTGATAGATAATTGCATTTGCAATACCACCAATATAGTCCCACCACCACCATATGTTTCCCCTCTACTTTCCAAAGCACTGATCCAGTAGTGAGACCCTGATTCATTCTTCAACCTGCTCTTGTTTTCCGGGCACTATCTTATGCAAGTGCTGGAATTGCAACACCATTGACTTTCTCCCATACCACTGTCCAGGACCTCAAACACTTATGAGTGAGAGAGAAATTTACATTCTCCAACTACGGTACTACATATTCTGCTGCACGCTTTGGAGAGCCAATACACACGAGGTGACCACTTTCAACACTTACCTTCCACCCACAGGGTGACCATTCCTTTTGTAACTTGGCACTTTAATTAGTTCCTTCACTGATTTCTGACCTCATTGTCTTTGGCTCTTCTCTTGAAATTCTTGAAAAGTTGTGCATCTTTCTATTAAATGTTCGGTAAACCTCGTCTTAATATTGACTTGAATAACTTCAGACCTTAATTAGTTTGCCCTTTATGACATTGTATATCTACACTTCTATAAAAGCAAATTACTGTGGAAGCTGGAATCTGAAACCAAAAGAGAAAATGCTGGAAAATCTCAGCAGGTCTGGCAGCATCTGTAAAGAGAGAAAAGAGCTGACGTTTCGAGTCCAGTTCAAAACTTTGTCAGCTTTGACAAAGGGTCATCTGGACTCGAAACGTCAGCTCTTTTCTCTCCTTACAGATGCTGCCAGACCTGCTGAGATTTTACAGCATTTTCTCTTTGTTACACTTCTAAAAGCCCTCCTCTTGTAATTCATGATCCTTGTGCTTTTTCTTTAAGAATTTCATGGAAGGTATGAGATTGTTACTGGCTTGAATTTCGGCCTTATCCATATGAAATTACTAGAGGAGGATAGGAACAAGTGCAGGTCATTTACCCCCTTGAGTTTTTGTTGCCATTCAGACCATAGCCGGTCTGCACCTTAAATCCATTTCCTCGCCTTTTGTTTTACAATAACTTGATGTCCATGCCTAATGAAAATCTATTGATCTCAGATAAGATGTCTATTGACCAAACATCAAAATTTTCACTACCCTTTGTGTGGAAAAAATACTTCCCCATTTTAGTTCTAAAAGTTATTTGTCTAATTTTAAGTTGCCCTCTTTCTGGATTCCCCTGCAGTGGAGACTGTTTATCCTTATTTATCTTGTCAAATCCTGTTACCGTTTTTAACATTTCAATTCCATTACTACCGACCTTCTAATCCCAAGAGAGTACAAACTAAGCTTATGTAGCCAGTCCACAAATTAACACTTTTAAATCTTGGCTCTCTGGTGAATCTGCCCTTTATGCCTTCTAAAGCTAAAATAGTCTTCTGAATTGCAGTGTCCTAAACTGAATGCAGTATTCTACATAGTGTCTTGATAAAAGCTCTACACAACTGCAGCATAATTCCACCCCCTCCGCACCCCACTTGGTATTCCAGGCCTACTTGTAATAAATTTGAGTATTAAAATGAGGAGATACATGACAATGGAAGTTTCACTGAATTTGTGAACTGTATTATAAAACAAAAAAGTTGTATTTTACTCAAATGTGAAAATGTCAGTGCTTGATTGCTTGGATCTAATTGCCCAATTGAAAAAATATGTTAAAAGTGTACAGATTCAGTAGAAAAGGTTCAGTTGAACAGGTCAAACGCTGAACAAAATATTAAAGCCTTTGGACTGAATATTAAATGCAAGTGTGTTTAGGCGTCTCAAATGTGTAAATTGGATCATCAAAACATAGTCAACAGTTGAGTGGTGTAAAATGAAGTGCCACTTTTTTTCATTTTTATCTAATTTGTATTATCCCACTCATTAGTACAGGGGAGTTGCCATCTCTATAATTTGTGCAATTCTACAATTTAGACTGTCACATTTTGTACCTCAAAATCTATATATTCAATATAAGGGAAAATATTTTCTCAAAATTCGATAGGTCTCTCATGATAAAGACTTCTGTAATAGTAGTTGTTAAATCAATAATATTGTCGTAGTGTGCATCTCTGGCTGCTGGTTTTCTTGAACTTTATCTGTTATTTCAGAAAAGAGCACTGAGAAAGAATTTACACAGCCCATTCTTGATGTAGAAGATCTTGTTAAAAATGGCACTAAACACAGGTATAGTATATAAATGACAATGAATATTTTCAAAAGATTTTCCTTTTTAGAAGTGCTTTTTTGAATACTAGGTTGAAGAGGGTTTTGAATCAGGGCCCTTTCACTTACTGAGACGGGGTAGGTAGATGAGGCCAATGCACTGTACTTATAAAGCAGAATATCATGACAAACCCTTGGTTTATATTTTCATTTGTTATCCTGTCTAAGGCATCCATCATATTTCAATGTGACACTGGGAGGTATCTCACATGATTAGGATTTCAGCACCAAGATGAGCTTGACGGGGAATGTAGAAGACGCCATTGCAGAGATAAAAATAGTTGGCCTCCATGATGGAGTGCATATGGGATTGAATGATCATCTCTGGGTCAAATAAGACACAACGGTTCCAATCAATCAGGTTTAGCCTCCAGCACTAGCTCGGAGAGAGTTGGAGTCAGTGACTGGAGAACAGTGTCGATGGGTGGGAACAAAAGACAATGGCCAAAATTCTCCCATCTCGCCTGCCGTGGGAATTGTAGCGGGTGAGACAAAATATTAGGCGGACCATTTAAAGGTCCGTTGAGGTCAGGCGGGAATTTTCAGTCTTGGGGTGCGTGCGGTTGGAGAATCCCACCCAATAGCTTTGGCCTTCCCGATATTTAAGGGAGCAAATTTCATATCTCATACTGCCTGTCGGCCAGGCAATCTGACCATTCAGAGACAGTGGAGAGGGTAGAATGGGTAGGTAGAGCTGGGTGTCTCCGGCATACATGTGGAATTGGAAGAATATTTTGGATGAAGCTGCTGAGTCGCAGCATGTAGACGTGCCATAGGAGATGGGCGATGATAGATCTTTGGGGAACACCAGGAGTAATGATGCAGGAATGAGTGGAAAGAAAAGTAGCCGCAGGAGATAGTTAGATAGGTACAGAACCAGGTTGTAGCAGTTGGTTTCAGTTGGATGAAAGAGGAGATTGCCGTATTTTTTAAGAAATAGTTTTAAGGTTTTTCTCCCATACATGTTGGAAATGTGACTTTTGTTTTCTCCAGCCCCGACCCCACTCCCACATTCAGAAGAGAATTTTGAGACAAGTAGCAAATTAGATTCCTGTTGAATTTTAAAGAGAGTTTGAATGTTGCCTAAGAAAGGAAATGCTTTGGCTTTTAGCATCTTTTTCATATTTTCCAAATCATTACAGGTAGTTTTGGGTATATTAAGTTGCTTATAAGAGTAAGGCAAACGACTTACATTTATCTAACACGCTTAGCATTGAAAAACATCCCAGAGCACTTTACAAATCAGATCAATAAAAATTGAGTGGGAAGATGGTGGTTTGGTAGAATGGATTTAAGAAGCGTAGCAGCAAGGAATAGTGTTTAGTGTGTTTTTGAAAAGGCACACGTGAATTCATCAATGTATAAATGCAGTATGGTGAAGGATAATTAGTGCTTTGTTGAACTGAAATCTTCTAGGCTCTTTCTTTGGTTTTCTTTGAAAGCACCTTAATAAAATAACAAGATATTCTCGCCTCACAAGCAAAATTTGAACATTGCTTGTAAGTGGTGAATGGATTTATATGTTTGCAGGACCATCCATCCAGTGTAACATTAGTCACCTACAGCACTAATGTGCAATAAAAGTACAAGGGTCATAAATTTTAATTGAAGGAAGATGTTAATGTTGGCATATTTTAACGTTGTTGCAAGTAGCTGATACTCGCCTATGAATTTAGAAATGTTGCTGGTTGCTGAAGTAATTGGCCATGTGTTCAATGCTTAGACATTGTGCCATAATATAAATGACATGCTTTGGAAGCTTTTCTCAAATTCAAAACATGCTCAGTTTTCAGAACATTAAGATGTCAAGCCTGAAAGTATAATGGTTGATCCTTAATCATCTGTAATTAATAATTGTCAGAAGAGAGGGATGCTGATATAATAGACATAATTCTAAACTTCAATCTAAGACATTGGGTGCGATACTCTGGACCCGTTTTCTGTGAGCACAAATACCGTTGTGGCTACTAAATTTCATGAGAGGGCCATAACAGGTTTTGTACTGTTGAGATTTCCCAGTCTAATGTTCCCGAGTCTTCCATAAATTAGAGTGAATTTTAATGTAATTAAAAGGCTTTACGCTGTCCCTGGTTTCATTACAGGAGATGGGGCCTCTAGGGAACCCCAAAGGGTGGTTCCCATTATGGTGGGGGGTGAGTGTTATGTCTGTATGCCGGTGGGGGAGGTGCCCTGATGCCAGTGAAGATGTATGGAGGATCACTCTGATGCCTGCATGGTGTGGGTAGGGGGTGACCTGACCATTGAGCGGTGGAGGGGAAGTTTGACTTGCTGTGTTCGGGGGTTGGGCATCTTCCCATTGTCTATAGGGGATGTCGGGGGGAGAGGAAGGGAGCCTTTTAAATTTCCTTTGAGATTGGGTGCCCTTTAAAAATGCTGTGGACATCAGACCCTGCCAGACTGACAGGGAGAAGCACACCCTCTGCTTTTTTTTGACAAAGTGTCAGAGGCTCTGGAATGAAATCCTCGCTATGTTTCTGGGGAGCAACATACCAGTTTTCAATCAGAAGTTGACACTTAGCCTTTTTTTTTTGGTAAATTCTGCCCCATTATTTGAACTTCAGGCACACTGAATGTTATATTACCCAATTGTTGAAGAAAAATTGAGTTGACTACTATAATGTATTCCAGCAAGTTTGACTTTCTAGAAACAGAAAAGCGACAATTATACAGCGTGGCAACATTTTGACTTTTTAATGCTATTTATAAATGTGCTTGACAGCAAGTGTCAAGTACATTGCTGCATAATTTGAATTTCTTCTGAACAAGTGCACTTATCTTTCTTGCTAATTTGTTTTGAACAGGGTTTGTCCTTATTATTTGTCTCGTGCTCTGAAGCAGAATGCTGAAATAATCTTCATGCCATACAACTATTTACTTGATCCAAAGGTATTGTTGAAGAACATTTGCTTTACTTGACTCCTTTGCCATTTGCCACACAGCAGTGTTTTGATACATTAGGAGCTCGTAGATTCTGAATTATTTTGAATGTTTCTGAAGTAACGATAATGTCACCCATTTTCCATAAGGAATGATATTGGATCATACTTTCTATTGGACGTCAAAAATATTTGAATCGTTTTTTGTCCCTGGGACCACCCTATCTATTAGGACATCTCTTTTTGAAATCTTTTTTCCTAAATATACTTTTGGAACAATTGTATTTAAACGGATGAATCAGAAATGAGACCATACTTACTGTAAATTAAGAAATAATACCATGAAAATTGTTTATTCACACAAATTAATTGACTGTGTTCTGAAGTACTAAGAAATGCTAATCGGGATTTCCATATGTATTGCCTATGTTCCAAAGGATTTATCCTTCTGTTTCTCATCCATGTGTTATCCTTGGCGATATCATCAGAAAACACACCATTAATGTTCGGATGTATGCTGATGACACCTAACTCTGCCTTATCATCACCTCCTCCACTGTTGCTCAATTATAAGACTGCTTGCTTGACATCCAGTACTGGATGCCAAAATTTCTTCCGTAAGAATAGTGAGGAAAGCTGAAGCCACTGTTTTCAGTTTACACTCCAGACTCCCTACCTACGACCAACTCCATCCTTCTGGTAACGGTCTGAGATTAAGCTAGTCTGCTTGTAACCTTGGTGTCCCATTTGACCCAGAGATGCAGATTCCAGCAGCATATTCATACCATCACTAAGATGGCCTATTTCCACCTGCATAACATTGGCTGACTTTACCCCGCCACAGTTCGCCTGCTGATAATTAAATGTTTTTTGAAGCTAGCTTGTTATGTATTCATTATTTATGGCTTCATTTTCTATTTAATTGATTACATTTTTCCCATAGAGTCGCAAAACTCACAATGTAGACCTACGGGGCACTATTGTTATTTTTGATGAAGCGCACAATGTGGTAAGTGTTTTATAAAATTGTTTGGTGAAGGTACTAGTTCTTAAAAGCATGTGTAAATACTTGTTATTTGAAAGTGGATAACTGTATCTTGGAGTCGGAGACACGCGGAGGCCATGGCGCCCAGCGGGGAGCCCGCTAAAGGGCCTCCACTACTGTCTCCTGGCCCATTGCACTGCTGGAGCAGCGCAACCAGTTGGGACAATCACACCCTTTGTACTTTGTGATCTTAGTCAGGTGTTTAGCTCTGTGGCAGGGGTGGAAACCATGTTCACAAAATGACAATTGCTTATGGCCTGAGTTAGACAAATTAATATAAAAGTACTTGTGACCTAACTGTAAAATAAGATTTTGGAATTACCACAACCTCCAAATTTCTTACTCTAAATATTATACTAGTGATTGATTAAAACATGATTGGCACTGATTAATAACTATGATAATACACGGTATACTATTCTGGAAATTTATTGCTAGATTCCATCATTATTGGGAATTCAAGAACTTCTGTCTTGCTCTTTTCCCCCTCCTCACTTGGTCGCTTTCCCTTCACCCTCTTCCTTTTGTTTCTTGTGGGTTCAACCTTTATACATGATGAGTGCCAGTTTCAATTTATCAATATTGTGTGGCTTATAAAAGAGGATATGAGTAGTGAATTTGTGCTGTAGTTTGTCATCTCGATCCAAATGTGAGCTCTGCAATAAAGTTGCATAGTTTGCACTGAGGTTGTGTGATACTCATAGGGCCCGATTTTACCATTTAGAGACTAAGTGCCGGGTGCGGGTGTCAAATAGATCCGAGCCCAGAGGCTGTGTTCCAGCGCGCCCATACGTGTTTTTCCGGTGCCGGTCCAGTGGGCGGGGCTTAGCACCGCTGGAACGATAGGAGCTCCTGCGCAGTTCAGAAAAAATCTGACAGAACGTGCCCGGGCGCGAAAACAAAAGCAGAGAGCGGCTCTGCCATTCATCCTCTGGTCGGGGGAGGAGGGTGGGGTGGGAGGACGGGAGGGGGTGTGACGTCTCATTCCCTGGGAAGGGGGGGAGAGGGGGTGTGACGTCTCATTCCTGGGGGGGGTGGGAGGGGACGGGGTGTGACGTCTCATTCCTGGGCGGGGGGTTTCTGCTGCCTGTCTGTGGCCGATCCCTCCTGGCACCATCACTGGTACACTACCAGCCACAGATTACTCTTCCCTGCAGGTGCCCAGAGGGGTTCAATGCCGGGGTGGTTAGTGGGGGTGTCCGCGAAGGGTGGGCCTCGGCGATTCCCCTGCCGAATAAAAGTACAAGTTGGGCTTTTATTTATCAGGTTGGTAAAGGCACGGATGCGAATTGGGCTGAACGCTGGTAAAGGGGGAGTTGATGGTAAAGTTGGGCGCGAGCTTCATTAAGTCGATTTAAATGCATGCGGATCGCGCCTTTACCAACGGCCTGAATTGGCCGTTGGTAAAGGCGCGATCCGCTAGGAACCGGGTGCGGGTCGCGGCATAGGCCCGACGCCCAACTTTACCGCCATTTCGCAGCCGAAAATGGGTGCGAAGTTTTGGTAAAATTGGGTCCACAGAGTTAGGAAAAGTTTAAAAACTTTTTTTCTTTCCTCAATCATAGGAAAAGATGTGCGAAGAGTCTGCTTCATTTGACCTTACTCCCTATGACCTTGCTTCTGGGATTGATGCTGTTAATCAGGTCTTAGAGAATGAAGCTAAAATGGTTAAGCATAATGACAACGATACAGACTTCAGTTTTGAATCATTCAATTCAGGTTTGTTCAATTTTTCAACTGCTTGTATGAATGCCTGTCAATAAACTCGTCAATATAAGACTGAGGGATTTCTATAATTTGTTTCGAGAATTATCCAGTATGTTTTCAATTTTTGTGTGCCGCATTTTTCAATTTCTTTTTTCCTTTCATGCTGTACCTTGTTGTTCATCCGATAATGTGGACAGGAGATCGATTCTGAAGCTTTTCACTGCCATTCTTCGAATTTCAGAACAGGAATGAGGGCACAGCCAGGGCCAAGGAGAGAAATCATGGGCTCTGGTTATCGGCCTCCTGCTTCTGTGTCCCTTATCCCTAACATGCCATTCCTCCCTGTCTCTCCCTTTCACATCTTTTGGGTGCCCAAAATTGGGAACCAGAGCCACAATGGGATGAACTGTTTGGCAAAACTTCTTGGGTTTTGTACACTTATGCTCATGGAAAGCTGAGGTTTCAGTGTGATGCACTTTATGACCATAGCTTTGTCAGGGAATTATTCACGACTTTGTCATTCATATTAAGCAACCAGCTGTACTTTGAACCTGACTCTTTGCAATATCCGGACAGTAATATTCAAAAACCTTGAACCTCGAGCATCACAAACAATCCTATCTATAAATGACAATACCTTGAACCAACAGTGACATTTTCTATTGGCACATGGCTCCTGGTTTCACTTCCAAGTTTTAAAATGGCAAAACCTTCCAGTAAGTTAGCATCAACCAATTCACCTGTAATAATGTGCTATTTCTAGCCTCACAAGTGAGTTTTATTAACAGAATATGCGAATTTGGAGTAGGAGTAGGCCAATCGGCCCCTCAAGACTTCTCGGCCATTCAGTAAGATCATGGCTGATCTCAGCTCAGCTTCCCTGAACACACAGTGATTAGTATTGTGTACAGCCACCCCCCCCAAAGACCCCAGACACAGCAGTTTGGGTTGACTTGCTTTTGTTTTAATCGTCAATTCTCTTTTGTTTTTGGGAAGTATCCAACTTCTGGCGCTTTCTATTATTTTTTCCAAGATTTGGATCCAATACCACAACTTGTAACAGGTGCAAACTCATCCTAAAAATCTGCTGGTGTAGTAATTGGCTTTAAATGCACATTTGTTTATGCCTCTTTTTGAAATTCTAGCTATATCCGTTGATTTGTGGACTGAACTCCGTGGAGTATACAGACGGCCTTTCAAGAAATTGGCAAACACTTAAAATGCAAATTAAAATGTGACTCTGTGCTAGTTCTAGTTCTAAAAGGGGAGTTTGTTTATTTGACTGAAATCACAGTCCAATGGGGGAATTCTATTTAAGTAATGAAATACCAACATTTTAATAACTATGGATATGCTATTTTTGTGCTTACTGCAATATGTGCGCTTTTAATTTCAGGACTGAAAATGGATTTGAGTGATCTAGCTAAACTAAAAAGTAAGTTGATTTCAAGGTTCCGAGACTACTTTCACAACTTAACAGTTTTCCGATCAAAAATTCCATTGGCTCCTGATCAAGATGTGCAGAAATATTATTTAGTGGTCCTATAATACAGTGGACATATGGGAATATCTAAGTGAATATAAGAAACTTCACAAAGAGCACTGAACAATAGCAGGAGTTAGGAGAGTGGATCAAAAGCGTGTTTTAAAAACTAAGGCTTAAAGAACATATGTAAGATGTAGCAAAGCAGAGGGATTTATAGAGTGAGTTTCCAAGAGCAGGACCAAAGAGCTTGAAAGCGCTGCTGCTCGTGAAAGAGAGGGAGGTGGCACGGTGGTGCAGAGGTTAGCACTGCTGCTTCACAGCACCAGGGACCCAGGTTCAATTCCGGCCTCAGGTGATTGTCTGCATGGAGTTTGCACATTCTCCCTGTGTCTGCGTGGGTTTCCTCTGGGTGCTCTGGTTTCCTTCAAAGCTGTGCCGGTTAGGTGGATTGGCCATGCTAAATTGCCCATTAGTGTCCCAAGATCTCTAGGTTAAGGTGGATTAGGGTAAACGTGTAGGGTTACAGGGATAGGGTGGGGGAGATTGCCTGGGTAAAATAGTCTGTAAGAGAGTTGGTGCAGACTTGATGGACTGAATGGCCTCTTCTGTACTGTAGGGATTCTATGATTCTATAGGAGACTAGAACGAGAGGGCTGAATGCATGAGTTGGAACATGATAATAGTAAAGTTTTGACGTGAGTTTTATTTCTGTGATAAGATTCAATTATTTTCTTGAGTTGTAGATTATTTATTTTATTTCTTTCTATATAGGATTAAATAAGTGTTATTTAATCCTATATATATATATATATATACACACACATAGGCTTGATAATATATATAATCCTGTATATATATATATATACACACATATATATAGGCTTGATAAGTGTTAAAATTGGTCACTCAGATAACAAAATGACAGCAGAAATTTTAATGAGTCATCATAAAGTCAGTATGAGAATTTTTCTTCAGCCTGTTGATAATTTGCTGTTACTTTTTGTATCTTCTGTCCTTGAAAGAGATTCTACTTGATTTAGAAAATGCGATAGATTCTGTTGAATTGTTACCAAATGGAAGTGGTGTCACCAAACCAGGAAGGTAAGAATTGATATTATATCCTTTAATTTTCAATGATTGCATATTCAGATGCTTGGTTTGTTTCAATCACCTAATCACAGTGGTTCCAGCAAAAGAAAAGTGCAATGCATAAATTCTAACAATGTAACATAATATAATCTACATGAAGTATAAGCTGGGATACCCCAATCTGTTTGACTTGATGTTTTTAAATACTAGAAAACTTGGGTCTGGAGTCCAAATAGACCTCTGGTGCAATACTTCCTTTTGCATGCACGGTACTGGAATTTCTATGTTAGTGATTAAGGCCACCCTTACTATAAATAGAGATAGGTTAAACTGAAGGTGGGCAGAATTTGTATTTTGCTCCATATTCAGAAGATCAAGTCAATAATTCAATCATATTAAAGACACCAGTGGTACCCGATCCAACTCCTGAGAGCTATTTGCCAGATATATGTCTTGCTTTGTGTGATTTTAGGTTGGACATAAGGTGACAACCTTCAATGCTGGCATTGCTTTCGAACACCAGTGCATGGTGCCATGGAGCAGTAGGAGACAGATGGCATTATTAATCACAAAGCACGCGTGCATTCTGCTGGTCTTGCTTCTTTCCACTCTGCTCCATTTAATGCTGCAGCAAATAGATGTCTACAAAATGTAGGAAGAAGAAACTAGCAACATAATTTTTTAAAAACATCTGAAAGAAATGAATAAATAGTCAGGAAATAATCTCTGAATAAAGATTTATCTGTTCAATTTACTGTTAAGGTTTTCTTTCCCTTTTAATATTAGTGTAATAGAAAATAGTGCTCATTATTTTTTCCCATTGCAATGAGTGATTCAGTATCTCTCTCTGCGTCTATTGGACAGGCCTAGGAAAATGACATGCTAGTCACTATAGAATTGCACTGATGAACTGCGAATTCAGAAATGCAGGTGAAACCTGAGAAATATATAGCTGTGCCAAGCTGGGCTCTGTTATTGTTCTCCATTTGGTCATGCCATCTTTCAGCTTAAACCTCTTCAGTTCCAGCTCCGTTTCATTTTGATCTGGAAAAACTTTACCCTCTGAGTGTTCCCTGAATCCCATACCCTCTGGATGTGAAGGACACAAGGGTCTGAGGAGGACTGCAGTCTGTCACATGATGTAATGCATTGGTGTAATACCAGTGACGTACCACTTTGAGGTTTAAGTGGGACAAGTAAATTATCTTGCACTAAGAGCCAATGCTCTTTCTATTGACAAAATGCCAGTAGAACAACCACTTGTATCATGGGTGATGTGATCATGTTTGTGTGGTTTGGCTGCATAATTAATATGGAATGGTTTGTAGGGTTAATTTCTCAAATTTATGTAAATATATAGTAAATGTTGGCAGCATCCATGATTAAATTGGCCTGTTTACTTCCCCTCGACCTCCCTCTTTTTGGGAGATTAGTTTTTTTTAAAAAAACATACAAACGAGCACAGACCATGAAACGACTCACTGGTCACCCAGTCTGCCCCACACAACTGCACTGCCTTTCGAATCACAATATATACATAATCTCCCACCTCAACTGAAAACCATGCAGTCTCCTGGGAGATCCAAAAAAAATTGAAAATTCAGGCCAATTAAGGGAAAGAAAATCTGGAAAATTGCTCTTTGACTCCCTTAGGCTATCGAGACGAGCCAAGGAAACCACTCTGGCCCTGAATTCCCTGAAGTGCCTACCTTTTATATGAGATAATCTCAACCCCAGCCAGACAGACCTGGCTCTTGCTTGAAAGAAGATAGCAAATCGGTGTTCACCACAGCAGTCATTGGCCTTTTTCAGAGGTCCACTATTCTGTGGGAAGGCAGCGAGCGCATCTGTTAATTAAAGTACAGTTTTTCCAAGTGCAAAATAAACCTTAAAATTTAAGGAAAAGAATGTTAGCCACACCTATAACATTTAAACAATTCACTGCTGAGCAATCTAGCTTTCGCTAGTTGTTGGCCTTCTGTCGGATATATTTTCCACAGAACATCACTAATTGCTGTGACCGCATACAAATTGCTTACCTCCAGCAGTGCATCTGTTCTGAGCCTATAAAAATAACTGCAGGGAGAAAACCATTTCTTGTCTGAACCATTAGATTTGAGCCTTTCTCGTTCAGCATCATCCCATTACTTTTAATCAGGAAAGGTTAGAAGCAATGTGATATTTTATTATCTTTGTGGAATGGGAATTTAATGGGGGCCAGAGTTCTCTGACCTCGCCCGCGGCTGGAATTCACCGGTCCCGCTGCAGTGAATGGAGATTTGGCTGAGTGCCAAATTCTCTGTTCCCCCTAGCAACGGTAGCGGGAGATCGGGGGATCCCGGCCGTGGTCTCTATACATGTAAATCTGCAGTTACGATAAATGAATCAAAATTGTCACGCATATGTTTGATATTCTGGATGGACATTTAAAAAAAAATCAAGATGTAAACTGGAATTGTTAAGACTATTATCTTCTTTTTTGCCTCGTTGCTACATTAACAACTGTAATGCTGCTGGTCCTGGTTCTCGGTATCATATCCCAGATACTTGCTACAGAATTCCCAGTCCCTAACCTGCTCTTGTAGCCACAGTATTTTATATGGCTGGTCCAGTGAGGTTTCTTGTCAACGATAGTCCCCAGGATGTTAATATTGGAGGATTCAGATTGTAATGCCATTGAATGTCAAGGGTGATGGTTAGATTTTCTCTTGTTGGACATGTTCGTTGCCTACTACTTGTGCGATGTGAATGTCACTTGCCACTTATAAGCCCAAGCCTGAAGGTTGTCCAAGCCTAGCCGCACATCAACATGGATTGCTTCAGTATCTGAGGGGTATCGAATGGTGCTGAACATTGTGCAATTATCAGAAAACATCCCCTCTTCTGAGCTTATGATGAAGGGAAGGTCATTGGTGACACAGCTGAAGATGGCTGGGCCTAGGATACAACCCTGTGGGTATATAATACATACTGGTGTTTTAATTTGAGATCTAATCACACAAACCTCTGGCTGTGGAACATTCACTTGTGCACTGTTTGAGAGCAGATATCCACTCCATCTGACGAAGGAGCAGTGCTCTGAAAGCTTATGGTATTTGCTACCAAATAAACCTGTTGGACTTTAACCTGGTGTTGTGAGACTTCTTAATGTGGAACATTCATCCAGATGATTAAATCATTGAAACTTTCCAATTCTTATTAGTTAACATTTCTAATTACAACAACAGTGGAAGGCTAATTACAACAATATTCGGCAGGAACTGAAGAATGTAGATTGGGGGCAGATGTTTGAGGGCAAATCAACGTCTGGCATGTGGGAGATTTTCAAGTGTAAGTTGATAGGGATTCAAGACCGGCACATTCCTGTAATGATGAAGGATAAGTATGGCAAGTTTTGGGAACCTTGGATAACGAGAGATATTGTGAGCCTAGTCAAAGAGAAAAAGGAAGCATTTGTCAAAGCTAGGAGGCTGGGAACACACAAAGCAAGTGTGGAATACAAGGAAAGTAGAAAGAAACTTAAGCAAGGAGTAAGAAGAACTAAAAGGGGTCATGAAAAAGCATTAACCAGCAGGATTAAGGAAAATCCCAAGGCTTTTTACACATATATAAAGAGCAAGAGGGGAGCCAGGGAGAGGGTTGGCCCACTCGAGGACAAGGGAGGAAATCTATGTGTGGAGCCAGAGGAAATGGGCCAGGTATTAAATGAGTACTTTGCGTCAGTATTCACCAAAGAGAAGGACTTGGTGGATGATGAGTCTGGGAAAGGATGTGTAGATAGTTTGAGTCATGTTGAGATCAAAAAGGAGGAGGTATTGGGGTTCTTGAGAAACATCAAAGTAGACAAGTCTCCAGGGGCTGATGGGATATACCCCAGAATACTGAGAGAGGCAAGGGAAGAAATTGCTGGGGCCTTGAGAGAAATCTTTGTATCCTCACTGGCTAGAGGGGAGATCCCAGAGGATTGGAGAATAGCCAATGTTGTTCCTTTGTTTAAGAATGGTAGCAAGAATAATCCAGGTAATTACAGGCCGGTGAGCCTTACATCAGTGGTAGGGAAATTATTGGAGAGGATTCTTCGAGACAGGATTTATTCCCACTTGGAAATAAGTGGACGTATTAGTGAGAGGCAACATGGTTTTGTGAAGGGGAGGTCGTATCTCACAAACTTGATCGAGTTTTTCGAGGAAGTGGCAAAGATGATTGATGAGGGTAGGGCAGTGGATGTTGTCTACATAGACTTCAATAAGGCCTTTGACAAGGACCCTAATGGCAGACTGGTGCAGAAGGTGAAGTCGCCTGGGATCAGAGGTGAGCTGGCAAGGTGGCTACAAAACTGGCTCGGTCAAAGAAGACAGAGGGTAGCAGTGGAAGGGTGCGTTTCTGAATGGAGGGCTGTGACAAGTGGTGCTCCTCAGGGATTAGTGCTGGGACCTTTGCTGTTTGTAATATATATAAATGATCTGCAGAAAATGTAACTGGATTGATTAGTAAGTTTGCGGACGACACAAAGGTTGGTGGATTTGCGGATAGCAATGAGGACCATCAGAGGATACAGCAGGATATAGGTCAGTTGGAGACTTGGGCGGAGAGATGGCAGATGGAGTTTAATCCGGACAAATGTGAGGTAATGCATTTTGGAAGGTCTAATACAGATAGAAAATATACAGTAAATGGCAGAACCCTTAGGAGTATTGATAGGCAGAGGGATCTGGGTGTACAGGTACACAGGTCACTGAAAGTGGCAATGCAGGTGGAGAAGGTAGTCAAGAAGGCAGACGGCATGCTTGCCTTCATCGGCCGGGGTATTGAGTTTAAAAATTGGCAAGTCATGTTGCAGCTTTATAGAACCTTAGTTAGGCCGCACTTGGAATATAGTGTTCAATTCTGGTCGCCACACTACCAGAAGGATGTGGAGGCTTTGGAGAGGGTACAGAAAAGATTTACCAGGATGTTGCCTGGTATGGAGGGCATCAGCTTTGAGGAGAGGTTGGAGAAACTTGGTTTGTTCTCACTGGAGCGACGGAGGTTGAGGGGAGACCTGATAGAAGTCTACAAGATTATGAGAGGCATGGACAGAGTGGATAGTCAGAAGCTTTTTCCCAGGGTGGAAGAGTCAATTACTAGGGGACATAGGTTTAAGGTGCGGGGGGCAAGTTTTAAAAGAGATATACGAGGCAGATTTTTTACACAGAGAGTAGTGGGTGCCTGGAACTCGGTGCCGGGGGAGGTAGTGGAAGCGGATACAGTAGTGACTTTTAAGGTGCGTCTTGACAAGTACATGAATGAGATGGGAATAGAGGGATATGGTCCCTGGAAGCGTAGGGGGTTTTAGTTAAGTCGGGCAGCATGGTCGGTGCAGGCTTGGAGGGCCGAAGGGCCTGTTCCTGTGCTGTAATTTTCTTTGTTCGTTGTTCTTGAAACTCTATTTTCTGCAGTACACTCTCCTGTGGGTTGAGAATTTTAATGCGTTTAACACTGTTGGTAGTTATGAAGTTGCAGTACATAAAGCATTTCAAAGGGTTTACAGTACAGAAACAGGTAGTTTAGCCCAACATGTCTATGTTGGTATTTATGCATCTCATCGGCATCCTCTTATCTTCATATCACCATATATCAGAGTACCATCGATGCCTTTTCCTCCCATACTTACCTAACTTCCCCTCAAATACATTTAGGCTATTTGCTTCAACGACTCCCATGTTCTATGTTCACACTACCCTTGAAGTAAAGAAAATTCCTCAATCTTGGTGGGTGGGTTGAGGCTTTGTTTTTGTTGGGAAAATTCTAATGGGAGATGAGGGCAGTTTTGTCCCTGACTATCCTCATATTGCACCGGTGCAGGATGGTGGAATGTATCCACCGGAAATGGCACCAGTTTGGACTTGCTCGGAAGTT